>NC_089587.1:87838895-88438895 GCF_019320115.1 Miscanthus floridulus
GGTACCGTGTAGCTCTGGCCGTGTTCACCAAGCGGTCCAGGGACGCCATTTCGACCTTCGCCGGCTGCCTTCACTCTTGTTCCTCAGCCACAACAGCAGTACATGCAGCAGCCGTACGTTCAGCAGTCGTACACCCTCGGACCTCCTCCAGGGTTCGGGTACGGAGGACCATCGCCGCCACAGCAGCAGCAGCAGTGGACGCCCATGCAGGGCGTGTCCTGGGACCCGTCCGCCCTCGTTAGCAACTTCAACACCATGACGCTGATGCCCCCTTCATCGGTCGAGTGGTACGTTGACTCCGGCGCCGGTGCCCATATGGTCAACAACACTGGTATTCTTTCTACCTTTCACCATCCTTCGTCATCTAGTCCTTCATCTATCATTGTTGGTAATGTAGCTTCACTTCCTGTTACATCTATTGGGTCACACTCATTCTCCACCACACGACGTCCTCTTGTTCTTTCTGATGTTTTAGTGTCACCAAACATTATTAAGAATTTGATTTCCGTATGTCGTTTCACCACTGATAATAATTGTTCCATTGAGTTTGACCCGTTTGGCCTCTCTGTGAAGGACCTTCAGACATGGAGCGTGATCGCCAGG
The DNA here is from genome assembly GCF_019320115.1 of Miscanthus floridulus. Taxonomy (NCBI): domain Eukaryota; kingdom Viridiplantae; phylum Streptophyta; class Magnoliopsida; order Poales; family Poaceae; genus Miscanthus; species Miscanthus floridulus. The sequence continues at coordinate 87,839,499 of NC_089587.1, forward strand.
TGCAATAGCACGGGTGACCTCTACCCGTTCTATCTAGCACCATCCAGCACTCCCACTGCCCTTGCTGCCACCACGTCATCCAACACCCTCTGGCATCGTCGCCTTGGTCATCTCGGACATGAGGCTCTTTCCAAACTTATTAGTTCCAATGCTATTTCATGTAATAAGCGCCATATTGATCATGTTTGTCATGCCTGTCAGCTAGGTCGCCATGTGCGCCTACCTTTTAGTGTGTCACACTCTCGCGCTGCACATTCGTTCAATTTAATACATTGTGATCTTTGGACTTCTCCAGTTGTTAGTGTGTCGGGCTATAAATATTATTTAGTCATTCTTGATCACTGCGCTCATTACACCTGGACGTTCCCATTACGCCTCAAGTCTGATACTTTCAGTGTCCTTTCTAACTTTTTCTCATATGTGCGCACGCAGTTTGACTCCACCATCAAGGCAGTTCAGTGCGACAATGGCCACGAGTTTGACCACTCCTCGGCCCGCACGTTCTTCCTCACTCATGGAGTCGTCTTTCGGATGTCGTAACCATACACCTCTCAGCAAAATAGACGTGCCGAGCGCACCCTTCGCACCGTGAACAACATCGTGCGATCCCTTCTGTTTTAGGCCAGCCTTCCTCCGGTTTATTGGGTTAACTCACTGAAAGTGCATCTAGCCCTTTAGTGGGTTTTGGATGATTGAATGACAATGTGATTAAAGGTCTAACCCGTTTGCTAAGTGTGAACAGGTAATAAGTTATCTCACAGATACTTAATGAAAAGCCAAAATGATGTGTTGTTGTATAAGCAATCTAGTTCAAGCACAAGACAACAATGCAAATGAAACTCATACAAAGGCTTATCTATTGTGGGATTCCATGTACTATGTGAAAGCAAGCTCGTTAGAATTAATTAATGAGACATGAGGGATTGCATATGGAATGGTCTCATATTTGAAGCTTGCTAAATTGAAATGAAAAAGATAACAATACATATGAATGGATGATTCAACACAAGATGTGACTTAATGGCTTGAGATGGTGAAGATAGCAAGGAAAGGCTTCGAGGTACTAAGCAAGGGTGAAGGGCAAGCGACGGCTTGGCAGCCGAAGAACCTAGCTAGGGTGAAGAAGGAAGTACTTGCATTTAGTTGAGGTACTAATCAAGCTATGATGGTCATATTGATGTGGAGGATCAAATCTATATTGGACAAGTTGATTAAAGTGACTTGATGCATTTGGAGTTATTCATATTTGATGAATGGAATCAAGTCACGTGCTCAAGATGGCTATGCTCAAGTGACAAGATTAATATTGACATGTTGGCACCCTCACTTGATGAAGATTGAAAGACACGGCATCAATTTAAAGAAGATCAACTCAAAAGGTTTAATTTCATTTTTCTTTTGATCTTGAGTTAATAGGTATGCCGTACTATTAAGAGGGATGCAAGTTTAGGTGGTCTGAGGAAGATAGAGTGCTCAAGCATAATAATAAAATCAAAAGAGAGACACTCTAGCACTTCACGAGCACATAGAATAATTTTCTGTGACTGTCGGTGTCGGAAGTCCCGACGTAAGCTGGAACTCCCGACAGTCGGAAGTCATGACTCTTGCCGGAAGTGCTGACTCCCAGTCACCGCCTGCGCTGTGACTGTGGACGTCGGAAGTCCCGACGTGAGTCGGAACTCCCGACAGTCGGAAGTCCCGACCCAAGCCGGGAGTCCCGGCATCGATGGTTCTACTGACCTGCTGACTGTGCACGTCGGAAGTCTCGACGTTCGTCGGAAGTTCTGACCGTCGGAAGTCCCGACGTTCGTCGGAAGTTCCGACGTTGGCTGTCTCGAGTGGACTTTGACCTCGTATGAACAGTGTTTTCTTCATACGTCGGAAGTCCCGAGATCTGCGTCGGAACTCCCGACGTAGATCTGAACGGTTAGATTTTTCCTTGGAGTATATATACCCGTCTCCTCCATTATAACCGGGGCCCACTCATTTCATTGCGAAGAACACTCGGCCAAAACAGCCCCCAAGCATCCTAGGCTCTCCTCTCTTCAATCCTTTGCTTCCAACTTCGATTCCCAAAGGGTTTGAGTGATTGGAGAGTGGATTGAGTGAGAAAAACACTTTGAGCAAGCTTGAGCACTTGATTTCTTCGTCAAGCCGGTTTGATTTGCATTTGTTACTCTTGGGGATTTTCCCCTAGCCGGCGAGGCGTCGCCCAAGAGCTTCCATCTTGTGGAAGAGCCTTGGGAAGTTTGTATTACCCTTGTTTTCTAGTGAAGAAACTCAAGTGACCTTTGTGGTATCCTTGAGTGAGGCAAGGAGGTGGAAGAGACTCCGACCTAAGTGGTCACCTCAACAACGAGGACGTAGGAGCTCCTTTGTGGGGCTGCCGAACCTCGGGATAAATTCTTGTCTCCCGCGTGCTTGTTGTTGTTGTGATTTGCTCGAAATTACTTGCATTTGGTTGTCTCCCTCTCTCTAGCTATTTCTTAGGGTTTGGGCCTCGATCTACGGAGTGGTGGCTTATCAACGTCAAGAGAGTGACCCAACACCTTACCTTACCACTAGAAAGTGGGTTTGTAAGTTATCGGCATCATAAAGTTCATTTTAGCACTTGTAGTTCATTTCCCGTAGGGGTCGGAAGTGCTGACAGTTTGCGTTGGAAGTTCTGACCCAAACTGTTGGGACTTCTGACACGTCGGAAGTTCTGACCCTAACGTCGGGACTTCTGACACGTCGGAAGTTCTGACCCAAACTGTCGGGACTTTCGACATTAACTGACTAGTGCATTTTGATTCAACTCTTTGGTTGCCGCTGTTTGGCTCCCTAGGTTTATCTAGTATCTTTTATATACTTTGTGGCTAACTTGTGAGGGGTTGTATTACTTTGATTTGGAGTTTCCATTTTGGAAACTCCTATTACTAATCGTTTCCGCTTTTAAAGGTGTTGATTTTTCAGAAACGCCTATTCACCCCCCTCTAGGCGACATCCTAGATCCTTTCAATTGGTATCAGAGTGAGGTTCTCACCTAAAGCTTCACCGCCGTGAGAAAAGGATGTCGACGCCTATCGAGTTGGAGCCGGTGCTTCTCCAAAATGATGGTTCAAACTTTCTACCTTGGTCCATTCATGTACTCAATGCTTTTAGAGATATTAGTCCTCTTGTTGAGCATATTGTGTTTGCTAGCATACCTCTTCCTATAGTTGATTGGAGCAACTATAAGAATTTATCAAAAGAGGAAGAGATATGCGTGCAACTCAATGCTCAAGCTATTAATATCATTTTGAGTACATTGAGTGCAGAGGTTCAAGATGAGGCGATATTTAATGGACAACCACCTCCAGGAGAGTGCTCATCTCATTTGGACTAAACTCGTTGAGTTATATGGAAAATCCAAATGTGATGATGCACTTGAGGCCGAGTCAATGGAAAATATGTCCATTATGTCTTATGCAGCGAAGAAGCCTCACAAGACCTCAAGAGCGCCAAGCCGGAGCAAGAGGTGCAAGCCGAGGCGACTGGGCTGTCTGCAAGCACATACCGGACATGTCCGGTATCCCTACCAGACGTGTCTAGTATGGCCAAGGCAGCCGGACAGCAGACAGTCTGTGATGATGAGGCTCAAGCCCGGTGGCGGCCAAGTGATGAGTCAACCTCAGTATCTCATGATACTCATCACTTGTGTCTCATGGCCAAGAAAAGCAAGAAGAAGGCTAGCAAGAAAGATCAAGCCAAGGAGATAGCACGAGTAGATGATCAAGAAGAGAGTGATATTGAAATTGAAGATAGCTACACTCTTGATCATCTAAGCAACAAAGACAAGCTCATTCTCATGAAGCTAGTTGAGAAGAATGATGAGCTAGAGGAAGAGAATGAGAAACAAGAGCAATCACTTCAAAATCAAGAAAAGTTTCTCATCTCCAAATTGCAAGAGCTAAAGGCCATAAATGAGAGGTATGAAAAATTATCAATTGAGCATGCTTTAGTTACTAACTCCTCTTCTAGTGTTTCACAACTAGAGAAGGAAAACTTTGAGCTCAAGGCAAAATTAGATGAACTCTCAAGCAAATATAATGTGCTACAAGCAAACTATATTCATCTCAAGTGCTCTCATGAAGAATTAGTAGAATCAAGCATCATGCTTGAGGTGGCTCATGAGGTTGTGATTACAACGGTAAAATCATCTCAACCTCCTACTCACACACTCACTTGTACACAATCTCAATTGAATATTTCTTGTGCTAATGAGTGTGCTTCTCAAGCAAGCCAATCTTCGATTGAGCAAAAATTTATAGAAAACATAGAGCTCAAAGAAGAGGTGAAAAGATTAAAGAAAGATGTGATTCGATTGAAGGGTAAGGAGAAAGCACAACCTTCTCAAGATAACCGTGATAACATGGTGAAGAAGCTTGAGAAGGGTTCAAACCTTGCTTCCTTCAAAACCCAACAAAGGAATCACATTTCAAGCAAGGCCAACACAACCAAGAGCAAGAAACATGGAAAAAGTATGTGCTATGGTTGTGGATTGTATGGACATGAGTGGGCTATGTGTCCACATAAGAATTGGGCTGACAAGGTTGAAGCCGCCACTCAAAAGGCTTCAATCAAGGAGGCCAAGCAAGTGAAGAGTGATGGACAAAGCGCTTGTCTCATGAGCAAGAAATTGGGGCATCCTACCAAGAAATGCCCAATATATCAAGAGTCAAGAAAGGTAGCCCAAGTTGCAACAAGAAGATGCTATGGATGCAATGAGATGGGCCACAAGGTTGATAGATGTCCATACAAGCAAAACAAGCATAAAGCAAACAAAGGTCGCATATGCTATGCTTGTAAAAGAAAGGGACATCTAAGCTATGATTGCCCAAATGGTAACATCCCTAAGCCGAACACATTTGTTTATGATAATATGCTTAGGAAGACCACAAAAGAAGTTAGCACTAGCAAGGTGATGTGTTCACCACAAACTAGTACTAAGGCCATTTGGGTGCCTAAGCACTTGTTGACTAACCCAAAAGGACCCAACAAGAGTTGGGTACCAAAATGTGCTTAGGTTGATAATGTAGGTACTTGGTGGTGAGATGAAAGCTTCGGGGTGGTTGAGCAAGCAAATTGAAAATATTCACTCAATCTATCAATCAATTCTTATCATAATCTCATATATGGTTGACCCGAAGATAAATCAATGACCATATCATTTACTTCATCTCTACCATTGGTAACAAGTACCTAAAAACCTTATAGGATAGCCACTTTGTGTTTAGTGCTCAATGGCTCACAAATAAGCATATTTGTGAAATAATTGGAAGCGGCTAATTAGTTTCATTTAATAATTATCATGTTTGCCATGTGATGCTTTTAATGGCTCTCTAGTAGAGCAATGCATTTGTTCAGATGCAGGCATACAAGAAGTACTAGAGCTAAAATGAAGAATCACAAGCAGCGCTTCAATTGTTTCTGTCCTGCATTTACCGAACATGTCCGGTATGGCCAGGACAGAAAGGAAAAGTGTTTATGTTCTTCACATACCGGACGTGTCCGGTATGGCAGGAACTAGAGCACTAATTGGGATGCAATTAAGGTTTGATCCATATGATTTCATATATCCTTAATTTGCTCAGAAGCTTGTGATCTATCAAACCTAAGTGGGTTGTGAGTATGTCTCAACAAAATTTAAATATGGCAAATTACTTTGTGTTGGTCAAAATAGAAAATTGACTCCCAAATTCTTAAAAGAATAAAGTGCTTGTTGAAAGTCATTCAAATTACTTGTGGTACTTATTTAGGGGGAGCTCAGTTTCTATTTTGCACCATTGTGGACTAATAAATTTATCTAGCATTGTTTGTAGTCCTTTAGATGAAAATTGATTTCATATATGGTATGATTATTTGACAAGTGAGGTCAACATGATGTTGTAATGCCATGTATTATCTCAGTGGTGATATTGTGGACTAACAAATTTATCTAGCATTATTTGTAGTCCTTTGGATGAAAATTGATTTCATATATGGTATGATTATTTGACAAGTGAGGTCAACATGATGTTGTCATGCCATGTATTATCTCAGTGGTGATATTGTGGGCTCAAGGCAAAGGTATGTATTTACATGCATGCATTGTAAGTGCATCTAAGGTCCTTCATATGCTAGTGTGTGCATTTGTATGATATAGGATAGATGTTTTTGAAAATCCCTAACTAGCATGTGTAGGTGGTGTGGTTTTTGAAAATCATGTGGTTTTTGGGTCTTTGTGACCTAGTCATGTCATATTGTGATTATTGCTTCCCTTGGTTGATTATTTGCCTAATCACACGTGACTTGGTTCTCTCAAGTCCATAAAAATCCCTATGTCCGTCTAAAATCTCTCTCAAGTTTTTGAAAATCATAAATTTGCCAAATATTCGAAAAAGAGAAAATCAATTCTTGGCTAATTCATGTCCCCTAAGTGAGAATCCTAAGCCTATTTCAATTGATGCAAATATTATGCCTAGGAAGGTTTGTTATTGTACCTTATTGGTTAGTATTGTAAAAATTCCGCTATTCATACTAAGGCTATGCCTAAGTATGTTGTATCTAACATGAGAGGACCCAAACTAGTTTGGGGTACCATCAAAAAGTGGATGATCGCTTGTAGGTACCATGGCATTGGAGACTTGATTTAATGGAACTATTATTGTTCATCTTATGTTGAGTCAAGTATTGAAGCCTAGTGCAATTCTATCCCAATGCCAAGTCAAAATTGAGTGAAGTCCATATGCTATCAACATACAAGTGTCATATTCAAGTTGTGGGAATTTATTGATATATTTGAAGGCCTGCAAATAAGTGGAGTTGAAGCTTGCAAAGATGATCACAAGCTATCAAGGTATATCTCTTGTTGATCAAAGTTTATTTGGGTGCATATGAGTTAATTGAATTGGATATATATGCATATGTTGCTTGCTATGAGATGTTTGAATGGATTAAATGCTTAAGTAATCAAGTTTGAAATTGGCTTGATTGGATATGTTCATAAGATTTCTTCTAGAATGAACATATGTCTTGTGAGAGTATTCAAACAAGTTGATTTCAAGTTTGGTTCAATTTGGAGAAAAATAGCTCAATTATTCAAATCTGTCCAATATTGAAAATCTGAGCTAGCAGTGATCATAGACCTGTTTAAGTAATCAAATCTATTTGTATTGGCTTGAAATTTGATCTGCATGCTCTACACTTATGGTATTAGTTGCTGTGCAAATTTCATGAGATTTGGATAAGTGATACTTCGGATTTGGAGTAGATCTTGTCAGCTATAGTGCAGCAGTTTTCAGCATGTAGCAGTGTGGAAAGATGTGAAATCTGGTAGCAATATAGAAGTCAAAAGAATCTCAAATTTTTACAGCTACTAGAAGACTTAGTGTGTCACATCTTCACCAAATTTCATGGTTTTTGGATATGTAATTTGGGAGATATGATTTATTCTTTGAAGAGTACAGAATCTGCCAGGAAAGTGACAATTATTGGATTGATCAAAAGTCACTTAGATTCAAAGGTCCTCAAATTAGAATCATATCTATAAGTGATTGAGGTACCTATGTTTTGGTTTTGGTTTGAGATAGAAGCATGACAAATGATGAGTACAACACAATATGTTTGAAGAGTATATCTAGTACACATTTGGTACTCAAGCTAGAGATCAAGACCAAGATCAAGATGAAGATGGAGTTTAAATTCTAGTGATAATTGGAGATCTTTTGATAGAAAGAAAAGGACTTAAACAAGTAGAAAGAAAAGGACTTAAAGAATGATTCAAAGTTATTCATCAAATTAAGTCCAAAAATATGGATCAATCAAACAAAATCTTTCAAGTGGATCAAGTGATTTTCTTTCAAGTTATTTCAAGTGAGTATCAAGGATGGTTCTTTGGAGAGAGGTCACTTCGCTCTAGGCTTGGATGGCTAAAATCGAAGTGGTAATCTAAAGGGACATTTGAGGTACTTGGTTCAAGAAAATCAGGAGATTGGTCTAGAAAGCAAGCAACACCCAAAAGAGAACAAGTCATGAATTTTCGAGTGGTATCATAAAATTTCAAGTGGTATTACAAGTGGTGCATCTTTTAGTTCTCTCAAGCAAGCAATGATCAAAGAAGAAGCAAGCCAACCACAACAAGAAGAGTGCACTTGATCATTAGTGATTCTCAATTCATATGGGTGAAGAATAGGAATTTAAAGAATTGGTATCTATTGGTCTTCACCAAGCTTATAATTGGACTTCATGGTGCTATTGGAGAAATGAATTGAAATCTATATGACTATCTTCCTCTCCAACATAGCAAAGGTATCATTGTATTGTGCATGATCATTTTTTTATCCCTTACTAGTATGCGGTTAGTGCATATAGTACATACTTATAGGTTCATGCATTACAAATGAAAATTTTTAGATTCATAGACTACCACTATTGCTTGAATGTTTATATGACCTAGTGGTTAGTGTATGAGTTTGTTCATGAGCTAGTGAACCCATGTACTTGATCTTTTTAAATTGCAAACAAGTGACAAGTACAACCTCTTTAAGATGACAAAGGGGGAGAGGTTAATACAAAGGGAGAGATTAGTACAAAGTTTGAACCTTAAGCACCCTTTGTGCTTTGTGTGACAGCTTGTAGCCCCTTTTGTCCTTAGTATGTCATTGTTGGATCTTTATGGTGATAGATGACAAAGGGGGAGAGAGACTGATTAAAGCTTCAGGATAGTCTCATTTGCTTATCTTTGTACCTGAAGATATGTACTGCAGGCTGTCGTTTCTTGTTTTTGAGCTTCATTGATGTATCTTGGATTTGAGATAGATTGTATCATGTGAGAGATGAGACTCACTTATGCTTTATCTATGTATCTCTTGAGACATGATCTTTTTTATATATCGGTGGTTTCTGGACTTGAGAAAATTTGTAATGAGTGCTATGTGTGAATTACATGTGTCATATTTATTTTCATAAGGACTATGTATGCTAGAATGAAAATATTTGATGTGATGCCTTTATATTTATTTTTCTATGATATATCTTGTCATATGCATCACGGTTTCTCTTTGTCACACACACATGCACCCCACGGATGCAATGATTTAGGGGGAGTCTCCTATTTGTTTTAGTATGTGCAATTGACATTTGAGGTCAGTTTGTGAATTCTAATCATAAGCACATATTAAGGGGGAGCCTCTCATAAATCATTGAACCCAAAAGTTTAAATGTTTATATCATTTTGTAAGCTTTAATCAAGTTGTCATCAATCACCAAAAAGGGGGAGATTGAAAGTGCATCTAGCCCTTTAGTGGGTTTTGGATGATTGAATGACAATGTGATTAAAGGTCTAACCCGTTTGCTAAGTGTGAACAGGTAATAAGTTATCTCACAGATACTTAATGAAAGCCAAAATGATGTGTTGTTGTATAAGCAATCTAGTTCAAGCACAAGACAACAATGCAAATGAAACTCATACAAAGGCTTATCTATTGTAGGATTCCATGTACTATGTGAAAGCAAGCTCGTTAGAATTAATTAATGAGACATGAGGGATTGCATATGGAATGGTCTCATATTTGAAGCTTGCTAAATTGAAATGAAAAAGATAACAATACATATGAATGGATGATTCAACACAAGATGTGACTTAATGGCTTGAGATGGTGAAGATAGCAAGGAAAGGCTTCGAGGTACTAAGCAAGGGTGAAGGGCAAGCGACGGCTTGGCAGCCGAAGAACCTAGCTAGGGTGAAGAAGGAAGTGCTTGCATTTAGTTGAGGTACTAATCAAGCTATGATGGTCATATTGATGTGGAGGATCAAATCTATATTGGACAAGTTGATTAAAGTGACTTGATGCATTTGGAGTTATTCATATTTGATGAATGGAATCAAGTCACGTGCTCAAGATGGCTATGCTCAAGTGACAAGATTAATATTGACATGTTGGCACCCTCACTTGATGAAGATTGAAAGACACGGCATCAATTTAAAGAAGATCAACTCAAAAGGTTTAATTTCATTTTTCTTTTGATCTTGAGTTAATAGGTATGCCGTACTATTAAGAGGGATGCAAGTTTAGGTGGTCTGAGGAAGATAGAGTGCTCAAGCATAATAATAAAATCAAAAGAGAGACACTCTAGCACTTCACGAGCACATAGAATAATTTTCTGTGACTGTCGGTGTCGGAAGTCCCGACGTAAGCCGGAACTCTCGACAGTCGGAAGTCATGACTCTTGCCGGAAGTGCTGACTCCCAGTCACCGCCTGCGCTGTGACTGTGGACGTCGGAAGTCCCGACGTGAGTCGGAACTCCCGACAGTCGGAAGTCCTGACCCAAGCCGGGAGTCCCGGCATCGATGGTTCTACTGACCTGCTGACTGTGCACGTCGGAAGTCCCGACGTTCGTCGGAAGTTCTGACCGTCGGAAGTCCCGATGTTCGTCGGAAGTTCCGACGTTGGCTGTCTCGAGTGGACTTTGACCTCGTATGAACAGTGTTTTCTTCATACGTCGGAAGTCCCGAGATCTGCGTCGGAACTCCCGACGTAGATCTGAACGGTTAGATTTTTCCTTGGAGTATATATACCCGTCTCCTCCATTCTAACCGGGGCCCACTCATTTCATTGCGAAGAACACTCGGCCAAAACAGCCCCCAAGCATCCTAGGCTCTCCTCTCTTCAATCCTTTGCTTCCAACTTCGATTCCCAAAGGGTTTGAGTGATTGGAGAGTGGATTGAGTGAGAAAAACACTTTGAGCAAGCTTGAGCACTTGATTTCTTCGTCAAGCCAGTTTGATTTGCATTTGTTACTCTTGGGGATTTTCCCCTAGCTGGCGAGGCGTCGCCCAAGAGCTTCCATCTTGTGGAAGAGCCTTGGGAAGTTTGTATTACCCTTGTTTTCTAGTGAAGAAACTCAAGTGACCTTTGTGGTATCCTTGAGTGAGGCAAGGAGGTGGAAGAGACTCCGACCTAAGTGGTCACCTCAACAACGAGGACGTAGGAGCTCCTTTGTGGGGCTGCCAAACCTCGGGATAAATTCTTGTCTCCCGCGTGCTTGTTGTTGTTGTGATTTGCTCGAAATTACTTGCATTTGGTTGTCTCCCTCTCTCTAGCTATTTCTTAGGGTTCGGGCCTCGATCTATGGAGTGGTGGCTTATCAACGTCAAGAGAGTGACCCAACACCTTACCTTACCACTAGAAAGTGGGTTTGTAAGTTATCGGCATCATAAAGTTCATTTTAGCACTTGTAGTTCATTTCCCGTAGGGGTCAGAAGTGCTGACAGTTTGCATTGGAAGTTCTGACCCAAACTGTTGGGACTTCTGACACGTCGGAAGTTCTGACCCTAACGTCGGGACTTCTGACACGTCGGAAGTTCTGACCTAAACTGTCGGGACTTCCGACATTAACTGACTAGTGCATTTTGATTCAACTCTTTGGTTGCCGCTGTTTGGCTCCCTAGGTTTATCTAGTATCTTTTATATACTTTGTGGCTAACTTGTGAGGGGTTGTATTACTTTGATTTGGAGTTTCCATTTTGGAAACTCCTATTACTAATCGTTTCCGCTTTTAAAGGTGTTGATTTTTCAGAAACGCCTATTCACCCCCCTCTAGGCGACATCCTAGATCCTTTCACTCACTCCACACTGCCACCTACCTTCTCAATCATCACCCCACCAAAACCCTAGACGGCCGCACCCCTTTCTTCGCTCTTTATGGCATACAACCTTCCTACACTCACCTTCAAGTTTTCGGCTGTGCCTGCTATCCCAACCTCTCGTCCACAATTCCACATAAATTATCACCTCGCTCCTCCTTGTGTGTTTTCCTCGGGTACTCATCCGATCACAAAGGATATCGATGTCTCGATCTTCATTCCAATCGGATCATTGTCTCCCGTCATGTTGTATTCGACGAGACTTTGTTTCCGTTCTCCGAGATGTCCACTACCCCCTAGGACCCAAACACACTTGCATTTTTGGATGATGCTGATGATTCCTCTTCGCCTATGTGGCCAAGAGCTGTGCCTATAGGTACTCGTCTCCCTGACGGCATGGATGCCGCACCTAGGACCCCTGGCACCTCTACTACCGGTCCGGCTAGTGGTGCTGCCCCTGCAGGTCCAGCTGGTGCTGCCGCCCCTATGGACTCAGCGCCCTAGATGTCCGGTGCTACCGCGGTCCCCTCAGCTGTCCTACCAACGGTCCGGCTAGTGCTGCTATCCCTGCGGACTCAGTGTCCCAGGTTGTTGCCAGCGACGTCGGCTGTACCACCGGCCGCACCACGACCATGACCACGGAGGTGATCGTTCCTGTCACTAATGCGCACAGCATGCGCACCCATGGCAAGGACGGTTTTCGGCAACCCGTGGATCGCCTTAATCTCCACATGACGGCTTCGTCTACCACTCCAGTACCTTCGTCCGTCCGTGCCGCTCTTTCGGATCCGGCCTGGCGTCTTGCTATGCAGGCCGAGTTCGACACCTGGACCTTGGTGCCTTGCCCTCCTGGCGTCAACCTTGTCACCGGCAAGTGGGTCTTTCGTCACAAGTTCAAGTCAGATGGCTCTTTTGACCGCTACAAAGCCCGGTGGGTGCTTCGCGGTTTCACATAGCGTCCGGGCATTGATTATGATGAGACATTCAGTCTAGTTGTCAAGCCAGCGACCATCCGGATGGTACTCACTTTGGCACTGTCTCGCTCCTGGTTGATTCACCAGCTTGATGTGAAGAATGCATTTCTCCATGGTACTTTGACCAAGACAGTCTACTGCGCACAGCCAACTGGGTTTGTCGACTCTTCCAAGCCCAATTATGTCTATCGCCTGAACAAGTCACTCTATGGGTTGAAGCAAGCTCCTCGTGCCTGGCACAGTCGCTTCGCCTCTCACATTACCTCACTCGGGTTTGTCGAGGCCAAGTCTGACACGTCGCTGTTCATCTACTACACAGGTGCTGACATGGCTTTTCTTTTACTCTATGTTGATGATACTGTTCTCACTGCGTCGTCTCCGAGTCTCCTCCATCGGATTATCGCAGCACTTCACCAGGAATTCTCCATGACAGACATGGGGCCTCTTCACCATTTTTTGGGTGTCAGTGTTTAGCGTAGAGGTGACAGTTTATTTCTCTCTCAGAGACAGTACATGCTGGATATTCTGGACCACGCCGGTATAAGTCACTGCAAGCCGAGCAACACTCCTGTGGACACTCACTCCAAGCTTTCTGCTGATGGTGTTTCAGTCGCTGATCCGAGTCCGTATCGCAGTCTTGCCGGGGCTCTTCAGTACCTCACCTTCACCAGACCAGACATTGCGTATGCTGTTCAGCAGGTCTGCCTGTACATGCATGACCCACGGGAACCTCATTTGAGCGCTCTGAAGCGCATTCTCTGGTACCTTCAAGGTACATTGGATCTCGGTCTACACCTCCACCGGACCTCTCCAGCTGATCTCATTGTCTACACTGATGCAGATTGGGCGGGCTGTCCTGACACACGCAAATCCACCTCGGGTTATGCGGTGTTTCTCGGGGACAATCTCATCTCCCGGTCGTCCAAGCGTCAGCCTACAGTGTCTCGGTCTAGTGCAGAGGCAGAGTATCGAGCAGTCGCGAATGGAGTCACCGAAGCCTGCTGGTTGCGCCAACTTCTAATAGAGCTTCGCTGCCCACTCCGTCGTGCTACAGTGGTCTACTGCGATAATATCATCGCCGTTTACCTCTCCACCACCCGGTTCAACATCAGCGAACCAAGCATATTGAGATCGACCTGCACTTCGTTAGAGAACGAGTCGCCCTCGGTGAAGTCCGCGTCCTACACGTTCCCACTCCGTCCCAGTACGCCGACATCTTCACCAAGGGTTTGTCGACGTCCGTGTTCACGGAGTCTAGGTCCAGTCTCAATGTTCGCGGTGCTCCCAGTTCAGACTGCGGGGGAGTGTTGGAATGTAATATGGCGTGTGGGCCTGCCTAGCCTCCCACAATGCCTATATATGTAAACGCTGATCCAACATAGTAATTATTGAGTATTCCCTAATCCTACTCTTTCAAAAACAACAGCTATATTGGCAGGAGCACAAGATGGAGAAGAAGAGGAGTGATAGCTAGGGACGTAGGTCCTTTTTCTCGATCTTGCTCTTTGTTGTGTCTTTAGTTGTAAGTAATCCCTTACTTTTCGCGCCCTGGTAGTAATCCTTGCCGAACAAGGCTCCTAGTTGTATTGCGCCTCTGGTGCATGTATTTGCTCCCTTCTTATATTAATACAAGCCTGCATCGCTGGATCTTTCAAAAAAAACTTTAATTTCATGATAGTTAGAGGATGAGATATATATAGATGACGCCTTAATAGTTGTGTTACTTGCAAAGTTTTAGAGTCAATTTGAATTTATCCTAAGTAAAGTATTTTTTTTTACTTTTAACAGTGAATATATCTAAAATTGTGCATAGACGATAATAATTTATTTATTGATACATGATTTCTATAACACAAAATTGATGTTATTATTAGATTCATATTACAAAATACTAATGATTTCGTTTTACATCATTTAGCTGCTATACTAAGACTAATATTAATATTTTAACTCTATTAATACTAATAACAGAGATGATATTAACAGCAAATATAGTTAATATTAATATGATTCTAATACTACTTTGATCGAAACATACTGTATTAATATGGCATCTATGTGACATAAATTAAAATAATAAGTTTTCTACATGAATCTCATAACATTAATTTTGTATGACATATGTAAACCATTTATATTAATAAAGAAGTTGTCATCCTCTTTACAATCTTAGATGTTTAGGTGAAAAAGTTTTAATTAGGATAAATCTAAATGGATTTAAAAATATATTAGAAAACTATTTTTTTAGATGCAATACAATTATATTGATGACGACTAGATTTCAAACCTTCAACTATCGTGAATGTTCAATTTTTTCAAACCTTCTATTTGAGATAATTGTCCGGCATGTCAAAATCGCTCCGCCATGTGGGATGAAAACCAGGATGGCACATTTCCACCATGTGCAAGGATGACATCACACAATACAATTTAGCGATGCAACCCCACGTTCTCCACTTTAGTTTGGTTAGATTTATTTCAGTTGTTATGGCAGTTGAGTATTTGTTGGGCCACTAGGTCTTGTATTATTTGTGCTTCAGCCAGGTCTATTACTTTCTGTTTTGGTTGCAGTAGTTGTTCTTGTTCAGTGAACCTTTGGGCCCGGCTGAAGTTGCTTGTTACTCCCTCTACATAGATCTTAATTGCTATGCACCTAGATATATGTCATGTCTAGATAGGAAAAGACACATATTGACCCGGGAGCAGTGGTTGACTGGGCAATGGAGGCCTGCTTTCAACTAGCTATTGCATGTCGAACTGGTAACGAGAATTGCAGGGAGCAGGGAACCTTGAAGATTAACACAGATGGGGCCTTTCTGCATGATGCCTGCACGGGAGCAACAGGGACTGTTGTACGTGGCAGTGATGGTAGACTATGTGCAGCCTCGGCTCATTGGATCAATTATGTTGGCTTGGCTTTGTTGGCGGAAGCGGAGGCGCTACGGGATGACATCCGTTTAGTCCGGAAGGGAGAACTAGAGAACACATCATAGTGGAGATTGATTCCTAGGAGCTGGTCTCGCTTTAGAGGAACAGAGGAAAGCATCAATCAGAAGTCGCTGCAATCATGGAGGACATCGAGGAGATGGCGTCGGCATTCACTCCGTCAGTCTAATACATATAAGAAGATTGGTGAATTTTGTAGCTCATCTCTGCGCTTAGCATGCATTGGTTACTAGGCAAGATTTTGTATGGTTTAGTCCTCCTAGCTTCTTGCAGCACTGTCTACTATTTGATTGTAATGAAACAATATAAGCAATGAAGCGAAGTTTTCCAAAAAAAGAAAAGAAAAGTCAAAACAAGTTATAATTTAGAATGGAGGGAGAAGTTGTTTTTGTTCTATTTCTAACTCTGGGTGTACTTTTTCCTACTTTGCCCTGTCTAATAAAAACAGCGGCAAAATCCTCTATAAAAAGAACATCAAGCTCAGCCTGCTCGATCGGCTACAAACCATAGCTTAGCCGGCCTGTTCGCTGGTTGGTTTCTGGGCTGGTTTATTGTGAGAGGAAAACACTGTTGGCTGGCTGGTTTGGGCTGGCTGAAACCAACAAGCGAACAGGCATCTGCAGCACCGCCTACCCGATACCGATGCAGCCGAGAAAGAGAGGGAAAGAAGAACGTGCATCTATCACAGCGTGTGCAAGATCGGTCTAAGCGCCACTGCATAGTGGATGGAATCAAATTTACTTCATTAACAGAAACTTTCAGCAAGAATCGCATGTGTGAGGTAGAACAAACCCTGAAGGAATGTCAAAGAGAAAAGCACTTAAGGAATCTAGACTGGTAGCATGTGATTGGCATCGAGATTTGCAAACCCCGCCCCCCCCCCCCCCCCCCCCCCCCCCCCAAAAAAAATGTTACTATAAGAACTGCATGCCCAAGGAAAGTAGACAGGAAATGCAACCTAATCATAACGAGAAACTGAGAAACAAACAACATGATGTGGTAATATATACTCAGAAAAGCTTTCACCTTCCACAAACCTTGAATTTCTTTCCGAAGAATGTGCACGACTCCGGTTACTGAAAAACCACATCAGAGACCAGTAACACGGATTGCCATTGAATTCTGTTGCCATTCAAGTAGGAGAACCACATAATAGAAACCAGCAAATAGAATTGGTGCACCACAAGATAGTCGCACAGAAAAAAAACTTCGAGCATAACCCAACTTCAGTAATGAGTACAGGTCAGGACCAAGAGAACAAAGAAATACCAAGACATTTAATTTAGGCCACACATTGTACATGATGTTCTTATATTTGAACCTGAGGTAGTTGTGTGGCAATATGTGAACACACCTTCCCATTGGTCCTGCATATGCTCGGAAACTATGGTGCCAGAACAACAAATGCTTAGACACAAGTTGAGCTAGTCCAATGCTACCAGACATAATTATTAGATTAAAAATGCTAGGAAATACGAGATACTAGCCAGCATCACCAAATAAAATATCTGAACACTGCACTAATGCTCATGTCCCAATCCTCTGTCGCAGCTCAGAGACAATGGAAGGGAACTGCTGCATCAACTTCACAAAACCATCGGTTAACATGGCCTCCTTGAAATTATTCGCCTCGGCAAAGAAGTCAATGCACTTGTCCTTCAACTCTGGGCAGTTGTACATTTCAGCACACGCTAAGGTAGAGGCAACTGTATCCACTGACACATTGTCCCACAACTTTTGGGCACAGAGAAGCTTCAGCCGGTCCAAGGCATAATAATCAGCTGCAGCAAGCAAGTCCCAAAGGGTCTTGATTGGAGTGTTCCCAAGCTCTTCATCACCAGGTAAGGCATCTGTGTACATGAATTGCAGCATGAGCTTGAATGTTGCTGGGGCAATCTCATGAAGGGTGATGGATGACATTGTTGTAGCCTCAGCCATGGATCCAAAGAGCTCTGCTTTGAAGACAGGTGAGCGGGCAGCAAGCACAAATCGATGTGCGTGGAATGTCTCACCGTCAATGACAAATGACACATCCATTCCATCCATACTATCCAGTAGAGTACCCATATGTTTCCCTATGTTAGAAAGTGGCACAGGGATAGAGTTGCTCTGTAACACCATGATGGTGCAAACAAACTTGATATGTCCATCCTTCACATAATTATTAACCATATCGGTATGGCTCCCAAAATGAAACAACTGAAGTATGTCAACATATCTTTTTGATGGGAAGGACCAACTACTCTCAACTTCAAATACTTCATCATCCATGTTCTTTATTGATGTAGTGAAGGTGGCCTTGACCCTTGTGTTTCTAGACTTCCTCAAAAGTTCGAGGAAAATAGAGGGATTGTCTCTACCTTCCTCTGGAGTCTCTTGGACCCCATGCGGGTAGAAGTTTATCCTCCATATGTGCCCTCCGGCAAATATAGCATCAGAGTTGACGGCTTGGCCTGCGGCAAGGTGTTTGGTTTGCTCATAGTTTATTTTGAACTGGACAATCGAGGGAGAATCCATTATAGTGGTGGTTTGCACCTCTAGGATGGATGAGCAGTGTCGCTTACTCACTGCATAATTATGGATGAAGTAAATTTGACATTAAATACATAAAATTTTCCATATAATAGTACATGAACTTTCTCAATACCACTAAAGTTACCATCGCTAGTCTCAAAGGTGACTCCCCTCATTCTGTGGCGTGGCTAGCTCTCTGGAATTGGTAGGTTTCGTTTCGACTCGAGACAAGGTAGCTTGTGAATTAAATTTCACCTGTATCATGGGAGAAACCAAGATTAGGGACAGAAATGAGAACAATACTTATAGGCTAAGACTATTTAGATCCATGTGGCAAGGTCATCCTCAAACCCACACAATTACCCACTACCCCATCATGGATAAGAAATGAAACACATGCTCATCACCCCACCATACCCTTGGAAACGTGGTGCCAAGGTTGAGGCCCTGGACTATGGCGGCGTGGGTTTCCGGCACGGTGAAGAGGATCCGACGTGGCAAGCTCAAATAGATCTATGGCAGCAAAGCTTGATAGGTTTTGATGCGGTGAGGTCGGTAGATCAGTGATGACTACAACGAGGTGGGATGGATCGTGAGAAGGGGATGAGATAGGACAATGAGGCGTTGGGGGGGGGGGAGAGGTGGCGGCTTTGTGCCTGAGACTTATGTGCGGCTAAGAGGAAGGGGAAGGGAAACCCTAGAATATGCCTTATATATTAGAAAGCGGGTGCCACCGAGAACATGAAATCAAAGGTGTGTTGCAAAATGGGCTCCATGGCCCATTATAACGTGGAGACCACATGTCTAGCCCATGGGACCACCCAGGTTGTGAAATAGGCCCATAACTTAACCATGATCATTAATTTATGGCAACAAATTTGTTTAAGATCACCATTCCTTTTCTTAGCAGAACAGATATGCCAGAATACATTGATTTGGATATGCAAGGAGGGTGAAGAATAGTAGATTAATTCACAATAAGAAAATGTGAGGACTTCCCAAAATTAAATACGGAATCATGTATATTTCAATCTGCATGCATCAAGAAATATTAAGGGTCAGTTAGAACTCATGGTTGCATGCTAATCCACTCCACATACCTAGTTAGAGGTTATAACAAGACTTACAAGCCCCCATAGCGCAAGCACCATCAAGAAAACAGGAGTGCAAACCTCAATTTTCCAGACTTACAAGCCCCTAAATCGATGTGCTAACCCGCCTAAACTTGCACTAAACACTTGCGGTGATTGTCTTAATCTTCTCGTGATCACCTTGGTGGATGGAGCTCTCAAGTATAAGTGGTAACCTATCCTATAGCATCCAAATGCTCTGACCAACTTCAAATGCCCAGGAAAAGGCGTACATACTACCCCCCCCCAAACACCCTCTAACTAGTTGTTGCACATATTTGGGTTTTTGGATCATCTAGTGTCTGAAATACCCTCACTGAATCATCTGATGAGTGCCACATGGCTAGACATTATGCCCCAACCACGTCACCGGATGGTCTTGTGGACAATGTTGGGCATACAATGCCTATTGCACCTTCTTCTAGTCAGTGCTGGTTAGGTAGTTTTGTTCTTCACCTCACCATATCATTTGTGCCCTTGACCCCTTCTCCTTCATTTCCTAGAAAATTGCTCTAATGTGTTTTGTTAAGTGATTTCAATCTACTCATCAAGATCATTTGGTTAATGAATTTCACTAGGCCTTGTCCTTGCACAATATTGTATCCATGGGATCAATCTGTAACACCTCAAGTGTTTAAATACTAAAATATGCCATGTCATCACATGCATAGCACCTCATTTATGTGTTAGTAAAAATTTTGATATGCATACACTAAAACAAGTTTACCTATATGTTATATGTGTTGACTTGTATGGCTTGAATTGAGTTAAAAAAATTCTTTGTATTGAATTGAGTTTCCGAAAACCCTGATTTTCAGTATTTAAATTCTACCCTGAAAACCCATTTCAAAATTTAAGCATATTTTGGGGTTAAGCCTAAAAGCAAAAGTGTAGAGCTTGTCAAGTTATACAAAGTTTGTTTTTGGAGTTTTCAAAGTTGTTATGAAAAATTTGAAGTAATTTGAAAAGGCGAAATTCTTTAAATGTCCCCTATTTGAATTCAAATTTGCATTTCAAAATGTAGACTGAATTAGGGGGTGGTTATAAAGGCAAAGTTGTAGAACTTTGGATTTTGAACAACTTTTATTTTTGGAGATTTTTGAGTTGTTACATAAATTTGGGAGTAAATTGAGTTTCAAATCGGATGGCAATTCTGTAAATTTGGTGAACAGTGCTCGCCGCTTAGCGCCTGTGGCCGCCCTTGTCTTCACGCTGGCGCGAAGAAGGTCCTACGTGGCTTCTCTTTGCTTCTTGGCCGCCTTTAAAGCCCTGGTGCCGTCGCCGTTCGTCTCCTTTCTATTCTTCTGCTTTTCCCGTCACCACCGTTCAACTCCGGCGAGCCCGCGCTGTCGTCGTAGTGCTTCACCATCGTAGCCAAGCCTGTCCTAGCTCCGTATTCTCCTTGCGAACCCAGTCCTCTAGCCGTTGTTGCCTGATTGCGCCAGGAAACGCCGTGCGTCTTCTTTCTTCTTCACGGCCGGCAGCGCCATCGTGGTGTGTGCGTCGCCGTGGCCAGCACGCTATGGTCTGCCTCTGACCTTGTAAAGCCTTGCTTCAGCTTCGTCTCGATGCCATGGTGCTTAATACCTTGTTGCTTGATCGTTTTGTCCACCACAGTCGTTGGAACACCGCCACCGACGACGTTTTGCTCCGCCGTGTTTGCTCAGATCGTCGAACCACCTTGCTGTTGCCCCTTCGGCTCGGTCTTTGACTCCAACGTGTTCGGGGTGAGCTACTGGTGCTTCCTAGACCCTTTGTTTAACTTCTACTGGTCTCCTGCCGTTAGCGTAGCACCGCCGTGCAGTCGCATTCGCCATGGCCGGCGTCAGGCTTGAATTGTGTTGTAATTGAGTTAGCTAGTGTCTCCAATCGATGCGCCGTGATGTTGTGATCGTGTTGGTGACTTCGCTATCACCGGTGACCTCGCTGTTGGCGAGATTTAGCCGGTCAGAGCCATCGTCGTCGCAGTCAACGTGGGAGGTAGGGGATGACATGTGGGGTCGGTCTGTCAGTGAGCGGGTTGATTCAAAATGGAATTTTTCTATTTTCAGATTTAAATGAATAGTGATGTTATTTGTTATTTTTGTGTAGAATTATTTAGAGCTCCAAAAATTATGAAAATTTTTGTGTGACCTCTCTGTGATGTATATTATTTAGGAAAAATATGAAATGTTGTTTTTTAGTTCCTTTTGAATGTGATAAAAATTGCTCAATTAATTAATAAATGAGTTTCCATGATTGTTCTAGGCTTAATTAATTATCCAAAAATTATGAAATTTGTTTTTCCACTTAGTTATCATGTGATGAACATTTAAAAAAATTTGAGCTCAATTAGAATAGATTGATTTATTTCATAATTTTGAATTAAATAATTAATTCATAAAAGCAAATAGTAACCTTTAATGATTTAGGTTTTGTTTGAAATTTTGGATTGAGTGATGACCTTGGGTCATTAGTTGATAATGATTCTTGGCAATGGAATTAAGTGTTACGAAAAATGTTTAATTAGTTTGACTTATAACTGTCCCGCGAAGGAAAGTTGTATTCAAGTTGTTAATTTTTGCATCCATCATCGAGCATCATGTTTTATATTTCGCTTCATGTTAAACATGGCTTTGTTACTACGTGTAGTGAACGAAGGTGAACACGTGGTAGTTAATTAAGTTGTGGAGGAAGTTAATCTGTCTGTTGAGGTCGGATCTGATAATTGTGGAACGTCGCAGGAACCTGACTTTTCTGTGCATCAAGGCAAGCCCCGGATGCATTTAAACCTACCTTGTGATTTACAAATTGATTTCACTTTTGCTCTTCTTTACTGCATTGAGTGATTAGGAGTTAAGTGAAAACCTAATTGGTGCATTACCAACCTTGTTTTTCCATATCTACCCTGTTATCAGTTTTAATTCGTATATGCCTAGTTGTGCTTAGCTATGCTTAGAATGATAAAAGTCAGGTCATTACCTATAATCTGCAAGTTTTAAATGAAACTTTAGTTACTTATGTTATCATGTGATATGGGAATGTGGAATAATAAATCTAGATCGGGCGGACTCGGTGTGTGAGAGCCACAAGACATGGAGGTCTTGTGAGTGGGTTCTTTCCGCCTGTGTCGATTAAGGTCCGTCCATTGTTGAATTGCATGAGGTGAGACTTTATAGTACTAATCACATACTCCGGTAAGCCTTAACTTGGCGATTCTATTACGAGAATGGCTACTCGCGCACTAGGAGTGGAGAGATAGTAGGAATAGCGTGTACCCACGTGGCAATGGGCTGGATTGGTGGAGTACTGTATTCTCGGGTGGTGCGGACCCGTTCTTGTTTAGGGGACCTGAGGGTAGGTTGGTATATGTAGGTCAGGGACCTGCATATGTTGTGTGGTCTAGAATTCCCAGCTAGGCTATAATCGGTTTGAATCGTCGTTGCTCCTTGGTTATGGAGACTCAACTCATTGTTCATCATCATAGTTAATAACTGGAACTTGAGTAAGGTTTGAGAAAGTGTTGGATATGAAGTTTCATGATCTCATTACAGAACATGTTAGCTTTGTATATGATCTTTTGAAGATAAAAATGTTGATATAAAGAATCTTGTTAAAGAGCTTTTACGCAAAAGAACTTTGATCATTGCTAAAGCCATACCTTGAATCCCTGAGCCTGCATTCCTGAGTCTTCTCAGTTTTATTTCGGTTAAGTCTTGTTGAGTACTTTTGTACTTAGGGTTCGTTGACCCTTATTGCAGGTGAGCCTCATGAGCAGGTCTATTGTGGACCGTGCTGCATGACTATTGTTCAGGTCGATGACGATAAGTGAATGTGTGATCCTTGGGCAGGATACTTATATTGTGTGTTTGTATTATGTTATAATGCCACTCCACTACTACTATGGTTTGTATTATGTATCAAACTTAGTTTGTAAGGTTTGAAACAACTAGTTTGTAAACTAAGTTATTATAAGACTTCCGCTATTTTACTCTGGTGTAGATATTTGAATAAATGTTGTAATACTACAATGACTCTATAATGTGATCCTGCTCGGAAATCGTGGATGATTCGGGGTTCCCCGAGGACACCCGACAGTCTTCTTAAGTTACCAGGAACATATGCATAGATGTCAAAGGTCGTTGGACAGTGACAGGTGCATGTGGGCCCTATAATTTAGGAGGTTCTGCCACAGAATGGTATCAGGGCGATCGTTACAAAGTTTTTGTTGTATTGCTTTACAAAAACTTCAAAATGATTTGGGATGATTATATTTAACTTGTTAAATTGGTCCAAATTGCTTCCAACTTATCTTATTTCTTTCTCACCATTCTTATT
This sequence comes from Miscanthus floridulus, assembly GCF_019320115.1. Classification (NCBI taxonomy): domain Eukaryota; kingdom Viridiplantae; phylum Streptophyta; class Magnoliopsida; order Poales; family Poaceae; genus Miscanthus; species Miscanthus floridulus. Next base: position 87,863,028 of record NC_089587.1, read on the forward strand.
TGATTAAAAAGGCTTTGTGTGGTGGAGTAGTAATATTATTATGCCCTATATAAAAACAACTGTTGTTTATGTACTTTATGAGCTTTGATGTTTTTGTTCGTAAGAACAATTCATGCATCATGATTAATTCACTTGTTACTTCCTTCACCTCTAAGTCTAGGTTGGGTAGTGAGTCTGGGTTGAGTTGTGTAATCCACCCCTGCTGCTATTGAGACTATTGTTAGATTGTCTTATTTGGATTAATCTTGCTCCCTACAGTATGACTCGTACCAAGATGACACCCCGTAAGTCCGTTGGGCCCAAAGGAGTTCCCCATCACCAACTTGCCCCTAGGAACAATGGTGCTAGCAGTAGTAGCTCTAGGCCTGATTCCCAGGCAGAGATATAGTGGATTTCTATAGAGTTAGCACAAGCTACTAGAGATAGGGCCTTGGATGCCATACAGGTAGGAGAATTACAGGATCAATTGAGGCGTCTCACCACCGCTCACAGGAACTGCGAACGCATGTTAGTTCATATGGTGGAGGGAAGGAATGAAAGATCTGGAAGAATTAGTGATGATCGATGAAAGTGATAATGAGGGAAGAAATATTTCCAGAATGGATACCGAGGCCGAAGTTTGAAGTGATCGAGGAAAGGAGTAGTGATGTATAATAGTTAGTTCTAGTTAAAGTTAAGGATGTGCTTGATTGGAAACCGCCAACCACAGTTCATCAAGTTCGGAGTTTTCTGGGTTTGGCGGGGTATTACCGTCGTTTTATTCTAGATTTCTCTAGAGTATCAAAGTCCATAACTGAGTTGTTGAAGAACCAAGTCAAGTTTGTCTGGTCATCTGATTGTGAAGAGGCTTTCCAGACTTTGAAGAGACTGTTAACCACTGCACCAGTATTAGCCCAACCTGATATCGAAAAGCCGTTTGATGTTTATTGTGATGCTTTGGGTATTGGTATTGGATGTGTATTGATGAAAGAAGGTCGAGTCATTACCTATGCTTCCAGACAACTAAAGCAACAATATATACCATGACTTGAAACAAAGATTTTGGTGGACCAAAATGAAGATAGAGATCGCTAGATATATAGCTAAGTGTGATACTTGTCAAAAGGTGAAAGCTATACATTTAAGGTCTGCTAGAGGGTTACAACCATTACCTATTCTAGCTTAGAAGTGGGAGGATATTAGTATGGATTTTATTGTTGGTCTACCCAAGACATTAAAGGGATTTGACTCAATATGGGTGATTATAGATCGACTAACCAAGTCAGCACATTTTCTTCCAGTCAAGAGTATATACCCCACTGTCCAATATGCCAAGATATATTTAGCAAGAATCATGAGTCTTCATGGAGTACCAAAGACCATTATGTCCGATAGGAGTACACAGTTTGTCTCCAGCTTTTGGAAACAATTGCATTCTTCATTGGGTACCAAACTACTGTATAGTACAGCTTATCATCGTAGACTGATGGTCAGACTAAAAGAGTTAATCAGGTGCTTGAAGATATGTTAAGGTGTTATGTCCTTAACTATTCCAATAAGTGGGATGAATGCTTACCTTTGGCCGAGTTCTCATACAATAATAGTTATCAGGAAAGCATTAGAATGGCTCCATTTGAAGCACTCTATGGTCATAGATGCAAAACATCACTAAGTTGGTCTGAACCTAGAGAAAGAAGGTTCTTTGGAGTTGACCTTGTGAAAGAAACATAAGACAAGGTTAGGCAAATACAAAGTAATTTGAAGATAGCTCAGTCCCGACAAAAGAGTTATGCGGATAAATGACATAGACCATTGGTGTTTAACAAAGGAGATTTTGTATATCTAAAGGTATCACCAATGAAGGGAGTTACCCATTTTGGTGTTAAAGGCAAGTTGGCACCTCGATATATTGGACCATTTCAAATTTTAGAGAGGTATGGAAAAGTGGCATATCGCTTAAAATTACCAGAACATTTATCAGTTGTACATGATGTGTTCCATGTTTCTCAATTAAAGAAGTGTCTTCGAGTGCCTGAGTAGAATGTTGAAGTTGAAGGAGTGGAACTTGAACCAGATTTGACCTATTCCGAATATTCTATCTGAGTTTTGGATCAGAAAGATCGTGTTACTCGAAGGGGGACAATCAAGTTCTACAAGATACAATGGAATCAACATTCCGAAGAAGAAGCTACTTGGGAATCCGAAGATTACTTGTTAGAAAAATTTCCAGAGTTTCTTGCGTCGATATAGAATAATGTTAGTTTTGTTTTGTTGTTACGAATCATGTTTGTAAAGAAACCTCAGCTATTTTATGGACAAGTTTTGGATGTTTTTGGACAGACACATTTCCTTTTCCATTACTTACCCTATGACTTTGAATCTTGGGGCAAGATTTCTTTTAGGGGGAAGGATTGTAACACCTCGAGTGTTTAAATACTAAAATATGCCATGTCATCATACCATAGCACCTCATTTATGTGTTAGTAAAAATTTTCATATGCATACACTAAAACAAGTTTACCTATATGTTATATGTGTTGACTTGTATGGCTTGAATTGAGTTAAAAAAATTCTTTGTATTGAATTGAATTTCCGAAAACCCTGATTTTCAGTATTTAAATTCTACCCTGAAAACCCATTTCAAAATCTAAGCATATTTTGGGGTTGAGCCTAAAAGCAAAAGTGTAGAGCTTGTCAAGTTATACAAAGTTTGTTTTTGGAGTTTTCAAAGTTGTTATGAAAAATTTGAAGTAATTTGAAAAGGCAAAATTCTTTAAATGTCTCCTATTTGAATTCAAATTTGCATTTCAAAATGTAGACTGAATTAGGGGGTCATTATAAAGGCAAAGTTGTAGAACTTTGGATTTTGAACAACTTTTATTTTTGGAGATTTTTGAGTTGTTACATAAATTTGGGAGTAAATTGAGTTTCAAATCGGATGGCAATTTTGTAAATTTGGTGAACAGTGCTCGCCGCTTAAGCTACACCGCCGGTGACCTTCTGCTTGGTTCCAGGCATGCCTGTGGCCGCCCTTGGCTTCGCGCTGGTGTGGAGAAGGCCCTGCGAGGCTTCTCTTTGCTTCCTGGCCACCTTTAAAGCCCTGGTGCCATCGCCGTTTGTCTCCTTTCTATTCCTCTGCTTTTTCTATCGCCACCGTTCAACTCGGGCAAGCCCGCGCCATCGCCGTAGTGCTTCAACATCACAGCCAGGCCTATCCCAAATCAATATTCTCCTTGTGAACCCAGTCCTCTAGCCGTTGTTGCCTGATTGCGCTAGGAAACACCGTGCGTCTTCTTTCTTCTTCACGATCGGCAGCGCCATCGTGGTGTGTGCGTCGCCGTGGCCAGCGTGCTACGGTCTGCCTTTGACCTTGCAAAGCCTTGCTTTAGGTTTGTCTCGATGCCATGGTGCTTAATACCTTGTTGCTTGATTGTTTTTTCAACCGCAGTCACCGGAACACCGCCACCGATGATGTTTTGCTCCGCCGTGTTTGCTCAGATCGTCGAACCACCTTGCTGTTGCCCCTTCGGCTCGGTCTTTGACTCTAACGCGTTCGGGGTGAGCTACTGGTGCTTCCTAGACCCTTTGTTTAACTTCTACTGTTCTCCTGCCATCAGCGTAGCACCATCGTGCAGTCGCGTCCGCCATGGCCGGCGTCAGGCTTGAATCGTGTTGTAATTGAGTTAGCTAGTGTCTCCAATCGATGCGTCGTGATCTTGTGATCGTGTTGGTGACTTCGCTGTCGCCAGTGACCTCGCCGTCGGCGAGATTTCGCCGGTCAGAGCCGTCACCGCCGCAGTCAATGTGGGAGGTAGGGGATGACATGTGGGGTCGGTCTGTCAGTGAGCGGGTTGATTCAAAATGGAATTTTTCTATTTCCAGATTTGAATGAATAGTGATGTGATTTGTTATTTTTGTGTAGAATTATTTAGAGCTCTAAAAATTATGAAAATTTTTGTGTGACCTCTCTGTGATGTATATTATTTAGAAAAAATATGAAATGTTGTTTTCAGTACCTTTTGAATATGATAAAAATTGCTCAATTAATTAATAAATGAGTTTTCATGATTTTTCTAGGCTTAATTAATTATCCAAAAATTATGAAAATTGTTTTTCCACTTAGTTATCATGTGATGAACATTTAAAAAAATTTGAGCTCAATTAGAATAAGTTGATTTATTTCATAATTTTGAATTAAATAATTAATTCATAAAAGCAAATAGTAACCTTTAATGATTTAGGTTTTGTTTGAAATTTTGGATTGAGTGATGACCTTGGGTCATTAGTTGATAATGATTCTTGGCAATGGAATTAAGTGTTACAAAAAATGTTTAATTAGTTTGACTTGTAACTGTCCCGCGAAGGAAAGTTGTATTCAAGTTGTTAATTTTTGCATCCATCATCGAGCATCATGTTTTACATTTCGCATCATGTTAAACATGGCATTGTTACTACGTGTAGTGAACGAAGGTGAACACGTGGTAGTTAATCAAGTTACGGAGGAAGTTAATCCATCTATTGAGGTCGGATCTGATAATTGTGGAACGTCGTAGGAACCTGACTTTTCCGTGAATCAAGGCAAGCCCTGGATGCATTTTAACCTACCTTGTGGTTTACAAATTGATTTCGCTTTTGCTCTTCTTTACTGCATTGAGTGATTAGGAGTTAAGTGAAAACCTAATTGGTGCATTACCAACCTTATTTTTCCATATCTACCCTGTTACCAGTTTTAATTCGTATATGCCTAGTTGTGCTTAGCTATGCTTAGAACGATTAAAGTCAGGTCATTACCTATCATCTGCAAGTTTTAAATGGAACTTTGGTTACTTATGTTATCATGTGATATGGGAATGTGGAATAATAAATCTAGACCGGATGGACTCGGTGTGTGAGAGCCACAAGACATGGAGGTCTTGTGAGCGGGTTCTTTTCGCCTGTGTCGATTAAGATCCGTCCATTGTTGAATTGCATGATGTGAGACTTTGTAGTACTAACCACATAGTCTGGTAAGCCTTAATAAAATAACAAGAATTAAGACAATAAGCAAGAAACTAGAGGAGCAAAGATGCTAAAATGACCATTTTCTAACTAGGCTTGCGTCGTACAGTCAACACTGCTCTGATACTAATTTGTCACACCCAATTTTAAGGATAAAATTGAATGCACAAAACTCGTGTGTGCCTAGGGATCAATCACACACACAAGCTGACAAATTACATAAAGTATTATCACGGTGTCTCTTACATTGGATTCATAATATAACTTAGTCTTGTACATCACAGCGGAAAATAAAAGGTAACTCTCTCACATGGAACACCATCACAGGGAAGGTCAACTAGTTGACCACAAGCCTAAAAATCCTCAGGAAATTCCTCATACCCGTTGTCATCTGTTACCCATCCAGGATTTTTATCCAAATAAAGAAAATAAACAAGCGTAAGTACATCCTGTACCTAACAAGTTAACATGGGGTTATGAAGCTCAAAAAGGTTGACACTGGTTTACTGCAGTTAGCATTTTTAGTAAGACAAGCTTTTATTATCAGGTATTATCAAATTATGCTTAAGCTCCCAATTAATCCCATAAGAACATATATCATGGTCAAGTGTATCATAATATCATCATAGAACATCTTAAATGATCATCAACAAGTAACTAATTATTTTGTGAGTTTTCCGGGCCGCTCATGACCGTGAGCACGGCTGTTATAACAGTTTGTTACTCTCTACAGAGGTGGTGCACATTCACCGCGAGTTAAGATTCCCATATGTCCAGGTTAATTACTCCCATGTCACTGCCTAGGTGAGCGGGCAGGGTACACTATGAAGCCATTTCATAGGTTTCTCTAACAAGTTAGGGCCGCTAGGTTTCCTCGGCAGGCAGATGTAGGAACCCCCCATTCCTATGGCACATATCCATCGTGGCTATACACATAGGAACAGAGGCAGCCCTATACCCAATGTGGCAAGCCCCTTTTGCACTATAAAGGTAACCTCTAACAAGCTAGAAAAGGTCCTATTACTGAGCTAAAGTCAGAGCCATATGACTCTCCCGGTTGCACTGTCAGTCCCACCTTTTGCCAACAGATAAGTCCTTATGGAGGGCCGGGACCAACATGATCAACAGCCATTTGCACCTTCGCCCTATGGAACAGTTGTTATAAATCATGTTATACTTTTAGTTCTATAGAACCATTCACCATCATATAGATCATGTTCAGTTAGAGCACTAGCAATCTACCCATATGCAATTAACCCATAGGAGTCAAGGGAATAAGTCATCAATGACTAGAATATCCTTATGGTTACCAAAAGTAGACACATGCACATGAGTAAATGATTAAAGTGAATAGGACATCAAGGTAGGCCCATGCTATACTTGCCTTGGTTCACAAACTCTTGCTGGTCCTGCTGGTCGTCGAAGAATTCTTGATCTCCAACGTTCTCCTCACCGTCAGAACGCGACCAACACGGCAACATACAACATTCCAAAGGCATTCATGCAAAGGAAACATTCCTATAATTAGAATATTACACCAACAGGATAAAATGTTTGTGAAAATAATCTACGTCTCGCTACGATCACGTCAACGCGAAGTTCACGAAAAATGGAGCTAAAATGTGAAAGTTATGTTTTAAACGGGATTTCCTATAGCAATATATGTAATTAAAACTAATCATGAAATTTAAAAGTTACAAACTTGATTAACAGTGGTACTAACATGTAGATTACGAAATTATGAAGCTAACGCAATTTGAACAGACCATTTCAGAGCTAAAACGACAATTTTATAAGCAAAACAGTACAAATGACATTTCTGTAAATACTGAAAACGTACTTTGAACTAAATAGTTAACTTTACGCTTTCAAAACAAGAAAGCGTACTTGGGGAAATACGCTAAGGACGGCGGGTTTTATTTGGCTAAACTTGAGGGGCTCTTTAGCATTGAAAGTGCATCTAGCCCTTTAGTGAGTTTTGAATGATTGAATGACAACACGATTAAAGGACTAACATGTTTGCTAAGTGTTAGACAGGAAATTAATTATCTTACAGATACTTGATGAAATTGTATAAAGCCAAAATGATGTATTGTTGTATAAACAATCTAGTTCAAGCACAAGACAACAATGCAAATGGAATTCATGCAAATGCTTATTTATTGTGGGACTTCAATGATCTATGTGAAAGCAAGCACGATAAGAGTTAATTAATGAGACATGAGGGATTACATATGGAATGGTCTCATATTTGAAGCTTGCTAAATTGAAATGAAAAAGATGACAATACATGAATGGATGATTCAACGCAAGATGTGACTTGATCGCTTGAGATGGTGAAGATAGCAAGGAAAGGCTTTGAGGTACTAAGCAAGGGTGAAGGGCAAGCGAAGTGGGTTTGTGAGTTATTGACATCACAACGTTTGTTCAACTGTGCACGTCGGAAGTCCCGACGAACGTCGGATGTTCCGACCATCGGAAGTCCCAACGTTTGTCGAGAGTTCCGACACTGACTTGCACCCGTGGACTCTTGACCTCGTGTGAATAGTGTTTTCTTCATACGTCGGAAGTCCCGAGATCTGCGTCGGAACTCCCGACGTAGATCTGAACGGTTAGATTTTGCCTTGGAGTATATATACCCCTCTCATTTCTTCTAACCGTTGCCCACTCATTTCATTACAACGAACACTCGGCCAAAATAGCCCCCAAGCATTCTAGGCTCCCCTCTCTTCACTCCTTTGCTTCCAACTTCAATTCCTAAAGGGTTTGAGTGATTAGAGAGTGGATTGAGTGAGAAAAACACTTTGAGCAAGCTTGAGCACTTGATTTCTTCGTCAAGCCGGTTTGATTTGCATTTGTTACTCTTGGGGATTTTCCCCTAGCCGGCGAGGCGTCACCCAAGAGCTTCCATCTTGTGGAAGAGCCTTGGGAAGTTTGTATTACCCTTGATTTTTAGTGAAGAAACTCAAGTGACCTTTGTGGTATCCTTGAGTGAGGCATGGAGGTGGAAGAGACTCTAACCTAAGAGGTCACCTCAACAACGAAGACGTAGGAGCTCCTTTGTGGGGCTACCGAACCTCGAGATAAATTCTTGTCTCCTGCGTGCTTGTTGTTGTTGTGATTTGCTCGAAATTACTTGTATTTGGTTGTCTCCCTCTCTCTAGCTATTTCTTAGGGTTTGGGACTCGATCTACGGAGTGGTGGCTTATCAACGTCAAGAGAGTGACCCAACACCTTTCCTTACCACTAGGAAGTGGGTTTGTGAGTTATTGACATCACAAAGTTCATTTTAGCACTTGTAGTTCATTTCCCGTAGGGGTCGGAAGTGCTGACAGTTTGCGTCGGAAGTTCTGACCCAAACTGTCGGGACTTCTAACACGTTGGAAGTTCTGACCCAAACGTCAGGACTTCCGACATTAACTGACTAGTGCATTTTGATTCAACTCTTTGGTTGCAGCTGTTTGGCTCCCTAGGTTTATCTAGTATCTTTTATATACTTTGTGGCTAACTTGTGCGGGGTGGTATTACTCTAATTTGGAGTTTCCATTTTGGAAACTCCTATTACTAATCGTTTCCGCTTTTAAAGGTGTTGATTTTTCAGAAACGCCTATTCACCCCCTCTAGGCGGCATCCTAGGTCCTTTCAATTGGTGTCAGAGCTAGGACTCACTACAAGCTTCACCATTGTGAGAAAATGATGTTGACGCCTATCAAGTTGGAGCCGGTGCTTCTCCAAAATGATGGTTTAAACTTTCTACCTTGGTCAATTCATGTACTCAATGCTTTTAGAGATATTAGTCCTCTTGTTGAGCATATTGTGTTTGTAAGCATAACTCTTCCTATAGTTGATTGGAGCAACTATAAGAATTTATCAAAAGAGGAAGAGATATGCGTGCAACTCAATGCTCAAGCTATTAATATTATTTTGAGTACATTGAGTGCAGAGGTTCAAGATGAGGCAATATTCAATGGACAACCACCTCCGGAGAGTGCTCATCTCATTTGGACCAAACTCGTTGAGTTATATGGAAAATCCAAATGCGATGATGCACTTGAGGTTGAGTCAATGGAAAATATGTCCATTATGTCTTCATGCTGCGAACAAGCCTCACAAGACCTCAAGAGTGCCGAGCCAGAGCAAGAGGTGCAAGCCGAGGCGACTGCGCTGTCTGCAAGCACATACCGGATGTGTCCGGTATCCCTACCAGACGTGTCCGGTATGGCCAAAGCAGTCGGACAGCAGGCAGTCTGTGATGATGAGGCTCAAGCCCGGTGGCAGCCAAGTGATGAGTCAACCTCAGTATCTCATGATACTCATCACTTGTGTCTCATGGCTAAGAAAAGTAAGAAGAAGGCTAGCAAGAAAGATCAAGCCAAGGAGATAGCACGAGTAGATGATCAAGAAGAGAGTGATATTGAAATTGAAGATAGCTACACTCTTGATCATCTAAGCAACAAAGACAAGCTCATTCTCATGAAGCTAGTTGAGAAGAATGATGAGCTAGAGGAAGAGAATGAGAAACAAGAGCAATCACTTCAAAATCAAGAAAAGTTTCTCATCTCCAAATTGCAAGAACTAAAGGCCATAAATGAGAGGTATGAAAAATTATCAATTGAGCATGCTTTAGTTACTAACTCCTCTTCTAGTGTTTCACAACTAGAGAAGGAAAACTTTGAGCTCAAGGCAAAATTAGATGAACTCTCAAGCAAATATAATGTGTTACAAGCAAACTATGTTCATCTCAAGTGCTCTCATGAAGAATTAGTCGAATCAAGCATCATGCTTGAGGTGGCTCATGAGGTTGTGATTACAACGGTAAAATCATTTGAACCTCCCACTCACACACTCACTTGTACACAATCTCAATTGAATATTTCTTGTGCTAATGAGTGTGCTTCTCAAGCAAGCCAATCTTTGATTGAGCAAAAATTTATAGAAAATGTAGAGCTTAAGGAAGAAGTGGAAAGGCTAAGAAATGATGTGATTCAATTGAAGGGTAAGGAGAGAGCACAACCTTCTCAAGATAACCGTGTTAACATGGTGAAGAAGCTTGAGAAGGGTTCAAACCTTGCTTCCTCCAAATCCCAACAAAAGAATCACATTTCAAGCAAGGCCAACACAACCAAGAGCAAGAAACATGGAAAAAGACTATGCTATGGTTGTGGAGTAAATGGACATGAGATTACCATGTGTCCACACAAGAGTTGGGCCGACAAGTGTGAAGTGGCCGATCAAATGGCCTCAAACAAGTTGGCCAACCAAAGGAAAAGTGATGGACAAAGCACTTGTCTCATGTACAAGAAGTTGGGGCATCCAACCAAGAAATGCCTAATGTACAAGGTGGCAAGAAAGGAAGCCCAAGTTGCAACAAGAAGATGCTATGGATGCAATGAGATGGGCCACAAGGTTGATGGATGTCCATACAAGGAAAACAAGCATAGAGCAAACAAAGGTCGCATATGCTATGCTTGTGGAAGAAAGGGGCATCTAAGCTATGATTGCCCAAATGGTAACATCCCTAAGCCGAACATATTTGTTTATGATAATATGCTTAGGAAGACCACAAATGGAGTTAGCACTAGCAAGGTGATGTGTTCACCACAAACTAGTACTAAGGCCATTTGGGTGCCTAAGCACTTATCGACTAACCCAAAAGGACCCAACAAGAGTTGGGTACCAAAACGTGCTTAGGTTGATAATGTAGGTACTTGGTGGTGAAATGAAGGCATCGGGGTGGTTGGGCAAGCAAATTGAAAATATTCACTCAATCTATCAATCAACTCTTATCATAATCTCATATATGGTTGACCCGAAGATAAATCAATGACCATATCGTTTACTTCATCTCTACCAGTGGTAACAAGTACCTAAAAACCTTATAGGATAGCCACTTTGTGTTTAGTGCTCAATGGCTCACAAATAAGCATATTTGTGAAATAATTGGCAGTGGCTAATTAGTTTCATTTAATAATTATCATGTTTGCCATGTGATGCTTTTAATGGCTCTCTAGTAGAGCAATGCATTGTTCAGATGCAGGCATACAAGAAGTACTAGAGCTAAAACGAAGAATCACAAGCAGTGCTTCAATTGTTTCTGTCCTGCACCTACCGGACGTGTCCGGTATGGCCAGGGCAGAAAGGAAAAGTGTTTATGTTCTTCACATGCCGGACGTGTCCGATATGTCTACCGGACATGTCCGGTATGGCAAGAAACAGAGCACTAATTGGGATGTAATTGAGGTTTGATCCATATGATTTCATATATCCTTAATTTGCTTAGAAGCTTGTGATCTATCAAACCTAAGTAGGTTATGAGTATATCTCAATGAAATTTAAATATGGCAAATTACTTTGTGTTGGTCAAAATAGAAAATTGACTCCCTAATTCTTAAAAGAATAAAGTGCACATTGAAAGTCATTCAAATTACTTGTGGTACTTATTTAGGGGGAGCTCAGTTTCTATTTTGCACCATTGTGGACTAACAAATTTATCTAGCATTATTTGTAGTCCTTTGGATGAAAATTGATTTCATATATGGTATGATTATTTGACAAGTGAGGTCAACATGATGTTGTAATGCCATGTATTATCTCAGTGGTGATATTGTGGACTAACAAATTTATCTAGCATTATTTGTAGTCCTTTGGATGAAAATTGATTTCATATATGGTATGATTATTTGACAAGTGAGGTCAACATGATGTTGTCATGCCATGTATTATCTCAGTGGTGATATTGTGGGCTCAAGGCAAAGGTATGTATTTACATACATGCATTGTAAGTGCATCTAAGGCCTTTTATATGCTAGTGTGTGCATTTGTGTGATATAGGATAGATGTTTTTCAAAATCTCTAACTAGCATGTGTAGGTGGTGTGGTTTTTGAAAATCATGTGGTTTTTGGGTCTTTGTGACCTAGTCATGTCATATTGTGATTATTGCTACCCTTGGTTGATTATTTGCCTAATCACATGTGACATGGTTCTCTCAAGTCCATAAAAATCCCTATGTCCCTCTAAAATCTCTCTCACGTTTTGAAAATCATAAATTTGCCAAATATTCAAAAAAGATAAAATCAATTCTTGGCTAATTCATGTCCCCTAAGTGAGAATCATAAGCCTATTTCAATTGATGCAAATATTATGCCTAGGAAGGTTTGTTATGGTACCTTATTGGTTAGTATTGCAAAAAAAATTCCGTTATTCATACTAAGGCTATGCCTAAGTATGTTGCGTCTAACATGAGAGGACCCAAACTAGTTTGGGAACCATCAAAAAGTGGATGATCGTTTGTAGGTACCATGGCATTGGAGACTTGATTCAATGGAATTATTATTGTTTATCTTATGTTGAGTCAAGTATTGAAGCCTAGTGCAATTCTATTCCAATGCCAAGTCAAAATTGAGTGAAGTCCATATGCTATCAACATACAAGTGTCATATTCAAGTTGTGGGAATTTATTAATATATTTGAAGGCCTACAAATAAGTGGAGTTGAAGCTTGCAAAGATGATCATAAGCTATCAAGGTATATCTCTTGTTGATCAAAGTTTATTTGGGTGCATATGAGTTAATTGAATTGGATATATATGCATATGTTGCTTGCTATGAGATGTTTGAATGGATTAAATGCTTAAGTAATCAAGTTTGAAGTTGGTTTGATTGGATATGTTCATAAGATTTCTTCTAGTAAGTGGTTTGAATGGACATATGTCTTGTGAGAGTATTCAAACAAGTTGATTTTAAGTTTGGTTCAATTTGGAGAAAAATAGCTCAATTATTGAAATCTGTCCAATATTAAAAATCTGAGCTAGCAGTGATCATAGACATGTTTAAGTAATCAAATCTATTTGTATTGGCTTGAAATTTGGTCTGCATGCTCTACACTTATGGTATTAGTTGCTGTGCAAATTTCATGAGATTTGAATAAGTGATACTTCGGATTTGGAGTAGATCTTGTCAGCTATAGTGCAACAGTTTTCAGCATGTAGCAGTGTGGAAAGATGTGAAATCTGGTAGCAATATAGAAGTCAAAAGAAGCTCAAATTTTTACAGCTACTAGAATACTTAGTGTGTCACATCTTCACCAAATTTCGTGGTTTTTTGGATATGTAATTTGGGAGTTATGATTTATTCTTTGAAGAGTACAGAATCTGCCAGGAAAGTGACAATTATTGGATTGATCAAAAGTCACTTAGATTCAAAGGTCCTCAAATTAGAATCATATCTATAAGGGATTGAGGTAGCTATGTTTTGGTTTTGGTTTGAGATAGAAGCACGACAAATGATGAGTACAAGACAATTTGTTTGAAGAGTGTATCTGGTACACATTTGGTACTCAAGCTAGAGATCAAGACCAAGATCAAGATGAAGATGGAGTTTAAGTTCTAGTGATAATTGGAGATCTTTTGATAGAAAGAAAAGGACTTAAACAAGTAGAAAGAAAAGGACTTAAAGAAGGATTCAAAGTTATTCATCAAATTAAGTCCAACAATATGGATCAATCAAACAAAATCTTTCAAGTGGATCAAGTGATTTTCTTTCAAGTTATTTCAAGTGAGTATCAAGGATGGTTCTTTGGAGAGAGGTCACTTCGCTCTAGGCTTGGATGGCTAAAATCGAAGTGGTAATCTAAAGGTACATTTGAGGTACTTGGTTGAAGAAAATCAAGAGATTGGTCTAGAAAGCAAGCAACACCCAAAAGAGAACAAATCATGAAATTTCAAGTGGTATTACAAGTGGTGCATCTTTCAGCTCTCTCAAGCAAGCAATAATCAAAGAAGAAGCAAGCCAACCACAACAAGAAGAGTGCACTTGATCATTAGTGATTCTCAATTCATATGGGTGAAGCATAGGAATTCAAAAAATTGGTATCTATTGGTCTTCACCAAGCTTATAATTGGACTTCATGGTGCTATTGGAGAAATGAATTGAAATCTATATGACTATCTTCCTCTCCAACATAGCAAAGGTATCATTGTATTGTGCATGATCATTTTTCATCCCTTACTAGTATGCAGTTAGTGCATATAGTACATGCTTATAGGATCATGCATTACAAATGAAAAATTTTAGATTTATAGACTACCACTATTGCTTGAATGATTATATGATCTAGTGGTTAGTGTATGAGTTTGTTCATGAGCTAGTGAACCCATGTACTTGATCTATTTTGAATTGCTAACAAGTGACAAGTACAACCTCTCTAAGATGACAAAGGGGGAGAGTTTAATACAAAGGGGGAGAGTTTAGTACAAAGTTGGAACCTTAAGCACCCTTTGTGCTTTGTGTGACCCTTTTTGGCGATAGATGACAAAGGGGGAGAGATATGATTAAAGCTTAAGGAGGAGAGAGATGAAAGCTTAAGGGGGAGAGATATGTTTAAAGCTTCAAGAGTGCAAAGATATGATTAAAGCTTAAGGAGGAGAGAGATGAAAGCTTAAGGGGGAGAGATATGTTTAAAGCTTCAAGAGTGCAACCTTGTGTCTAGCTATGAAAGGGGGAGACTAGCTATGACAAGGGGAGAGATATGACTTGAGAAATCTTTGTGATGAGTGCTATGTGTGTGATATATATGATGTATTTACTTTCATAAGAACCATGCATGTTTTAGAGTGACTTTGTATGGTGTGATGCTTTCTGTTTAGTCTTGTGTGATATATCATGTCATATGCATCATGGTTTTTTATTTTGACAACACACTTGCACCCCACGGATGCAATGATTTAAGGGGGGTCTCCTATGTGTTTTAGTATGTGCAAATTAACATTTGAGGTCATTTATAAATTCTATTCATATTGCACACATTAAGGGGGAGCCTCTCATAAATCATTGAATCCAAAAGCCTAATTGTTTATATCTTTTTGTAAGCTTTAATCGGGTTGTCATCAATCACCAAAAACGGGGAGATTGAAAGTGCATCTAGCCCTTTAGTGAGTTTTGAATGATTGAATGACAACACGATTAAAGGACTAACATGTTTGCTAAGTGTTAGATAGGAAATTGATTATCTCACAGATACTTGATGAAATTGTATAAAGCCAAAATGATGTATTGTTGTATAAACAATCTAGTTCAAGCACAAGACAACAATTCAAATGGAATTCATGCAAATGCTTATTTATTGTGGGATTTCAATGATCTATGTGAAAGCAAGCATGATAAGAGTTAATTAATGAGACATGAGGGATTGCATATGGAATGGTCTCATATTTGAAGCTTGCTAAATTGAAATGAAAAAGATGACAATACATGAATGGATGATTCAACGCAAGATGTGACTTGATGGCTTGAGATGGTGAAGATAGCAAGGAAAGGCTTCGAGGTACTAAGCAAGGGTGAAGGGCAAGCGATGGCTTGGCGGCCGAAGAACCTAGCTAGGGTGAAGAAGGAAGTACTTGCATTTAGTTGAGGTACTAATCAAGCTATGATGGCCATGTTTATGTGGAGGATCAAATCACTATTGGAATGTTTGATGGAAGTGACTTGATACATTTTGGAGTTATTCATATTTGATGAATGGAATCAAGTCATGTGCTCAAGATGGCTATGCTCAAGTGACAAGATCAATATTGACATGTTGGCACCCTCACTTGATAAAGATTGAAAGACACGGCATCAATTTAAAGAAGATCAACTCAAAAGGTTTAATTTCGTTTTTCTTTTGATCTTGAGTTAATAGGTATGTCGTACTATTAAGAGGGATGCAAGTTTAGGTGGTCTAAGGAAGATAGAGTGCTCAAGCATAATAATAAAATCAAAAGAGAGACACTCTAGCACTTCATGAGCACATAGAATAATTTTCTGTGACTGTCGGTGTTAGAAGTCCCGACGTAAGCTGGAACTCCCGACAGTCGGAAGTCATGACTCTTGCCAGAAGTGCTGACTCCTAGTCATAGCCTGCGCGGTGACTGTGGACGTCGAAAGTCCCGACGTGAGTCGGAAGTCCCGACAGTCGGAAGTCCCGACCCAAGCCAGGAATCCCGGCATCGATGGTTCTACTGACCCGCTGTCTGTGCCCGTTGGAAGTCTCGACGATCGTTGGAAGTCCCGACCGTCGGAAGTCCCAATGTTTGTCGGGAGTTTTGACACTGACTTGACCTAGGCCGGGAGTACCGGCATCAGTGGTGCTGACTGTTTGTTCAACTGCGCACGTCGGAAGTCCCGACGAACGTCGGATGTTCCGACCGTCGGAAGTCCCGACGTTTGCCGGGAGTTCCGACACTGACTTGCACCCGTGGACTCTTGACCTCGCATGAATAGTGTTTTCTTCATACGTTGGAAGTCCCGAGATCTGCGTCGGAACTCCCGACGTAGATCTGAACGGTTAGATTTTGCCTTGGAGTATATATACCCCTCTCATTTCTTCTAACCATTGCCCACTCATTTCATTACAACGAACACTCGGCCAAAACAGCCCCCAAGCATTCTAGGCTCCCCTCTCTTCACTCCTTTGCTTCCAACTTTAATTCCTAAAGGGTTTGAGTGATTGGAGAGTGGATTGAGTGAGAAAAACACTTTGAGCAAGCTTGAGCACTTGATTTCTTCGTCAAGCCGGTTTGATTTGCATTTGTTACTCTTGGGGATTTTCCCCTAGCCAGCGAGGCATCGCCCAAGCGCTTCCATCTTGTGGAAGAGCCTTGGGAAGTTTGTATTACCCTTGATTTTTAGTGAAGAAACTCAAGTGACCTTTGTGGTATCCTTGAGTGAGGCAAGGAGGTTGAAGAGACTCCGACCTAAGTGGTCACCTCAACAACGAGGACGTAGGAGCTCCTTTGTGGGGCTGCCGAACCTCAGGATAAATTCTTGTCTCCCGTGTGCTTGTTGTTGTTGTGATTTGCTCGAAATTACTTGTATTTGGTTGTCTCCCTCTCTCTAGCTATTTCTTAGGGTTTGGGACTCGATCTACAGAGTGGTGGCTTATCAACGTCAAGAGAGTGACCCAACACCTTTCCTTACCACTAGGAAGTGGGTTTGTGAGTTATCAGCATCACAAAGTTCATTTTAGCACTTGTAGTTCATTTCCCGTAGGGGTCAGAAGTGCTGACAGTTTGCGTCGAAAGTTCTGACCCAAACTGTCGGGACTTCTGACACGTCGGAAGTTCTGACCCAAATGTCGGGACTTCTGACATTAACTGACTAGTGCATTTTGATTCAACTCTTTGGTTACAGCTGTTTGGCTCCCTAGGTTTATCTAGTATCTTTTATATACTTTGTGGCTAACTTGTGCGGGGTGGTATTACTCTAATTTGGAGTTTCCATTTTGGAAACTCCTATTACTAATCATTTCCGCTTTTAAAGGTGTTGATTTTTTAGAAACGCCTATTCACCCCCCTCTAGACGGCATCCTAGGTCCTTTCAATAATCACCCATGAAGGGGTATCTTCTAACATGAACCGTAGGATCAAGATCGAATGGCTAGAATTAGATCAGGGGAGAGAGAGAAGGAGTTGGCGGTCAGAATAGTGTTTTCGACGGCGGGCCAGCCATGGCCGATGGCGAGGACTCGCCGGCGAGCTCGGTTCGGGGGCTTTGGTCCACGATTCGATGAACCGAAAACACCGGATGAGAGAGGGGGAGTAGGCGAACACGTCTAGGCTGAGAAAATGGCTGGAGGGGAAGGCTGAAGCGGCAGTCGCCATGGCCGGTGGCCAAGAGCTATCGGGCACACGCGAAAAGAGCTCTAGAAGCCACGAAACTCGAATTAAACGGCATGGGGAGGTAGAGGGAAGCACGGTGAAGCTCACAGCGGGGAAGAACAGAGTCGATGGTGGCTCAGGGACGACGAACGACACGGATGGCGGACGACGGACCTTGGTGCTTCTCCGTGCGATGGTTGTGGCCTCCGATGCGTGCGTGAGTGCGAAACTGGAGCGGGGAGCGAGAGAGGGATGCGCGGGGGGTCTTGGCTTCCTTTTAAAAAGGCCGGGAGCGGGGCGACGTGCCCTCGACGCCAGGAGCGGGGCGATGATTGCTACAGTGGTGGTTCCGTGAGACTCGGGCGCTGGACGGAGGTAGGGGAACGTGCTGATGGGTGAGGCCAGTTGTCAGCGGCAGAACACGGGGAAGGGCGCGACGGTTGCCTGCTGGTGCTGGACCAGCGCGGGGCGCTAAGGGGAGGCCGAGCCGGGCTAGCGTGGTGGGGAGAAAAGGTCAGCGGGCCGAAATGAAGAAGGAAGGGAAAATGAAGAAGCCTTTTTCATTTTATTTTTAGAGTTTTTCAAAAGTATTTTCAAATGGATTTTGAATTCTTTTGAGTTTAAAACAAAAACCACTCAACATATGAAATACAATGCTCTAGCATGAGTGCATCAACATGTTACTAACCTTATATTTGATTTTATTTTCACAAAAATTATTTCTTTCCTATATTTCAATGTTCACATAGTAACATACTTAAATCAAATCCACTTATTTTAAAAAGGCTGAAATTTTGAGTGTTACAATTCTACCCCCCTTAAGATGAATCTCATCCTCGAGATTCGGGTGATTGCTTACTCAAACAGTTTGGGATAAGTCTTTCTCAGATCGTCTTCTCTTTCCCAAGTAGCTTCATCCTCTGTATACCAATTTCACTACACCTTGCACATCTTTATAGTTCGGCTTCTTGTAACTCTTTTAGCAGTTTCCAAGATCTTTATCGGATACTCTTCATAAGTAAGATCTTCCTTGACAGCAAGTTCTTCCAAAGGAATTTGCTCTTCTGGTACCCTCAAACACTTTTTCAATTGGGAAACATGGAACATGTCGTGCACACCTAACAAACTCTCAGGCAGTTCCAACTGATAAGCTACTTCTCCACATCTCTCTAGGATCTTAAAAGGTCCTATATACCTTGGTGCTAACTTTCCCTTCATATTGAATCTTTTCACACTTCTCATTGGTGACACCTTCAAGTACACATAATCTCCAACTTTGAAAATTAGCTCTCTTCTGCGAGTATCAGCGTAACTCTTCTATCGGGACTGAGCCACTCTCAAATTGTCTCTAATCATTCTCACTTGTTCTTCCGTGTCTCTAAGGACATCGGGTTCAAACACTTGAGTTTCATTAGTCTGATTCCAGAACAAAGGCGTTCTACATTTTCGTCCATACAGCGCCTCGAAAGATGCCATCTTGAGACTCTTCTGATAACTATTGTTATACGAGAACTCTGCGTATGACAGACTCTTATCCCAACTATCACCATACTGTAGTGCACAAGCTCTCAACATATCTTCCAAAATCTGGTTGATCCTTTCAGTCTGTCCATCAGTTTGCGGGTGGTAAGCAGAACTAAAATTCAACTTTGTCCCCAAAGATCTATGTACTTTATGCCATAATTACGATGTAAACTGAGTGCCTCTATCCGACACAATTTTCTTGGGAACACCATGTAAGCACACTATTCTTTCCATGTAAGACTATCCTTATATGTTCAGCATGTTCTTCTTCAGTCTTGGAGAATATCAGTATGTCATCTATGAATACCACCACAAATTTATCCAGAAACTCCATGAACACCTTATTCATCAGGTACATGAAGTATGCAGTTGCATTGGTTAATCCAAAGGACATAACGGTGTACTCATATAATCCATACCGTGTAGTGAATGCTATCTTGGGTATGTCCGAGTTTCAAATCTTAAGCTGATGATAACCTGAGTGGAGATCAATCTTGGAGAACACATGGGCTCCTCTCAACTGATCAAACAAATTATCAATCCTGGGCAAAGGTTATTTATTCTTGATTGTAACCTCATTAAGTGAACGCTAATCCACACACATCCGTTGACTACCATCCTTCTTATCCACAAAGATCATAGGTGCCCCCCATGGGGAAGAACTGGGGCGTATGAAACATTTTTCTTGCAACTCTTTTAGTTGTTTCTTAAGCTCGTCTAATTCATTAACCCTCATTCTATATGGACGTTTAGCTATTGGTGTAGTTCCAGGTAATAATTCAATAATGAATTCAATGTCTCGGTCAAGTGGCATACCTAGCAAGTCATCAGGGAAGACATCCGGGAACTCCTCCATGACATGATCTTGTTTATTGGCCCATCTAGCTGGTTCACTGTGGCTGTAGGCTGAGCTTGCACTACCATTTCTACACAGATTCTATCTCCATTGAGTGATGTCACAACCACAGATTTCTCCTGACACTGAATCACTGCCCAATGTTGCTTCATCCAATCCATTCCTAGAATAAGATCAATTCGTGCTGTTCTCAACATAATTGGTTTCACTTTGAAGTCTACCCCCCTTAAGGAAATGCTAGTTGAAGGACTCCAATATGAAGCGGTCATAATACCTCCTGATGAATTTACTAGTATGAGGTTTTTTATAGCACACAAAGGTATGCTATGCATTCTAACAAAATCTTGGGAAATAAAAGAATGCGAAGCACTAGAATCAAAAAGTACTGTAGCAGAGATAGAGTTGACACTGAACGTACCCAACATGACCTCTGGCGTCTCTTGAGCTGCATCAGATGACACATAGTTCACCTTCATAGTGTGAGGTGGTCGGGCATTGAACTTCTGATTGCCAGTCTAGTTCTGAGGTGCTTGTTGGTTCTACTTCTTAGGACACTAATGAGCATAGTGACCTACTTCTCCACAGCGGTAGCAGGCATTGGGGTTATTGGGTGCACCACTCTTCATAGGAGCATTGTTGGATGGTCCCTAGCGGGTTGCCGGATTGTCAGTCTGTTGCGGGGGACGCTGATTACCATACTGTTGCTGGTACTGAGGGTGTTGCTGGAACTGGTTCCATTGAGGATACTAACCACGGTTTCCTTGGTTAGTTGGTCCTTGATTTCTTTGCTAAAACCCCTGCTAGGGATAGACACGCGGGTGGGTGTTACTTCTAGAAGCTTGCCCTTGAAGCCTCCTCTTCTTGGCTTCCATCTCTTTGCGCTTATCGTCAATCACAATAGCGTGGTTCACTAATGACTAAAAGTTGGGGTAGGTGTTGGACATCAGTTGAAGCTGTAGTCCATCATAAAGTCCCTTGAGAAAACGGCATTGCTTATCCTTGTCCTCAGCCACATCATTTGGAGCATAGCGTGACAGTTGAGCAAACTTATCACGATACTCCACCACAGTCATGGATCCTTGCTTGAGGGACCTGAATTCCTCCTGCTTCAATTCCACGAGTCCATCAGGGATATGATAAGACCAGAAATTGTCCTTGAATTCCTGCCAGGTGATAGCAGGAGCATGGTTGGGATGTCCATATTGGAAAGAATCCCACCAATCCTGAGCTACTCCATGGAGTTGACCAGAAGCATACAACACCTTCTCTAGATCATTGCATTGTGCTATGTTAAGTTGCTTCTCTACAGCACGCAACCAATCATCTACCTCCATAGGGTCTAAGGCATGAGTGAACACTGGTGGACAACCCTTCATAAACTCTCCATGCTTATCTCTAAGCTAAACAGGCGGTGGTCCTCGTGCAGGTTTATTGTCCAAGCGCTGCATCATAGCTTGCATCAACTGTGCTTGTATTCCCAATATTTGTTCCATGGTCACAGGTGACGGTGGTGGTGGATTTATGAGAGCATCACGTCCATGACCACGGCCTCTACCTCTTCCTCCTCTTGCGGCCATCTGTTTTCCAACAAATGCGCAAAATTTAGAGATTTTCCAAATTATAGAGAGCTTACAAAAGATAAGAAACAATGCTGAGAATTTTCTGGACAAGATTCAAATTCAGCAGTTCAGTAAAACTGTTATAACTCGAGTTTCAGAGATCCAACAGAGGTGTACTAAGAACAGTTGGAAAGCTTAGGAGATCAGCTACAACTCTTATGTAGATCACTTTTACAGATTCTGAAACACACATGGTCAAAAGTAGAGCTAAACTAAATCTATTCTGGGTTCCAGACTGCGTAGGAACAACAACTTGTGACAGTTAGATCTCACAAACCTGAACAGCTATTGACGTGATTCTAGAGACATTTGAAAGATACAGAAGTCTAGTTATTTCCACAAAAATTTCAGAATTTTTGACAGCCCAGATTTTGAGATACTAGATAAAGAACACAGGCTGCTCTAGAAATTAGCACAACAGAGATAAGATAAAGCAAACTATCTGCATTAAGATTTCATCTAATCTTAAGGTTCCAATCTAAGGAAGTTGTGGACATGCTCACAAACTTCCAGCAAACAACCAAACTCCAAATCAACCAAGTTCACAAATTAAAACATCTAATCATCCAAGTTCACAAGACCAAACAGGACTAAATATGAAACACAAACTAACGACCTGGTAATCTAAATCAAGGCACCTAACACCTATGGAGCGGTGTCAATCATGGTGAAGGACCGACGCTTCTTCTTGTTGATTGATGGCTGCCCAAGTTGAGCTTGAAGTTCATCCACTTGCTTCTGGAGGCGTCTCTCAGCCCTCTGATGCACGCAGTTCTCCCTTGACCTCTTCGTCCACCCCCCTGCTTGGCATGGACATGCTGCACTGTCGCTTCTAGAGTTGGGTCACTCTCCGGTGGAGCCAAGACCTGCCAAACACCCTCATGATCATTGCGAGGAAGGAACCTGAAGAGATCCTCCCTCATGGCCTCAAAGCGACGACCATGGTAGTAGATGTAGGCGTCCTACACTGCATCTTCCATGCCATCCAAGGCATGGGCCCTTCTAGCAGTGGCTCAGTGGACAGTCTCCACCTTATGTCCATTCTTGATGTCGTTCCAAGCGGTGACCACTAGCTCTACCTTCCAGATGGTAGCCTCTAATGGATGCTGGTACTCTGCACAGTGGTAGTTGATGGAGGTGTGCAGGTCGAGGTAGTAGTCGTCTAGCACGTGAGTGAGGAGGGTGTGGTAGTAGGCCGTCTCTAGGGCTAGCTTGAAGTAGTACTTGCACTTCCAGCCTATCTCCTCATCCACCATAGGGACAGCTGGGGATGGTGCAGGTGTAGGTGAAGTAGCCGATGACTCCTTAGGTGTAGCTACGACAGGATAGACCGGTGCGACAGCTGGTGTAGGAGCAGGTGTAGGTGTCGGGGTAGCCATCTCCTCATCATTGGAGATAATCACAATCTTCTTCTCCGCCAATGGAGCTCGTGGGGTGAACAGGGCATGGTAGCCAGCAGTGCTGAGTCAGGCAGTCTTCGGGTTATGAGACATCTATAGATTTAAAGTGAGATAGAATTAGAACCAACAATTTTATATAATAGATTAAGGTATGAAAAGCATAAATGTTTTAATAAAATAACAAGAATTAAGACAATAAGCAAGAAACCAGAGGAGCAAAGATGCTAAAACGAACGTTTTCTAACTAGGTTTGCGTCCTACAGTCAACACGGCTCTGATACTAATTTGTCACACCCAATTTTAAGGATAAAATTGAATGCACAAAACTCATGTGTGCCTAGGGATCAATCACACACACAAGCTGATAAATTACATAAAGTATCATCACGGTGTCTCTTACATCAGATTCATAATATAACTTAGTCTTATACATCACAGCGGAAAATAAAAGTTAACTCTCTCACGTGGAACACCATCACAGGGAAGGTCAACTGGTTGACCACAAGTCTAAAAATCCTCAGGAAATTTCTCATACCCGTTGTCATCTGTTACCCATCTGGGATTTTTATCCAAATAAAGAAAATAAACAAGCGTAAGTACATCCCGTACTTAACAAGTTAACATGGGGTTATGAAGCTCAAAAAGGTTGACACTGGTTTACTGTAGTTAGCATTTTTAGAAAGACAAGCTTTTATTATCAGGTATTATCAAATTATTCTTAAGCTCCCATTTAATCCCATAAGAACATATATCAGGGTCAAGTGTATCATAATATCATCGTAGAACATCTTAAATGATCATCAACAAGTAACCAATTATTCTGTGAGTTTTCCGGGCTGCTCGTGACCGTGAGCACGGCTGTTATAACAGTTTGTTACCCTCTGCAGAGGTGGTGCACATTCACCGTGAGTCGTGATTCCCATATGCCCGGGTTAATTACTCCCATGTCACTGTCAAGGTGAGCGGGCAGGGTACACTATGAAGCTATTTCATAGGTTTCTCTAACAAGTTAGGGCCGCTAGGTTTCCTCGGCAGGCAGATGTAGAAACCCCCCTTTCCTATGGCACATATCCATCGCGGCTATACACATAGGAACAGAGGCAGCCCTATACCCAACGTGGCAAGCCCCTTTTGCGCCATAAAGGTAACCTCTAACAAGCTAGAAAAGGTTCTATTAATGAGCTAAAGTCAGAGCCATATGACTCTCCCAGTTGCACTGTTAGTCCCAGCTTTTGCCAACAGATAAGTCCTTATGGAGGGCCGGGAGCAACATGATCAACAGTCATTTGCACCTTTGCCCTATGGAACAGTTGTTATAAATCATGTTATACTTTTAGTTCCATAGAACCAATCACCATCGTATAGATCATGTTCAGTTAGAGCACTAGCAATCTACCCATATGCAATTAACCCATAGGAGTCAAGGGAATAAGTCATCAATGACTAGAATGTCCTTATGGTTACCAAAATTAGACACATGTACATGAGTAAATGATTAAAGTGAATAGGACATCAAGGTAGGCCCATGCTATACTTGCCTTGGTTCACAAACTCTTGCTGGTCCTGCTGGTTGTCGAAGAATTCTTGGTCTCCAACGTTCTCCTCACCGTCTAAACGCGACCAACACGGCAATATACAATATTCCAAAGGCATTCATGCAAAGGAAACATTCCTATAATTAGAACAGTACACCAACAATATAAAAAACAGGATAAAATGTTTGTGAAAATAATCTACGTCTCGCTACGATCACGTCAACGCGAAGTTCACAAAAAACGGAGCTAAAATGCGAAAGTTATGTTTTAAAAGGGATTTCCTATAGCAATATATGTAATTAAAACTAATCATGAAATTTAAAAGTTACAAACTTGATTAACAGTGGTACTAACATGTAGATTATGAAATTACGAAGCTAACGCAATTTAAACGGACCATTTCGGAGCTAAAACACGATTTTATAAGCAAAACAGTACAAATGACATTTCTGTAAATACTGAAAACGTACTTTGAACTAAAACAATTAGCTTTACGCTTTCAAAACGAGAAAGCGTACTCGGGGAAATACGCTAAGGACGACGGGTTTTATTTGGTCGAACTTGAGGGGCTCTTTAGCATAATCACCCGCGAAGGGGTATCTTCTAACATGAACCGTAGGATCAAGATCGGATGGCTAGAATTAGATCAGGGGAGAGAGAGAAGGAGTTGGCGGTCGGAATAGTGTTTCTGGCGGCGGGTCAGCCATGGCCGACGGCGAGGACTCGTCGGCGAGCTCGGTTCGGGGGCTTTGGTCCACGATTCGATGAATCGAAAACACCGGATGAGAGAGGGGGAGCAGGCAAACACGTCCAGGCTGAGAAAACGGTCGGAGGGGAAAGCTGAAGCGGCGGTCGCCATGGCCGACGACCAAGAGCTATCGGGCGCACGCGAAAAGAGCTCTAGAAGCCACGAAACTCAAATTAAACGGCATGGGGAGGTAGAGGGAAGCACGGCGAAGCTCACAGCGGGGAAGAACAGAGTTGACGGTGGCTCAGGGACGACGGACGACGCGGATGGAGGACGGCGGACCTCGGTGCTTCTTTGTGCGACGATTGCGGCCTCCGATGCATGCGCGAGTGCGAAACTGGAGCGGGGAGCGAGAGAGGGACACACGGGGGGTCTCGGCTTCCTTTTAAAAAGGCCGGGGAGCGGGGCGACGCGCCCACGACGCCAGGAGCGGGGCGACGGTTGCTGCAGCGGTGGTTCCGTGCGACTCGGGCGCGGGACAGAGGTGGGGGAACGCGCTGACGGGCGGGGCCGGTTGTCAGCGGCAGAACGCGGGGAAGGGCGCGGCGGTTGCCCGCTGGTGCTGGGCCGGCACGGGGCTAGGCCGGCGCGGGGCGCCAGGGGGAGGCCGAGCCGGGCTGGCGCGGTGGGGAGAAAAGGTCAGCGGGCTGAAATGAAGAAGGAAGGGAGAAAAATGAAGAAGCCTTTTTCATTTTATTTTTAGAGTTTTTCAAAAGTATTTTCAAATGGATTTTGAATTCTTTTGAGTTTAAAACAAAAACCACTCAACATATGAAATACAATGCTCCAGCATGAGTGCATCAACATGTTACTAACCTTATATTTGTTTTTATTTTCACAAAAAATTATTTCTTTCCTATATTTCAATGTTCACATAATAACATAATTAAATCAAATCCACTTATTTTAAAAAGGCTGAAATTTTGAGTGTTACAGAAAGTGTTGGATATGAAGTTTTATGATCTCATTACGGATCATGTCAGCTTTGTATATGATCTTTTGAAGAAAAAAATGTTGATATAAAGAATCTTGTTAAAGAGCTTTTACGCAAAAGAACTTTAATTATTGCTAAAGCCATACCTTTAATCTCTGAGCCTGCATTTCTTGAGTCTTCTCAGTTTTATTTTGGTTAAGTCTTATTGAGTACTTTTGTACTCAAGGTTCGTTGACCCTTGTTGCAGGTGAGCCTCATGAGCAGGTCTGTTGTGGACCGTGCTACATGACTGTTGTTCAGGTCGATGACGATAAGTAAATGTATGATCTTTGGGCAGGATATTTATATTGTGTGTTTGTATTATGTTATAATGCCACTCCACTACTACTATAGTTTGTAAGGTTTGAAACAACTGATTTGTAAACTAAGTTATTATAAGACTTCTGCTATTTTACTCTGGTGTAGATATTTGAATAAATATTGTAATACTGCAATGACTCTGTAATGTGATCCTGCTCGGAAATTGTGGATGATTCGGGGTTCCCCGAGGACACCCTACAGTCTTCTTAAGTTACCGGGAACATATGCATAGATGTCAAAGGTCGTTGGACAGTGACAGGTGCATGTGTGCCCTATAATTTAAGAGGTTCTGCCAACTTGGCAACCATTTTTGCATAAATCTCTTTAGTTTTGACACATCTTTGACCAAGCTTCAATTCTATGATTTGTTGGGTGTCTTGTACACATTCTAGGGTCTTCAACTTATGCTCTTGATCTTCCTTTAAGATCGCTTCACCTCAGTCAATCTATATGCATATATGAGACTACAACCTTGTGTAATATCAAATATTTTAGTCCTTTTGGACATGTCACAAAATCACGAAATCACAATTACCCTAACAAGGGTACTTGGTTCTTCAGTATCATCCTTGATGCATTGAATAGCAATTATGTGGCTTTTATGTGGAAAACACATTGTTCTTCCAACAGTTCCAAGTGAAATATACGATGGTCTTCTAGAAAACCAACACAAATCATTGGAGTCGTGGATTTGTTCTGTTAGAAAATCATGGAACTACCATAAGCTAGTGAAAATTTGAGCATCTCACAAGGCTAAGGCCCCCTGTTTGGAACGTGAGATTTTTACTATTCTTGTATTTTTCCTGTGAAAATAAACTAATTTGAAGTACCCATGTGATTCATGTAAAATTCTTGTGTTCAAAAGGGCGGCTAATTGTTTCGCTTAATATGCTCAGCCAGAGATATAGAAATGATAAAAAAGATTGCCTGAATTTAAAAGAAATGAGCACCTCTTGTTTCCCAAAAAAAAAGTCTCTAAACCTCATAGTTCTTCTCTTCCTGGGTTTTGGTTCTGGGCGGGGCAAATATTCTGCAGAAAACAGCATGCGCAAACAGTCAACACCTTACTCAGAACAGTTCCCATCTTGTTCACTGGAATCGTACTCTGGTTCTATTTTACCAGAAACATATCCAAAAGCTCCTGTATCATGTGGATAGGAGGAATCTAGGCTGGACATTTATGATTCCTACTAGTCCACTTGTCGAAACAAGCATAAAGCATGGTCCATTGGCTTTTGTATATGCTTTGGGAGCTGCTTGCTTATTTTCAACTGAATTCTTGTTAGATATTTTTTGTGTCATCCTTCTTGTAAGGAGGCTTGGCCTTGCCAATGGCACTCCTGCTAATCCCCTTCTTGTTAAAATAAATGACAGAGCAGTAGCACTAGCCCTAGCACTAGCAGTATCCATTTCTTTTGGTCTATGTAAAACAATTATATAGCCAATCTCTTCTTTCAGCCCTCCTAAAAATCTAGTCACAAAATGCACATCATCAAAGATGTGTTATACAATAACATGTTGCTTATGGTACTTGGTAACGGACCGGTTCACCTAAGAGTGTCTAACAGGCGCATGGGAAGCTAATACTGGTTCGTATCAAAATGCTCAAACACAGCAGCACACACCCTGTTCGCTAGGTCGTAAACGATCGTAAATTTCCAGCCAGAACAATATTTTTCTCTCACACCAAACCAGCTAACAGTAATAATCCACGATCGTTTCAGCCCCAGCCGAACCGGCTGACAGGTCTCCCAGCTATGAAAATGCCCCTGCCTCTCAAACATCTACAGCCAAGGCCCAAGTTGCAGCTCCTGTGAATTTGGGGGTACTGGTACTTCAGAGTTTTAGAGTTCATAACAGTCACCCAATAGCAAACCTGAACAGCAACTCCACGCCTACTGGGCCAACTCAAACCTACAGCTCACAGTCCGGAGTCCAAACGACTCTTGCACTGTCCTCTGTCCCAAGTTATAAGTTATTTTTCAAAGCATCTCAAGTTTGACCAAATTTATATAATAAAATAGTAATATTTATGATAAAAATAAGTATCAATTAGATTTTTTATTAATTATATTTTCATAGTATAATGTTATAAATTTTTGTAATTCTCTTTATAATTTTAGTTAAACTTTAGATGCTCTGACTCTCCAAAAAAAATTAGAATGACTTATAATTTGGGATGGAGGGAGTAGAATCAAATAGACGCTGACTTCCTTCGGCACTTACTCCCTCGCCGTGGTCTGGTGCACACTAACATGCATCTCGTGTGTGCTCGTGCTGCTCGGCTAGAGACCATTGGTTGAAACCGGCAGTGCCGATCCCAATCTTAAGCCAAACAGAATGTAAGCTAGATAACTAACAAGTCAACCTGCCTCTGTGAATGCATTCTTGCGTACAACATCTCACAAGTAGCAAGTTTTCTAGTGTACATGTGAATTGGATTTTGATATCCCCAATATCCTGTTGCGTCCACATAACATTTCTCAAATCAACAAATAAATAAGTGTATGGCGACTAATCAAAGACATTTTCAACGTAGCACAACTTGTGTGTATACTAAAATTTTAACCTGGAAGACATTCCCTTTAGTCAAATAAAAAATATGAAATGTAAGAATTTGCCACAGGAAAAGGGCTGGAAATTTAGTGTGACGACAGGAGAAACAAAGTAAAATGATGCGACAAGACAACTACTTCCAACAGGATTGAAAGACCAAGCTGCATCATCGAGTTAAGTAGTTTGGAAGTTCATAGTAGCATAGCAAAAGTTGCACATCTTTAAAGCTTCAGTATAAGACAGGACCAACAGAGCAGGTAAACCACAACAGAAGTGTGCTACTGCTTATGCATAATCTCCATAGCTTTGCACCAGATCAGAATCTCTTGTCAGCAAAATAGTCTAAATGAAACTGGTTTTGAAGTTCCAATGTGCTTCAGAATATAGGAGATACCAGTCACTAAATCATCTAAACATCATACTAAGTTATGCTTAGACAACTAAAATACATACATGGAGATCTATTACACAATGCCATGCCCCAACCCTCTCCCGCAGCTCAGCAATAATCGATGGGAAATTCTGACCCAACTGCACAAAATCCTCGGTTAAGACAGCCTTCTTGAAATTTTTCTCAGCTGCAAAGAAGTCAATGCACTTGTTTTTTGACTCCCTGCAGCTGTACATCTCAGCACAAGCTAAGGTAGCAGCAACAGTGTCAGCTGAAACCTTGTTCCACAATCTCTGGGCACATATGAGCTTCAGTCGGTCCAATGCATAACAGTCAGCTGCAGCAAGCAGATGCTGCATCATCTCATGGGGAGAGTCCCCAAGTTCATCGTCTCCAGGCAACGTGTCAGTGTACATGAACTGAAGCATGATTTTGAATGTTGCAGGAGCAATGCCATGTAGGGTGATGGATGGCATTTTAGTCTCAACCATGGATCCGAGGAGCCCGACTTTAAATACTGGTGAACGTGCGGCAAGCACCATTCGATGTGCGTAGAATATCTCGCCATCGATGTTGAACAATACATCCGTCCCATCTTTGCTATCCAGTAGCCTCCCAAGCTGTTTTCTGAGGTCTGAAGGCGGCACGGGAACAGAGCCCTCACTTACCACCATGATGGCGCATAGAAACGTGATGTGTCCCTCTGTTACATGATATTTCTTTATGTCAATTTGTGAAATGAACTGGTGCCACCCCCGTTCGTCTTCCTCTTCATTCGGATACACAAGCTAGTGCCCTTGGTACTGAGGTGGAATTCAATTGGTCATTTCCTTTCAACCAGGCCACGAAGATGGCATCAACACTTGAGGATTTGTTCAGAAGCTCAAGGAAGAAAGAGACATGTTCACCCTTGTTTCTCCCCCTGACCCTAGAAGGGTAGCAATTCATCCTCCACATGTACCCACCAATGGAGATGGCGTCAGAGTGGACCGCATCACCAATTGCAAGGCGCTCCTCTTGCTAACTGAATAATCTGCAAGTAATTTAGCAATAGGTTATATATAGCAGATTTGACACTTCCTAAACCTTGCAGATGCTAACAAATGATTCCAAGTACATACTTGGATCACTGAATAATTAGCAAGAAATTAAGCAATCATCAATGGAAAATTATTTTGGATAGTGACAGGGAGCTCAAGTGTTCACTTCAGAACGAAGTGGACGACCGACTTGAGCTCGGCCAGGCACGGTAATTAGCGACACAGTCAACCAAGCAAGCAATCCCGAGGCATCACAAGATTAGTATGTCCTAAAACTTGCTGGTACACTTATGGATTTGGCGCAGTTGCCAATGATTCCTAACACATAGTAAGCTAAATAAAACCGTTATATGCAGCAAGAACTGAAGACAAACAGATCACAAGATCGATTCTCACTGCCAGCTGTCTGCCAGAGGTTGTAGACAAAGCAGATGAGGTGCCGCCGGCCGTTCCTAATAGTGCACGCGCTCCAACCTCTTCCTCTCGCTCTGCTGGTGTGGAAACCCCTACCCTCTCGCTAGGGTTTGTGTCACGCGGTTGCGGCGACGAGAACGATCCGAGAACGACGGGCGGTGACCGGCGCAGGAGCCCGTGGAATCTCTTTAAGCCCAGCCCAAGGCTGCCTCGTTTTCCATCTCCCGTGGGCAGGTATGGCAGAGTTGCTCTTGATTTTGAGTGTACTGGTAATGGGCCTTCGCCTATGGACCCGGGCGCTGCTCATGTTCTTGAACATTCTTCCCTAAAAAAAAAACCCCTCATTTTATTGCCTTATTAGCGGACTGGGCATACGATTTTACGAATGGGCACGTGGTCCAGTGACAGGGGCTGTTCAGTGGGACGCTATCATCAGGATTTAAACCTGGCGATCGCATCTTTTTCTAATTTTTTTTCCAGAATTTTCAAGGTACACGTACGCGTGCGTGTTCGGTGGTACTGCGCGTTTCTCGTGCACGGGAGGCGACGTCTCCCAATCTCTTTTTTACATGTGTACGGACGCGCACACGTGTGTATGCATGTGGTGTGATTGTGGAGTATGTTGGTTGTGTGCGTCCAAGTTGTACTCGATAAAAAAAGACTGGGCATACGATTTTAACCGATAATTAGGTTCGGGTTTTCAGTTTCCGAAAAGTTCGGTTTGTCGAGAAATAACACCTGATCGATTATCTCAAAATTGAAAACCGATAGCTTCAGTTTGGTTTTTTTAGCTTGGTTTTCGATTTAAACCGAAAAAACCCAGGATATGCTTCACAAGATAAGCACAGCTCAGCTCGGCGGTGACGTTGCCTGCACACTGCAGCTGCGGTCTGCTCGCGCACTGCCTCGCGTCGCCGCCATGCACGGCTCCTCACGCCGCTGCGCGCTACTCCTCAAGCAGTCGTTGTGCCCTGCAACTAGGGTTAGGGCTTGGGGAGCCACGCACGCGAACAGTCTCGTCAGGACTGAGGAGGGCCCGAGGTGGGGGTGAGGATGGGGATACACGAACAACTTGTGGAGCTGTCCAGATGGGCCAAGGTGGCCAGCAGGCTAGGTGGGCTCTATTAGTTTGGGCTGCCTGGTATACATTCGGAGGTTATAGCTTTCTTCGGTTCTACGGTTGCTCTGTTCTTCTAGCTCTTGAAACCGGAGCCAAAACCGAGCACCGAAACTCTGAGACATAAAAACCAAAACCGAAACCAAAAATCGAAAAACCTGACATTTCGGTTCGGTCGGCTCGGGTTCGATTCAGTTTTCGATTTATGGTTAAAAATTGCTCAGCCCTAATCAGGGGTTCACTTGAGTCATGGGCCACCCAAGAATGTACAAATTCTCGGAGCGGATCAATCCAAACATGGGATTGAACTAGGTCCCAACTCAAGCCAACATGAGCAAGTTCATGTGTGCACATCTATTACTAGATGATGGTACATGGACCACATCTACTTAAACAAAATTCATAGAAATAAGAAATTTGGTTTTCTAATAAGAACACCAGAGAAATCATAGAGCCTGTACTAAATTTGTTGAGTCTATTTCTAGGAGAATATGAGGCATACCTTGATCCATTGCTGTAGTTAGAGTTACAAGGCATCCAAGGATCTATGCACTTTAGTCATCATACAACATATTGAATCTCCCCACACCGGCCAACACCGCTGATCCTTCATGATCCCTCACAATGAAGCCCCATGCATCTTTCCTCTCTTCTTGTAAATAAGCCCCATTGAAATCTTCGGGATGTCGATTGGTGGAGTCCAGACTGTTTTCAGTGTGAGTTTCTTGTTTGACTTCTCCTGTGCATAAAGACTTCTATCAGATTTCATGGCTTGGACTTTGTATCTTATCTCCTCAGTGGAAAGCATCTTATCCTCAGCATTCGTGTATCCCACCATACCCATAGAAGACTAACCATGAGAGATTTTCTATCATCATCCAAAGAAAGAATTTTGGAAGCAACTTGTTTTGCAGAGTTCAGTTCAACCAAACACAAGCAGGCTTCCTCCAAGTTAATTGCTCTCCAACATTTCTTGACAAACTTATATTTAAAAAAACAGGGCCCCCATCCTCATTTAAACGGCAACAGACTGGGCATCTTGTATCAATTTCCATTCTCCGATGATGTTGGATATTCATATGTAGGGGAAGACTATTTTATGTAAATCTCCAAAAAGAAATTTATTTCACCTGGCTGCCGGGGAGGAAACCAGTCGGAAGTGCTGTAATACCAAATCTGAAGATGGTCCTAAAGGATCAACTCCAAGAGACTCTAGATCCTTACCAATTGTTAGGAATAGAAAGTTTGGTGAAAAAATATCCTCCAATAGAATATCCTCCAACAGCTTCTTTAATTGGTTATATAAGTATAGGAATCTTCTATTCCGGATTTCTGGCTAGCTAAATACACAGAAAACGAGAATGACTCTCTAAAGTGCACACAAAATATAGAAAAAAAAATTATTGAAGTGTGAAAAATATAGAAAGCAATTTTTATGCAAATGACTCTCCAAATGATGATTTAGAGAGTGAGCTTTAGAAAAACTCTTGGAGATAATCCGAAAACTATTAGTTTGAGATTTTTTGTTTCTATTAAAACAACTAATTAAAAAATGGTAAAAAATTGTTATGCTAAAATCACAAAATGGTATTTTTTGTGCTAAAATCACAGGAACAAAAACGGTACTTGTGGGGGATATACCCCCAGGTACCACAAGATGGTACATGGGCCGGACCATCCGAGGTGGCTCGGCCCGTAAGGTCAAGGCGTGCACAGCAAGATTACAAGTTGTACTAGATATTGTAATAGTACCAAATAAGATACTTTACTTGTAACCCTCCTCCTCCAGACTATATAAGGAGAGGCAGGGGTCCCCTCAGGGAGGACAACAGATCTCACCCCAGATCAATACAAATAACAGAGCACATGACGTAGGGTTTTACGCCACACTGGCGGCCTGAACCTGTATAAATCTTGTGTCTTGTGTCTCTGTAACCATCCGGTTTGTGTCTTGCGCACCGTCTACCGACAATTTACCATCATGGGCATACCCCTAGATGGACTGCCGATCATATTTCGTCGACAGTACTATAATGCAACAAACGATATTGGTTGGTAGGGGAGGTTTTCATACAGCTTTCAACCCCCCCTTTGCCGAGCGAGTATCTGTATGAGCAGGTCAGGATGTGGAGCAGACGTGTTTAGTTGGATCTGTCTCTTCACACCTCCTCTCCTACACTGTGTATATCTTCTGGTATGCCGAAAGTACGTTGTGTTTGTTTGAGCTTTTATCTCCTTTGGTTCAATATAAGGGCTACTTTGGCAGCCATAGGGTGATGAACCCTGGGAACAAATTGGAGGGGAGGAATTTTCTTAGACAGTAGAATCCTCGTCCAAATCCCAGGGGAGATATCCACGCATAGGCAATTTCTCTGCTGCCGTTTGGAAGCGGAAGGCAATTTCCCTGCTTCGGTCACAAGAAAATACGTGCGGAGCCTCTCTATTTGTTGTTGTCACGTAAGCTATGTGTACAGATCTACAGATTATCTCTATACCACACTTTTCTAACAAAGATATATACACAAAATAGCAGAAAACATAATATAAATAAATTAAAGCACCACAGGTTAAATTCGTACAGAAGTTCTACTCAAGTATCATCTTTTTCAATAAAGCTAATATACGGCTTTCCTACTATCATCTCCATCAACATACCTAATGAGGTAATGAAAAATAAAATAGGATCACTATAGACTGACAATTCTCAAATCATGCATTGATTGACTACAGACAAGATGACAACACAAATGTTGAGCAAGTCTGCATCACTTTTCTCAGATCATGCATTGCTTCCACCGATCCCTCTGCAAGTAACACAAAAAAAAGTATAATAGCTTACACAAATTTACAACCAGACAAAATCAAAATCAATGATCTGAGAAGCTGTGAGTTTGTGCTTAGGGCTAGGACGGATGCACTCGCTCTGCTAGAGGCAGCCTGCAGACAAGCTGGGAGCCTGTCCACCTGGACTATGTGCTGATGACTATCATTTGCAGCTTAAAGAAAGATGGCCAAGAACAAGTTCATTTTGCAACTCAATTGTGACCATGCTCTCTCACAAAACAAGAAAGAACCATGCTTATTTCAATGATTATACGATATAATGAATCACTAGACACAAAAATGATAGTTTTGCTTTCTCAAAAGAAAAAGAAAGAAATATGATTGAAACAGTAAAGTGCCATCTAACATCTTGGATTGACTTATTACTTCTACTGTATTCATACAAGTGCCACAAACAAAACACAACGTTTGTGAGGTCCTGTTAGTATGGGTAGAAATATTCAGTTCAAACTTGCTACAAAACAGGGTGAAAATAGTTGGTTCAACTACTTGTCTGAACAGCTTCAGGAAACCAACCATGGCTAGACTGCTGGCACTGGAAAAAAAGAGGAATGCTATACTTCATACTAAGTTACTAACTTTACCAATACTAAAATAAGTGTACACTAATCTGTTCCAATAATGATGACCAAAAGTGCATTTTAACCACCTGGCCATCATTGTTCAACAGCAAAAATATGTTCAAAATAAGTCTACACTAATATGTAATATGTAAATGATAATGGAAGGCATTGTTGCTGTCAAGAATTCAGATCAGAACAAAAAAAGGAAGTGCAGTTGTGCAGAACAAGCTATTGTTGAACGGACAATAGTAGGCTGCTTGCTCTGAACTAAAACAGAACACAGGACTAGAATCGAGCTTCAATTCAGACAACAAAAATGGAAGTACATAAACTAATGACTGCAGTTCATATATACCCCAGATGTTAGAAGGGTAGATTCAAATAATACACCTAATCTGCTGTTTGGGCTAAATCAAGCGAACACTTTTGTTTTTCATTTTCATGAATACCTCCCTGTCTATCTGAGATTTGAAGATATTCATAGCATACGCCTTCTCCACATCAGTAAGTTCCATTGCATCCCTTTATTGAGACACTTGTGGACTGAAAATTCTTCATCTTGTTTCCTCTTTTCATTGAGAGCTTCAATGGTTTTGCTTGTTTGCATCTTTTTATACTGCACAAAATCCTCAATAGCAGAACCAATATGACTTTGCTTACGCTTTCTCCCACCCCTCGCTCCTTGCATAGAATCTTGATTGGAAGGTGCAGATTGAGCTTCATTGCATGCACTTGAGATGTCTAGCCCATCAAAAGTAGCAAATAGACTTGTGCTATTAGAGACTACAGCGGAAGCACTTGTCAAGATTTAGCACGCAGATTATTAGATTGAGTAATTGATGAGTATGGATGCCACTGGAATTAAAAAACAAACTCTGCTTAAGATCCCACGCTGCCATCAAATTAAAAAGGCACACTCTGCTTAAGATCTCGTGCCGAGTGTCAGTGAGAGTAAAAGTTAACAAACATGGCACAAAGTAGACAATAATCCTTTAGATCCTTCTGATTCAGAACCTAGGTGCGGTGTTGGTTTTGCAGGTTTAATTGCACTACTCCCTCTTTTCCAAACCATAGGGTCAAGTTTGGCTAGCTCAGTTTTTAGAAAAAA
Source organism: Miscanthus floridulus (assembly GCF_019320115.1). NCBI lineage: Eukaryota > Viridiplantae > Streptophyta > Magnoliopsida > Poales > Poaceae > Miscanthus > Miscanthus floridulus. Next base: position 87,899,649 of record NC_089587.1, read on the forward strand.
TATATTAACATCTAGAGAATAGCAAGACTGTAAGCACAGCAAGTCACAATGGAATAAAAGAAATGCATCAGTCACCTTGCAGAAAATTGCTACTGCAGTGACCGGTTACTATACTAGTCTGCATGCTAGAAAATAGCCAGACTACCAAACGTCCCAACCAGTGTATGTCTGGACCGTTATAAGCATGCATATAGTTGTTGTGCAATGCTAGAAAAAAATCCATCACAGCATGCCATCCTATTCTATTGCAATGGTGTTCTGAACACAGAAACCAACTCACCAATGAACATTACAATCTCTACCGATTATTGAAGAATCATAATTCATGACATCTATTTTCACATCACAAACAAGAAACCATAGAATCACTCTGCTAATGAATAGTAAAGTAGTTCAACGGTTGAGTTCTTTAAGCTACATGAAGCAATTGGATCTGAAACAACCTTGGTACAACACAGTGGATCTTCCTAGTAGCTGTTTTGCCTAGATCTACAAGTAGGGGTGTGAGATGCGGACAGAAGACTAACCTATAGAGGCAGAGGTTGTGTCGTGTTGCTGGCGACGTCGGTGTTGCTCACGGACGACACAATGGCTAGCGATAGAGGCGTCCGAGCTCGCGGACTGGTAACTCCAAGATCAACTAGAAACAGATGTGGATGAAACCCTAGTAGATCGAGAAGCTTCTGTGGGGAAGGAGATGTGGATGGAGGCCGACTGACTGGCGATAACGACGGTGGTGGAGCGAAGTGGAGCCGAGGTGCGCCGACCAGGGAAGTCGTGGCGGTGGAGACGGGCTCACCGTTGGCGCGAGGTGGAGGGGCGGTAGAGACTGGATACCGGCATGGCAATGACCGAATGCTGTGGTGGCAGCGGCCTCACGACTGGGCGGCGTCGCGAGCGCACAGTGAAACCCTCCCGGCCTCCTCGCTCGTGGATTATTTCCGCATGAAAAACGAAGGGAAATGGGATACGAACCTTGGGTTGGTGGGCTTCCAAAGAGCACCAAAATTTGGCCCGGGGGAGATTGACCCAAGGAATTCGCAGGGATCCCTCCAGGAATTTGGGCTGCCAAAGTAGCCCTAAGTTGGTGGGAACTCTCCCCGAATTGATCAAAAAAGTTAGATACTCTCATCATCTAAATCTCGCCTTCATGATCATCCTAAGAGGATGCGTGATGAGAGCAGCATGAGCCCGATCTTAATAGTTGCTTGCCAGTTGGTGGTGTTGTACCTTTCTCTTTTAAAAACCATGCCGATTTTCTTTTTTCAGGAGCGTGCATTGGCACGTTTTTCATTAAGTAGGAGTAGGAATTTTATTACAATAGTAAAGGATTATGTTAAACCAAAGATTACCAAAACCTACAGCCCTTGCCCCTCACCCTACTCGCACGCGGTTGTGAATTGTGATTACATAACACTAATTTGGCGACAGAAGACAACGATGAACTCAGGAGTAACAGCGCTGCGAGTCTAGCGCCCCTAGTTGTTTGTAATTCACTGTGCACCACATTGACACCTCCTGCTCAATGGACTCAAGCAACTACACCGGTGACGTGGTGATGCGACTAAAGGTTCTCGCGTTCCTCTCTTTCCACAATAGCCAGCCGATTAGAAGAAAGAGGGAGTCGAACCCACGACAGATCTCCTTGGGCAGTTCACTACTGGAAATAGGGACTTTACCGAGTGCAAAATTCTTTGCCGAGTGTCAAAAATCCGGCACTCGGCAAAGACCTTCTTTGCCGAGTGCCAGACTCTCGGCAAAATCTCTACACTCGACATAGGCTGCCCGCGAAACGGTGTTCGGTCACGGCCTTCTTTGCCGAGTGCCTGCTGTTAGGCACTCGGCAAAGATTTGAATTTTTCTTAAAAAAAATTTCTTTGCCGAGTGCCCCAGATCTGGCACTCGGCAAAGATATAATTTTTTAAAAAAAATTCTTTGCCGAGTGTCTCAGGTCTGGCACTCGGCAAAGAATTTTTTATAAAAAAATACTTTGCCGAGTGCCTCTGGAACGACACTCGGCAAAGAGGAAATTTTTTTTAAAAAATTTAAAACCCTCTTTGTCGAGTGCCTTATGCCTGGCACTCGGTAAAGACACCTTTTGCCGAGTGCCATGCCCCGACACTCGGCAAAGTTTTTTTTTGTTTTTTTGTTTTTGACCTCCAATTTTTTTGTGCAGCCCTTTTAAAGCACTAGGAACTCCTAGTTACATTTTGGGGATTTTTTGTGGCTTTTTGATATGTTTAGTTACTTTATTTCGTTTACTTGAATTTTTCCGAAAAATAAAAATTTGAACCGCACGTGGTACGAATAATGGAATTTAATGATTCAAAAATTGATAGTCATGTTAGTGAGTGTTGTGAGAGGCCGTATCCAGAAACAGATCCAAAATTTCGGGCATCTTGTTCACGAAACATGTCCGTGAAATTGTGTGTGAAGTGCTTTTAAATTCTATAAAAACCAAACGAAGTCCGAAAATCATGAAACTTGTTGAGATGTCGTGATATCATATGTGGAGGCTATGATAAAAATTTCAGAAGATTTCGTATACGTTGTCACGTACGATGTTTACAAACCAGGACATCTCTACATGTGATATCTGAATTTTTATTTTTTAGAAAAATTCAAGTAAACGAAATAAAGTAACTAAATATATCAAAAAGCCACAAAAAATCCCCAAATTGTAACTAGGAGTTCCTAGTGCTTTAAAAGGGTTGCACAAAAAAAATAGAGGTCAAAAACAAAAAAAATAAAAAAAACTTTGCCGAGTGCCGGGGCATGGCACTCGGCAAAGGGTGTCTTTGCCGAGTGCTAGGCATAAGACACTCGGCAAAGAGGGTTTTAAATTTTTTTTAAAAAAATTCCTCTTTGTCGAGTGCATCCACAGGAGCACTTGGCAAAGAAATTATAAAAAAAATTAAATCTCTGCCGAGTGTCGTGCTAGGGGCACTCGGCAAAGTGTTTTTTTTAAATTTTCTTTGCCGAGTGCTAGATCTGAGATACTCGGCAACGATTTTTTTTTAAAAATTAAATCTTTGCCGAGTGCTAGATCTGGGGCACTCGACAAAGAATTTTTTTTAAAAAAATCAAATCTTTGCCGAGTGCCTCCCTGATCCGGCACTCGGCAAAGGGCGGTTGGGGGCGGGGGCCGCGGGGACTTAGGCATTTTGGGCCGGCCGGGCAGTCAGAGCCAGCCAGCCCCACGCCCACGCCTGCCCACCCCCGCCTCCGTGCCGCGCACTGCGCCCACACCGGCCCGCTCGCCCGCGCCGCCACCGGCCGCACGCCCGCGTCGCCGCGCCACCCGCTGCCCGTGCGCCCACGCCCGCGCTGCCCGCGCGCCCTGCCCCTGGCCGCGCCGTGCCCCCGGCTGGCCCTTCCCCCGGCCGCGCCGCCCTGACCCCGGCCGGCCCTGCGCCCCGGCCGCGCCCTGCCCCGGTCGTGCCCTACCCCCGGGCGCGCCCCGTGGACCGCCCGCCCCGACGACGTCTGTGCTCGACCCCGTCCCCGACTCTAGCGACCCCGACTCTGCCCGATCCCGACACTGCCCGCCCCTACCCCGGCGCCCGTCAGGTATGCCTTCTCTCTTATTGTTGTCGAGGTAGTGGTAGTTGTAGTAGTATTAGTTGTACTAGTGGTAGTAGTAGTACAACTAGTGGTAGTATTAGTAGTAGAAATAGTGGTAGTAGTAGTATTAGTGGTAGTAGTAGTAGAAGTAGTGGTAGTAGTAGTACAACTAATGGTAGTAGTTGTAGCAATAGTTGTAGTAGTAGTAGTAGAACCAATGGTAGTAGTAGTAGCAATAGTGGAAGTAGTAGTACAAGTAGTGGTACTACTTAGATATATTCTTCTGCATGGATTGATATCCAAACTACATGGCTTCTCTTGAGACATATGTGCTTGTCGGCCATCATGCCATTGTTTTTTGCAGGTTTTGGAAACCTAACCGTGCAGGGGAGGTTTTGCCGAATTTTTTTGTAAATAACAGTATTTTGTTCCATTTTTGTAGAGAAGAGTCCGTCGGAGTTGAGTCAGAGTTCTTGCCACCGTGCCGGTCTGCCTGCACCGCGTCATCTCGCCACTACACCGACCCGCCATGGCCCCGCTAGCCTAACTCCACCGCCACCCTAGGTATAACCCCTCTTTTCGTATCATGGTCATAGATCGCGTAACCCAGTTAGGCGTCTCCCGTCTGAAAGAGATACGGTTGGTGGTATGCAGATCTTTGCATATCTATGACCGTATCCATTTCGGATTGTCCACACTTTTTGGACAGCCCGCGGATGCGTAGATGGGTTAGTTCCCATGTTCTGCTCTGGTCTGAGACAGAGTTTCGGCATCACCTCCCTGTTGTTCTCCGAATACGCGACGTGTATCTAGAGAGCAGCGGGGAGGTGCTGCCGAAATTCTGTCTCGGATAGGAGTAGAGCATGGAAACTAACTTCATCTACGCATCCGCGGGTGGGATTAGGACCTATCCTCACATATTAGACAGTAGGAACACCATGTAGATGTAATTGATGGTTACATTACTCGCTGATACATATGTTAGAGGATGGATGACCATCAGTGGATGTACACGGGCTAGAGAAGTCAGTGTGATTACACCACGGAATGAATGAACAAGACCGATGCTTTCTTGAACAGTGCATTTGGCAACGCTGCTAAAGGACATTGCCTAGTTTTGTGTCCCTGCAGTAAATGTGGAAACAGGAGAAGGGTAAACAAGGTGGAAATGGGTAAACATCTTGTGAAGAATGGATTTACGTCGGACTACACCCGGTGGGTCCACCATGGTGAAGCCCATCGTATGAGAGAGGAGGTGGTGAGACTACGGGTGGAGGCTTTTGATGCTGATGCCGAGGTAGCAGACATGTTAGATGACTTTCACCAAGGACAGTTCGATGAGGGACGTGAGAAGGAGGAGATGGAGGCAGCCACATAGGTGTTCTACGACATGATGGACTCGGCACAAAAACCCCTTCACGATCGATCAACGGTGTCTCAACTGGATGCCATTGGACGCTTAATGGGGTTAAAGTTCGAGTTAAACTTGAGTCGACCTGGCTTCGATAAGATGTTGGCCGTGATTGGCACCCTACTTTCGGAGGGCCACATTCTACCAAAGAGCATGTATGAGTCACAGAAACTCCTTCGAGCACTTAAGATGCCATATGAGCAGATACATGCTTGTTCGAAAGGATGCGTCCTATTTAGGAAAGAACACGAGCATGTAAAGTTCTGTCCAAAGTGTAAATCCTCTAGGTACCTAGAGGTAGACTCTGATGATGACCAGAAGAGGCAACTTACGATCCCCATGAAAATCCTACGGTACCTTCCATTCCTACCGAGGATCCAACGACTATACATGACCGAGGAATCCACGAAATAGATGACATGGCACAAAAATGGCAAACGGTACAATCCTGACAAGATGGTATATCCATCCGATGGTGAAGCTTGGATCCGCTTTAATGACAAACATCATGACAAAGCAGATGAAACTCGTAATGTACGTGTCGCGTTGGCAACAGATGGGTTCAATCCTTATGGAATGATGGCTGCCCCATACACATGTTGGCCCATCTTCGTTATCTCCCTTAATCTCCTCCTCGGTGTCTCCTTTCAACGACATAACATATTCTTGTCATTGATAATTCCTAGACACCTAAGGAGTAATATGGGTGTGTTCATGGAGCCCGTGTTTGATGAATTGGTCCATGCTTGGGATGAAGGGGTATGGACATATGATCGAGCTACAAAGACAACCTTCAAAATACATGTTTGGTACCACTACTCCCTGCATGACTTCCTGGCGTATGGGATATTCTACGCCTGGTGTGTTCACGGGAAGTTCCCATGCCCAATATGCAAGGAAGGTGTGAGGTTTATTTGGTTGCAGAAGGGTGGCAAGTATTCGTCATTTGACAGACATTGTCAATTCCTACCTCTTGACCATCCATTCAGACAAGACATCAATAACTTTACGAAAGGTGTCAAAGTGACAAACCCTGCACCGCGGATGATGACTGGTGCCAAGGTTCATGCTCAGATAGATGCTCTCGTGCCCAATGAAGAAGGTGGTTTTGTGTGATATGGTGAGCAGCATATGTGGACTCATATCTCGGGCATGACGAGGCTCCCCTATTTCGATGACCTTCTTCTACCACATAACATTGATGTAATGCACACTGAAAAGAATGTCGCTGAGGCACTTTGGGCAACACTCATGGACACTGAAAAGTCTAAGGACAACCCAAAGGCTAGAGTGGACCTGGCAACGTTGTGTGATAGACCAAATCAAGAGATGCAACCTCCTAGTCGTGGCAAGACCTAGAGAAGGCCTAAGGCCGATTTTGTCTTGAAAAAGGACCAAAGGAGGGAAGTACTTGAATGGATCAAGAAGCTAATGTTCCCTGATGTGTATGCAGCGAATCTAAAGAGGGGAGTTAACTTAGGCACTCTGCGAGTCAACGGGATAAAGAGTCATGACTACCACATATGGATTGAGCGGCTTCTTCCGGCGATGGTTTGAGGCTATGTCCCAGAGCATGTCTGGCAAGTGCTGGTAGAGTTGAGCTACTTATTCCGCCAGATTTGTGCCAAGGAGCTCTCTCAGACCATCATTGATGACTTGGAAAAAGCGGCACCCATGTTGCTCTGTAAGTTGGAGAAGATCTTTCCACCCACTTGCTTCTTGTCAATGCAGCATTTGATTGTGCACCTCCCGTATGAGGCACGGATGGGGGGGGCGTGCAGAACTGTTGGTGCTATCCAATCGAGAGATGTCTGAAGACTCTTTGCAAAAAATGTAGAAATAAAGCCAGAATTGAGGCTTCCATTGCAGAGGCATACATTCTAGAGGAGGCGTCGAACTTCACAGAGAAATACTACACTAAGAAACTTCCTAATGTTTATAATCCACCCCCTCGTTATAATGCTGGCGAAAATGAATCGAACCTCAGCCTTTTCCAAGGGCAACTCGAAAGCGCAAGTGCATCGACCACTAAGCAATTGAAAAATGAAGAGTGGCACAGTATCATGCTATATGTGTTGACCAACCTTGTCGAGGTGCAACCGTTCATTGGGTAAGTTCTGAATGAACTTGTTTCATTTCGCCGTATGTCCTTGTTTCTTCGTCCAACCCCCTTGTTTCTCGTTGGTATAGGGAATTTCTTTGTCAATCCTGGCATGGATCAAGGCAACCTATCCCGCAAGAAAATGATACCCTTCTTTCACGAGGTGCGGGACCAGGGAGCCCCGATTTCATTTGTTGGTTCAAACAAAAAGCCCAAACTGATGTGCCTATAAGTGATGAGTTGAGGCAGGTTGCAAACGGCTGTGCCGTTAGGGTCAAGTCATTTACCGGTTATGACATGAATGGATATCATTTTCACACAGCAAGCTACGAGCAGAGTCGGCCCAATCGACAAACCACAAACAACGGAGTTGTTACGCCCGGCACTGATGGACTCGACTATTATGGAAGAATTGAAGAAATCTACGAACTATCATTTTATGGTTCCAAACCTCTTACTCCTGTCATATTCAAATGCCACTAGTTTCATCCTGGTGTAACGAGATGGACCCCTAAGCTTGGGCTAGTCGAGATTCGATAGGATTCCGTCTATCCAAGAAAAGATGTCTACATTGTGGCTCAACATGCCGTCCAGGTTTATTATATGTCATACGTGTGCAAAGACGCCGAGCATCTTAAGGGTTGGTCTATTGTGCACAAGGTACCGCCACACGGTAAACTACCTGTCCCAAATGATGAAGATTACAACTTCAACCCAAACACATATGATGGAGAGTTCTATCAAGAAGAGGGGCTACAAGGGAGGTTTGACATAGACTTAACCGAAGAGATAGGAATGGAAGTAGACAATGAAAGGGATGATGACGAGGACGCTAGAGACAAGGTGTGAAATCTGAAGGACATACAAATGCTTGAGCGATTACATTTAGGCAGTGGCAATGAAGACAACATTCCTCCTTCAGATAGTGTTGATGAGTTTGATAATGTTGATAGTGATGACAAGACCTATGATCCAGTTAATCTCAATCATGAAGATTATTTCTAATACATGTAATACTATGTTTTTTGTAATTATGTTTTGTTCATTTTTGCATATATTTCTAATACATGTATTACTATATTTTTTGTAATTATGTTTTGTTCATTTTTGCACCTATTTCTAATTACGTCTTGTTTTTCTTTTTTATTGTAGGTGATTGAACAAAGATGGCGTGCGACCGTCATAGGTCCGTGAACTCGATTTACCAAAGACCACGCCAGCCGTAGGAGGGGGCGGAGGGGGCGACAGAGGGATCAGACAGGAGGAGGAGGAGGACCGCTAGCCATAGGAGGGAGCTGTCTCCTCCCACGCCACGTGAGGAGGACCGCCAGCCACAGGAGGAGGTGGCGCCCATGGACAAGTCAGACAAGGAGCTGGTTCGGTAGATGAAGGAGGAGGAGGAGGAGGAGGAGGAGGGGGGCAGGAGGCAGCAGGCACGAGTTCCGCTTCCTCCAACTCCTCTTCGAGTGTCTACTTGCGAGGTCCCACGAGCCTCCCACAGGTTCCGCTTCCTCACCAACGCCCAGTGATTTGCCCCGAAGGACAAAAGTAAGTAACTGTATATGCTATCACCACTACTTCATATGATACGATGAAAAAAACTAATAATTTTTCCTAATCACTTGTGCAGGAACTGGGTGGTTGTGTTGGGTGGTAGCGCACGGCTAGCCAACAGCATCCTGGGTCTTCTGTGCAGGCAACACTTCCTCGGCATTGTCATGTACGCATCGAAGACGGAGCCGGCCTTCTCATTTGACCACTACGTCATCGCCTCTGATGCGGAGTACCCCAACAAGGCGGCACGGGTGAAGGTAGAGTTTTGGGTAAGTCTCCCTCGCACAACATTGCTCAATATGTCGCATTCATTGGACTTTTTTTGAAATAATGAATGGATACATCGCTTTTGTATGCAGACTTATTACAGATGTGAGGAGGGATTTGAGGCCAGGGCAGAGCAGGTGACTACCAAAGCCTATAAAAAACTCGTCATCGACATGCATCATGAGGTGCGCATCCAGGCCATCGTAACCTACTATGGGTCGAAGCTTGGAGAGAGGAAAACCAAGAAAGACGCAAGAGAGATGCAGCTGACCCGGGAGCAGTACCTTGAGATAAATGAAGAACATCAATATTGATTCGTTTTGAGATTAAGTTGGTTTAATTTGATCTTCTTATATGTCCAATACTTGATGACGTGTAGATGATTCCCTGGTGATGCCAAGCGTATCCCGAGTGCTGGGCGATGATGGTGGAGAGGTGGTTCACGGAGGAGTACCTCAAGATGCACAGGGATGCCCAGGACCGTCGTTTGCTAATGCAAGGTCCAGCACACCATCAAGGCAGCCGCAACCTCGCCGGATACAAACAAGCATGGGTACGCGAATTGATTTATCTATTGTCACGCTCAGTTCTACCTGATTTCTAATCATCGTGCTGTCTTTCTCGCAGTTGATGTCACATAGTGGCCAGGCTTGCTCGGACTTCCAGGCATGGTGTATGGCCCACAAGGGCAAGGCGACGTCCGACGTCTCCTTCAACCTGGAGGACCCGCCCGAGGCATACATGAACCCGAGCGTCCACTCCCGCATCAGTGAGTACACTGAGGTGGCGAGGTCGCTCTATGGGTCAGACCATGATCCGAGCACCCAGGACTTCGATGGAGAGGCCGTCATGAGGGCGGGGCAAGGCAAGAAGCATGGGCGGTTCTGGCTTGGCGACGGCGTCATCGACACGGCCTCTACTCTCTGTCTCTCCCAGATCCGAGCACGGAGCACGAGCGAGAGCCTGGCCATTCGCACACGGCCGACCGTTGCACAGCACCGGGTTGACGCACTCGAGGTTATTCCTGTTTTACTCATCATACATTGATCTTTACACACCTTAATTAGCTTTGCATTACTGAAACATTGGAGTGAAATATTGCAGGTCCGGCTGGAACAAGAAATGAAGGAACGTCAGGAGCTGGGGGCCCAGCTGGAGGCCGAGCGATAGGCCCAGGTGTAGAGGCTGATGGACATTACAGAGTTCCTATAAGGGCTTGGGCAACGTATGGGCTTGTCTCTGCCACCTGGACTGTTGGTTCCACCTCCGCCTCCGCGTCCTGCAGCTGCAGCTATTCCTGTGAGTATTAAAGTTTTTTACTTTCGCTTGTGCTTTGCTTGTATGGCCTCTATCGTCCTAGATTAGCTATCAAAATAATCTTGTCTCACATGCAATCTTTTCTCCTTTATGCAGTCTCCATCTGACGGTGGTTCAAATAATCCACCTCATGCACCTCCGAATGATACATCTAGACCTTCACCACAGTCGCAGTGGCCGAGATGAGTGCATGTTGTATTTTTTACATTTGTTGTTCACTTGGTGATGGAGTTGTGATATACTTGTGATGCACTTATGTACTTTGATGGACTTGTGGATTTATTTGCATGGACTTGAGCACTTATTATTATATATGTGATATATATTGTGATGCGTGTGATATGGGCGGATGGATGTGTGGATGGATGAGATATATATGTGATAGATGAGATATATATGTGATATATGTTTGTATGAATTTATTTGTCATGATGGAATGTAAAAAAATTAAAATTTGTCATTTTGGGTTAGTTTGCCGAGTGTTGCACTCGGCAAAGGACCTCTTTGCCGAATGCAATGGTCACAACACTCGGCAAAGCTGGAAAAATGGGCGACCAGAAAATAGATTTTTCAGCTTTGCCGAGTGCTGTGATCATAACACTCGGCAAAGAATTTTTTTTTAAAAAAAATTCAAACTTTGCCGAGTGCCGGCCATAGGGCACTCGGCAAAGAAATTTTGAAAAAAAAATAAAAAATATTTGCCGAGTGCCCTATGGCTGGCACTAGGCAAAGAAATTTTTTAAAAAAAATTCAAAACTTTGCAGAGTGCCATCCATAGGGCACTCGGCAAATAGTTTTTTTTAAAAAAATAAAAAATCTTTGCCGAGCGGGTTGACACTCGGCAAAGAAATTAAAAAAAAATAAAAAAAATTTGCGAGTGCCCTATGGCTGGCACTCGGCAAAGAATTTTTTTTAAAAAAATTTGACACTCGGCAAAGAAATTTTTCAAAAAAAATAAAAGCTCTTTGCCGAGTGCCTTCCGGGTTGGCACTCGGCAAAGAATTTTTTTAAAAAAAATAAAAAATCTTTGCCGAGTGCCTGTAGGGTTGCCACTCGGCAAAGTGATCGTCAACGGGACCGGCACCGTGACGGTCGCTTTTCTTTGCCGAGTGTCCCCGGGGCACTCGGCAAAGCCTTTGCCGAGTGCCCGATAAAAGACACTCGGTAAAGAGGGCTTTGCCGATCAAATTTTTGCCGTGTGTTCTTTGCCGAGTGCCGCATTCGGCAAAGGCTTTGCCGAGTGCAATTTGACCTTTGCCGAGTGCCAACTTGAATCCAGTAGTGGTTGTTTCCTGGAGCTCGTCCACCAAAGCATGATGTCCACCTGTTCAACGACCACAAGATCATGGAGAAGAAACCTTCTTAGACATGATGCCCAAACCTCCCGACTGAAGACGCATCCCAGGATGATATGATCCATTGTTTTGACAGCTTGCTCACAAATAATGCAGGCGTCGCTCTCCTGCAGACTATGGTGATGTCTCCTATGCGCCGTCCAGAAGCGGCCATGCATGATGAGCTAGAAGAAGAACTTAACACACGGAGGTGCCGACGTCTTCCAAATTAGCTTCGCCCCTAGCGGTCTTGAGGAGCCAACGAACATAGCTCCGTATGCCGAGGACGCAGAATACTGATTGTCCACCGTCAACCGCTAGGTGAATGTGTCAGGCACGCCGGGCGACAGCTGCACTTGCTCCACGATGTTCCACAAACTGATGAACTCAGTGAGGAGTCTCATGGTTCTTGGCCTGGTGATGTGGTGCACCGAGGCCCTTCCGTGGAGCGCCTCCGCGACCGAGACATGCCGTCTCCTTTTAGGGACCGCCGCAAACACCACCGGCGCTAGGCAGCTAACACTGGAACCCTGGAGCCAGTTGTCCATCTAGAAGAGGGTGGACTCACCATTCCCTAGATCAAAGACCGTGGCCGCCCTGAAGATTGCTGCAACCGTTCGTTCCTAATGGTCTGGCAGCGACCACCAAGTCCGATCGGGGTCGACACGTCGAAGCCAAGGCCACCGAACCTAGAGCGCCACGTACACCCGCTCATCAAAGGTCAGCCACACCGAGACCACCCAGCTCGCGTGGGCTACATGCCGTTTGCCCAGCGACCTTGCAGCGTCCTCTAAAGACCGAGTCAGCGCCAGCTCAAATGAATGCTCGGCGTAGCTTGTCGATGCACTCGATTGCCCAAGAGGAGAGGCAAAGTGCGATGGACATGTGGACGGGGATAGCTGATAGATTGACCTTGATGAGCGTCGTTCTGCCCGCGATGTTGAGCATGCTCCCCTTCCACTGTGGGATGCGAGCAGCTACCGAATCAATGATGGCCTGCTCATCTCCCCTTTTCAACCTGAATATGGACAAGGGGATACCAGGTAGTGACTTGGGAAACCCTCGATCTAGTAGGAGAGGATTTCTTGTACCCGTTCAATGTCAGCGTCCATGCAGTGCATCGGCGTCGCCACACTCTTGTCGAGATTAGCAAAGAGCGCTGACGCAAGCCCAAAGATCTGGAGCACTGACCTCAGCGCGAGGAGATCATTCTCCTCGGGCACCACGAATAGGATCAAGTCGTCGGCGTAGATGCTCGCCCTTTTCTGAATCGCAGTGGACCCAAGCTGTGTGAGGAGACCCTCGCTGTCAAGCCAGCGGATGATGTGGTTGATCACCTCCATGACAAGCACGAATAGCATAGGGGATAGCGGGTCGCCCTGACGCAGTCCTTTCGCATGGCAAATTCTTCTATCTGCCTGGCCGTTGAGCAAAATTTTTGTGCTCGCCGAGCCGAGGATGACAGATATCCCTTCAGCGGCGACCAAAACCCATGTGTTAGAGCACTTCAAGTAGGAACGTCCAGGACACTATGTCGAAGGCCTTTGCAATGTCGATCTTGAGCAGCACGCACGGCGCACGCTTGGCATGCAGCGCTTTGCATGAAAGGCGCACTGCTTTGAAGTTATATATCCTGGATGCAGCGCCCCTTGATGAACGCACTTTGGTTGTGACTGACCAGTGCATCGAGCTTTGATGCCAAACGGTTAGCCACGCACTTGGTGATCAGCTTGCTGAAGTTATGGATTAGGCATATAGGATGGTAGTCGTGAATCTCCGCCGGCTGTGCCGTCTTTTTCAGCAGTATCATGAAGGCGCCATTGAGGTGACTGAAGCTTCTTCCATCTTGCGACCAGAACACATTGAACGCGTTCATGATGTCGGCCTTGATTATGTCCCATGCCTTCTTGTAGAATAGGCCAGTGAAGCCATCAGGCTCCGGCGCCTTATCGTTCGGCATGTCCATGACCACCGCACACACCTCCTCCTTAGTGAAAAGGACCTCGAGGTCGCTGAGATCAAGCGACGATAGGCCAATGGTGTTGAGGTGGATCCGTCTGGATCACTCGAATGTGGAGCCAAGGATGGAGTTGTAATGCTCATAGAGGGCTTGCGCCATGTGATCATCCCTGACCAGCTCGTTCCCGTCAACCCAGAGCGACTCGATCCTATTCTTTCGACCTCTGTGACATGCCTGGAGGTGGAAGAATTTCGTATTGGCATCACCCTCGGCAAGGAACAGCAGCCTCAAGCGCTGCCTAGCGATTGTTCTAGCCAGTGATGCTAACCCCAGAACTCTTAGTTTCAAAGCTTTACGCAACTCCGCCTCCTGCACTGTCAACTCTCTGCATTCCTGAGCCTCATAGAAACGCAGAACGATCTCATGTGCAAGTGCAAGCTGGAACCTTACACTGCCAATCTTGCTATTGCTCCAACTTTCTAGGGCTCTGGCGACGCTATGAAGTTTGTAGTCCAGCACTCGGAATGGATCAGCGTTACCGAGCGACTGTGACCAGGCTTGGCCAACCACCTCTAGGAAGCTAGGTACTTTGGTCCAGAATGACTCGAACCGGAATCTTTGTTTGGCCCTAGGATCCGCGTCAAGAAGCAGAAGAAGAGGGCAGTGGTCCGAGCAATCAGATGACAATGGCTTAAGACAGTGGTTGGTAGATGGCGAACCAGTCCATCAAGGCTAGGACACGGTCCAAGCGTTCTAGGGTAGGTCTATCCCGTTCGCTGGACCAAGTGAACCGTCTCCCAACTAGGTCGACCTCCTAGAGGTGCGCACGGCTAATGAACGAGCGAAACCTTCGCATGGCACAATGATCCAGACGATCATTATTCTTGTCCACTGCTTGGTAGATCATCTTGAAGTCGCCGCACAGAAGCCAAGGACCTACGTTGGCCTCCCTGAACTACAGGAGCTCCTCGAGGAACTCAGCCTTCTCCTGGTCATGCTGCGAGCCATAGACGACAGTGATCCACCAGGGATCCTAGGACCCCAACCCAGCAAGCTTGGCCGTCAGCGAGAAATGCCCCCGGACTACATCAGATGCTGTCCAGAGCTCCCTGTGCTACCCGAGAAGAATACCCCCAGAAACATTCACGGCAGGAACATAGGCGTAGTCAAACATGCTTCCTAGAGTTTCATTAGCCAATGCATTACAGATTACGGAGAGCTTGGTCTCCTGCAAGCAAACGATAGTGGTCCATTGCTGGACCAGGAACTCTCTCACGACAGTGCGACACGCGTGTCCATTCAAACCACGCACTTTCCACACAAAGCAACTAGGGGTCGATGACATTGGGAACGAATGTGCGACGTGGCCACACGGTACCCGGGGGGCACTAGGCCTCAACCCCATCCACCCCAACCATGTCCAAATTCATGGCCACCGGGTCGAAGTCACCACCGAAGAAGTAACACCTCCTACTTGGATGCAGATAGAGGTGCCTGGAAGGTTGCCTTGTACTTGCGCACCGTCTCTGAGTCGACGCTTGGTGAGGCCACCACCACTCCTAGCTTTTGCATGAGTACACACTGCGCTTGCTTGGTGGAGTTCACTTCATGCGGCTTCGCAGCAAGCCGGTCACCGCGCCACAAAGACATGACTGAAACCGGCATCCTAGGCTTGCTCAACCTTGGCGGGCCGCGGACGATGGGCATCTGCAGTGGTAGGCTTAGCTGCTCCTCCAGTGCGTCCTGAAGAGGGAGAGGGACACTACTGGAGGCGCAACCCAGAAACCCTCGGCAAAGGCTTTGCCGAGGGCTGCCCTCGGCAAAGACCCCTCGGGGAATTTTTAGACGGCGAAGGGGTCTTTGCCGAGGGCCAGGACGACCCTCGGCAAAGAAAAGAGGCCGTCAGGTGCCGGCGCCGTTGGCGGTTTCTTTGCCGAGGGCCCACCCTCGGCAAAGAAATGGTTTTTTTTGAATTTGTTTGCCGAGGGCCGACCCTCGGCAAATAATTTTTTCTATTTTTTTAAAAAAACCTTTGCCGAGGGCCTCCTCCCTGGCCCTCGGCAAAGAAATTTTCAGGATTTTTTAAAAATTCTTTGCCGAGGGCCGGCCCTCGGCAAAGTTGGCAAATAATTTTTTTTATTTTTATTTTTTAAAACCTTTGCCGAGGGCCTCCTCCCTGGCCCTCGGCAAAGAAATTTTCAGGATTTTTTAAAATTCTTTACCGAGGGCCGGCCCTCGGCAAAGAAATGGTTTTTTTGAATTTTTTTTAACCCTTTGCCGAGGGCCTGCTCCCTGGCCCTCGGCAAAGAAATTGTCAGGATTTTTTTCCAAAAAAATCTTTGCCGAGGGCTATTGCTTGGGCCCTCGGCAAAGGACCCTTCATTGACGAGGGCCTTGGTCATTGCCCTCGGCAAAGAGGCAGAAATTTAATTTTTTTTTGTTTTTTGCATTCCATCGACACAAGCATTTCATATATATACATATATATATATATATATATCACACAGAACCCATTTTCTCACAATATGTCACAACCATAATTGTGAACTACAAATCACAATATATTACAACGACAAGTCACATGTTCATCATCATTCACATGTTTATTACGACAAGTTAATGAAATCCAAGCACAAGTCACAACCATAAATCACAAATCACGCTAAAGTCCAACCACATCACCTAGCACGAGTCCTCATCAAGCTAGCCTATGAGACGATGGTGAAGGAAAAACAGGATCACCCGGTGACGCACTAGCGGGTTGATTGGAACTCGCGGACGGAAGCTGCACAAAGGAGCAGAGATTGCATGTGTGAGTAATCCGGGAAAACAGTTTTGGAACTTAGAGATTGCATCTAGTATTGTAGGAATAAAAAAGATTAGACTCAATTGAAAATTTTGGCAGCACCTCCCCTGCACGGGGATGTTTCCAAAACCTGCAAGAAACGACGGCACGAACGCCGACATCCACAACAGCACGAACGCCGACATCCACAACGGCACGAAGGCCGACATACATGCAAAGCACAAGCAAAAAGTGAACTTTCATACTTACAGGAGTAGCTGCAGGAGTAGGAGGTGGAGGAGGTGGAGGAGCTGAAAACTACACAGGTACACCCGATGCTTGCCCAATACTTTGCATGATCACCACCATCTCCGCCATCTGCTTCTGCGTGGCCTCGAACGCGACCTTCTGGGCCTGCAGCTGTGCGGTCAGCTCCGCGTTCTGCTCTTGACTTTGCCTTTTTGTTTCTTGCAGCTCGGCCTACAATATTTCACTCCAATGTATCAGTAATGCAAATCTAATTTAGGTGTGTAAATATCTACGTACGATGAGTAAAACAAGAATTACCTGGAGTGCTTGGACCTGCTGTAGTGCTGGAGAAGGCCATGGACGTATGGGCTGGCTAGAGCTCGTGCTCCGTGCTCGGATAGCGTCGAGGGAGGGAACAGTGGTGGAGTCGATGGCGCCATCTGCAATCCACAGCCGCCCGTGCTTCTTGCCTCCTCCGAGCCTCATGATCGCCTCTACATCAATGGGCTCAGTGCGCACATTGTAATCTTCGCCATAGATCTGCCTTACCATTGACGTGTACTCTTGGACTTTAGTGTACACGTTCGGGTCGGAGTACACCTGGGGCGGGGCAGCCGGGTCGAAGGAGATAGAGGACGACGCCCTGCCCATGTGGGACATAGCCCACGCAGAGAACTCCGAGACCTCCTTGCCCGGGTGCTTAGCCTCCTGCGAGAAAGACGGGAAGATGGTGAGAAATCAAGCAGAATTGAGCGTCAAAATAAATGAAAGAAATCACTTACGTATGCTTGTTTGTATCCGGGGAGGCTACGGCTGCCTTGATGGTGAGTTGGACCTTGCCTCATCAGATGCTGTTCCCGCTGCCTCTCGTGCGTGTCAACAAAGTCCTGTGATAACCACTTGTCCATGATCATGGCCCAACACTCGGGATACGATCGACACCACCAGGGAATCACCTACAAGTCATCGAGTATTTGACATATAAGAAGATGAAATTGAACCTACTTAATATCAAAACGAATCATTATGAATGTTATTCGCCTACCTCAAGGTACTGGTCCCGGGTCAGCGTAATCCGTCTTGCTTGAGGCTTGGGGAGGGACTGCCTAAGTACCGACCTGTAGTAGTCTATGTGGGCCTGGACGCGCCCATGGTGATGCATCTCGGTGACGTACTTCCTACAAGCTACGGCAGCCGCCCGATCCGCGTGGGCCTCATGTCCTTCTTCGGCCTTGAAATATTTCTGCATACAAAACCGATGTATCCATTCATTATTTTGATAAAAGATTTAACCAATGAATGCGATGTATTAAGCAATGTTGTGCGAGAGAGACTTACCCAAAACTCCGCCAATACTCGCTCCTGCTTGTTGCGGTAAGTGTCATCTGTGACCAGCGCGTACCTATCCCAGTTGGAGGCCAGCTCCCGCACCACCGGCTCTTCAGACAGTTGCACAATGCCGGGGTACCATTTCCTGCACAAAACACCAAGGATGCTCGCGGGGGTGCGTGCTGGAGTACCCGACAAAACCAACCAGGCCCTGCACAAGTGATTAAGAAAATTTATCAGTTTCTCTTAAGATTTCCAACATATCTTATGAAGTAGTTGTGATAACATCCATAGTTACTTACCTCTTTGCCATAGGCCGAATCACTGAGCGGTTGTGAGGAAGTGGAACCGGAGGGAGGCTCGCGGGACCTCGCTCGTAGAGAGTCCGGGTAGCGGTACCCTCTCCCTCGCCCTCGAGCGCCTCACCTCCCTCGCCCTCGAGCGCCTCGCCTCCCTCGCCCTTGAGCGCCTCATCTCCCTCGCCCATCTGCTGACCCCTCTCGTCCTCCGATGAGGACGAGGCCGTGGCCGTCACATGCTCCTCCTCCAGCACCTCGTCATGTGTCGAGGGAGGAGACCGCTACCTCCTACGGCGGCTGCCCCTTGTCCTCCTCTCGTCACCTCCTACGGACGCTACCCTGGACGACGACCCCTCACCTCGAAGGAGACGGCGGTCTCTCCCGTAAACCAAGGGCGTGTCACGGCGTGGACGTCTGCTCACCATCTTTGTCCAATCACCTACAATCACAAAGAATGAACAAGACTAATTAGTACATATATTAGAAATAGATTCAAAATATATAAACAAAACACAAATTATAAAACCATAGTATTACATGTATTATGAATAATCTTCATGATTGGGATCATAGGTCTCATCATCACTGTCAAAATTGTCCAAATGGGCAACACTATCTGAAGGTTCTATGTTGTCATCGTCGTCATTGCCTAGAAGTAATCGCTCAAGCATTGCTATGTCCTTGGCATTTACCACCACATCTCCATCGACCTCGTCATCAACCGTTTCGTTGTCTACTTCCATTTCGATTGCTTCGGGTAAGACTATCTCAAACGTGCCTGGTAGCCCATCTTCTTGATAGAACTGACCATCGTATGTGTTTGTGTTGAAGTTGTAATCATCATCGTTTGGGGCAGGTAGTTTACCATGTGGAGATACCTAGTGCACAATAGCCCAACCCTTAAGATCCTCTTTGTCTTGGTTAGCGTATCGAGTATAATACACCTGCACGGCCTGTTGAGCCACAATGTAGACATCTTTTCCAGGATAGATGGAATCTTCTCGAATCTCCACTAGCCCAAGATGAGCGGTTCGTCTCGTTGATCGAGGATTAAACTAGTGGCATTTGAACATGACAGGTGTAAGAGGTTCATCTCCATGAAATGAGAGTTCATAGATTTCCTCAACTCTACCATGATAGTCGAGGCCATCAGTGACGGGCGTACAAACTCTGCTATTTGTGGTTTTTTGTTTGGGCCGAATCTGCTCATAACTTGTTGTGTGGAAGCGATATTCGTTCATGTCATAGCCGGTAAATGACTTCACCCTAACATCACAGCCGTTTGCAACCTGTTTCAACTCGTCGCTCATGGACGAATCGGTCTGGGCCTGCAAGGTGAATCATGAAAGATCGTTATATTAATCAAACGTACGATCACCTTGGATGATCGAACGTACGAGCTAAATTGGACATTACCTTTTGTTTGAACCAAGAAATGAAATCAGGCCTCCCCGCTCCCGCACCCTGTGAAACAAGGGTGTCTTGTTCATGCGAGGTAGGATCCCTTGATTGATGCCAGAATTCATGAACAAATTCCCTGTCTGAACGAGAATCAATGGGGTTGGATGCAGAATAGTGACGGCATATTGAAATAAGTTCGTTGAGAACTTACTTGATGAACGGTTGCACCTCGGTAAGGTTATTCAACACATATAGCATGACACTACGCCACTCTTCATTTCCCAATAGCTTTGGGGTTGATCCACTTGCGCTGCCGAGTTGGCCTTGGAAAAGGCTCAGGGTCGATTCATTTTCGCCAGTATTGTAACGAAAGGGTGGATTATGATTGCTAGGAAGGTTCGGCTTGTAGTATAGCGTTGTGAAGTTTGCCACCTCCTCCCGAAGGCATGCCTCTGCAATGGAAGCCTCAATTCTGGCTTTATTTGTACATTTTTTGCGAAGAGTCTTTAGACATCTCTCGATTGGATAGCACCAACGGGCCTACACGGCCCCCCCCAAACGTGCCTCGGACGGGAGGTGCACAATCAGATGTTGCATCGGCAAGAAGAAGCCAGGTGGAAAGATCTTCTCTAGCTTACAGAGCAACACAGGTGCCGCTTTTTCTAAGTCCTGAGCGACGGTCCGAGATATCTCCTTGGCACAAAGCTGGCGGAAGAAAAAGCTCAACTCTGCCAGCACTTGCCAGACATGCTCAGGGACATAGCCTTGGACCATCGCCGGAAGAAGCCGCTCAATCCATATGTGGTAGTCATGACTCTTCATCCCGTTGACTTGCAGAGTGCCTAAGTTCACTCCCCTACTAAGATTCGCTGCATATCCATCTGGAAACATTAACATCTGCATCCATTTTAGTACCTCCCTCCTTTGATCGATTTGTAAGACAAAATTGACCTTAGGCCTTTTCCAGTTCATGTTTCGGCCACTAGGAGGCTGCATCGCTTGATTCGGTCTATCGAACAATGTCGCTAGGTCCACTCTAGCCTTAACGTTGTCCTTAGACTTGTCAGTGTCCATGAGAGTTCCCCAAAGTGCCTCGGCGATATTCTTTTCAGTGTGCATTACATCAATGTTATGTGGCAGAAGAAGGTCATCGAAATAGGGGAGCCTCGTCAAGCCGGATTTATGAGCCCACATATGTTCCTCACCATATCCCACAAAACCACCTTCTTCATTGGGCATGAGAGCATCTATCTGAACACGAACCTCGGCACCAGTCCTCAAGTGTGGTTTAGGGTCTGTCACTTTGACACCTTTCGTAAAGCTCTTGATGTCTTCTCTAAATTCATGGTTTAGAGGGAGGAACTGACGATGCTGGTCGAACAACGAATACTTGCCACCCTTCTTCAACCAAATGAACCTCACGGCTTCCTTGCATACTGGGCATGGGAACTTCCCGTGAACACACCAGGCGGTGAATAACCCATACGCCAGGAAGTCATGTAGGGAGTAGTGGTACCAAACGTGCATTTTAAAGCTTGTCTTTATAGCTCGATCGTATGTCCATACCCCCTTCTCCCAAGCGTGGATCAATTCATCAATCACAGGCTCCATGAACACACCCATATTACTCCCCGGGTGTCCAGGAATTATCAACGACAAGAATACATTATGCCGTTGAAAGGAGATGCCGGAAGGGAGATTGAGGGGGATAACAAAAACGGGCCAGCATGTGTATGGGGCAGCCATCATTCCATAAGGATTGAACCCATCTGTTGCCAGCGCGACACGTACATTACGAGCCTCAGCTGCTTTGTCATGATGTTTGTCATTGAAATACGTCCATGCTTCAGCATCAGACAGATGTACCATCTTTCTAGGATTGTACCATTTGCCATCTTTGTGCCATGTCATCTGTTTCGTGGATTCCTCAGTCATGAATAGCCGTTGGATCCTCAGTAGGAAAGGAAGGTGACGTAGCACTCTCACGGGGATCGGAAGCTACTTCTTCTGACCATCACCAGAGTCTACCTCTAGGTACCTGGAGGATTTACACTTCAGACAGTAATTTGCATCCTTGTGTTCTTTCCTAAATAGGACGCACCCCTTCGGACAAACATGTATCTTGTCATACGGTATCTTAAGCATACGAAGGAGTTTCTCTGCCTCGTACAAGTTCATTGGCAAAGTGTGCTTCTCCGGTAGCATGGTGCCAAACACGACCAATATCTTATCGAAGCCTTCTCGACTCAGGTTTAACTCAGCCTTCAACCCCATTACGTGTCCAATCGCATCTAGCTGAGAAATCATTGTACGCTCGTGAAGGGGTTTCTGTGCCGAGTCCAACATTTTGTAGAAGTCCTTCGTGGATTCCTCCATCTCCTCCTTCTCATGTCGTTTAGCGAAGTGAGCTTGGTGGGCGTCATCTAGCATGTCTGCTACCCCGGCATCATCATCAAAAGCCTTGAGGCGTGCTCTCACCACCTCCGCTCTTATACGATCTGCTTCACCATGGTAGATCCACTGCTGGTAGCCAGGCATATAACCATTGAACACAAGATGTCTACCCATGGTCTTCTCGTCTACTTTTCTCCTGTTGTCACATTTGCTGCAGGGACACCAAACTAGAGAATGTCCTCCTGCCCCTGGGCCAAATGCATGTTTCAAGAAACCATCTGTCCCCTTCACCCATTCATAGTCGTAGTCACTCCCGCTTCTCCAGCCCGTGTACATCCACTGACGGTCCTCCATCCTTTAACATTTACAGCATAGAGTATTGTGACCATCAATTGCATCTACGCGGTGTTCCTACTGTCTAATAGGTGAGGATAGGTCCTAATCCCACTCGCGGATGCATAGATGAGGTCAGTTTCCATGCTCCGCTCCTCTCCGAGACAGAATTTCGGCAGCACCTCCCCGTTGTTCTCCCGATACACGTCCTGTAAGGGAGAGTGTGTATCCGGAGAACAACAGGGAGGTGTTGTCAAAACTCCTTCTCGGACCGGAGCGGACCATGGAAACTAACCCATCTACGCATCCACGGGCTGTCCAAAAAACGTGGACAATCCAAAACAGATACGCTCGCAGATACGCAAAGATCCGCATACCTACGACCGTATCTCTTTTGGATGGGAGACGCCTAACTGGGTTACGCGCGGGCTATGACAGACATGCGCAAAAAGAGGTTATTTATACCAAGGGTGTCTGTGAAGTAAGGCTAGCGGGGCAGTGGCAAATCGACGCAGTGGCGTGGCGATGCAGGGCAGGCAGAACCGCGACGTCGATGAAGACGATCGGGGTCCTCCGGGTCCCCTCCGACGTACTCTTCTCCTGCATAAGAAGACAATAGGTTATTTTTTGTTCAAAATTTCGGCAGCACCTCCCCTGCACGGGGAGGTTTCCAAAACCTGCAAAAAAACGACACGATGGTCGACATTCACAACGGCACAATGGCCGACAACCACAACGGCACGAAGGCCCTCATATCAAGTTACGGCACGAAGGCCCACACAACCACATACAGCACGAAGGCCGACAACGAGAGTTTTACCTAGGGTTGCGGTGGAGTCGGGCGTCGCGGTGCGGGGGTCACTTTCTTCTCCGGCGAGGTCGAGCGGCGTTGGAGTACTCCTCTCCCCCTCTTCCCTTTCTTCTCTCCTTTTCCCCTTTTTCTCCTTCTCTTCCCCTTCCTCCTTCTCTTCTTCTCCTTTTCTTCCCCTTCCTCCTTCTCCTCTTCTCCTTCTCTTCTTCCTCCAACTTCACCCTCTGCCTCCTCCCCTCCAACAGCAGCCGGCGATGGGGGCGGCCTGGGGGCTGGGGTCGGGGCGGAAAGGCCGGCGAGGGGGAGCTGCCGGAGGGCCGGCCGGGGCGGTCGACCTCCCCTTGCTCGACGGAGACAGGGAACGGAGGCAGGGCACGACCTCGGCCGCCACTAGGCGTGGTGGGGCGGCGGGGCGCGCTGGTAGGGTGCTAGGGCGAGCTAGGCGGCTGAGCGCGGGGCGGTGGGGCGCGTGGCGGCGGTGGTGGAGGCGCGGGGCGACCGGGGCTGCCGGGCTCGGGGCGGCCGGGCGCGCGGCAGCGGGCACACGGCGGTGGTGGAGGCGCGGGGCCGCCGGGAATGGCACGCGAAGGTGGGGCACGCGGGGCGGCCAGGCTCGGGCCAGCTGGCGCGCACAGCAGCGGGCGCGCGGCGGCGGGCACGCGGCGGTGGGCGCGCGGCGGTGGGGTGCGCGGCGGCGGTGGACGCGCGTGGGGAGGGAGAGGTCGACCGTTTTTTTCACAATTTCCGATCGGGAATTTGGGCTGTGGCCCGATTTAGGGTTCGGTGCTTTGCCGAGGGCCCAGATCCACGGCCCTCGGCAAAGATTTTTATTTTTTTTAATTCTTTGCCGAGGGCCTAGATCCACGGCCCTCGGCAAAGATTTTTTATTTTTTTTAATTCTTTGCCGAGGGCCCAGATCCACGGCCCTCGGCAAAGATTTTTTATTTTTTTTAAAAAAAATTCTTTGCCGAGGGCCACGGGGAAGGCCCTCGGCAAAGAGCCCTCAGCAAATTTTTTTTGGTTTTTTTAGCCCAGTTTTTTTGTGGTGCTACAATACATTGTTTTGAACTCAATTTTAAAATTTAGGCCAATTTTGATTTTGTTTTGTATATTTCCTTAATTTATTTCGATTCTTTGATTTTTTTCGAATATGTCAAATTTGAACTGCAGGTGCATGGAATATTGCAATGTAGTGTTTCGAAAAATGTTATTCATGTTGATTGGTGCATGTTGAGTCCCTATCCATGACCCCGCATCAAATCTTCACGCATCTTGTTCGCGTCCACATGTGGAGATGTCTGGGTTTTAGGCATCCGACGTCGCAACTCGCTCGAAGCCTTCTCAATTTTTTACCATAGCCTACACATGCGATAACATGGCATCTCGCCAAGTTTCGTGATTTTCGGACTTCGTATGGATTTTATATAATTTTAAAACACTTTTCCGGCAAGTTGGTCGTCATGTTACGCGAACAAGACGCGTGAAAATTTGATGCGGGGTCGTGGATAGGGACTCAACATGCACCAATTAACATGAATAACATTTTTCGAAACACTACATTGCAATATTCCATGCACCTGCAGTTCAAATTTGACATATTCAAAAAAATCAAAGAATCAAAATAAATTAAGGAAATATACAAAACAAAATCAAAATTGGCCTAAATTTTAAAATTGAGTTCAAAACAATGTATTGTAGCACCACAAAAAAACTAGGCTAAAAAAACCAAAAAAAATGCTGAGGGCTCTTTGCCGAGGGCCTTCCCCGTGGCCCTCGGCAAAGATTTTTTTTTTTAAAAATAAAAAATCTTTGCCGAGGGCCGTGGATCTAGGCCCTCGGCAAAGAATTTTTTAAAAAAAATAAAAAAATCTTTGCCAAGGGCCGTGGATCTGGGCCGTCGGCAAAGAATTTAAAAAAAATTAAAAAATCTTTGCCGAGGGCCTATCCTGGCCCTCGGCAAAGGGCTTATTTGCCGAGGGCCTAGCCTCGGGCCCTCGGCAAAGGCGATTTATAAAAAAAATTTTGGCCGAAAAACTGGTTTTAAAAAAATCTTTGCCAAGGGCCTGGTCTAGGGCCCTCGGCAAAGACTTAAAAAAATTTGCCGAATAACCTGGTTGCACAGGAAAAAAAACCTTTGCCGAGGGCCTAACGGGTGGCCCTCAGCAAAGCTTGACGAGAAATGGCCGCCGTGACCCAACGGGCCTAATTTGCCGAGGACATCTTTGCCGAGGGCCTTGGCCCTCAGCAAAGATTTGATTTGCCGAGGGCCTGTCTTTGCCGAGGGTCGTATCCTCGGCAAAGGCCTCTTTGTCGAGGGCCGTTCTTTGCCGAGGACTCTTGTCTCTGGCCCTCGGCAAAGAGCGTCTTTGCCGAGTGCCCGAGATTTGGCCCTCGGCAAATCCTCAGGCCCTCGGCAAAGCACGCGTTTCCAGTAGTGGGAGCTGCACCGGTGAAAGCTCTAATTTGGTTTTCGTGAATTGATGAAACACTAAGTACTAACCTAATTGCTCTAAGTGACCCTAACTTAGGCACCGAATCACAGGGGCGTCGAACCCTGGTGATCGAGGGCATCGGACTGGTCGTGCACACTGTTCATTCAGTGTCGCGCGAGGGGGTCTACGTAGATGCGACACATGGCGGTGTCGGACTCACCCTGGAGTCTGACGGCAGGAATCGGACCGGCGTTCGAGGGTTTTACCCTCTCTAGTGCTCTTTGTACTGCGTCAGACCCTCCCTGTGTGGAGTCCAATGGTACATCTGAAGCTGAGTCCGACGGTGACGATCAGCGCTTGTCAGTGAGCCATTGCGCGACAACGGCCATTTTGATTCAAATGGGTCACGTGGCAGCGTGGGAGTGGATGTGGCAGGGTGTCAGACCCTACGTCGGACAGTTCGACGGCCTATGCAGCTGAGTTCGATGGTCACTTAAGAGACCTAACGGCTCTTTGCTCTTGGGGGTGTCTATTTAAGTGAAAGGGCCGGCCTTGGGCGCGCTCTCTTGGCACTTTGACATACTTTTCATCCCTTAGGGCTGAGCTACTCCTCTCCAACCACTCTAGCTTGATTGATTCATATTTTGGTGAGATTGGAGAGCATCCAAGTGCATTGCTTTGAGTGATTGCATCTAGAGGCACTTGGTGTTTGTGTTTCGCTGTGGATTTCACTTGTTACTCTTGGTGGTTGCCGCCACCTAGATGGCTTGGTGTAGCGAGGATCATCGAGCGGAGGAAGGTGCTTGTCTCTGGCTCAGATCATGTTGATTGTGAGGGGTTCTTGACCTTTCCCCAATGGAGAGCCAAAAGGTACTCTAGTGGATTGCTCATAGCTTGTGGATCCTATGTTGTGTTGGTTGTGCGGCACCTAATTATGGGTTAGGCGTGTGATGCCCATTAGCGCGTGAACCTCCAAGTGGGTGAATCACTACAATGGGGACTAGCTTGCCAGCAAGCAAGTGAACCTCGGTAAAAAATCATTGTGTCATCTTGTCACCAAGATTTCATTAGTATTCTTGATTCATCACTTGCCACAGTTGCAAGATTGGAAGCAATTATGATCTTGTTAGCCTATGCTTGTGCCCACAACATTAAGCTCTATTAAATGGATGTCAAGAGTGCATTTCTCAATGGCTACATCAATGAAGAAGTGTATGTTGAGCAACCGCCCGGTTTTAAAGATGACAAAAATCCCAACCATGTGTCCAAGTTGAAGAAGGCTTTGTATGGTTTGAAGCAAGCACCTAGAGCATGGTATGAGAGGTTAAGGGACTTCCTACTCTCTAAAGGGTTCATTATGGGAAAGGTTGACACCACTCTTTTCACCAAGAAGATTAGCAAGGACTTGTTTGTGTTGCAAATATATGTGGATGACATTATCTTTGGATCAACCAATCAAGACTATTGTGAAGAGTTTGGGAAGATGATGGCTAATGAATTTGAGATATCCATGATTAGAGAGTTGAGTTACTTCCTTGGTCTTCAAATCAAACAATTGAAGAATGGAACATTTGTGAGTCAAGGCAAGTACATCAAAGATATGCTCAAGAAGTTTGGAATGAATGAGAGTAAATCCATTAGTACACCAATGGGGACAAATGGCAATTTGGATAGTGATACAAGTGACAACATAGTGGATCAAAAGTTGTATCAATCTATGATTGAAAGCCTACTCTATGTGACCACATCAAGACCGGATGTTTTGTTTAGGGTATGCATGTGTGCAAGATTTCAAGCCTCTCCAAGAGAAAGTCATTTGAAGGTAACAAAGAGAATATTGAGGTACTTGAAGCATACACAAAATGTTAGTTTGTGGTATCCCTAAGGAGCAAAGTTTGAGCTTGTTGGTTATTTCGACTCGGATTATGCAGGATGCAAAGTTAAGAGAAAGAGCATATCGGACACATGTCAACAATTAGAAATGTCACTTGTATCTTGATGATCAAAGAAACAAAATAGTGTGGCACTTTCAACCGCCGAAGCTGAATACATATCCGCCAGAAGTTGTTGTGCACAAATTCTTTGGATGAAGGCCACGTTGAATGATTTTGGAATGAAGTTCAAACAAGTGCCATTGCAATGTGACAATGAGAGTGCTGTCAAGCTCACCAACAACCTGGTTCAACATGCAAGAACAAAGCGCATTGATGTCCGCCACCATTTTATTAGAGATCATCAACAAAAAGGGGACATTTCAATTGAGAGTGTAGGCACCGAAGATCAACTTATCGATATATTCACCAAGCCACTTGATGAGAAAAGGTTTTGCAAGCTAAGGAATGAATTGAACATATTGGATTTCTCAAATATGTGTTGATGCACCCCCAAATAATATGACATGCCTCTCCTTTGAGCAATCCAAGGTAAAAGTTGATTGGCATGGTATTCATATGTTGCTAAGGACATGTTTAGTGCATCTAGTCATTCCTCATGTCTTATAGGCTCATTCATGAAAATCAAATGAATTTGATGCTTGTATGGTACCACTATTGCTTCTATGCTTGACTTGATCTAGTGGTAGCATATGGCATGTTTGTGGGCTTATGAACCTAGTGTTTGATCTAGAAAACAAACTAAGTGTTTAACTCAACATGGTCATGATAACTCTTGAAATTAGGTGTGAAGAAGCTTGTCCTTGGATCAAATCGAGTTAAATATCTTTGGCAAGTGCTCTAGATTGAACCAAAATTTGGGAAAATGATCCTCACTCCATTGATTGACATTGATAATCTTAACCAAATCTAAAATTAAACCTTTGTGGTCATTGATGACAAAGGGGGAGAAGTAATGCACAGAGATAGGAAAAGATGACAAAGGGGGGAGAGCTTTGACATAGGGGGAGATTTATGAAAGAAAGGGGATCAAATTAAAATTTTGAGCACACAAGTAGGGGGAGCAAGCTCAAGGACTTGTATGATGCATTTGAATGTGCATTCACATATGCTTCCTTGCATTTGTCAAGTTTAAATTCAATATCCATGCTTGTGTGGTGTATGCTATTGTTGGTTTGAATGATGAAATGAAAAACTAGCATGCATATGATGTTAGTTAGATGTGCCTTGCTTTGGTTTTCACAAGTGGTACTAGAGCATTACTTATAATGTTGATCTCATGAGGTATCTAGTTCTTTCTTGTGCTTTGCAAGTGGTATCTAACTAATGATGGTGCTGAGGACGGTATATTTGGTGCACTCCAATTGGTATCACGCTTGAAAGGTCCATCTCTTATACCTTATTCTTTGTTGTGCTTTGCAAGTGGTATCTAACTAATGATGGTGCTAAGGACAGTATATTTGGTGCACTCCAATTGGTATCACGCTTCAAAGGTCCATCTCTTATACCTTAGCATCATTTGGTAGACATTACTTTCCCACATTTCCTATCTATGCATATGTGCAAGCTTTAATCCAAACTCTTAGCACATATGTAGGGGGAGCTAATGCTACCAATTTAGGATCATAAAACTTGTCCAAATCCTTTGCACATGGTAAAAATGCTTGGGCAAGCAACATGGATTCAAAATGATTTCAATTCATATCCTTGTGAAAGGGTTGTCATCAATTACCAAAAAGGGGGAGATTGAAAGCTCTAGTTTGGTTTTGGTGAATTGATGAAACCCTAGGTACTAACCTAATTGCTCTAAGTGGATATGAGTTAGGTTAAGTACATTCCAAGTGGTGGAGCAATTTGATGAAGATCACGATGATGGTAGAGGCCATGGTGATGATCAAGTGCTCAGAATTGGAAAAGAAGAAAGAGAAAAATAAAAATGGGCTCAAGGCAAAGGTGATATCCATAGGGCCATTTTGTTTTTGTGATCAAAACACTTAGTGAGTATGATCACATTTAGAATCGATAGCCGTACTATTAAGAGGGGTGAAACTCGTCATGAAATGCAGTTATCAAAATGCCACTAGATATTCTAATTCATTGCATATGCATTTAGATCTAGTGAGTGCTAACACCCTTGGAATTTAGCTTAGAATGTTGCTAACTCACATACACAAGTGTTGGGATACTTGGAGTTGGCATATGTGCACAAGGGTGAAGTGATCGCGCTTGAAAAGAGTTGAAACAGGGCATCGGGCCCTACTTCTCGAGGTGTCGGACCAGGACATCCCTGGGTCCGATGGCTAACCCTGACTTAGGCGTGCAATCATAGGGGCATCGGACCCTGGTGATCGAGGGCGTCGGACAGGTCATGCGCATTGTTCATTCAAAGCCACACAAGGGGTCTGCGTAGAAGCGACATGTGGCGGCGTCGGACTCACCCTGGAGTCTAATGGCAGGCGTCAGACTAGCATCCGAGGGTTTTTACCCTCTCTAGTGCTCTCTAGACTTTGTCAGACCCTCCCTGTGTGGAGTTCGATGATGCGTCCGAAGCCGAGTCTGACGGTGACGATCAGCGCTTGTCAGTGAGCCGTTGCTTGGCAACAGTCATTTTGAATGAAACGGGACATGTGGTAGCGTGGGAGTGGACGTGGTAGGGCATCGGACAGTGCATTAGATGGTCCGATGACCCATGTAGCCAAGTCCGACAATCACTTAAGTGACCTAACGGCTCTTTGCTCTTGGGGTGTCTATTTAAGTGAAAGGGCCGGCCTTAGGTGCCCTCTTGGCACTTTGACATACTTTTCATCCCTTAGAGCTGAGCTACGCCTCTCCAACCACTCTAGCTTGATTGATTCATCTTTTGGTCAGATTGGAGAGCATTCAAGTGCATTGCTTTGAGTGATTGCATCTTTAGGCACTTGGTGTTTGTGTTTCGCTGTGGATTTCTCTTGTTACTCTTGGTGGTTGCCACCACCTAGATGGCTTGGTGCAGCAAGGATCATCAAGAGGAGGAAGGTGCTTGTCTCTAGCTCCGATCATAGTGATTGTGAGGGGTTCTTAACCTTTCTCTGGCAAAGAGCCAGAAGGTACTCTAGTGGATTGCTCATAGCTTGTGGATCCCCATCTTATGTTGGTTGTGCGGCGCCTGATTGCGGGTTAGGCGTGTGATGCCTATTAGCGCATAAACCTCCAAGTGGGTGAATTGGTACAATGGGGACTAGCTTGCCGGCAAGCAAGTGAACCTCGATGAAAAATCATTGTGTCATCTCGTCACCGGGATTTCATTAGTATTCTTGATTGATAACTTGTCGCTGTAACACCCCAGGTGTTTGCCACCAGTTAAGCAATGGGTTTGAGCTAAAACATGGTATATTAAGTGATGATGAAGATGTCAAGGTCAAACCTATAGAAACGAGCCCCAACCTAAACTTGGATATTGCGCCTTTGCTCGCCTATAGACCCCTTTTCAAGATATATGCTTGGGTGGTGTTATTGGAATATCTTCATGTGTCTCACATCAATACCCATCTATATTGATCCATGGAAAAGTTTCGTGAAGTTTGGAATCAAAAAGTCACATGAAATGATAAGTTATATCCTTATTGGAATGACTTTGCTAAGTGCTTGAATTGCACTATTAAGTGAATGAGAACATGAGATGTCAACCAAACCTTGCAACCTTGCCAAAATGACTCTAGATGAACTCTACAACAAAAGTCATGAAAGGTTCATGTTGGGCAAATGCCAAGAAAATGCTCCAATGGATCAAAAAGGATAATTTAAGCTTCATCGTGATCCTACTTTGGTCAAAGTAGAACAACAGGTTCTATACCAGTTTTGAGGTTGGACCTTAAATGAAAGTTGTATTCCATATCAAGTAGAACAAACTTTGTTTTTGGACTAAGAGCTAGATCAGCTTGAAAGTAAGTCAAATCAAGGTCACAAGATCGAATTTGCTGCTGATTTCAGCACTTAGAAATATTCTAAGTCTGGAGTTTCGCTAAGCAACGACGTTGGCATTCCGCGTTCTCCTCAATTCGTTAAGCAACTTGAGTTGGTCCAAAAATAAAAGTTGAAGGTTATATTATGGAGAAGAGCATGCAAAAAGTTGCACTGAGTTTGACCGAGTTTTGACTTCTGAAAGTGAATTTTCATGACCGTTATCAAGGCGCTGACACTGACAGTTTGTGGCCTAATTACCCGCTGTTGAAGAGCTCTAATGACCTTGGTCTCTAAATGAAAAATGTAGAGCAGCTCGTGGGCTTCAAACTTTGTTTTAGGCCCAGTAACTAATTCGGCCTGTAGCTAGCCAGAACTGACACCCGCTCTGCCCACTTCTACGCGCACCACGTGTTCGACGATATGCCGCGTGGTCTTCTTGCATGGACGTCGCGCGCCCTCTCCCTTGCCGCGTGCCCTCGCCTCCCTGCGGTCGATTCGCTGCTTCTCCGCGTGCGCCAGGCCGTTATGGACGACCGGGCTCACTCTCTCCCTTGCACCCTCGCCTCGCTGTTGCTCGCGAACGTGGGCGGCCATGGCCGCCATGGCCGAGCTCAGCCTCGCCGCGTCCCCGCTGCTCAGCCCTTCCTCTTTCCAAGCCGTCAGTGCCATCACCTTCCTCTCACCACGCCGCACCTCTGGACCTCCTTTACCGACGCCTTTGGCCGCTGATGCTCCCCACCGTCGGAGCAGCTGCCGTCGTCGCCGCGGCTACTGTGGCCGCGTCACCACAGGCCGCGTCGGGCCAAGCTGAGTAGCCTAGCGTGTGCGCGCGGGACCCCTAGTGCTCCTCCGCCACTCCATCGCCGCCGGCGAGCCTCCTCTGGCCGGCACCGCGAGCCTCCGACGACCTCTCTGCTTTGAACCCCGTCAAGGACTTTGTACTAGAATTTGAAGAAAGGGAGGGTCCTATCTGCAATGTCATAGACTCATGTGAATAGTGCCGTAAGGACTGGTTTGTAATTATTTTGCAGGAACTTTGGAAATTCATAGTAAATCGTAGAAAATTCGTAAAATAGTAAATGAGGACTTTTTGGAATCATTATGAAATTGTCTATGCAGTGGATCTATAATATGGCATGTTTTAGTTTAAAAATTTTGCGGTAAAAATAGATTTGTGCAGTAAGGTTGTAATGCTAGTTGAATTTGTTATTTTTCATAACTGTAGATCTAGGGCTCCAAATGAAATGAAATTTTTGTGGCATACTACTCATGTGATAGTTGATGTGTGGTAAAAATTTCATGAGTATTGGATGAAGTATGAGTGAGTTATTGGTTTATCTTGCTCTCACATGAATTCTTGCTTTAGCAACTTGTCTTTTTCATAGAGGTTGCTATACATATCCAAATGGAGTGAAATTTGTACAGTAGACTATTGAGAGGATATGTGAGCCACTGTAATTTTTGTAGAAGTTATTGTGCACTTTTGGTATATGTTCATTAAGTCACCTTATTATCTAAAATAAATTAAGAAATGCATTAAAAGAATTTATTTGGTCATGGACACTAGGTTTTATGGTGTTCTTTAGTCATGTGTGACATGTTGGTAAAGTTGGTTTTGCCTAATTATGTATTTGCAACATAAGTTAATAATTATTTTCTTGCCGATGTGGTTTATGGACAGATCTGGGAACTTAGCAAAGTTCTTCATGATAATGTGCTTTGTTGTGAAACTTGTTTATACAAAAGTTTTAGATAATTCATGTATCTAGCTTCTATTAAAATTTGGTGTCATTTGGCCAAGTAGTTTAAGAGTTACAGCTGTTTAAAGTTGGGTTTCAGAAATGGCTGTTTTCTGTCAATTGTGGATCAGTTTCTGTAAATGGATATATTTGACTTAGTTAACTTGAGAATCATGCTAAGATGATTAAAGATGAATTGTAGAAAATTTCATAGGATTTCCATAATGTCTTCTTGCAAGTCATTTGGATTTGTGTAACTCCAGTTATAGCTAAATCTTGTAGCTGCTGTTTGCATGTCCAGAAATTGGCAGATTCTAATTATAGTGTTTGCTTGTATAGTGTTAAGTGTGACGTATGCCTTGAATGATGACTGAGTTAGAGCACTTGAGATCTTGGGAAACTTGTGTCCTGATTGGTGTTGTCGTCTTCTTTGCCATCTTAGCATGATAGATTGTGTGATGTTTAAGTTAAGCATCGCAAAGTACTTAAGTGTGTTAGTGTAAACTATGCTTGTCTTGCTTGCTATTTTGTGATGTGTCTCATGGTACTATTCTTCATATTTATGCACTTGCATATTGCATCTCATCTAGGTACGCTAGATGAACCACGTGAAGGACGTGATGTTGGAGCCGAACCCGAAGACGGTGTTTGATGGATCTATCCCGAAGATGGAAGGACTAAGAGAGTGCTAGGATCTGAGATGTCACCAGGATGGTGCAAGCTAACTGAACTGACTTGTGGCGGATCCCAGGCAAGCCCCGAAGCATTATAAGTCTCCTAATTTATAAAAGCAATTCTTTCTATATATATGAGTTTATATATTGTTGCATTAAGTTGTAGGAGTTGATTGAAACCGTTGATGCATTTATTACTATCCTTGCCTACCTTATTACCTTTTTACCCTGTTAGGTCAGGATCGAATAACTGCTTAGCCTTGCTTAGACCGGTAGCGATCGGTGATATCCGGTCACCTACATTATAGGTGGTTACTGGAAGAATTTAGCTATGGAAAGAATGATATCCTGGAATTAACCATGTGTGATGGATAATTGGAGACCGGACGGAAAAAGTTGGAGGCAACCAGACAGGGTTCTGGGGTGCTGTTAGTTTCCGTCTATGTCGATTAAGGACCGACCGTTGTTGTGCCTCGAGTCATGTTGAATGCATGCCTTACATTTAGCTGGCCGGATAAAGTACCTTCCGACCGCGAAGCTAAGAGATTTTTCGGGCCGAGTAGATTGCCCGCAGCGCACTGTGCCGGAGCAGGTGTGGTAGGACACAGGGGCGAGATGATAAGACCAAAGTGCAGTCGGTCGGCCCCCTTGTACATGTGGTTCCTGGCAAACTCGAGATTCCTGGAAAGTTGACTCGGTGATCAATATCTCACTTTAGCGGGTGAGTGAGGTTTGTGTAAGGAATAAATCACCAGCTGGTTAGGAATCGATTCGAATCGCCATCGCTCCTGGATAGTGAGCACTTGACTCGAGTTACTTCATCGTAGTAATTATTATGGAACAATGATGGTTATCTGGATGGTATGGGATATGCTAAATCTAAATTGGTAACTGGATGTTATTGGTTAATCAAGTGATTGCTATAGTACAGGTGCTTACCTAGATGGATAGGCCATAATAAAGATGATGCAAAGTACTTAAAATGGTTTCTTCATGATAGCTTATGCTTTTCGTAAACAAGTCAGCTAGCCCACTAAAGAAAGCCTTGCATGATCCTTGGTGTCATTTGTTTTGGTTTCCGACGGGTAAGTCTGGCTGAGTACATTCGAGTACTCAGGGTTTATCCCACCTTGTTGCAGGTGCTGTTCTCTACCTGTTGATGATGGTGGCTAACCACCGGTGGGCTCGGTGATTCTATACTTACTTCTCATCTATATGCTTTTGTCGGATGATGTCACTTATGCTAGCAATATATTTGGAACTAATATTAATGTAATCATTTGAAAGCTATGTTGTTTCCACTAAGCAGTTTTGAAACCCCAAACTTGTACTATTATTTGTTAACCCCTTTGTAATATTATTTCCGATGCAACCCGATATATGTGATGTGTATTTGCTTAATCACGCGATCTTGGTTGTGATGTTGATTTACCGAGGTCTTTTGGGACACTCAGCGGACTACCGGGTTTATATAAGTGAAAGTATGGGTGTGTCAACGTGTTAGCAGGGACAACCGTACTTGATCTTGTATAAATTGGGCGGTTCTGTCACAGCTAGTATCAGAGCGAGATTAAGCATAATACTGTCAGGTACATAGTTTTAAAAGCCAAGTTTTGGTTTTAAAAGGTCTATTTTAACTAAAACTTTGGTTACAGGCAAATTTGTCAAAACTTATTTGCAAAACTATGCTAGCGACATCCTCCTTTATGCCCAGTTAAGGACTATTAGGTGGCTATCTAAGTACTAACTTTAGGGGATGTACTTTATTGAAAATTTTACTTTCGTCGTCCATACGGCGTGCTATTGTATGGATGCCATTCGTTTGAATGGTAATGTATGGATCAATTGCCTCTACGCCCAGGTAAGTGTGAGTTGTGAGAGTATGACCGTCCAACTATCGGTCTAAGGGAGAGTTAGCTGTGACTACTGGAATATTTACATGTTACACACATGTATATATGAAGGTACTTAATTGCGGGTATATTTATTGGGTAGCTATGGATATCAAAGTATATACATCTGGGGATGTATATATGGAGAGTATCTTAGTTTACTGTTTTCATTGTGCGCTTATTTATCTCTTGTGGGGATGGGCTGCAATGAATTTGCCTGCAGGTACTCTAACCACGAATGCGTAGATTGAATGTAGCTGACGACTAGCTATATATCGAGAGAGTATGTGTTATGCCACCGACATAGAACGTGATTGCCA
This sequence comes from Miscanthus floridulus, assembly GCF_019320115.1. Classification (NCBI taxonomy): domain Eukaryota; kingdom Viridiplantae; phylum Streptophyta; class Magnoliopsida; order Poales; family Poaceae; genus Miscanthus; species Miscanthus floridulus. Next base: position 87,935,649 of record NC_089587.1, read on the forward strand.
CATTAGGCTAGCAATTTCGTGAGGACGAATAGGACGAGCATGCATCATGATTGTGCTTGTGCATAAATATGCTTCCCTTCCTTTGTTCTGAGTACTAAGTAACTTGTGATCGATGTATTGCACTATCTTCCTCGTGTGGAGTTAAACAAGAATGCCTTGTTCCTTGTTGTTGAATAGGAAGTGCTTGAGAAAAGTGTGTGCTTAGCCTTGCTAGAAATAATTGTGGTTACATGCTTAACCTATAATGTCCTCTAGTTTAGCCAAGTGGTGGGTATGTATGCTTGTTATCTAATTAGTGCCATAGTTATCACCCCTTTTGTCCTCGGTAAGCATACGAGTGTTGAAGAGCGCTATCCTAGAACCACGTCCAAGTTTTGGTAATCACTTGGTGGACACAAGACATATATGGAAATTTGGCAAGAAGTCCCCTGCTCAGTTGTCTTTGGCAATTAAGCTATGCTCTCTTGCACTGTGTTTTGATCTTCAAATCGCCTCCTTGCTGATTCTTAACCTTGTGGCTATCCTTGTTTGCTATCCTTCCTTCGCATAGTGCTTGCTCCTATGCAACCCAATTTGTGCCATGTGAGATTTCTTGTAGGTTATATGTTCAGTAATGGTGCCACGATTAGCGATCTATGGTGCCGCGACGAAACCGAGAGCCTCCTGTGGGTGCACACACAAGGCTGTGCTGCTCGGCACACGCTAGTATCGAGGTTTCTAGTCATGATCCATTGCAGAACTGCACCGATATGTTATTCTCACTTGAGCTCTTCCTTGGTTATCTCTCCTTATCATGTCAAGAGATATATATGTCGAACTAGATGCAATAGGACTCCCTTGTGAAGTCGTCCAATGGTTAACCTTTGAAGAACAGGTCACTAATAGGAACATAAACAGACTGCAAGAGGGTAGACAAGTGACTCTACTCGACGTGACTGTCCCTGTAATGACGTCGATCATCTAGTGAGCAACTTATGTCATTTTCATTGGATCAGAAAGGTGCACCACACTTAAGGTTGAACAAGTTATCAGTCGAAAGGTAAATGGACTAGGATATTATGTGCTGTGATAGGTCACCTGATATATATGGGATTCCTGTCCAAGTTCTCAATCTTTAGGTGCATAAGGATGACGTAGATGAACCGACCTTCTTTGGTGTGACCCCTTTCTGCTGACTTCAATGGCGACCATCGGTAGGCTTCGACCAAAATTTTTATTATCAAGAGTGAAGATTTGGAACCTTTTTAGTGTTGAGGGACAACTGATTTGTTACCAGTAGGAAAGTTAGTCTTCAGTTAGGTAACAACTATTTGGTAACTATGAAGGCCAGATCTCACAGGACAATGTTGATCAAGGAAACAGCAAACCTGGCCCCACAATGCAAGTGCTACTTCTTCTCCAAATGTGCTATCAAGTCAATTCCATCTTGGACAATCACGTATATAGTACAAGACGTGGTATCAGCTAGGTAGGAGCTAGTGAAAGCACGTCCCTGATTTTAGTTAGCGTCTTTATGCCCCAAGGTGCCAATTACACATATGCCCGGACTCTATTGGGTGAAGTGCCGAAGGATATATAGGAATGGTTCCTTGTCAATGTAGAAATGCCCTATAGGTGGAGTAATGTTTTGTGCCCTGTAAAAACAGCCCACAAGTCCAATGCTTGTGCATAGTCAAGTTGGTATCTAGATCAACGGCGAAAATTGTTACCTAAGAAGCATGTGAGGAAAACTCTAGCCTCCATCCTCAGCTAGGGAAAGGCTGTTTCTGCTATCCAAAGGGATCGAGGGTATAGAACACACACCACAACGTATGAAGCAAAGAAAGAGAAGAACGAGAAATCTGTCTACATTTTAAGGTACAGAACCGAACATCTTCAAGCCAACAATTAGTGACTCAAACAAAGTTGGATTGACCCCAAACTTGGTGATCTCATTCATTGCTTAGGACCCTTCAATGTCTTAAGTTAGTTTGAGTATTGGTTGAGTAAAACATCGGATTAGAGAGATATCTTGTTGGCTTGGTTTGCTGCCATTTTCGAACACAACAGTTTTGGTAGATGAATTGTTTGGATGGTCAAACGATGTCCATTTGAGTTGAATTTTGGTGAGTAGTTAGAAGACCCATGGATCTACATGTCCACAAAAATTTGTGCATATTGGAGCAGTAGTTTGTGAGATATGAATAGAAAACAAAAGGGTACAGAATCTGCAATTCCGTTGTGACTGCGATCATCATTTGCATTAGACAGTTGTGTTTGTCATTCCTGCCAAGAAATTACAACTTGTAGGTGTATTGCTGATTAGACCACCCTCCATACCCTTGAGAAGACTAATTGCACCCCTATGTGCCTTGCCTTTGCCCTCTTAGATCTGCAATGCGTGAGCAGTCAAGGTGTTCTAGAAGTCAAAATTGTGCCCTTGCAATTCGAAAGCAATTGGAAAGATGTCAAACCGTAGATTTTTGGATTATGGTTTTTAAGATATTGATTGGCCTTAGAATGGAAGTCTCGACGACAAATATAGTAAGAAAGCTAGTTTTGCTACGATGCAAGTCAACCCAACTTGCTGTACAACTGCACCACGAAGGCAAATTGTACTCAACCTGTTTGATAGTGAACTAGTCCCTAGTTTTGTAATTACTTGCAACTTGTATTGTCCTCCAAGCCTCGCTAACATCCTTCTACGTCAATGGTTCTCCAATGCTGACATGCCTTTGGTACCTTATATGTGTTTTTACCCAAGAGGTTGTATCAGATTCCACCCAGATCACTGTTGCAACTTGGATACGAAGGCTCCCTAAGGAATGATCATCGAGAACATTGAGCCGACAGAGTCAGCTACTATGTTTACCACTCACTCAGCAGACTCAGACCATACAATATTGTTATCAAAGAAAGAGCACTGCGTACATGGAACATTATGTAGCTTTCCATCAGTTGACATCTAAGTGATTGCACCGCTACAACCAGTTTGGATATTGGTTAACTAGCTTCTCATACCCTCAAAGGACGTTTACCCATTTATGATCACATCCTTTACGAGAAGTTGTGCTCAAGCTACTTTAATAGAGAACTGCTTTTCAAACCTTGAGAGCAAATATAGCACCATTGCAAGGAATATCCGTCAACTGACTGCGGTCTAGTGCAAAGTCCATATGGTCTGTGCTATATCCACTTGGGAAGTAGATGCTGCAAGTATTTAGTCTACGTTTGTATCGCTCTTTGTACATCAAGGACGAAGTACGTAGGACATTGCTATCTTGGATTCCTCCCAAAGTAACAATACTTCATGAAGGCCAACGAAGGAAATTCTTTAGACAAAACTTACTACAAAGGACAAGTATCAGAAAGTGTCTTGACCAAATTAGCCTCTCTGATGCTCCGAAGTTAAGTAGCCTAATGCTATCACTGATGTTGGAAACTGGATGACATGTTTCTCTTCCCTTAAAAGTCTTTCGCATCGAATCTCAGGACGCGATTCCTTTAAGGGGGGAGGGCTGTAACACCCCAGGTGTTTGCCACTAGTTAAGCAATGGGTTTGAGCTAAAACATGGTATATTAAGTGATGATGAAGATGTCAAGGTCAAACCTATAGAAACGAGCCCCAACCTAAACTTGGATATTGCGCCTTTGCTCGCCTATAGACCCCCTTTTCAAGATATATGCTTGGGTGGTGTTATTGGAATATCTTCATGTGTCTCACATCAATACCCATCTATATTGATCCATGGAAAAGTTTCATGAAGTTTGGAATAAAAAAGTCACATGAAATGATAAGTTATATCCTTATTGGAATGACTTTGCTAAGTGCTTGAATTGCACTATTAAGTGAATGAGAACATGAGATGTCAACCAAACCTTGCAACCTTGCCAAAATGACTCTAGATGAACTCTACAACAAAAGTCATGAAAGGTTCATGTTGGGCAAATGCCAAGAAAATGCTCCAATGGATCAAAAAGGATAATTTAAGCTTCATCGTGATCCTACTTTGGTCAAAGTAGAACAATAGGTTCTATACCAGTTTTGAGGTTGGACCTTAAATGAAAGTTGTAGTCCATATCATGTAGAACAAACTTTGTTTTTGGACTAAGAGCTAGATCAGCTTGAAAGTAAGTCAAATTGAGGTCACAAGATCGAATTTGTTGCTGATTTCAGCACTTAGAAATATTCTAAGTCTGGAGTTTCGCTAAGCAACGACGTTGGCATTACGCGTTCTCCAAAATTCGTTAAGCAACTTGAGTTGGTCCAAAAATAAAAGTTGAAGGTTATATTATGGAGAAGAGCATGCAAAAAGTTGCACTGAGTTTGACCGAGTTTTGACTTCCGAAAGTGAATTTTCGTGACCGTTATCAAGGCGCTGACACTGACAGTTTGTGGCCTAATTACCCGCTGTTGAAGAGCTCTAATGACCTTGGTCTCTAAATGAAAAATGTAGAGCAGCTCGCAGGCTTCAAACTTTGTTTTAGGCCCAGTAACTAATTCAGCCTGTAGCTAGCCAGAACTGACGCCCGCTCTGCCCACTTCTACGCGCACCACGTGTTCGACGATATGCCGCGTGGTCTTCTTGCATGGACGCCGCGCGCCCTCTCCCTTGCCGCGTGCCCTCGCCTCCCTGCGGTCGATTCGCTGCTTCTCCGCGCGCGCCAGGCCATTATGGACGACCGGGCTCACTCTCTCCCTTGCACCCTCGCCTCGCTGTTGCTCGCGAACGCGGGCGGCCATGGCCGCCATGGCCGAGCTCGGCCTCGCCGCGTCCCCGCTGCTCAGCCCTTCCTCTTTCCAAGCCGTCAGTGCCATCACCTTCCTCTCACCACGCCGCACCTCTGGACCTCCTTTACCGACGCCTTTGGCCGCTGATGCTCCCCGCCGTCGGAGCAGCTGCTGTCGCCGCCACGGCTACTGTGGTCGCGCCACCACAGGCCACGTCGGGCCAAGCTGAGCAGCCTAGCGTGTGCGCGCGGGACCCCTAGTGCTCCTCCGCCACTCCATCGCCGCCGGCGAGCCTCCTCTGGCCGGCACCGTGAGCCTCCGATGACCTCTCTGCTTTGAACCCCGTCAAGGACTTCGTACTGGAATTTGAAGAAAGGGAGGGTCCTATCTGCAATGTCATAGACTCATGTGAATAGTGCCGTAAGGACTGGTTTGTAATTATTTTGTAGGAAATTTGGAAATTCATAGTAAATCGTAGAAAATTCATAAAATAGTAAATGAGGACTTTTTGGAATCCTTATGAAATTGTCTATGCAGTGGATCTATAATATGGCATGTTTTAGTTTAAAAATTTTGCGGTAAAAATAGATTTGTGCAGTAAGGTTGTAATGCTAGTTGAATTTGTTATTTTTCATAACTGTAGATCTAGGGCTCCAAATGAAATGAAATTTTTGTGGCATACTACTCATGTGATAGTTGATGTGTGGTAAAAATTTCATGAGTATTGGATGAAGTATGAGTGAGTTATTGGTTTATCTTGCTCTCACATGAATTCTTGCTTTAGCAACTTGTCTTTTTCATAGAGGTTGCTATACATATCCAAATGGAGTGAAATTTGTACAGTAGACTATTGAGAGGACATGTGAGCCACTGTAATTTTTGTAGAAGTTATTGTGCACTTTTGGTATATGTTCATTAAGTCACCTTATTATCTAAAATAAATTAAGAAATGCATTAAAAGAATTTATTTGGTCATGGACACTAGGTTTTCTGGTGTTCTTTAGTCATGTGTGACATGTTGGTAAAGTTGGTTTTGCCTAATTATGTATTTGCAACATAAGTTAATAATTATTTTCTTGCCGATGTGGTTTATGGACAGATCTGGGAACTTAGCAAAGTTCTTCATGATAATGTGCTTTGTTGTGAAACTTGTTTATACAAAAGTTTTAGATAATTCATGTATCTAGCTTCTATTAAAATTTGGTGTCATTTGGCCAAGTAGTTTAAGAGTTACAGCTGTTTAAAGTTGGGTTTCAGAAATGGCTGTTTTCTGTCAATTGTGGATCAGTTTCTGTAAATGGATATATTTGACTTAGTTAACTTGAGAAGCATGCTAAGATGATTAAAGATGAATTGTAGAAAATTTCATAGGATTTCCATAATGTCTTCTTGCAAGTCATTTGGATTTGTGTAACTCCAGTTATAGCTAAATCTTGTAGCTGCTGTTTGCATGTCCAGAAATTGGCAGATTCTAATTATAGTGTTTGCTTGTATAGTGTTAAGTGTGACGTATGCCTTGAATGATGACTGAGTTAGATCACTTGAGATCTTGGGAAACTTGTGTCCTGATTGGTGTTGTCGTCTTCTTTGCCATCTTAGCATGATAGATTGTGTGATGTTTAAGTTAAGCATCGCAAAGTACTTAAGTGTGTTAGTGTAAACTATGCTTGTCTTGCTTGCTATTTTGTGATGTGTCTCATGGTACTATTCTTCATATTTATGCACTTGCATATTGCATCTCATCTAGGTACGCTAGATGAACCACGTGAAGGACGTGATGTTGGAGCCGAACCCGAAGACGGTGTTTGATGGATCTATCCCGAAGATGGAAGGACTAAGAGAGTGCTAGGATCTGAGATGTCACCAGGATGGTGCAAGCTAACTGAACTGACTTGTGGCGGATCCCAGGCAAGCCCCGAAGCATTATAAGTCTCCTAATTTATAAAAGCAATTCTTTCTATATATATGAGTTTATATATTGTTGCATTAAGTTGTAGGAGTTGATTGAAACCGTTGATGCATTTATTACTATCCTTGCCTACCTTATTACCTTTTTACCCTGTTAGGTCAGGATCGAATAACTGCTTAGCCTTGCTTAGACCGGTAGCGATCGGTGATATCCGGTCACCTACATTATAGGTGGTTACTGGAAGAATTTAGCTATGGAAAGAATGATATCCTGGAATTAACCATGTGTGATGGATAATTGGAGACCGGACGGAAAAAGTTGGAGGCAACCAGACAGGGTTCTGGGGTGCTGTTAGTTTCCGTCTGTGTCGATTAAGGACCGACCGTTGTTGTGCCTCGAGTCATGTTGAATGCATGCCTTACATTTAGCTGGCCGGATAAAGTACCTTCCGACCGCGAAGCTAAGAGATTTTTCAGGCCGAGTAGATTGCCCGCAGCGCACTGTGCCGGAGCAGGTGTGGTAGGACACAGGGGCGAGATGATAAGACCAAAGTGCAGTTGGTCGGCCCCCGGGTACATGTGGTTCCTGGCAAACTCGAGATTCCTCGAAAGTTGACTCGGTGATCAATATCTCACTTTAGCGGGTGAGTGAGGTTTGTGTAAGGAATAAATCACCAGCTGGTTAGGAATCGATTCGAATCGCCATCGCTCCTGGATAGTGAGCACTTGACTCGAGTTACTTCATCGTAGTAATTATTATGGAACAATGATGGTTATCTGGATGGTATGGGATATGCTAAATCTAAATTGGTAACTGGATGTTATTGGTTATTCAAGTGATTGCTATAGTACAGGTGCTTACCTAGATGGATAGGCCATAATAAAGATGATGCAAAGTACTTAAAATGGTTTCTTCATGATAGCTTATGCTTTTCGTAAACAAGTCAGCTAGCCCACTAAAGAAAGCCTTGCATGATCCTTGGTGTCATTTGTTTTGGTTTCCGACGGGTAAGTCTGGCTGAGTACATTCGAGTACTCAGGGTTTATCCCACCTTGTTGCAGGTGCTGTTCTCGACCTGTTGATGATGGTGGCTAACCACCGGTGGGCTCGGTGATTCTATACTTACTTCTCATCTATATGCTTTTGTCGGATGATGTCACTTATGCTAGCAATATATTTGGAACTTATATTAATGTAATCATTTGAAAGCTATGTTGTTTCCACTAAGCAGTTTTGAAACCCCAAACTTGTACTATTATTTGTTAACCCCTTTGTAATATTATTTCCACTGCAACCCGATGTATGTGATGTGTATTTGCTTAATCACGTGATCTTGGTTGTGATGTTGATTTACCGAGGTCTTTTGGGACACTCGGCGGACTACCGGGTTTATATGAGTGAAAGTATGGGTGTGTCAACATGTTAGCGGGGACAACCATACTTGATCTTGTATAAATTCGGTGGTTCTGTCACAGTCGCGGCAGTATATCTCAACTACCCTACCTTGCATTTACTTTCCTAGTGTAGCTAAGCTCTTTAGTGTAATTAGTTTTGAGAGCTAGCTTTCTTACTTGTGTAGTTTGGTTAGTGAGTCTCATAAGTTAGTCTTTGAGAGCTCACTAACTTAGTGGTAGTGGCATAGCCTTTGTGTGCTTAGAGACTATAGCAACTAGAATTGTGGTAGGTGGCTTGCATTTTTAGTAGGCTAGCGCAAAACTTGCTTCTCCTCGTATTTGTCTAACCACTTGGCTTAGTATTGTTGTAGAAATTTTTATAGGCTATTAACCCCTCCTCTAGCCATTAGGACCTTTCAAGTTATATCAGAGCTGTGGTCACCGTTAATTTGAGGCTTAACAACCTTTGATGTCAAAATAGCTCAAATCAACAACACTAAGAAGCCACCCCAATTTGATGGTATGAATTATCCATATTGGAAGGCAAAGATGATCACCTATATCAAGTCAGTCAATAGAAAGGTGTGGAAGGTGGTGGTGACCAAGTTTGAGGTAGCCGATCCGGAGAATCCCACCACGACCGAAGAGATATTGCTTCAAAACAATGACATAGCTCTTAGTGCCATTCATGATGCTCTTGATGAGAGAACATTTGAGCAAATCAAGAATTTGGAGATAGCTCATGATGCATGGAACAGGTTGGAGGAATCATTTGAGGGCACTCAAGCTGTGAAGGGCACCAAAGCTTATATTCTCAAGAAGTTTGCTAGTTTCAAGATGAAGGATGATGAGAGTGTGCCGGAGATGTTTCATAGGCTCAAAGTGCTTGTCAATGATCTTAAAGCACTTGGTGAAGAAGTGAAGGACAAGGATTTCTCTCACAGGTTCTTGAGATGTCTACCCACAAGATTTGGCATATTGGTCACCATTCTAGTGAGGAGTGGTTTGGACACAATGACACCAAACCAAGTGTTGGGAGATATCATGACTAATGATGCATATAGAGATGACAATGAGAAGGAAGAAAAGAACAATGAGAAGAAAGATGACAAGAAGAATAGTGTGGCATTCAAGGCCACATCATCATCCAAGGGCAAGGCAAAGCAAGAAGATTCAAGTGAAGATGAGGAGTACATGAGCTTTGATGAGTTAGATGATGAGAAATGGCTCTCTTTGTGAAAAGGTTTCGCAAATTCATGATGAAGAAGGGCTATCGTGCTAGAAGAAAGAAGTCATCATCAAGGAACAAGGATGGACCAAGAAGGTGCTTCAAGTGTAGTAGCAAGGATCATCTTGTTACTCAATGCCCCTACAATAGTGAAAATGAAGATGATGACAAAAAGGACAAGAAGAAGGACAAGAAGGAAAAGAAAGAAAAGAAGGACAAGATGACCTTTAAGAAGAAGAACAAGGGTGATTCATATGTGGTCACTTGGTATAGTGATGCTTCCTCAAGTGATGATGATAAGACCACCAAGAAGAAGGCTCTTGCAAGCATTGCCATAAATGAGAAGACTTCTCTCTTCGACACTCCATCGACATGCTTCATGGCTAAGGCCACTAAGGTACAATCCGATGATGTGTGTGATGAGGAACATGATAAAAATGAAAGTGATAGTGATGATGATGAACCAACTAAAGATGAACTATTTGACATGCTAGAAGATGCTAAAGAACATTTTGATATTAAGAGAAGGGAATGCAAAGCCTTGACTAAGGAACTAAAGCCCTTAGGAAAGCCTTTGATGAGCTCAATGTATCTCATGAGAGTCTAAAGGAAGACCATAAGGAGCTTGGCAAGGCTCACAAGAAGCTTGAAAAAGCTCATTCCTCTCTACTTAATGAGCAAAATGAGAAGGATCATATTGTAACATGTGAGGTAGGCTTAATATATGATATAATTGAAGAATCATTCTATAAGCCTATTGTTGTTGGTTCTACTAACCATTCTTGTAGCATCTCCACTTCTACCTCATCTAGTAGTGATGGTTTCAATTGTGATACCTCACTAATGGTTGAGAATGAAACCCTCAAGGAGGTAAATGAGCTCACTCCCACCTTAGGCAATGCCTATGGTGGTGAGGCCCGCTTGCTTAAGTGCTTGGGTAGCCAAAAGTTTTCTCGTAACAAAGAGGGATTGGGCTATACCCCTAAGAAAGGCAAGGCGGACTTTGCTACTCACAAGACTAGTTTTACGAAGGTCAATGGTCGGTTTGCAATAGATGCAAGCAAGTTGGGCATGTAGAGCAATATTGCAAAAACAAGAAATCACATGCTAATGTATCCTATATCAAGTTTGATTCTTGTTATTTGCTTACCAAGGGTGTGCATGGGGTGCAAGCTAAGTTTGTTGGTACTCCAATTGTGGGCTCAAATAAAAAAGCCATTTGGGTGCCAAAGAGCTTAGTCACTAACCTTCAAGGACCCAAGCAAGTTTAGGTACCTAAAAGGAATTGATTTTCTTTTATAGGTCAATCATAAAGACAGAGGAAGGCATTGGGTTCTTGATAGTGGGTGCACTCAACACATGACCGATGATGCTAGAATGTTAAATTCAATCAACACCAATAGCAATGATGGTTATGATAGTATCACATTTGGTGACAATGGCAAAGGCAATGTCAAAGGTCTTAGCAAGATTGCAATATCCAATGACTTGAGCATATCCAATGTGTTGCTAGTTGAGAGCTTGAATTTTAATTTGCTATCCATGGCACAATTATGTGATCTTGGATTTAAGAGCATATTTGGAGTAGATGATGTAGAGATCATAAGTGTAGATGGCTCAAATTTGATCTTCAAAGGATTTAGATATGAGAATCTATACTTGGTTGACTTCAATGCTAGTGAAACTCAATTGTCAACATGCCTGTTCACTAAATCTAGCATGGGTTGGTTATGACATAGAAGGCTTGGTCATACTGGAATGAAATAATTAAATAGATTGATTAAGCATGATCTAGTTAGAGGCTTGAAGGATGTGGTATTTGAAAAGGACAAACTTTGTAGTGCTTGTCAAGCCGAAAAACAAGTTGGAAACACCCATCCTAAGAAGGGTATGATGAGTACTAGCAAGGCATTTGAGTTGTTGCACATGGATTTGTTTGGGCCAACACAATACACTAGCATCGGTGGAAACAAATATGACTTTGTGATAGTGGATGACTTTACTAGATACACATGGGTATCCTTTCTAGTGGAAAAAAGTAATGTGTTTGCAACTTTCAAATCATTTATCAAGGGCATTCACAATGAATTTGAAACAACCATCAAGAGAGTTAGAAGTGATAATGGTAGTGATTTTAACAACACTAGAATTGATGAGTTATGTGATGATTTTGGAATTAAACATCAATTCTCGGCCAAGTACACCCACAATCAAATGGCCTTGTTGAGAGAAAGAATAGAACCCTTATTGACCTAGCAAGGTCTATGCTTAGTGAGTACAATATGAGTCAATCTTTTTGGGCCGAAGAAATCAACACCGCATGCTACTATATCAACCGATTGTATTGTCACCCATTGAAAGAGAAGACACCTTATGAGCTCTTAAATGGTAGAAAGCCCAACATTGCATATTTTCAAATCTTTGGTTACAAATGCTATATATTGAAGAAAGACACTAGATTGGAAACGTTTGACAATAAATGTGATGAAGGGTTCCTTGTTGGTTACTCCACTACAAGCAAAGCATATAGAGTTTGGAATTTGGATAGTGGTACTCTTGAGGATGTACATGATGTTGAATTTGATGAAACCAAGGGTTCTCAAGATGATAATAAGAACTTGGAAGATGTTAGAGGCATTCAACTTTCAAATGCCATGAAGAACATGGATGTTGGTGAATTGAGGCCAAGAGAAGTGATAGATGAAGAAGATGACAATGTGCAAGTGCTCTCTAATTCAAATGAAGAAGTTGATGCAAATCAAGCTAGTTCATCAACTCAAGTGTAAGATCAACAAGTGGCTAGTACATCATCTCAACCACATGCAAATAATCAAGTGCAAGTACTTCAAGCGACACATATTGCAAGAGATCACCCATTGGACACTATAATGGGAGACATTTCTAGAGGTGTACAAACAAGATCAAGATTGGCATCGTTTTATGAGCATTTCTCATTTGTATCATCCATTGAATCAAAGAAGATATAAGCAGCCTTGAAGGATGTTGATTAGGTGAATGCTATGCATGAAGAGCAAAACAACATCATAAGAAATCAAGTATGGGAATTAGTTGAGAGGCCAAAGGGACACAATGTGATTGGAACCAAATGGGTCTTTCGCAACAAGAGAGATCACAATGGGATAGTTGTAAGGAACAAAGCAAGATTGGTAGCACAAGGTTACACTCAAGAAGAGGGTCTTGACTTTGGAGAAACATATGCTCCGATTGCAAGATTGGAAGCAATTATGATCTTGTTAGCCTATGCTTGTGCCCACAACATTAAGCTCTATTAAATGGATGTCAAGAGTGCATTTCTCAATGGCTACATCAATGAAGAAGTGTATGTTGAAGATGACAAAAATCCCAACCATGTGTCCAAGTTGAAGAAGGCTTTGTATGGTTTGAAGCAAGCACCTAGAGCATGGTATGAGAGGTTGAGGGACTTCCTACTCTCTAAAGGGTTCATTATGGGAAAGGTTGACACCACTCTTTTCACCAAGAAGATTGGCAAGGACTTGTTTGTGTTGCAAATATATGTGGATGACATTATCTTTAGATCAACCAATCAAGACTATTGTGAAGAGTTTGGGAAGATGATGGCTAATGAATTTGAGATATCCATAATTAGAGAGTTGAGTTACTTCCTTGGTCTTCAAATCAAGCAATTGAAGAATGGTACATTTGTGAGTCAAGGCAAGTACATCAAAGATATGCTCAAGAAGTTTGGAATGAATGAGAGTAAATCCATTAGTACACCAATGGGGATAAATGGCAATTTGGATAGTGATGCAAGTGACAACATGGTGGATCAAAAGTTGTATCGATCTATGATTGGAAGCCTACTCTATGTGACCACATCAAGACCGGATGTCATGTTTAGTGTATGCATGTGTGCAAGATTTCAAGCCTCTCCAAGAGAAAGTCATTTGAAGGCAACAAAGAGAATATTGAGGTACTTGAAGCATACACAAAATGTTAGTTTGTGGTATCCCAAAGGAGCAAAGTTTGAGCTAGTTGGTTATTTCGACTAGGATTATGCAGAATGCAAAGTTAAGAGAAAGAGCATATCGGACACATGTCAACTATTGGAAATGTCACTTGTATCTTGATCATCAAAGAAACAAAATAGTGTGGCACTTTTAAACGCTGAAGCTGAATACATACCCATCGGTAGTTGTTGTGCACAAATTCTTTGGATGAAGGCCACGTTGAATGATTTTGGAATCAAGTTCAAACAAGTGCCATTGCTATGTGACAATGAGAGTGCTGTCAAGCTCACCAACAACCTGGTTCAACATGCAAGAACAAAGCACATTGATGTCCGCCACTATTTTGTTAGAGATCATCAACAAAAAGGGGACACTTCAATTGAGAGTGTAGACACCGAAGATCAACTTATCGATATATTCACCAAGCCACTTGATGAGAAAAGGTTTTGCAAGCTAAGGAATGAATTGAACATATTAGATTTCTCAAATATGTGTTGATGCACCCCCAAATAATATGACATGCCTCTCCTTTGAGCAATCCAAGGTAAAAGTTGATTGGCATGGTATTCATATGTTGCTAAGGACATGTTTAGTGCATCTAGTCATTCCTCATGTCTTATAGGCTCATTCATGAAAATCAAATGAATTTGATGCTTGTATAGTACCTCTATTGCTTCTATGCTTGACTTGATCTAGTGGTAGCATATGGCATGTTTGTGGGCTTATGAACCTAGTGTTTGATCTAGAAAACAAACTAAGTGTTTAACTCAACATGGTCATGATAACCCTTGAAATTAGGTGTAAAGAAGCTTGTCCTTGGATCAAATTGAGGTAAATATCTTTGGCAAGTGCTCTAGATTGAACCAAAATTTGGGAAAATGATCATCACCCCATTGATTGACATTGATAATCTTAACCAAATCTAAAATTAAACCTTTGTGGTCATTGATGACAAAGGGGGAGAAGTAATGCACAAAGATAGGAAAAGATGACAAAGGGGGGAGAACTTTGACATAGGGGGAGATTTATGAAAGAAAGGGGATCAAATTAAAATTTTGAGCACACAAGTAGGGGAGCAAGCTCATGGACTTATATGATGCATTTGAATGTGCATTCACATATGCTTCCTTGCATTTGTCAAGTTTAAATTCAATATCCATGCTTATGTGGTGTATGCTAGTTGTAGGTTTGAATGATGAAATGAAAAACTAGCATTCATAGGATGTTAGTTAGATGTGCCTTGCTTTGGTTTTCACAAGTGGTACTAGAGCATTACTTATAATGTTGATCTCATGAGGTATCTAGTTCTTTCTTATGCTTTGCAAGTGGTATCTAACTAATGATGGTGCTAAGGACGGTATATTTGGTGCACTCCAATTGGTATCACGCTTCAAAGGTCCATCTCTTATACCTTAGCATCATTTGGTAGACATTACTTTCCCACATTTCCTATCTATGCATATGTGCAAGCTTCAATCCAAACTCTTAGCACATATGTAGGGGGAGCTAATGCTACCAATTCAGGATCATAAAACTTGTCCAAATCCTTTGCACATGGTAAAAAATGCTTGGGCAAGCAACATGGATTCAAAATGATTTCAATTCATATCCTTGTGAAAGGGTTGTCATCAATTACCAAAAAGGGGGAGATTGAAAGCTCTAGTTTGGTTTTGGTGAATTGATGAAACCCTAGGTACTAACCTAATTGCTCTAAGTGGATATGAGTTAGGTTAAGTACATTCCAAGTGGTGGAGCAATTTGATGAAGATCACGATGATGGTAGAGGCCATGGTGATGATCAAGTGCTCGGAATTGGAAAAGAAGAAAGAGAAAAATAAAAATGGGCTCAAGGCAAAGGTGATATCCATAGGGCCATTTTGTTTTGGTGATCAAAAGACTTAGTGAGTGTGATCACATTTAGGATCGATAGCCATACTATTAAGAGGGGTGAAACTCATCATGAAATGCGGTTATCAAAATGCCACTAGATATTCTAATTCATTGCATATGCATTTAGATCTAGTGAGTGCTAACACCCTTGGAATTTAGCTTAGAATGTTGCTAACTCACATACACAAGTGTTGGGATACTTGGAGTTGGCATACGTGCACAAGGGTGAAGTGATCACGCTTGAAAAGAGTTGAAACAGGGCGTCGGACCCTGCTTCTCGAGGTGTCGGACCAGGACATCCCTGGGTCCAATGGCTAACCCTAACTTAGGCATGCAGTCATAGGGGTGTCGGACCCTGGTGATCGAGGGCATCGGACAGGTCATGCGCATTGTTCATTCAGTGCCACACGAGGGGGTCTGCGTAGACGCGACATGTGGCGGCGTTGGACTCACCCTGGAGTCTGATGGTAGGCGTTAGACCAGCATCCGAGGGTTTTTACCCTCTCTAGTGCTCTCTAGACGTTGTCGGACCCTCCCTATGTGGAGTTCGATGGTGCGTCTGAAGCCGAGTCCGACGGTGACGATCAGCGCTTGTCAGTGAGCCGTTGCTTGGCAACTGTCATTTTGAATGAAACGGGACATGTGGCAGCGTGGGAGTGGACGTGGCAGGGCATCGGACAATGCATCGGATGGTCCAATGACCCATGTAGCCAAGTCCGACATTCACTTAAGTGACCTAACGGCTCTTTGCTCTTGGGGTGTCTATTTAATTAAAAGGGCCAGCCTTAGGCGCCCTCTCTTGGCACTTTGACATGCTTTTCATCCCTTAGAGCTAAGCTACACCTCTCCAACCACTCTACCTTGATTGATTCATCTTTTGGTCAGATTAGAGAGCATCCATGTGCATTGCTTTGAGTGATTGGATCTAGAGGCACTTGGTGTTTGTGTTTCGCTGTAGATTTCTCTTGTTACTCTTGGTGGTTGCCACCACCTAGATGGCTTGGTGCAGCAAGGATCATCGAGAGGAGGAAGGTGCTTGTCTCTGGCTCCAATCATGGTGATTGTGTGGGGTTCTTGACCTTTCCCTGGCGGAGAGCTAGAAGGTACTCTAGTGGATTGCTCATAGCTTGTGGATCCCCATCTTATGTTGGTTGTGCGGCGCCTGATTGTGGGTTAGGCGTGTGATGCCTATTAGCGCATAAACCTCTAAGTGGGTTAGGCGTGTGAATTATCCATATTGGAAGGCAAAGATGATCACCTATATCAAGTCAGTCAATAGAAAGGTGTGGAAGGTGGTGGTGACCAAGTTTGAGGTAGCCGATCTAGAGAATCCCACCGCGACCGAAGAGATATTGCTTCAAAACAATGACATAGCTCTTAGTGCCATTCATGATGCTCTTGATGAGAGAACATTTGAGCAAATCAAGAATTTGGAGATAGCTCATGATGCATGGAACAGGTTGGAGGAATCATTTGAGGGCACTCAAGCTGTGAAGGGCACCAAAGCTTATATTCTCAAGAAGTTTGCTAGTTTCAAGATGAAGGATGATAAGAGTGTGCCGGAGATGTTTCATAGGCTCAAAGTGCTTGTCAATGATCTTAAAGCACTTGGTGAAGAAGTGAAGGACAAGGATTTCTCTCACAGCTCTTGAGATGTCTACCCACAAGATTTGGCATGTTGGTCACCATTCTAGTGAGGAGTGGTTTGGACACAATGACACCAAACCAAGTGTTGGGAGATATCATGACTGATGATGCATATAGATGACAATGAGAAGGAAGAAAAGGACAATGAGAAGAAAGATGACAAGAAGGATGATGTAACAGAACCGGCCAATTTATATGAGCATAAGTACGAAAGCAATCACTGGAGTGATCAAACCATCATACTTGAACCCATATAAATTCGATAGTCAACTGAAACCATGAAGGATTTCAAACCAACTTGCATACAACCAAGATCACAGTAATTCAACATAACAAGTTACATGTTACATCCATTTCACAAGTAGTTCACAAGTACCTCATACATCAGAGTACACATAGTTATTACAAAACGAGTTCACAAATAGCGGAAGCAAAGTAGTTTGAGACCATCACACACACTTAGTTCAAATACAAGCTAGTTCCATAGTCATATCCAGCAAAAATAGTAAGATAAGATAACATAGATGATCATGCCAATGATCTAATCTTCATCCTCTGCAGGGTGGAGACAATACTTGCAGTAGCCATTATAGAGCACGTCATCTGCAACAAGGGTGAATAAACCCTGAGTATGAGAATGTACTCAGCTAGACTTACCTGTCATAAACCAAAAATAAATGACACCAAGGAGTATGCAAGGCTTTATCGGTGGATCTTGCTTAACAACCATTTTGCATAAAAGCTTTAGGGATATGAGAGCATAATTTAGATTATGAGTAAGCAGCAAGTTATCAATATTAACCTGTCAACTAGATTAGCACCTGTAATAGAGCAAGCAATTGATTTAACTCCAAACATTAGTAACCATATCCGGTATAATGTTGTATTATCATCATCATCGATTTAACCATCAAGTTCCATTAAGTGCATCTACGTTGCCGCTACTCAGTCAAGTTCTCACTATCCAGGAGAGACGGTGATTCGAATCGATTCCTATCTAGCTAGAGGGGTATTCCTAACACAAACCCAATCAACCTGATCAGTGGTTTCCCTGGGTCACCTTTGGTATAACTCAGGAATCATGGGTCCATGCAGTGCCGCACTCTTAGGGAGTCCAGTCTGCTAGGTGGTCAATCTCACCTTTTGGACTTACGCCAATGGCTCCCCGCACATCCTTACTACCACCAAAGTGCGCACTTTCACTTCTCGGCTTTCAGCTTGAGTTGAGCTACTCGGCTTCGTGGTCAGAACGAGTTATCTAGCCAACTAAGTGATAGGCATGCGTTCAACATGACATAAGGACATACAGCAAATTGGTCCTTAACTGACATAGACGGGGATAGATCCACACCCAAGACCTCCTTGGCTTGTTGCTTCTTTATCGACATCCCGCCCGGTCACAATTCATTATTAACACATGGTTATTTTCCACGATAGCAAATATAGCCAACCGCGACCAGACATCATCCTAACTTGCAGGTGACAGGAAATCACCTGACTTTTACCGGTCTAAGCAAGGCTAAGCTTTGATTCACTCCTAGACCTAAATAGGATTCAGGGTACGTTTACTAGACAAGGAATATATATGCAACAAGTGTTTGCATCCAGTTCCTATCACTTAATGCATCACAAATAAAGATACTCAAATTAACCATTTTCAAAACATAGGAGACTTACAATGCTCCGGGGCTTGCCTTTTAGAAAATATGAAGGTTGGTGATCGGGACACTCAAGAACTTCTTTGTCGGCTCCTTCTTCGGGGGCCTGCACCTCCTGCTCCTGAGCTTGCTGCTGCTCCTCCGGAAGTACTGGCTCGAATTCTAGAAGCATGACTCCCTCCAGAACACCTATTGCATGCATATGCATAGTATAAGAATCATGCATGCACAAGAGATGGAATATGATGATGAAATGTACAGCCATGGATGAATGGACGCATGAACAATATGATAATACAAGCTTTACATCTATTTTACCGAGTAGGTGTATATCTCTATTAGAAAACAAGAACTGCACACTCACCAAGCTCTAACAACCTAAGATAAAGTTGTTCATCTTTAGTAAGAGGTTTAGCACCTGCAACTAACAATTTATCTTAATTAGCCTAGCATCTAAATCATCACGTCAACTCATATAAAGCAAACAAGTCATTCACTGCACTCAACAGTTTTTAGGCTGCAAACAATAGCTACAAGTTTGATCCATAACTGGAGTTCTATAGATCCAAATACCATGATTTAAGACTTTATGGAAAGCTTATAAGATTGTCTAAAACTTTTATTTAATCACCAAAGTCTAATTCAAATTCAAACTAGGTCACCTAGACTGATCTTGCAAAACTGTCCGTGGATTCCAGAGAGCAGACAGTTGGAAGTGCTGTCTTCCAACTGACATAACTCTCAAACTATTGAGCCAACTGCCACCAAATTTTAACAGGAGATAGATACATAAGTTATCTACAATATTTGTATTCACCACTTTCCCAGCAACTCAATTTATCATGGTGAACTTTATACAGTTCCCAGAACTGTCCAGAAAGACACAACACAAAAAAATAATTATTAACTTCCGTTGTAAACATACAAATGAACAAAACCAACTTTACTAACTCATCATACATGTTGAAAGAACACCAGAAAACATAGTCTCCATTCCTAAATAAATTATTTTTAGGCCTTTAATAATTTATTTAGAGACTTAGGTTAAATAATAAACATACGTCCAAAGTATACAGAAAATTCCACAAAAATTATAGTAGCTTATATATGTCCCTAATAGGCTACTGTATAAATTTCACATCATTTCAACAAGCATAACATCCTACACAAAAATGACAAGCCCGCAGGGCTTAAAATAGCATAAATAGAAAACCCTAGTGAAAAGTGTCAAGCAACAGATTTTATATTTTTCTTCGGTTCATCATAACACTATAACACTGTACAAAAAGTTTCATGCTCACTGGATACATATTTTTACCATGAAAAATAGCATAAGAATATCCTAATCATAAAAGGGAAATTAAAACTCAAAAACTATTCATGCAATGACTCTCAAATTTTTACTAGAGCTTCTACATATCCATAATAGCTCACCATACAAATTTCATAATTTTAGGAGCATTAAAACTTTAGATATAATTTAAACAAGTTTGCCTCCATTTAAAAACACATTTCAAGTTTCATTTTAATTCTTCTAGGAACTCTACTACAAGTGCTCATATTATATTTTTCATAAATACTACACTTCAGCAAGATCCTAACAAAATTGGAATCACCCAATTTGGATCTACCAAACTTGAGATATAAATTTTACAAAACAACATTCAAAACTAAACAAATGCACTAGCTTTCTGGATCTGGGTCACTGACACGTGGAAGTTCAACGCTCCATATCTCCTAACCTGTGATGATCTAGCGGCGTAGTTGACAAAGTTGGAGATCCAAGGGAGTACTACCACTTTTCCAATTGGAGCTCGAGCTGGTTTGGCTAGGTTAGGGATATACAAAGCTCCAAACATGGGGACATGAAACTGAAAATCAGCCCTCGGACTTAGAAAATTTCTAAGTCCTCAAATAGCCCCCAAAACAGACTTGTGGGCCATGTTTGAGACTGTTCCACACATTTTCATGACTTGGCCTCTAAACAAAGTTTGTTCCCCATATAATTTGCTACAATTTTGCTTTAGGTTGCTCAGACATGCAAACACTCTAAGTGGTACTTTTTAAACAATCAAACATAAGAGCTCTAGGGTCAACAATGGTCAAACCATGACTTGAAATCATAATTAGGCAACATGGTCAACATGAACATTGTTCCTAATGACATTCTCAGTGTAACTAAGGTATTTTAGTTACCCACATTCATCACTTGCACTCAATCACCCATGATCATAAAGCATACATACAATGAAACTTTAAAAGAACAATAGCATGTTTCACATGTTTCATCGCAATGTTTTATATAGAAATGCTTATGCATGACTGAATGATGCTTATGAATGAGATGATGATGCACATGCTCAAGTGATGCAAGTGTTTTAGTGCAACCATAACACTGAGGTGTTACAGATGACAAGAAGAATAGTGTGGCATTCAAGGCCACATCATCATCAAAGGGCAAGGCAAAGCAAGAAGATTCAAGTGAAGATGAGGAGTACATGAGCTTTGATGAGTTAGATGATGAGAAGATGGCTCTCTTTGTGAAAAGGTTTGGCAAATTCATGATGAAGAAGGGCTATCTGCTAGAAGAAAGAAGTCATCATCAAGGAACAAGGATGGACCAAGAAGGTTCTTCAAGTGTGGTAGCAAGGATCATCTTGTTATTCAATGCCCCTACAATAGTGAAAATGAAGATGATGACAAAAAGGGCAAGAAGAAGGACAAGAAGGAAAAGAAAGAAAAGAAGGACAAGATGACCTTTAAGGAGAAGAACAAGGGTGATTCATATGTGGTCACTTGGTATAGTGATGCTTCCTCAAGTGATGATGATAAGACCACCAAAAAGAAGGCTCTTGCAAGCATTGCCATAAATGAGAAGACCTCTCTCTTTGACACTCCATCGACATGCTTCATGGCTAAGGCCACTAAGGTACAATCCGATGATGTGTGTGATGAGGAACATGATAAAAATGAAAGTGATAGGGATGATGATGAACCAACTAAAGATGAACTATTTGACATGCTAGAAGATGCTAAAAAACATTTTGATATTAAGAGAAGGGAATGCAAAGCCTTGACTAAGGAACTAAAGCCCTTAGGAAAGCCTTTGATGAGCTTAATGTGTCTCATGAGAGTCTAAAGGAAGACCATAAGGAGCTTGGCAAGACTCACAAGAAGCTTGAAAAAGCTCATTCCTCTCTACTTAATGAGCAAAATGAGAAGGATCATATTGTAACATGTGAGGTAGGCTTAATATATGATATAATTGAAGAATCATTCTATAAGCCTATTGTTGTTGGTTCCACTAACCATTCTAGTAGCATCTCCACTTCTACCTCATCTAGTAGTGATGGTTTCAATTGTGATACCTCACTAATGGTTGAGAATGAAACCCTCAAGGAGGTAAATGAGCTCACTCGCACCTTAGGCAATGCCTATGGTGGTGAGGCCTGCTTGCTTAAGTGCTTGGGTAGCCAAAAGTTTTCTCTTAACAAAGAGGGATTAGGCTATACCCCTAACAAAGGCAAGGCAGACTTTGCTACTCACAAGACTAGTTTTACGAAGGGCAATGGTCGGTTTGTAATAGATGCAAGCAAGTTGGGCATGTAGAGCAATATTGCAAAAACAAGAAATCACATGCTAATGTATGCTATATCAAGTTTGATTCTTGTTATTTGCTTACCAAGGGTGTGCATGGGGTGCAAGCTAAGTTTGTTGGTACTCCAATTGTGGGCTCAAATAAAAAAGACATTTGGGTGCCAAAGAGCTTAGTCACTAACCTTCAAGGACCCAAGCAAGTTTGGGTACCTAAAAGGAATTGATTTTCTTTTGTAGGTCAATTATAAAGACGGAGGAAGGCATTGGGTTCTTGATAGTGGGTGCACTCAACACATGACCGGTGATGCTAGAATGTTAAATTCAATCAACACCAATTGCAATGATGGTTATGATAGTATCACATTTGGTGATAATGGCAAAGGCAATGTCAAAGGTCTTGGCAAGATTGCAATATCCAATGACTTGAGCATATCCAATGTGTTGCTAGTTGAGAGCTTGAATTTTAATTTGCTATCCATGGCACAATTGTGTGATCTTGGATTTAAGAGCATATTTGGAGTAGATGATGTAGAGATCATAAGTGTAGATGGCACAAATTTGATCTTCAAAGGATTTAGATATGAGAATCTATACTTGGTTGACTTCAATGCTAGTGAAACTCAATTATTAATATGCCTGTTCACTAAATCTAGCAAGGGTTGGTTATGGCATAGAAGGCTTGGTCATGCTGGAATGAAATAATTAAATAGATTGATTAAGCATGATCTAGTTAGAGGCTTGAAGGATGTGGTATTTGAAAAGGACAAACTTTGTAGTGCTTGTCAAGCCGAAAAACAAGTTGGAAACACCCATCCTAAGAAGAGTATGATGAGTACTAGCAAGGCATTTGAGTTGTTGCATATGGATTTGTTTGGGCCAACACAATACACTAGCATCGGTGGAAACAAATATGACTTTGTGATAGTGGATGACTTTACTAGATACACATGGGTATTCTTTCTAGTGGAAAAAAGTGATGTGTTTGCAACTTTCAAATCATTTGTCAAGGGCATTCACAATGAATTTGAAACAACCATCAAGAGAGTTAGAAGTGATAATGGTAGGGAGTTTAACAACACTAGAATTGATGAGTTATGTGATGATTTTGGAATTAAACATCAATTCTTAGCCAAGTACACCCACAATCAAATGGCCTTGTTGAGAGGAAGAATAGAACACTTATTGACCTAGCAAGGTCTATGCTTAGTGAGTATAATATGAGTCAATCTTTTTGGGCCGAAGCAATCAACACCGCATGCTACTACATCAACCGATTGTATTATCACCCATTGAAAGAGAAGACACCTTATGAGCTCTTGAATGGTAGAAAGCCCAACATTGCATATTTTCAAATCTTTGGTTACAAATGCTATATATTGAAGAAAGACACTAAATTGGGAAAGTTTGACAATAAATGTGATGAAGGGTTCCTTGTTGGTTACTCCACTATAAGCAACGCATATAGAGTTTGGAATTTGGATAGTGGTACTCTTGAGGATGTACATGATGTTGAATTTGATGAAACCAAGGGTTCTTAAGATGATAATAAGAACTTGGAAGATGTTAGAGGCATTCAACTTTCAAATGCCATG
Source organism: Miscanthus floridulus (assembly GCF_019320115.1). NCBI lineage: Eukaryota > Viridiplantae > Streptophyta > Magnoliopsida > Poales > Poaceae > Miscanthus > Miscanthus floridulus. Next base: position 87,959,264 of record NC_089587.1, read on the forward strand.
AAGAACATGGATGTTGGTGAATTGAGGCCAAGACAAGTGATAGATGAAGAAGATGACAATGTGCAAGTGCTCTCTAATTCAAATGAAGAAGTTGATGCAAATCAAGCTAGTTCATCATCTCAAGTGCAAGATCAATAAGTGGCTAGTACATCATCTCAACCACATGCAAATAATCAAGTGCAAGTACTTCAAGCGACACATATTGCAAGAGATCACCCATTGGACACTATAATGGGAGACATTTCTAGAGGTGTACAAACAAGATCAAGATTGGCATTATTTTATGAGCATTTCTCATTTGTATCATCCATTGAATCAAAGAAGATAGAAGTAGCCTTGAAGGATGTTGATTGGGTGAATGCTATGTATGAAGAGCAAAACAACTTCACAAGAAATCAAGTATGTGAATTAGTTGAGAGGCCAAAGGGACACAATGTGATTGGAACCAAATGGGTCTTTCGCAACAAGTGAGATCACAATGGGATAGTTGTAAGGAACAAAGTAAGATTGGTAGCACAAGGTTACACTTAAGTAGAGGGTCTTGACTTTGGAGAAACATATGCTCCAGTTGCAAGATTGGAAGCAATTATGATCTTGTTAGCCTATGATTGTGCCCACAACATTAAGCTCTATTAAATGGATGTCAAGTGTGCATTTCTCAATGGCTACATCAATGAAGAAGTGTATGTTGAGCAACCGCCTGGTTTTGAAGATGACAAAAATCCCAACCATGTGTCCAAGTTGAAGAAGGCTTTGTATGGTTTGAAGCAAGCACCTAGAGCATGGTATGAGAGGTTGAGGGATTTTCTACTCTCTAAAGGGTTCATTATGGGAAAGGTTGAAACCACTCTTTTCACCAAGAAGATTGGCAAGGACTTGTTTGTGTTGCAAATATATGTGGATGACATTATCTTTGGATCAACAAATCAAGACTATTGTGAAGAGGTTGGGAAGATGATGGCTAATGAATTTGAGATATCCATGATTAGAGAGTTGAGTTACTTCCTTGGTCTTCAAATCAAACAATTGAAGAATGGTACATTTGTGAGTCAAGGCAAGTACATCAAAGATATGCTCAAGAAGTTTGGAATGAATGAGAGTAAATCCGTTAGTACACCAATAGGGACAAATGACAATTTGGATAGTGTTGCAAGTGACAACATGGTGGATCAAAAGTTGTATCGATCTATGATTGGAAGCCTACTCTATGTGACCACATCAAGACCGGATGTCATGTTTAGTGTATGCATGTGTGCAAGATTTCAAGCCTCTCCAAGAGAAAGTCATTTGAAGGCAACAAAGAGAATATTGAGGTACTTGAAGCATACACAAAATGTTAGTTTGTGGTATCCCAAAGGAGCAAAGTTTGAGCTAGTTGGTTATTTTGACTCGGATTATGCAGGATGCAAAGTTAAGAAAAAGAGCATATTGGACACATGTCAACTATTGGAAATGTCACTTGTATCGTGATCATCAAAGAAACAAAATAGTGTGGCACTTTCAACCACCGAAGCTGAATACATATCCGCCGGTAATTATTGTGCACAAATTCTTTGGATGAAGGTCACGTTGAATGATTTTGGAATCAAGTTCAAACAAGTGCCATTACTATGTGACAATGAGAGTGATGTCAAGCTCGCCAACAACCTAGTTCAACATGCAAGAACAAAGCGCATTGATGTCCGCCACCATTTTATTAGAGATCATCAACAAAAAGGGGACATTTCAATTGAGAGTGTAGGCACCGAAGATCAACTTATCGATATATTCACCAATCCACTTGATGAGAAAAGGTTTTGCAAGCTAAGGAATGAATTGAACATATTGGATTTCTCAAATATGTGTTGATGCACCCCCAAATAATATGACATGCCTCTCCTTTGAGCAATCCAAGGTAAAAGTTGATTAGCATGGTATTCATATGTTGCTAAGGACATGTTTAGTGCATCTAGTCATTCCTCATGTCTTATAGGCTCATTCATGAAAATCAAATGAATTTGATGCTTGTATGGTACCACTATTGCTTCTATGCTTGACTTGATCTAGTGGTAGCATATGACATGTTTGTGGGGTTATGAACCTAGTGTTTGATCTAGAAAACAAACTAAGTGTTTAACTCAACATGGTCATGATAACCCTTGAAATTAGGTGTGAAGAAGCTTGTCCTTGGATCAAATCGAGTTAAATATCTTTGGCAAGTGCTCTAGATTGAACCAAAATTTGGGAAAATGATCCTCACCCCATTGATTGACATTGATAATCTTAACCAAATCTAAAATTAAACCTTTGTGGTCATTGATGACAAAGGGGGAGAAGTAATGCACAAAGATAGGAAAAGATGACAATGGGGGGAGAACTTTGACATAGGGGGAGATTTATGAAAGAAAGGGGATCAAATTAAAATTTTGAGCACACAAGTCGGGGGAGCAAGCTCATGGACTTGTATGATGCATTTGAATGTGCATTCACATATGCTTCCTTGCATTTGTCAAGTTTAAATTCAATATCCATGCTTGTGTGGTGTACGCTAGTTGTAGGTTTGAATGATGAAATGAAAAACTAGCATGCATAGGATGTTAGTTAGATGTGCCTTGCTTTGGTTTTCACAAGTGGTACTGGAGCATTACTTATAATGTTGATCTCATGAGGTATCTAGTTCTTTCGTGTGCTTTGCAAGTGGTATCTAACTAATAATGGTGCTAAGGACGGTATATTTGGTGCACTCCAATTGGTATCACGCTTCAAAGGTCCATCTCTTATACAAGTGGTATCTAGTTCTTTCTTGTGCTTTGCAAGTGGTATCTAGTGAGTGCTAACACCCTTGGAATTTAGCTTAGAATGTTGCTAGCTCACATACACAAGTGTTGGGATACTTGGAGTTGGCATACGTGCACAAGGGTGAAGTGATCGTGCTCGAAAAGAGTTGAAACAAGGCCTCAGGCCCTGCTTCTTGAGGTGTTGGACCAGGACATCCCTGGGTCCGACGGCTAACCCTAACTTAGGCGTGCAATCATAGAGGCGTCGGACCCTGGTGATCAAGGGCATCGGACAGGTTGTGCGCATTGTTCATTTAGTGCCACACGAGGGGGTCTGTGTGTCGTAGAACCGACCAATTTATAAGAGTACAAGTACAATGGCAGCCCGCAAGCGGTCGCACTGTCATACTTGAACCTATATAAACCCAGTAGTCCATCGAGTACCACGACGGGTCTCGATAAATGATTTACAACAACCAAGATCGTACAGGATTCAACATACATGCCACATATTACATAAAGTTCATAGATACATTTCGTCAACAGAGTACGAATAAAAGTTATTACAAACCGAGTTTGATAAATAAAGCGGAAGCAAATAAGTTCGAAAATAAAGTTTCTAACATAGTTTGATACAGTGCCAAGTAAGATCATGGTCCACAAAAGCAAGGATAGGAATTAATAAAGAAGCCTGCCCAAGGCTTACTCCTCATCCACAATGGGATAGAAGCAACTCTTGCAATAACCATGATACACAGTGCCATCCACAACAATGGGAAAATAAACCCTGAGTACGAGAAGGTACTCAGCTAGACTTACCCATCATGAACCAGAAATAAAATGACTCCAAGGATTATGCAAGGCTGTATAAGTGGACGTAACTTGACAACATTTTTGCGTAAAAGCAATTGAATCATGGTACAGTTACAAATTCTTTACCAGGTTAATTATAACTATCCATTTCTAGGTTAGCAACTATCCTGTGCCAAACATGTGGTATATCATTTAGAAGCATACAATAGTAACCATAGTAGGCAATGTAATTCCATATTCATCCGAACCATCATGTTTCATAACACAGTTGCTACGATGTTGGGACTAGCCAAGTTTCTCACTATCCGGGAGAGATGGTGATTCGAATCGATTTCAACCAGCTGGGAATTTATTCCTAACACAAACCCAGGTCTACCAGCCACGATAGCCTTAGGTCACCTTTGGTACAACTCAAGTACACATTTCGTGGGTCTGTACCGTGCCGCACAATCTGGAACACCAGATGCCAGGATGCTTAGGCCACGCCTGCCCTTAGGCTCAGTCTGATCGTTCCTCGGAAGGAGCGCACAACAGAACGGTTCCCGGCCTGAGTTGAATTACTTGGCTTCGCGGTCGGAACGAGTTATCCGGCCAGCTAAGTGAGAGGCATGCGTTCAATCTTGTCAGAAGCGCCAACAATGGTATGGTCCTTAATCGACATAGACGGGGATAGATCCACACCCAAGACCTCCATGTCTTGTTGCTTCTCTATTGACTTCCCGTCCGGTCTCGATTTACTTTTACTCCATGGTTCTGTTCCACGATAGCAGATATAGCCAACCGTGCCCTAGTATCCACCTACATCTCACAGGTGACAGGACATCACCTGACTTCTACCGGTCTAAGCATGGCTAAGCATATATTCGATCCTGGACCTATACCGGTTAAAGGGTTAATATCTGGACAAGGAATTTACATGCATCAAGTGGTTCCATTCAACTCTTATAACATAATGCATCAATCATAAGTACGTAAGTAAACATTTGTAAATTACTAGGAGACTTAGAATGCTCCAGGGCTTGCCTCATAGAAAGGAAGTAGGGCGGTGGTCAGGACACTCCAGAAGCTCTTTAGGGTTCTGCTCCGCACCTTCGGGAGCTGCGGCTTGCGGATTCCCCTTCTGGTCCCCTTCCTCTGCTTCTTCGAATTCCCGCAACGTGATCTCTTCCTCTGATCCTAGATGCATGAGTATGGCATAAGTATTACGAATGCATATATGTTAACAAGTGCATCATGTTTATTGAGTAGGTGCATATCTCTTCTCGGTTATTTAATTATCAACTTCCATAATGCATCGATTGTACCACAAAATAGCAGCTATTTGTTTCACTCATAACTGGAGTTCTACAAATCCAAATCTAGTGATCCTAGACTTTCTGGAAAGCTTATCAAATTCTCTACAACTTTTTTATTAACCATTTTTACAGTACACATCATTTTCAACATGCAACTCATCAAACTCCAGAATCTGTCCGGAAATTATTCAATATGCAATACAAAGTAACAATACTTCTACTTCATGTAATCATTCAAAATTTGACAACATAAAATCTACCAACAGTTTAAGCATACCAAATACATTTAAGATAATATAATGGTGAAGCCCAAACTATTTATTTAAATGCCTTTATTATTTTATTTAGATATCTAGGTTAAATAATAAACATATATCAAATGTGCTTCATAAATTCTCAAAAATTTACAGTGCCTTACTAATGCTATCAAAGGACTACTATAAAAATTTCATGTCATTTTACCTAGTAGAACACCCTATGCAAAAATGATAAGGCAGCAAGGCTTGAAATAGCATAAATGGAAAACCATATTGAAAAGTGTCAACCAATAGATTTACTATTTTTCTTAGCATCCATATGGTACTAGTATTACCTCCAAAAATTTTCATGCATTTTGGATGCATAAATTATTTATAAAAATTCATGCAAGGATTAACTATTCATAAAAGAAAAATCTATAACTATAAATCTACACATGCACTGGTCCTCAATTTTTTATCAGAGTTCATATATGCTAATACTAGCTTACCACAAAAATTTCATAAATTTTGGAGTGCAGGAACTCAAGATATAAAAGAAACAAATTTGAATGCATTCAAAAGCACATTTCAAATCCCTATTTAAATCTCCAAAAATTTCTACTGTACAAGTCAAGAACATATTTTTCCTAAATACTACACTTCCTAAGGAACATAACCAAATTTATCTCACAATTTTTGAAGCTACCAAACTGAAGATATAAAAATCACAAAACAACACCAGATCAGGATTTAAATGAACTAGCTTTCAAGTTGGAGTCGTTGACAAACGGGACCCACAAGTCAGGGGACCCCACATGTCAGTGAAACGGAACAGAGCAACGGCGCGGAATCAAACACGGGAATGGCGGAGCTTGCCGACGGCGGGGTTGCCGGTGGTGACATTATCACCAGATGTTCTACTCGACATTGCGTACACAACCATCTACTTGGTGGGACTGCTCGTCGGTGCTAGCAACGGCGGCGGCGCTCATGGTGGAGCAGTGGCGCTGGACGACAGCGAGGCGCCAGTGGAATCTACAGCGGCTCCAACTAAGGCTTGGACGAGTATCTCTAGACCATGGTGATCCTATACCACAAGCTATCACGGCCAATGATGGACGGAGGCGACGTGGCCACGGTGACGGGGTTAGCGGCGAAGCTCCGGCGATCTCGCGCGCGTTGCGGTGGCTTACCAAATGCGGTCAGCGAGCACGGGAGGAGGCAGTGCATCGCGGGGGCACTGGTAGAGGCATTGTAGGGGTGGAGAAGCAGCGAGGGCGAGCTGGCATTGGCTATGGCGACGGTAGAGGTGCGGGCCGAGCTCGGCTGTCGCTGCGGCGAGGAAGACGGAGCAGAAAATGGGAAATGAGGCGCGGGGTGGCTCGGGCGGGCGCTAGCGGTGTTAAGGCCGCGCTCAGGCGCATCGTGGCCTACGCGGTTAGGGCAATGGTGACACGTGGCCATGGCGACCTCCACACGATGCGTGGTGTCTAAAGACGGTCGGCCATCGAGCTAGGCGATTTAGTTCGTCAGACAACACGAAGCCGAGCCTGACAGCGGGTTTTGATGTTCATTTAACTGCTAATCCGTGGCTCCTAAGTAAAAATTGTCTGAAGAGGATTTGTAGAACCAGGTACCAGCTACAACTTTTGTTCAAGAATCTAGTTCTAATTCGCAACCAAAACCAAGTTATATCATCCCCAATGTCAGCCTAACAGTCGGTCAGCGAACCTAGACTTAGAAAAAATTTACAAGTGTTGAAATGTTGATTTCACTGATTCTTGTGAGACCAATTCAAGCATGTTAGGAGCTGAATAAGTTAGTGACCCAAAAATAAAAGTTGTTCCTTATGTCAAATACTACAACTTTTCTTTAGTGATCTCCTCCATGCAAGGTCTCTAACACCTAGTTCAAATTTGGTCAAACATGTCACTTTTAAATGATGATACACATCAAAGCATGGCTTAATGACCTATTTACCCCTAACCATGAATATCAAAGTTGTTCATAATGATACTCTAAACATGTTTAAGCAATTTGCAAGGTCATTCCATCATTTCATGTAGTAGTCACTCATAGAGCTATTTAGTGTAATCACATGAAACATGACTTAAAGGCTTGATTCTAGAAAGTGACTTTCATGAAAAATGTTCTAATTGCTAACCCATGAGTGGTTACATGTTTTTGTGACTCAAATCTACCAAGTACATGTTTACATTCATGACCATTTGCATATGTACAAAGAAACATGCAATAACAAGCAACGTTGCATATGTTTCAATTCAATGTTTCAAGTGTAAATGCTTGTTTATGAATGCGTGATGATCATGCTCATGTTATGCAAGTCAAGTTATGCAAGGCTAACACCTGAGGTGTTACAGCCCCTCCCCCTTATAAAAATCTCGTCCCGAGATTTGCAAGACCTACCATTCTTGGAAAAAGGCGGGATAAACTTCTCATAAATAATCTTCTCTTTCCCACGTAGCATCTTGTTCACTATGATTGTTCCACACCACCTTATAGAACTTAATAATCTTACTCCTTGTCACTCTCTCCATCTCCTCTAATACTCAAATTGGCTTTTCTTCATAAGTCAAATCTGATTGAAGCCACACGTTGGTGGGTGCAATAGCTTCTTCAGGTACTCGAAGACATTTCTTTAACTGAGAAACATGGAACACATCAAATATTGCACTCATCTCTGGTGGAAGTTGTAACTTATACGCAACATTTCCTTTTTGTTCCAAAATTTTGTATGGCCCTACATATCTTGGTGAAAGCTTCTTTTCATCCTAAATCTCTTCACACCTTTCATGGGTGATACTCTCAAGTATACATAGTCACCCACTTCAAAAGTTAGTGGTCTTCTTCTTCTCTCGGCATAGCTCTTCTGTCTTGATTGAGCTGCCTTCGTATGTTGTTGGATGATACGTACTTGCTCTTCAGCTTCATTGACAAAATCAATATCAAAGTATCTCCTCTCACCTGGCTCAATCCAATTCAAGGGAGTTCTACATTTTCTGCCATACAAGGCTTCAAATGGAGCCATTTTGATACTCGCTTCATAACTGTTGTTATAGGAGAATTCAGCTAAAGGTAACCATTTCTCCCATGAACCTTTTGAAGATATAACACAAGCTCTAAGTAAATCTTCTAGGATTTGGTTCACTCGCTCTGTCTGTCCTAAAGTTTGCGGATGATATGCTGAGCTTCTGATTAGCTTGGTTCCCAAAGCCTGGTGTAAGTGCTCCCAGAAACGAGCTATGAACTGTGGTCCTCGATCTAAGATTATAGTCCTGGGTACTCCATGCAGTCTCACGATCTGGGAAACATATATCTCAGCATATTTTCCAACTATATACCATGTGTTCACGGGTATAAAGTATGCTGACTTGGTGAGACGATCAACAATAACCCAGATTGAATCGTGATCTTGTGGCATCATTGGAAGGCCTGTGACAAAATCCATGCAGATTTCCTCCCATTTCCATCCTAGAATCGATAATGGCTGAAGTAGTCCCGTAGTTTTCATATGGACAGCTTTTACTCTACTGCAGTTATCACACCTAGCAACATAGGCTGCGATCTCTTTCTTCATCTTAGTCCACCAAAAACAGGTTTTTAAATCTTGATACATTTTACTACTACGTGGATGGATAGATAATTTGGACGAGTGAGCTTCATCTAAAATTTGATTCCTTAGCTCACGGTCTTTTGGTACCACCAGTCGGTCCTCAAACCATAATACACCTCTTTCGTCCAATCTAAAATGTTTGGTTTCTTGCTCTTGCATCTTTCTCTTGATGTGACTTATTCCTACATCTGTCTGCTGTAGCTCTATGATTTTGCTCTCCAGTGAACAACTGATCGTGATATTGTGTAGTACAGTAGGATGTAACAAGTTGAATCCATTTGCCAATAATGCTTCCACAGTGTTGTAATGAGACTTTCGACTGAGTGCATCTGCTACTACATTAGCTTTACCCAGATGATAATGCACTTCTAGATTGTAGTCCTTAATCAATTCTAACCATCTTCGTTGTCTCATGTTCAGCTCTGGATGGGTAAAGATATACTTGAGGCTTTTGTGGTCAGTATAGATATGACATACATTGCCCAACAAGTAATGTCTCCATATCTTTAATGCATGGACAACAGCTGCAAGTTCCAAATCAGGTGTAGGGTAGTTGACTTCATGTTTTCTCAATTGCCGAGAAGCATATGCAATTACTCTTCCTTCTTGCATAAGCACACACCCCAAACCTATTCCCAATGCATCACAAAATACATCAAAAGGCTTTTCAATGTCCGGTTGTGCTAGCACAGGTGCTGTAGTCAACAAGGTTCTGAGGGTGTGAAAAGCTGTTTCACATTCTGGTGTCTATTTGTACTTCTCATCTTTCTGAAGTAGTCTGGTCATAGGCTTAGCTATCTTTGAGAAATCTAGAATAAACCGACGATAGTATCCTACTAACCCAAGAAAACTCCGAACTTCATGAACCGAAGTTGGGGCTTTCCAATCCATGACCTCTTGTACTTTTGATGGGTCTACTGAGATTCCATCTCTTGATAAAATATGACCTAAGAAAGGTACTTTGCTCAACCAAAATTCACATTTGCTAAACTTGGCATATAGCTTATGCTCCCTTAATCTGGATAGGACAATCCTTAGATGCTCTTCATGATCTGACTCATTTTCTAAATAAATCAATATATCATCGATAAACACGACCACGAACTTGTCAAGTTCAGGCATGAATACCGAGTTCATTAGGTACATGAAGTAGGCTGGAGCATTTGTTAGTCCAAAAGACATAACCAAATACTCGTATAAGCCGTACCTAGTAGAGAAAGCAGTTTTAGGTATATCCTTCGGTCTGATCTTTGTCTGATGGTAGCCTGATCTCAAGTCAATTTTGGAGAATACCTTTGCCTTCGCTAGTTGATCGAACAAGATGTCGATGCGGGGCAACGGATATTTGTTCTTGATGGTCACAGCATTGAGTGGTCTGTAATCTACACACATTCTCAGTGACTTATCCTTCTTTTTCACAAACAAGGCTGGACATCCCCACGGAGATGAGCTAGGTTGGATAAGACCCTTGTCCAACAGATCTTGCAATTGAACCTTAAGTTCCGCTAACTCGTTGGGTGGCATTCTATAGGGCCTTCTGGATATAGGTGCCGTACCTAGCACTAACTCGATCTTAAATTCCACGTCCCTATCTAGTGGTAGACCGGGTAATTCTTCTGGAAATACATCCAAAAACTCACAAACCATGGGGATATCACATACTGTGGTGGTTTAGATAGCACAGGCTAAATGTTGGGGTTCGAAATCGTGGGAGAGTGGTACTAGAAAAGCATTCCCTCCCGTGGGTTCTCTCAACATAATAGTACGGGTGCTAGTGTCAATAAGAACACCATGATCCTTCATCCAATTCATGCCTAAGATTACACTTATTGACAACCCGGGCAATATTATCAAATCCATGGTGTACTCCTTCTCTTGTATCGCGATGAGTACATTTTTGACTATCTTTTTGGTATTAACAGTACCCCCTGCTGAACTTATGTTATAACCCCCTTTTACTTACTTCAATTATTTCTTGATCATGTCTAGATGCAAATGCTTGACTCATAAATGAATGAGAAGCTCCTGAATCAAATAAAACAACAACGGGATGCTTGTTGACGAGAAACATACCAGCCGTGACAACTTCTCCGGTGGGCACTTCCTCCACAGCGGTATAATGCACTTGTCCCTGATGTGCCCTAGCATGCGCCTGTCTCTGATGGTTCTGATTCTGGTTGCTATTCTTCTTGGGGTGGGGGCATTCCTTGGACCAATGACCCAGTTGGTTGCAGTTGAAACATGGTTGATTACTTCTGAATCTGGTGGAACTGTCCTGACTGCCATTTCCTTTTGGTAAGGCAATAGTAAACGCCTTATGAAATGGTTTTTGTGGCCTGTTATTCTGAGCTTTCGGTGGTGGAGGCCTAAACTTAGGTGCAGGTGGACGGAATTGTGGCCTAGCTGTGATAGGCGCTTTTGACTGGAAAGATCCGGACGCACTAGCCTCATATGCCCTCTTGTGACCCTTGGCAACTGCATGCATGTTGTTGTGATTTTCTTGGGTCAAGGCATCACTAATAAACTCATTGTACGTGGCACACCTAGAATTTGCCATAGTCTTCATCAGTTTAGTACCCAGACCCCGTTTGAAACTCTCTATCTTTTTCTCCTCGATATCTACAAAACCTAGAGCATATCTGGACAAGTTGTTGAATGCGTGCATATATTCTGTGAGTGACTTTGTTCCTTGAGTGAGCCTCATAAATTCGGCTGCTTTCATGCGCATCAGGCCCGGGGGAATATGGTGTCCCCTAAAAGCTAGCTTGAACTGTTCCCAGGTAACTCGCGCATTAGCGGGCAAAGACGATAGGAAATGTGTCCACCAGATCCCTGCTGGTCCTTGCAATTGATGAGAAGCATACTCTGCTTTCAGATGCTCTGTGACCCTTAGCAGACGAAATTTCTGCTCAATGGTATTTAGCCACTCATCGGCCTGCAGTGGTTCCTCAGCCACCCTAAAGATTGGAGGCTTCGTATCTAGAAACTCCTTGAATGTACTATGCTGATTTGGCTTAGCCCCTGGTTGATGTGGGTGGCCACGAGCAGTGTTTTGCGCGATGAGGCGCAAAGCTTCCTCCATTGTCCTTTGGCTCCCTAGGAACTGGGTAAAGAACTCCTAAGCAGACGGCGGCGGCGGTGGTGGTAAGTCATCACCATTGCCATCCTGGCTGCTACTAGCTCCTGCACGGGTGCGCGTCATCTGCGAAGTTGCAACAATAAGCGATTATTGGTTGATGTCAAGAGATTGCAGATGAATCATAATCATGCCAAACTGAAATTACTGGAGAAAATTCTCAAAATCACAATAAAAACAGAGGCATAACACTTCATTCTTGCAACATGACATCCCTAATTAAACCACTTATCGCGCTCATAACGCATGCAAATTTAAATCGTGATTACCGACAAAGGACTGGAATTGCATTGATGTTCGACCAAACGTGCGATTAATCAACATTACATGATAGTCGGGTTACTAATGCCAAATTCGAACTACAGGTCCATTACATGAATAAAGGTGATACATTAGACCTTCCACTAAGTACTAAGCGATCTAATCCTCATCATGATCACTATCGAGGTCAGACGTAGGATCATCTCCTTCCTCAGGCTCCACTTCTTCTTCAGGCTCTACTTCTTCTTCTTCCTCGTCCCCTTCTAGATCCATCTCTGCGGCTCCAGGTGGGACATAAGGGTGGAGCTAGTTGTTCAGTAGATGAACCTCTTCATGTAGATTATCGTTGTATTCTTCCGCATTGGCCAGCTGCTGCCCCAGCTCGAACTGTCGAGCTCTCAGAACATCTTCCCTGGACCAGGTTACATTCCTTTGGTGGGTTAACCGAGTCATCTCTTCAGTGAGCCTCTCAATCTCGGCATCGTGCTCCCTCTGAAGCCGATGTCGGTCCTCGTGGGCATGACCAAGAGCACCAGACACATGTCTGAGGCTACCTTCTACTCTATCTAACACTCTCATCACTGTGAACATGACGCTCATGGAAGGGTTATCACTGTTCTACCCTTCTGCTGCACCAATCTCCAAAGATCTTCCTCTTGCCTACTGCCATGAGTCAGTGGAGGGGTTACCCCTTGGAAAGACTCCAGCCAAGGCGGCTGCCAGCTCCTGAGGAAAATGATCCATGATATCCCTCAGGATCCCAAAGGCTACCCTGCCAGCTGCTTCTTCAGTAGTCCTGCCAGTTGACTCATAACACCAACCTGTCCACTCAGAATCGTCATCTTAGGGACGAACAACGGCCTCCATAGTAACTAAGAGACCTTCTCCCAACTGCTCATTCGCCTAGAAGTAGTGGGGTTCCATTGCATCAGGATAGCCTACATAGCTGAGCACTCTCCACAAGAGTGTAGGCATCCTGAACTCTCCAAGAAATGTATGACGTTGACGGGTACGTGGAGCAAGCTAACGGCTGGGAGCTCTGCCTCCGGTGGACTTGTGAGCAGTCTGCTTGGTGCGTGCCATCTGCACCATTAACATGTACCACTTGGTGAGACAATGCCATAATGGATAAGAGTTACATAACCGAGTAAGAATTTTATAAGGGGAGGAACAATTTAATTATGTGAATGGTGATTATCATGATGCATGCTCGTTCCGTACGTCCTCACAAACTTAGGAAAAATTTGTTTCTAACGGTAGACACGGTGGCATACATACGTTCTCTCATAAATAGCGTAACTAGTCGAGCTACCCATTTCGTTGTTAGTGTACCTGCATAAAATTTCATTTCAGCCCTAAACCCATAATGAAATATGCAGAATGTAATTATAAATACTTCCATATATGTATACCCATACATATACTTCCGTACCAATCTACCCGACAAAAATTTAAACCCATAATTAAATACGTACCATATACACATGCAAGCATGCATACATAGCCGTACCAAAGCTAACTCTTCCCGACCGCACGCTTACATCTTGCGGTCATGTCACTTATCATCTTACCTTGGCGTAGAGGCATTTGATCCATACATTACCACTCAAGTGAATGGCATCCATACTATAGCACGCCGTATGGACGACGAAGTAAAACCCCCCATGTTAGTACTTAAATAGCCACCTAATAGTCCTTAATTTGGGCATAAGGAAGGTGATCATTGGCACACTTTAGATTTCAAATACCTATTATATTACTATTAGTTGCTAGAGAAGGGTTTTTGGAAAACAAAAACTTTTGTTTTAAATACACTTATGACAAATAACGTTGAATCTTGCTCTGATGCCAGCTGTCGCAGAACCGACCAATTTATAAGAGTATAAGTACAATGGCAGCCCACAAGCGGTCGCACTGTCATACTTGAACCCATATAAACCCGGTAGTCCATCGAGTACCACGACGGGTCTCGATAAACGATTTACAACAACCAAGATCGTACAGGATTCAACATACATGCCACATAGTACATAAAGTTCACAGATACATTTCATCATCAGAGTACGAATAAAAGTTATTACAAACCGAGTTTGATAAATAAAGCGGAAGCAAATAAGTTCGAAAATAAAGTTTCTAACATAGTTTGATATAGTGCCAAGTAAGATCACGGTCCACAAAAGCAAGGATAGGAATTAATAAAGAAGCCTGCCCAAGGCTTACTCCTCAACCACAGCGGGATAGAAGCAACTCTTGCAATAACCATGATACACAGTGCCATCTGCAACAATGGGAAAATAAACCCTGAGTACGAGAAGGTACTCAGCTAGACTTACCCGTCATGAACCAAAAATAAAATGACTCCAAGGATTATGCAAGGCTGTATAAGTGGACGTAACTTGACAACATTTTTGCATAAAAGCAATTGAATCATGGTACAGTTACAAATTCTTTACCAGGTTAATTATAACTATCCATTTCTAGGTTAGCAACTATCCTGTGCCAAACATGTGGTATATCATTTAGAAGCATACAATAGTAACCATAGCAGGTAATGTAATTCCATATTCATCCGAACCATCATGTTTCATAACACAGTTGCTACGATGTTGGGACTAGCCAAGTTTCTCACTATCCGGGAGAGACGGCGATTCGAATCGATTTCAACCAGCTGAGAATTTATTCCTAACATAAACCTAGGTCTACCAGCCACGATAGCCTTAGGTCACCTTTGGTACAACTCAGGTACACATTTCGTGGGTCTGTACCGCGCCGCACAATCTGGAACACCAGATGCCAGGATGCTTAGGCCACGCCTGCCCTTAGGCTCAGTCTGATCGTTCCCCGGAAGGAGCGCACAACAGAACGGTTCCCGACCTGAGTTGAATTACTCGGCTTCACGGTCGGAACGAGTTATCTGGCCAGCTAAGTGAGAGGCATGCGTTCAATCTTGTCAGAAGCGCCAACAATGGTACGGTCCTTAATCGACATAGATGGGGATAGATCCACACCCAAGACCTCCATGTCTTGTTGCTTCTCTATCGACTTCCCGTCCGGTCTCGATTTACTTTTACTCCATGGTTCTGTTCCACGATAGCAGATATAGCCAACCGTGCCCCGGTATCCACCTACATCTCACAGGTGATAGGACATCACCTGACTTCTACCGGTCTAAGCATGGCTAAGCATATATTCGATCCTAGACCTATACCGGTTAAAGTGTTAATATCTGGACAAGGAATTTACATGCATCAAGTGGTTCCATTCAACTCTTATAACCTAATGCATCAATCATAAGTACATAAGTAAACATTTGTAAATTACTGGGAGACTTAGAATGCTCCGGGGATTGCCTCGCAGAAAGGAAGTTGGGCGGTGGTCAGGACACTCTGGATGCTCTTTAGGGTTCTGCTCCGCGCCTTCGGGAGCTGCGGCTTGCGGATTCTCCTGCTAGTCCCCTTCCTCTGCTTCTTCGAATTCCAGCAACGTGATCTCTTCCTCCGATCCTACATGCATGAGTATGGCATAAGTATTACGAATGCATATATGTTTACAAGTGCATCATGTTTATTGAGTAGGTGCATATCTCTTCTCGGTTATTTAATTATCAACTTCCATAATGCATCGATTGTACCACAAAATAGCAGCTACTTGTTTCACTCATAATTGGAGTTCTACAAATCCAAATCCAGTGATCCTAGACTTTCTGGAAAGCTTATCAAATTCTCTACAACTTTGTTATTAACCATTTTTACAGTACACATCATTTTCAACATGCAACTCATCAAACTCCAGAATCTGTCCGGAAATTATTCAATATGCAATACAAAGTAACAATACTTCTACTTCATGTAATCATTCAAAATTTGACAACATAAAATCTACCAACAGTTTAAGCATACCAAATACATTTAAGATAATATAATGGTGAAGCCCAAACTATTTATTTACATGCCTTTATTATTTTATTTAGATATCTAGGTTAAATAATAAACATATATCAAATGTGCTTCATAAATTCTATAAATTTTACAGTGCCTTACTAATGCTATCAAAGGACTACTATAAAAATTTCATGTCATTTTACCTAGTACAACACCCTATACAAAAATGATAAGGCAGCAAGGCTTGAAATAGCATAAATAGAAAACCCTATTGAAAGGTGTCAAGCAACAGATTTCCTATTTTTCTTAGCATCCATATGGTACTAGTATTACCTTTAAAAATTTTCATGAATTTTGGATGTATAAATAATTTATAAAAATTCATGCAAGGATTAACTATTCATAAAAGAAAAATCTATAACTATAAATCTACATATGCACTGGTCCTCAAATTTTTACCAGAGTTCATATATGCTAATACTAGCTTACCACAAAAATTTCATACATTTTGGAGCACAGGAACTCTAGATATAAAAGAAACAAATTTGAATGCATTCAAAAGCACATTTCAAATCCCTATTTAAATCTCCAAAAATTTCTACTGTACAAGTCAAGAACATATTTTCCCTAAATACTACACTTCCTAAGGAACATAACCAAATTTATCTCACAATTTTTGAAGCTACCAAACTAAAGATATAAAAATCACAAAACAACACCAGATCAGGATTTAAATGAACTAGCTTTCAAGTTGGAGCCCTTGACAAAAGGGACCCACAAGTCAGGGGACCCCACATGTCAGTGAAACAGAACAGAGCAATGGCGCGGAATCAACGCGGGAACGGCGGAGCTTGCCGATGGCGGGGTTGCCGGTGGTGACATTATCACCAGATGTTCTACTCGACATTGCGCACACAACCATCTACTTGGTGGGACTGCTCGTCGGTGCTAGCAACGGCGGCGGCGCTCATGGCGGAGCAGTGGCGCTGGATGACGGCGAGGCGCCAGTGGAAGCTACGGCGGCTCCAACTAAGGCTTGGACGAGTATCTCTAGACCACGGCGATCCTATACCACAAGCTATCACGGCCAATGATGGACGGAGGCGACGTGGCCCCGGTGACAGGGTTAGCGGCGGAGCTCCGGCGATCTCGCGCGCGTTGCGGTGGCTTACCAAGCGCGGTCAGCGAGCACGGGAGGAGGCAGTGGGTCGTGGGGGCACTAGTGGAGGCGTTGCAGGGGTGGAGAAGCAGCGAGGGTGAGCTGGCGTTGGCTATGGCGACGGCGGAGGTGCAGGCCGAGCTCGGCTGTCGCTGTGGCGAGGAAGACGGAGCAGAAAATGGGAAATGAGGTGTGGGGTGGCTCGGGCAGGCGCTGGCGGTGTTAAGGCCGCGCTTAGGCGCGTCGTGGCCTGCGTGGTCAGGGCAATGGCGACGCGCAGCCATGGCGACCTCCACGTGGTGCGCGGTGTCTGAAGCCGGTCGGCCATCGAGCTGGGCGATTCAGTTCGTCAGACAACACGAAGCCGAGCCTGACAGCGGGTTTTGATGTTCATTTAACTGCTAATCCGTGGCTCCTAAGTAAAAATTGTCTGAAGAGGATTTGTAGAACCAGGTACCAGCTACAACTTTTGTTCAAGAATCTAGTTCTAATTCGCAACCAAAACCAAGTTATATCATCCCCAATGTCAGCCTGACAGTCGGTCAGCGAACCTAGACTTAGAAAAATTTTACAAGTGTTGAAATGTTGATTTTGCTGATTCTTGTGAGACCAATTCAAGAATGTTAGGAGCTGAATCAGTTAGTGACCCAAAAATAAAAGTTGTTCCTTATGTCAAATACTACAACTTTTCTTTAGTGATCTTCTCCATGCAAGGTCTCTAACACCTAGTTCAAATTTGGTCAAACATGTCACTTTTAAATGATGATACACATCAAAGCATGGCTTAATGACCTATTTACCCCTAACCATGAATATCAAAGTTGTTCATAATGATACTCTAAACATGTTTAAGCAATTTGCAAGGTCATTCCATCATTTTATGTAGTAGTCACTCATAGAGCTATTTAGTGTAATCACATGAAACATGACTTAAAGGCTTGATTCTGGAAAGTGACTTTCATGAAAAATGTTCTAATTGCTAACCCATGAGTGGTTACATGTTTTTGTGACTCAAATCTACCAAGTACATGTTTACATTCATGACCATTTGCATATGTACAAAGAAACATGCAATAACAAGCAACGTTGCATATGTTTCAATTCAATGTTTCAAGTGTAAATGCTTGTTTATGAATGCGTGATGATCATGCTCATGTTATGCAAATCAAGTTATGCAAGGCTAACACCCGAGGTGTTACACTGCGTAGACGCGACATGTGGCGGCGTCGGACTCACCCTAGAGTCTAGTGGCGGGCGTCAGACCGACATTCGAGGGTTTTTACCCTCTCTGGTGCTCTCTAGACTTTGTCAGACCCTCCCTGTGTGGAGTTCGATGGTGCGTCCGAAGCCGAGTCCGACGGTGATGATCAGCGCTTGTCAGTGAGCCGTTGCTTGGCAACTATCATTTTGAATGAAACGGGACAAGTGGCAGCGTGGGAGTGGACGTGGTAGGGCATCGGACAGTGCATCGGATGGTCCGATGACCCATGTAGCCAAGTCCAACGATCACTTAAGTGACCTAACGACTCTTTGCTCTTGGGGTGTCTATTTAAGTGAAAGGGCCGACCTTAGGCGCCCTCTCTTGGCACTTTGATATACTTTTCATCCCTTAGAGCTAAGCTACACCTCTCCAACCACTCTAGCTTGATTGATTCATCTTTTGGTCAGATTGGAGAGCATCCAAGTGCATTGCTTTGAGTGATTGCATCTAGAGGCACTTGGTGTTTGTGTTTCGCTGTGGATTTCTCTTGTTACTCTTGGTGGTTGCCACCACCTAGATGGCTTGGTGCAGCAAGGATCATCGAGAGGAGGAAGGTGCTTGTCTCTGGCTCCGATCATGGTGATTGTGAGGGGTTCTTGATCTTTCCTTGGTGGAGAGCCAGAAGGTACTCTAGTGGATTGCTCATAGCTTGTGGATCCCTATCTTATGTTGGTTGTGCGACGCCTGATTGCGGGTTTGGCGTGTGATGCCTATTAGCGCATAAACCTCCAAGTGTGTGAATCGCTACAACGGAGACTAGCTTGCCGGCAAGCAAGTGAACCTCGGTGAAAAATCATTGTGCCATCTCATCACCGGGATTTCATTAGTATTCTTGATTGATCACTTGTCGCGGCAGTATATCTCAACTACCCTACCTTGCATTTACTTTCCTAGTGTAGCTAAGCTCTTTAGTGTAATTAGTTTTGAGAGCTAGCTTTCTTACTTGTGTAGTTTGGTTAGTGAGGCTCTTTAGTTAGTCTTTGAGAGTTCACTAACTTAGTGATAGTGACATAGCCTTTGTGTGATTAGAGACTATAGCAACTAGAATTATGGTAGGTGGCTTGCATTTTTAGTAGGCTAGCGCAAAACTTGCTTCACCTCATATTTATCTAATCACTTGGCTTAATGTTATTGTAGAAATTTTTATAGCCTATTCACCTCTTCTCTAGTAACCGCCCCCGACGACAAAGGCTGGCCAGGAAGCACCGGCTCCAGCTACGAGGGCTGGTCGACGGTGTCCACGGACATGGAGTCCCACGGCATATCCAGAGTATGCAACGTGGCCACAGCACCCATGGCGCCCCCTACATCTCCAACTCTATGGCCTCCCAGGCTGGCTTCATGGTCTCCAGAGGGTCTTCATCAACGAGCAACCGGAGCTCGGGCCCAGCATCCGTGCCCAGTGGTTTGGGCCTAACAACACCACCTTGGATCCCTGGACTATCGAACAAGTGGCCCAGATCATAATTTGGCCCATCAGCCTAGGCCACCCGCCTTGGGGCTAGGTAGAGCCACAGCGACAATGTCTGCCTCAAGCTACATAGGGTTCGCTGCCACTCCACGACCACATGGGCAGACACAGACACCATGGTGTAGAAGTCAAACCCGTCAGCCACCCCTGGAGCGCCACATCGCAGCCCGAGTACATCCCTTGACAACTTTCTGCCCACGCCACGCCTGTGGTCAGATGCGGCAGGCATCTTAGCAACGCGTGGAGTGTCACGCCATGGCGAGGCGACATCCGGGATCTCCCCCAAGGTGCTGGTGCCTTCACGGACCATCTGGTATGGATCAAGGGACCACCACACCATGGTCGCATTCTCGCTCGACGCCGGCGGCACAAGCGCCGACCATGACTTGACGATGAGTAAACCGCACTTCCGAGATGACCGCACGAGGACGAATACCGGAGCCATTGCCTCTTAGCGATGGGGCGCCTCTGGCCTCCCTCGAGCGCACCATCCGAGGCCTGAACAACACTGCAAGAATCCTATTAATCCATGATGAAAAATTTCTTCACGGATCACCAAAAGTCGTCACCAAGCAGCGTCTGTAATGGTTTCAGATATCGTCATGGATTGAGCGTCATGGATTAACCTGCATGATGGTTTATCCAAAACCGTCACGGACTAAAGGAATCAGTGATGGTTTTAAACCGTCACGATAGAGGCCTAGTTAGCCCAGCCCAAGCTCATTTCCTATAACGAAAAATAACCGTCTGGCTGCTGATGACATCACCAGCCCATTCATTATTGGCCAATACAATAAGTGGGCCACCAAGTTCAACCATGAGCACTCTAGTTATTTAAGCCCAGCTCAACGTTGATTTCGGTCATGAAATTTTGGCATTTGTATATAAAGCAAATAAAAATACCAATTTTGATCCCTATTTTAACAATTACTATTCTAGTTCACGAGAAGCCTTAAGGTCCATATAGACAACATTATAATTTTGTGAACACATCAAATTATACCGAGCTTATTCCAGCATACTGATACAAATAATAAATCATGTTTTCATCCAAAATCACATCAAATACAAAGTCACAAGTTTCATACAAGCTAAACTTCATATCACGTTAGCTACTCTAGGTCCCAACAAATGCATTTGCTGAGATGCTCTGCTCCTCTCCACCTGCCGTTGCTCCTCTCAAGCCCTGAAAACAGAAATAGAAATGCAAGACAATAAGACACTAAAACCATAGAAGTAGAGAGCTGAAAACTCTATGAATAGAGCTATTTTAAAAATGCCTGCAACCTACAGATAGAACTAGCCAGAATAAACAGGTCATTGCAAAATTACTCCAAGCTAATCATGTGAGGGAGAACTATTAGTTAATATAATAGAGAACATTAACGATTGCTCTCGTGATCGCTTGTCACTGTTGCACAAAAAAGACAATTCACAAAATGAAACATGTGCCAAGTGATGAACTATGAGAACTGAACTAACTTCACAAATTCAGAAACTGAAACTCTGAATATTGACTGAACTATCTGCTAAAATACTGAAAACTAAAACAAACTACAGAACAAAAATTCACTCACTGAAGACAGACCATCGAGCCCAGGATGATAGCCATTATAGTTGCTATCCCCACTGTCGTCATCTTCTTCCGCTCTGAGGAAGTCATCGTCGTCCGACGAAGACGGCTGCACCGCCTAATCTTGAACCTCAACCACCCGCATGCGGGCAAGATAGCTGAGGGTCGGGAGCTCAGTGTGGACGATCTCGTGCTCCTACAGGAACAAAATCCCACATGGATCGTGAGACTGCGTAGGTTCCGGGATCACCAAAATCTTCTGATCCAGAATTAGCCCTGGATGAACACACCACGCAGCGATGAAAAGCTCACGGCCGTCCTCGACATCGACGCCATCCGCATCCATTGTGGTGAGCTCGACCATGGTGCAGGAGGAGTCAAACAGGTAATGCGCCACCGCCTGGCTGACAACATGCGTCGGGACGCCCTTGATCCCAACCAGAACCCTGAAAGTGAAGCTACCCGCGGCCGCATTCGTAAATCTAGACCACCGCCTCTAGATGAGCGTGAATGGCGCTGCCTCCCTCGCGACTGGCATGCCGAGCACCACCACAAGATCCTCCCGGCGACGAAAACACACAATGAAGTCCTGTGGGGCATGCCGCAACATGGAAACAACGTCGTTGATGATCCCGAAATGGATGCGCAGGTAATGGCACACCATCATCGGGGAGACCGCCGACCTGGTGCCACCGACCAACGCGACAAGTGCAAGTGACAATGCATCCTCCGCCACCTGGAGCTCCGCAGAGCGCGGCACCACCATGAGCTCGACGAACGGCCGCTCCTCACCAGCGGGCCTAGGGTATGTTCCATATCTTGTAATATAATCTATTCTAGTGGTTTGTGGACTTGAGAAAATTTGTGATGAGTGCTATGTGTGTGATATGCATGTGTTGTATTTATTTTCATAAGGACCATACATGTTTAGAGTGGATTTGTATGATGTGATACTTTTATTTATTCCTTCTTTGTGTGATATATCTTGTCATATGCATCACAGTTTTATTTTGTCACACACAGTTACACCCCACGGATGCAATGATTTAGGGGGGCTCTCCTATGTGTTTTAATTTATGCAATTGACATTTGAGGTCATTTTGTGAATTCTATTCATAAGCACATATTAAGAGGGAGCCTCTCATAAATCATTAAACGCAAAAGCTCTAGTGTTTAATATCTTTTTATAAGCTTTAATCAAGTTGTCATTAATCACCAAAAAGGGGGAGATTGAAAGTGCATCAAGCCTTTTAGTGGGTTTTTGATGGTTGAATGACAATATGATTAAAGGTCTAACCCGTTTGCTAAGTGTTGGACAGAAAAATGGGTAATCTCACAGGTACTTAATGAAAGCCAAAATGATGTATTGTTGTATAAACAATCTAGTTCAAACACAAGACAACAATGCAAATATAATTCTTGCAAGGCTCATTCATTGTGGGATTTTGATGACTCACATGAAAGCAAGCACGTTGAGAAATAATTAATGAACATGAGGGATTGCACATGGAATGGTCTCACTTTCTAAAGCTTGCCACATTAAAAGACAATTGAGCTTCAAGGAAGATTCAACACAAGGTGTGACTTATTGGCTTCAGATAGTGAAGATAGTAAGGAAAGGCTTCGAGGTACTAAGCAAGGGTGAAGGGCAAGCGATGGCTTGGTGACCGAGGAACCTAACTAGGGTGAAGAAGGAAGTACTTACATTTAGTTGAGACACTAATCAAACCATGATGGTCATATTGAAGTGGAGGATCAAATCTTGGATGAATTGTTGAAGTGACTTGATACATTTGAAGTTAACTCACATTTATTGTTTGGAATCAAGTCACATGCTCAAGATGGCTATGCTCAAGGAGAAAATCAAGATTGACATGTTGACACCCTCACTTGATGAAGATTGAAAGCTATGGCATTTGGTTTGAAGAAAATCAACTCAAGCGATTCAAATTCCTTTCTCATTTGATCTTGAGTAAATAGGTATGCTGTACTATTAAGAGGGATGCATCATGTTGATAGGTGACTATTCATAAGTGTTCAAGTCAACCCATGTGAGGCTTGAATGAAAGAGTGACACTAGAGCTAACTTGACCTAGCTGTAGCAGCAAATATCGGACGTGTCTGGTATGATACCAGACGTGTTCGGTATTGGGCTGACCACAGCAACCTTCTCGGTGTTCTTAGTTTCGTTCATCGAGAGTTTCAACTAACGTTGGGACTTCCGAGGGTTGGGAGTTCTGGCAAATGTTGGGAGTTCCGATGCCTCACACGTGCCACTGACTTAGTGACCATTAGCGGTGTGCAGGCACGTGTTTGGTGAAAGCATCTAGGCCCTAGTTGGGTTTCGGTGAATAATGACAATATAAGATTACTATGACTAACGTGTGTTTTGCAGAGGCAATTAAGTTAGGTCATGGTAATGGAGATCGATTGGACAATCATGGATGTCATGCCCCTACGATGGAAATTATTTCAGTTTTCAAAGGATGGACGAAAAATGTTAAGGATGACTAGTTCTAAGTGTCGATTGGAGTTGGAGAGACACTTAGAGTAGTTTAGGACTTTGTTTTTCCTTTGGCCGTACTATTAAGGGGGGTATGGATGGGTACCTTGACCTAGGTGAGTCTAGTGAGTTAGGTGTGGTGCACACTTGCTAAGTCTAGCACTAGGTAGCTCCAACAAAGCCCTTAGATCCTATGGAGCAAACTTCATTCACATATGATCGAGAGTTGGAAGTGAATGGAGGGTCAAATACTGACCGGACGCTGGCTTCGGTGTGACCGAACGCTGGCGCAGAGTCTGGTCAGTTCATTTGACCGAGAAGAAATCATTCGGTGCGACCGGACGCTGGAAGGTCATGTGACCGGACGCTGAGAGCCAGTGTCTGGTCGACTCCAGTAAGGTTCCAGAGAGGGAAAATCGTGACCGGACGCGTCCGGTCAGTGCTGACCGGGCGCTGGCAGCGTCCGGTCACACTATAATCACTGGAGTTCGGGTTGAACTGACCAGAGCATCTGGTCAATATGACCGGAGCGTCCGGTCACCCCACAGAGGCACATAACGGTTCGTTTTTTAGCCCATGTTATAAATAGAAACTCCACTCGTGTGTGGAGTTACTTTTGCTCATTTCAACAGCTGAAACACACCTTAGAGAGTGCCAAGAAGAGCAAGGTCCTAGTGAGGTGATTGAGATTTGAGAATCCCAAAGAGAGCCCTCATTAGTGAGATCAAGAGTAGCAAAGTGTGCATCCACCCTTCTCCCTAGGCTTGTCGTGGTCAAGTGAGAGTTCATGCTTGTTACTCTTGGTGATCGCCATTACCTAGATGGCTTGGTGGTGATTGGAGAGCTTGGTGATCATCCAGAGAGCTTGTGGATGACCCAACTCAAGTTGTGAGCGGTTGTGGGTGATTCACCGCAACGGAGTGTCAAAGAATCAACCCATAGAGAGCACTTGATCCTTGCGCGGATAAAGGGGGAGCTACACCCTTGCGTGGGTGCTCCAACGAGGACTAGTGGGGAGTGGCGACTCTCCGATACCTTAGCAAAACATCACCACGTTCCTCCTTCTCTATTTACTTTGAGCATTTACTTTGAGTATTTCCTTTGAGCAATTACTTTGAGTATTTACATTGAGCAATTTAATTCTTGTCTTTACAATTCATAGAATTGCCATGCTAGAGTAGGATTGGAACTTAGGTTGCCAGTCATTTGTGCGATAGAACAACTAGAAACACTTTTTAGGCACAAGGGGTTAATTGGGCTAACCGTAGGATTTAATTATTGCAAAGAAATTTAGAATTAGCCCAATTCACCCCCCTCTTGGGCATCTTGATCCTTTCAATTGGTATTAGAGCCTCGTGCTCACATATTTAGGCTTAACCACCTAGTGAAAGATGTCTCATGGGGATGGACCACCTCCTATCTTTGAGGGGGATGATTTTCCATATTGGAAAATTCGCATAGAGGCGTATCTAGAAGCTCTAGATGTTGGAATACTTAGAGCCGCCTCACAAGGTTTCCCAAAACCTCGGGATGCCGCACACCCACAAGGCGATGAGTTGAACTATGAGAAATGGAATGCAAAGGCTACAAACACCATATTTAGAGGCCTTTGTAAAGATGTGTTCAACCGGGTAAGGAACCACAAAGACACCCATGCACTATGGTCGGACGTTTGTGCGCTCCATGAGGGAACAAAGAGTGAGTGTGAGGAACGCTATCATCTTGTCATGAAAAAGCTCAACTCTTTTGAAATGCTTCCTAAAGAATGTGCTAATGAAATGTATTCATGTTTGA
Organism: Miscanthus floridulus; assembly: GCF_019320115.1. Lineage (NCBI taxonomy): Eukaryota > Viridiplantae > Streptophyta > Magnoliopsida > Poales > Poaceae > Miscanthus > Miscanthus floridulus. The sequence goes on from NC_089587.1 coordinate 87,985,040, forward strand.
ATGTTCTTATAGAGGAAGTCAATGGGCTTGGACTCACTCAAATGCAACCATCCGATGTTGTAAGAAAGATTTTGAGTGTTCTCCCCATTGACAAATATGGGCATATTGTGACCGTGCTACATCAAGGTGATCTTTCCACCGCTACACCGACATAAATCTTGGGGAAGATCAATGCTCATAAGATGTACATGCACATCACACCTCAAGATGGCTCATCCTCTACAAAGAAGAAAGAAAAAGACTTAGCATTCAAAGCTAGCCAAGAGAAAGGCAAAGCAAGGCTTGAGTATGAGAGCTCAAGTGATGATGAAGTTGATGATGAAAGCCTTGCTCTCATGGTGAAAAAAACTACCAAGATGCTAAAGAAGCTCAACAAGAGTGGCATCAAGTTCGATGGCAAGAAGAAGAAGTTCTTCACAAGCTTAAGAAGAAAGCCAATCTCCGAGATGGATTGCTACAATTATGGTGAACTTGGTCATCTAGCTCACCAATGCACAAATCCCAAGAAAGACAAGTTCAAGAACAAGAATAAGGGCAAGAAAGATGACTCAAGCAATGAAGATGAAGATGAGAAGAAAAAGAACAAGCCATACAAGAAGAGAGATGGCAAGAAGGACTTCCACAAGAAGAAGAAGAGTGGAAAGGCTTACATCGTCGGTGATTGGCTAATGGACATTGATTCATCTAGTGGATCATCTGATGATGATAGTGACGACGAGAAGGTGGCTGCTATTGTTATTGATTCTTCATCATCACCACCACCATCATCCTCTACACACCTATGCCTTATGGCCAAAGGTGAATGAAAGGTATCACATGATGATGATAGTAGTGGTGATGATCATGCTCATAACGATGATAGTGATAGTGATAGCGATGATGATGAATATGAATCACCTTCTTATGATGATCTTGCTAAATTGCTAAAGAAATACACTAAGATCATTATAAAGACTAGAGCTAAAAATGAAAAGCTTGAGATTAAGAATGATTCTCTTTTAGCTAAATGTGATGTAGCGGAAAAGGCTAATGTTGAGCTTAGAGAAGCAAATGATGCTATGTCATCCAAACTCAAGGAGCTCAAATCTTCTAAGAAAGAGCTTAAAGATAAACATGATAAACTTGAGTGGGTGCACAATGAGCTCATCACTAGCCACAACAAGCTAAAAGATGAATATACTACTCTTAAGATTAATCATGATAATTTTGTTATTGCTCAAGAATTTCTATCAAATGAGCCACATGATGCTACTAACCATGTTGTTAAGATTGATATAGCTACATCATGTGATGACTTGATCATTGAGAGCATTGAGCAAGGTTCTAGTAGCAAGGTGTAACATCCCAGATGTTAAAAAAATAATTAAGAAGGTGATCATGTCATCATTATGCATAATCATCATGCATCAACTCATGAATGCATTTCATGTTTATATTATAGCATGCAAATGTTATTTTATGGAGTGTTTTATATATTACCTGAAATAATGTTAATAATAATGATTATGAAACTTTGTGAATTTTTAATGTGGGAATCTATTAAACAATTCAAATTCTTCCTTAATAAAGTTTAAAGTATTAAATTGATGCTTTACATTGGAATCAAAGTTATGTTGTGTTTTTTAATTTTAATAATTTTTGTTGCAATGCTTGGTGTGAACCTTGTTTTATGATATAGTGATATTGGTTGAATGAAATTGAGTTAAGTTTTAACCACCAAAAATGACTAAATAACAGTTTTTGGAAATTCTATAAATTCAATTTTCAATATATACATTTCGTCGGAATTCTACAATTTTTAAACCATCAAGAATTTGAGGTTGATCCTTAAAGCAAAGTTGAAGAGCTCATCAAGGTAAACAAGTTTGCTTTAAGGAGCAAAATGAGATGTTGAACAGTTTGGGAGTAATTTGAGAACAATAAAATCTGCTCTTTGCTACAGTAACCTGCCATGAGCTCCTTCTCTTCTTCCCTCTCTGTTCATCGCCGTCGCCGTGTCCTCTCGGCGTCTTCTCGAGCTGAGCCGTGCAGGCAGTTCATTGGCTAGCCCGAGCTGCTCCTGGCCAAGTTGGATACTTCTTCTCTTCTTAAGGCACTAGAATCGGCTGACGCAGCCACTGCCTTTTCTGGTTCTTCCTCGCAGCGCCACCGTCGGTCATCTTCTGCTCACTAGAAATTGGCCTCAACTGAGCAGTCTCAAGACAATTCCTCTCTCTCTTAGCTTCACTTGCTCCTTGCGCTGCTCCCTCATCCATATGCGCTACTGCTACCTGTCAGAATCACCCGTGCGCTGGGATTTTGCTGTGGCCGAGCCGCCATGGCCGTCGTCATCGCTTGCGCCGAGCTCCATCACGTCATCGCTTCTGTCAGTTGATCAATCATGTCGTGGTGAGCGTGCTTGATCTCCTATGAACCCTATGTTCACCTTTCTGAGGCTGCAGCAGCCATTCCACCGCCGCCGTTCATGCTACGACCAGCCGCTCTGCCACCGAGCCTCGGGCTCATGTGGCCAGGCCGTCACGGGCCGCTACCGGCCGAGCTACGGCCACCCTCAGGCTCGCCTTGCCACCCCATCGCTCGACCACCCCTCCAATTGACACCGGCGAGTCTTCACCGGCCGAAAATCAAGCCTCTCCGGCGTCCTCTGTTCTTCAAAATCGCGACAGGGACTTCGCGCAGCAATATGAACTAATACAAGGGCCTAAATGCGAAGAGCGTGACTCAGGTGAATAGTTCGCTACAGGGTTTTTCTTTTTCTTTTTCTATTTTCAGCTGAAACTTGTGAATTTGATTACTATTTATTGGTGCATGCTAAAATCATGAAACTTTTTGTGTAGCCTCTTCATGATGTCCTCTATATAGGAAAAATATGAAACCTTGAAAATCAATAGTTTTTGGATGCTTAAAAATTAGCTCTTTTAATTAATAAATGCTTGTTGTGTGATTTTTATAGGCCAAAATAAATATCCAATGACCATGAAACTTTTATTGTATCTGTTTATTGTTAAAGCCTACCTCCACAAAAAGTTTGGGATTAATTTGATGATGTTTAATTATACTCTTATTTATATGCCTTAATTATTAGTTACTAATTGTCAAAATGATAAACATAAATCATGAGATGTCCTGAATGGTTTTTGGAGTTGATTATAGATCATGAAACACCCCACCCCTGCTGTGTCATGGCCAAGTGATTACCTTCGTGATATGTTTATGTTCACCCTTTAGTTAATAATTCTAAATGACTTAATTAAGAATTTCATTAGTAAATGCATGTTAATAAACTTGATTGCTTCTTAGATGCAACCTCTTGGGTAAAAAGTAAAAGTTATACATTTCCTTGTATATTGTTGATACATATCTTTTCATGATGAGGCTTTAGTTGGTAAGCATGTATGATAAGTGAACCTTTGATTTGTTAGAAGAACGACTAAAAATGCTTTATGATAATTACTTGTAACTATACCGCGAAGGAAAGTTGTATTCAAGTTGTTAATTTTACATCCATCATCGAGCATCAGGTTTTATATCTCACATCATGTTAAACATGGCATTGTTACTACGTGTAGTGAACGAAGGTGAGCACGTGGTAGTTAATCAAGTTGTGGAAGAAGTTAATCCGTCTGTGGAGGTTGGAATTGAGATAGGTGGAATGACTCTGGAACCTAACTTTTCCGTCAACGAAGGCAAGCCCCGAATGCATTTAAACCTACCTTGTGATTTACAAATTGATTTTGCTTTTGCTTTTCTTTACTGCATTAAGTGATTAGGAATTAAGTGAAAACCTAATTGGTGCATTACCAACCTTGTTTTTCCATATCTACCTTATTACCAGTTTTAATTCATATACACCAATGACATGTTGAAGAAATTTGACATGGACAAGGCCAAGCCCATCAAGAGACCTATGCCAACCAATAGACATCTCGATCTTGATCAAGGAGGAAAGGACATCGATCAAAAGGTATATCGCTCCATGATTGGATCCCTCCTTTACATTTGTGCATCTAGGCCCGATACTATGCTTAGCGTGTGCATGTGTGCAAGATTTCAAGCTAATCCAAAAGAATGTCATTTGATGGCTGTTAAGAGAATTTTTTGGTATTTAGTGCACACTCCTAATCTTGGCTTGTGGTATCCTAAGGGCTCCACTTTTGAGTTACTTAGCTATTCCGATTCAGATTATGCCGGTTGTAAAGTAAATCGAAAGAGCACCACTAGGACTTACCAATTTATTTGTAGATCTTTGGTGTCTTGGAGCTCTAAGAAGCAAAACACTATTGCTTTGTCCACCACTGAGGCCGAGTATGTGGTGGCTGGTTCTTGCTGTGCCCAACTACTTTAGATGAAGCAAACTCTCAAAGACTTTGGTTGTGAGCTAACCAAGATTCCTATTTTGTGTGACAACAAGAGTGCCATTAAGTTGGCAAACAACCCCATAAACCACTCTCAAACAAAGCACATAGACATCTAGTATCACTTTTGGAGAGACCATAAAGCCAAAGGAGATATCGCAATTCATCATGTGAGCACCGAAAAGCAACTTGCCGATATCTTCACAAAGCCCTTAGATGAGTCAAGATTTTGTGCTTTGAGGAGTGAGCTAAATATCATTGATTCTCATAACGTGGCTTAATGTCTTGCACATACTTTGATTGATCTAGATAGGAGAAAACATTTGTGAAAATATTGAGTGATACTTTCAAAATCTACTTTATAGTTTTCATGTGTGACTATTGCTTTGTGGTGGTTGAATGAAAACTAGTCACACCCGAAAATGTTAGTGTCCATCATATTTTTGCCCCACATAGCGTGGTAAGTTCAAGTTTGGGGTTTTTCAGTTTCTTTGTGTTGGAAGTCCTAACGTAGGTCAGAACTCCCGACGGCCAGGGGTCTCGGCTCGTGCCAAAACTCCCGACATGGATCTGGACAACGTTGTTTTGATCGCATTTTGACTGCGCCAGAAGTCTTAACCTAGGTTAAAACATTTTCACTCGGCTAGGCCCATTACCGCTCAGTGATTTCTGCTCCCACCTACCCATCCTTGACTCCATCGCCCCCACTCTCGCACAGCCCCACCGCCGCCGCTCCTGTCCGCCACTCCGGTCAGCACTCCCGGTGGCTAGTGACCCCGACACCTCCGGCGGCTACCTCTAGCGACCCTCCTCCTCCTCATCCATCTCTAGAAGTCCTGGCACTGCCCTGCTCTTCTCCTTCTCTAGTTCAACCACGTCGTCCTACGGTGGTGTGGATTCTGTTTGTGGAGGTGCTCGTGCTCGTGGATTTGCTTTGTAGAGGCTACTCTCACTACGGATTTCATGCTTCTTCGCTCTCCTCCCTAGCCTTCAAGGTACTACCATGGTGCCCTAACCCTAATGTTAATGTACCTTGTGATTTGCCTCTATTCTTCTTCTGTTTCTCCTCCTCTACCTTCCTTGTGTGGATGCATGTCTCGATGTGGCATCTCGTGAACGGATTTGTGACCTCACGCATTAGGAGTCCCAATCCTAGCTGGAAGTCCCAACCGTCGGGACTTCTGGCTCCGGCCGGGACTTCTAACCCCAAGGTCTCCCATCCATTCTTGCTACTCCATGTCTAGATGTTTGTTCCCTTCTCTTGCCTTGGTTCTTAGTTTTGCTTCGTGTTTTTCGCAGCCATGGACGGCGCCAGTCACTCGCGCCACCAAGAGAAGCGATCAAAGCACAACCAAGACCGCGCTGCTGCCCCTAGACCTCTGGCCACACCAAGGTAGTGTGTACCCATACTGGTGCTGGAGGTTCTCGTGCTGTCCGTCGGCATGATGGTCACGGATCATCTTCTGTAGCTTCTTCTCATCAAGCTCGTGCCTATGTTGGTGATGATCCAATTGTTGATGAAGAAGAAGCTCTTGAGCATGCTGGCCGCACCATTGATGTCTGCCTATTCGCACCCCATGTCATAGCCCAGACTTCGTCAGTGAGCTCGTTCCTTTCATGGGAGATCTTCCAGTCATGCAGGAGCCCGTGATGGCTCCTAATCCTTGTGGTGGCTGGACACCTCCTCTATCAGTTGACTACCATCACCGAGTCTAGGACATCAAGTCCATGAGAGGCAAAAACTTCTATGCTGAGGATGAGAAGGATCTATGGCTTGAGTATCGTTTCTGGCACCCCTTTCACTTTGATTTCTATGATTCCATCCTTTATCGCAAGTTTCTGAAGAAGAAGGAGCCACCGGTCCTTCAGATGAAATGCATTAATGCCTATTCTCTTGGTTTGTTCACAGAGCTTGAGCTAGAGCAGATGGTTCATGATATACGCTCAATGGGGCTATCCTACCTAATGGAGTTTTGGAAGCATTGGAACAATGAGATCATCTATCAGTTTTATGCTTCCTATCACCATGAGAAAGACCCTACCGGTGCCATTGACATTATCCATTGGACCACATACAAGGTGTATTTCATTACCTTCTCTTGCCTTCTTGGTTTGGGTCACACCAACTGCACTGCACCTGAGCTTACTGAGTATGAGGATGTGGCTTTGGAGGTGTATCAGCACATGTACCTTGATGGATATCCAGCCAATGGATAGACCGTGTATCTGAAGCCCTACTACTATGTTATGAACAACATCCTATGATAGATCTTGTATCCAAAGTGTGGTGACTCCACTTTCCTTCGCGATAACTCTCAGAAGGTGCTTCAGCGCTTTAGTGATGATTTTCAACAATTCTCCATCAGTCGCTACATTTGGAACAAGCTTCATGATACTAGTGAGGATCCTATGAGGCACCTTCCATATACCCCCTACATTATGCATGTGATTGAGTAAGTATCAGGCATCCTATTCCCCATAGATTCCCAGCACAAGCTCCTCAAGATTTCCAACAAGACTTCTATCACAGCTGCAAGGGACCTGAAGAAGAAAGCTAATGCAGCCAAAGGCAAAGGCAAAGGTGCTTCAGGTTCTCGCTCTCACCATGGTGCTTCACCTCTTGCTGCTTCTCGCTCTTCTAGTGCTGAGCCACTCTCTTCTGACTCCTCTAATAAGAAGCCCAACAAGTTCAAGTTTCTCATGACCTACATGTTTGGACAGTGTTGTGCTAGTGCTCAATGTAAGCATGACATGCAAGAGAGGCTCTATCATTTGGAGCAGCGGGCTAGTATTGAGTCTTCTCCTCTACCGCCGTTTGTGCCTCCCCGTGATCCTTTGGCTCTTTATGATGAGGCTTGTGCGGCATATGAGGACGATGCTTCTTCTCACCATCAATGTAAGAGCACGGCCACTCCCAAAGATGAGGACTACATCCAGGAAGATGACGGTGATGATGGCGATGACGATGACGGTGATGGTGGCAATGATAGTGATGACACAGACTACGAGGACAAGTAGTTATTTTTCTTCATGTGGCCTACCCCTTTTGGCACTTGTTGACAAAGGGGGAGTGTTAGGCTTTGATCTATCATGTAAAAAGTTAGTTGGTCACTTAGTTTCGAGGCTTTAAAACTTTTAGCTTGTATGAACTATATCGTGTGGTGGCTGGTATGTGATGGACAACTAATATGTGTTTGTGATGGATGATTGTAGGACAAGTAATGGTTATCTATCTATCTTATTAGCTTGTGCTTGTCTCTACTTGCGATAGTGGATGTTATTTTCGATGGCCATGTGTTGCTTCAAGTTTCTACTTTGAATTCTTGGCCATCACATTCTCTTTTACTCATTGTGTGAATATAACATGTCATATTGCATCTCTTTTCATGGATATATATTTGTTCACACATACTTGTTGCACCCCATAGATTGCAAAATTTAGGGGGAGCTTTTGCCTTGATATATGCAAATCATGTATAGATTATTCTAATTGAAATTCAAATTCATGCATACATCAAGGGAGAGCTCTTCATAAATTTTGGGGTTCAAAAGCTTTAAATTCTTTCATTCTTATAAAAGCCTAAGTTGGTTGTCATCAATTACCAAAAAGGGGGAGATTGAAAGTGCATTTGCCCCCTATGTGGGTTTTGGTGTATTGATGACATCCAAATTAGGGACTAATGTGATTTTAATGAGATATGTCACAGCTATTAGTCCCATGAAAGATTTAAAGAGTTGATAAAGATGAAATGGTATCCCTCAATTCTTGAAGTTGTAAAGGCGGACGAACTCAAAGCGCTCTCCAAGGGTTTTATATTTTGTTTTGAGTTTAGGATCCGCCGCACTATAAAAGAGGGATGCAAACTTAGTTGGTTTGAGGAAGATAGAGTGCTCAAGCATAAAAATAAAATCAAAAGACAGACACTCTAGCACTTCACGAGCACGTAGAATAGTTTTTGGTGACTTTTGGTGTTGGAAGTCCCGACCGTCAAAAGTCACGACTCACGCCGGAAGTCTTAACGCCCAGTCACTTAGTCTGCGCGATGACCATGGCTGTCGGAAGTCCCGACCTAAGTTGGGAGTCCCAGCACCTAGACTTTAGCTAGCCAGCTGACTGCGCCCATCGAAAGTCTCGACATTCGTCGGGAGTCTCGACCATCGGAAGTCCCAACGTAAGTCGGAAGTTCTAATATTGACCAGCTCGTGCGATCTTTGACCTTGCATGAACAGTGTTTTCTTTATAGGTCGAAAGTCCTAAGATCTGCGTCAGAACTTCCAATGTAGATCTGAATGGTTAGATTTCTACTATGAGTATAAATAGCCCTCTAGGCATTGTTTAGATCCTTTCAGGTGTGCCTTAGGAAGTTTGTACCGGTTCGATTCCACCGCCGCAAGGGAAGGAATCAACTAGTGGAAGGAGGAGAATGAGTTGGAAAAGACTTCAGCAAGAGTGGCCTTCATGGTCCTCTAGAGCTGACCTTCGCTGGGTCACTCGCAGCCCCCTCAACGGAGAGTAGGACTCGACGGAGTCTGAACTTCGATAAAACAAATATTATGTCTCGATCTCCCTTTACTTTTGATATTTGTGATATTTGTGTATTGCTTGAGCTTGTCTATAGGTTACCAGTAGTGGTCTGCAACATGGATTGAAAAGAGCAATCAATCAGAGCAAGTCGAGGGCTGACCGAGCAGAACCCGTGTATACCTGACGCGTCCGGTATTGATACCGGACACGTCCGATATTCCTCCCCAGCGCCCAATTTATTTATTCTCTGTTCTAATCTCTGTGTTGCAGGGTTATAGCTCCTAGATATATTCTATATACCTTGTTTACTCTGTTGACTAACTCGTGAGTGGTTTATTTCTCTGATTTGGAGTTTCCAAGTAATTGAAAACTCCAACACTAATTGTTTCCACATTTTGAAGGGTTGAATTTTTAGAAACACCTATTCACCCCCCTCTAGGCGGCATCCTTGGTCCTTTCAATTGCTATCAGAGCAAGGACTCACTAAAAGCTTCACAGCCATGAGAAAAAGATGTCAATGCCTAATGAGTCAGAGCCAGTGCTTCTCCAAAATGATGGTTCAAACTTTCACAGTGAGAAAAGGATGTCGACGCCTAACGAGTTAGAGCCAGTGCTTCTCCAAAATGATGGTTCAAACTTTCTATCTTGGTCGATTCATGTACTCAATGCTTTTTGGGCTATTAGTCCTCTTGTTGAGCATATTGTGGATGTAAGCATCTTTCTTCCCATAGTTGATTGGAACAACTACAAAAATATTCTAAAAGAGGAAGAGAGATGCATGCAACTCAATGATCAAGCAATTAATGTCATGTTGAGTATATTGAGTGCAGAGGTTCTAGATGAGGCAATCTTCAATGGACAAACACCTCCTGAGAGTGCTCATCTCATTTGGACTAGACTTGTTGATTTGTATGGAAAGTCCAAATGTGATGAGGCATATGAGTATGAGTCAATGGAAGACATGTTCATGATACCTGTGTGGGCGTAGCACTAAGATTGCAAGGGTCTTTTTCTGTACCAATCTAAAATATATGTGGAGCTTAGGAGGCACACAAAAGAATAAATATGTATATGTGGCACACAAGTCAGTAACAGATAGCAATGTTGAATAAATGTCTAGAGCACTTGTCCTAGTTGCAGGGATATACGTGTTCCTAGCACCAGTTGTGATGAACAAGGGAGTGAAACAAGTATGAAAGGTAGCAACGGAAATATGGACAAGTCAAAAGGCACCACAAACAATAGAGCTATTGAGTGTTCCTTATGTGTTCCTTTTCTCTTCTCTTCTCTTCTCTTTTACTATTTTTTCTTTTCTTTTTTGTCCAAACTTTTTTTTTGCTTTTGCTTTTTTGATATTTTTTTCTCAGCAAGGAGCACACAAGAATAAACCACAAAAAAATTGAGCTCAATTGGATAAAAGTTGTGGACTATAGAAAATCAAGATTGTGCTCAGAAAACCATGCCAAAACTTGTGGGCCCAGAAACTCAATTTTCCTGATCGAATTTCACAAATCTAATTTTTGCGAATCTAGCTTTTTTGGGATGAAATAGATCAAAAAATTTCTTGCATTCTCCATAGATATAAAATTCGCCCTGTTTCGAGTTTGGATGCAAAAGTTATGACTGTTTTATGGAAGGCAGTCCGAATCAGGGTTTTAGTGGACACAAGATGCAAACTGATGGTGATATGGGATGGCGACAGGTGGACGGATCAACACAAACTAGTAAAGAATACAATCTCAACCAGCAACAAGACCTTGACCTAGGACATAAACTCAACACGGCGGACTCTGAAACTGAATCACGCAAAGGCTATGGCGCGGATGGTTATAGGACAAGAAACAAATATGGCGTTGGACTATGGGACGAAAGCGAAAAAACTCAAACTAAGGTTAAATTGTGAACTTGAAGGTATACCTGAAGCTCTAATTACCACTTGATGTGGACGGGGTTCCCGATCTTCCATTAGGTTCTAGATAACTATCGATTTGGTTGGAGAGCGACACACCGATCCGACTTCATATCACAAAGACATGAACCCTATAACCTTAGCACCACGTCTCCTCAGGTTATCAACCATGTCACAATCAGGTTGACCTTGCCACGAAGGCTAATCCTGCTACAAATCGAAGAACACAAGCATTAACAAGATAAAACACAACTCTAGTGAAGTGACAATTGTGGATGTATGATTAAGCTCTCGAATGTAGGGTTTCACAAACCGATAACGACGACTGTTCAAAGACAGATTGATCTAAAGCAAAACCCAAAACCTTACGAGGGCGATGGCTACTGATTATAAGGTGTTAGGGTTGTCACACCCCCTGGACGCACCCTCCTAATGGGCTCAATGACGATACATGGCCCAACGGACCAAAGACAGTGACACAGCACTCTGACAGATTCTGGACGCTGACTTGTTTCGATGATTTCGGTTGCCTCCGATGGAGATTGGACCTCAAACCAACGCCTTGGTTAGATTATTGAATTAGCTTTCCATCCATATGTGGATCGGGGTTCGTATGTGACATGGGCGTCTGTTTTACTATAGACTGCTCCTGGAGCCCGAGATGGACTCGAACTTCACATGGATTGGGCCTCCAACCTGGCTTGGATGCCCTTGCTTGCCTTCTAAGGTGGTAGCCAAGGAGGAGGATGTCCTTGGGCATCTCTAAGGTGTTGTCCATCTCCTTGGGGCGTGCTCCAAATTGGTATAGGGTCCCAAGGGTGAATATCAGGCCCACAACGACACAACTTTTGGCATAAACAGCGGCAACTTGTCATGATGGTTTGGAGGCCATGCCAACGTGATCTTGAGGTCAAACCAGATCCATTTCAAAGCTTATCAAATAAGCTTTCCATCAAGTGCTCATCGACCTCAAACACACTCCGGATGAAGGAGTTATGGCCTTCCCAATGAAGTAGCGTCGTGCTACCAGCGAAGCGAATGTTTAACTTTGATGGACCTGCACTTTGAGATCGGACTTTTTCATGGCATATCCATTCTCTATCATCATCACCATTACTCCTAAGCACATTTGAAATAGCAATATTAGATAGTAATAAATTCTTAGTTTTATCATTATGCAAATATAGGTACAAGCTCACCTTGTCTTTATCTTTCATGGGCGTATCCATAGGTGTCATGTCCTCATCATCCTTCCCTTCTTGACAACAAACCGTCATCGGTTTGAGCTTAGCTGGAGGATAGGTTGTAGGTAGTAGCCAAAATTGTTCCACTTGAAATTTAACCTGCTTCTTTATAACAAAACTTGGGGATCTCGACATGACATGGTTATAGCTATTGCAGCCCTCTAGTTGAACAACAAAAGGAGATTTCAGATTTGAACAAATATAGACACGATGCACCATATACTCTTTACAATTATATTTTCTAATAAAATGATATGTACAAGTAGACAACCATGGCACTTCAGCACATTTAAGTTTCTCTTCCAAACTACTAAATGCACACAGAGTATCAAACTCAATATAACCCAAAGTATTTAGAGAAGACAATAATTTTAGCTCATCTTTTTCAGCGTTAATGGGAAGCAATTTCTTATTGACAACATAGGAATTTTATTCCAAAACAAAATAATCATTTTTATGCACTGGTTGTGGCACATGAATAATCATACCACTATCACACAACTCTTCTTTATCACAAAGATTAGTAGAACATTCATCATGTGACAAAGGTAAATCAATAGAAGCTTCTAGTATATAATTATTAGCATCATTGGTGGGAAAATTCAGCATATCAAGAGAGCTCTTACCTGAGATATTTACCTATTCTTTCTCTATCACCTTGTCCTCAGGCTCCAAAGTGGGTGTGGGAGGTGGTGGTGGTGAAGATGCTACTGCAGCAGAAGCGGCCACTTGCCTGCTTATCGTGGTCTCGACCTTCGCAAATGCTCGCTCCACCCATGCCAATACCTGGTTGGTGAGGTTGTCTCTAATGTTGCTTTTCTTCTTTTGCTGATATCCCTGCAATTCTTTTTCTGCAAGCATAGCAAGCTAGAGCAAATGGTTGACAATATAAAACTCTTTATGAAAAACAATATCATGTATGCCATGCCTCAAACCACCGTAAAAGCGAATGATTTTATCTTCCGTGTCTTCTACTTCCCACAACATATTGCACACTTTTGAAACTCTATATAGTATTCCTGGACAGACATATTACCTTGCTCTAAGTGCATCAATTTCTTACGCAAATCATGTTTATAAGAAAAAGGAATAAAATGATCACGCATTGCTTCTTTTAGTCTATCCCATGATTGAGGTTGTTGATGCAAATTGCCTAGTTCTCGCCACTAGAATTGAGCTAACCCTTGAATTCACTAGTGGCATGTTTAACTCTATGTATCTAAGGAACTAGGTGGGAATTAAACTCTTGTTCTACAACCATCTCCCAATCAAAATATCCTTCTCCATCATAAGATCCAAAATAGGATGGTAAGGTCAATTTACCTCTCATACCTTGATGATTATAGTCTATATGTGATGGTTGATTGTTCTTCATTTGGTCCATCCTTGTAAACTTCTGGTCCATGATTTCCTGCAATTTAGTCTTAAACAGAAACTCGTTGTTTGATATTGTTAGAAATCAAAATAAATGCCTATCAACGGTTATGTGTTGGTGGAAACACGCTCTCACATGCCTTACTAAATTCTTACAAGTGTTCTTACCAAAGCAAAACAGTGGACGGTGCAACCGGCGGCTGGTTCGTGATACCTGTGAGGGCATAGCACCAAGATTGCAAGGGTCTTTTTCTGTACCGATCCGAAGTATATGTGGAGCCTGGGAGGCACACAAAAGAACAAATATGTATATGTGGCACACAAGTCAGTAACAGACAGCAATGTTGAATAAATGTCCAGAGCACTTGTCCTAGTTGTTGGCCTATATGTGTTCCTAGCACCAGTTGTGATGAACAAGGGAGTGAAGCAAGTATGAAAGAAATACGGACAAAGCAAAAGGCACCACAAATAATAGAGCCATTGAGTGTTCCTTATGTGTTCCTTTTCTCTTCTCGTCTCTTTTCTTTTAATATTTTTTCTTTTCTTTTTTCTGTCCAAACTTTTTTTTTGCTTTTGCTCTTTTGATATTTTTTCTCAATAAGGAGCACACAAGAATAAACCACAAAAAATTTGAGCTCAATTGGATAAAAGAAGAGGCCTATAGAAAATCAGGATTGTGCTCAGAAAAGCATGCCAAAACTTGTGGGCCCAGAAACTCAATTTTCCTGATCGAATTTCACAAATCTAATTTTTGCGAACCCAGACTTGCTGGGATGAAACAGATCTAAAATTTTCTGGCATTCTCCGTAGATATAAAATTCGCCCTGTTTTAAGTTCGGATACAAAAGTTGTGACTGTTTTATGGAAGGCAGTTTGAATCTGAGTTTTAGTGGACACAAAATGCAAACTGATGGTGATACGGGATGGCGGCAGGTGGAGGGATCAACACAAACTAGTAAAGAACAATTTAAACCAGCAACAAGACCTTGACCTAGGACATAAAATCAATACGGCGGACTCCGAAACTGAATCATGCAAAGGCTATGGCGCGGATGGTTATAGATTAGAAAACAAATATGGCGTTGGACTATGGGACGAAAGCGAAAACACTCAGACTAAGGTTAAGATGCGAACTTAATGGTATACATGAAGCTCTAATTACCACTTGATGGGGACGGGGTTCCCAATCTTCCGTCAGGTTCTAGATAACTATTGATTTGGTCGGAGAGCGACACGCCGATCCGGCTTCAGATCACAAAGACATGAACCCTGCAACCTTAGCACCACGTCTCCTCTGGTTATCAACCGTGTCACAATCCAGTTGACCTCGCCATGAAGGCTAATCCCTGCTGCAAATCGAAGAACACAAGCAAGAATAAGATAAAATGCAACTCTAGTGAAGTGACAATTGTGGATGTATGATTAAGCTCTCGAATGTGGGGTTTCACAAACCGATAACGGTGATTGTTTAAAGATAGATTGATCTAAAGCAAAACCCAAAACCTAATGAGGACGACGGCTACTGATTATAAGGTGTTAGGGTCATCACACCCCCTGGACGCGCCCCCTAATGGACTTAATGACGATACATGGCCTAACGGACCAAAGATGGTGACGCAGCACCCTAACAGATTCTGGACGCTGACTTGTTTCGATGATTCCCGTTGCCTCAAATGGAATTTGGACCTCAAACCAACGTCATTGGTTATCTTATTGAATTAGCTTTTCATCCATTTGTGGATCGGAGTCCGTATGTGACCTAGACGTCCGTTTTACTATAGGCTGCTCCTAGAGCCCGAGATGGACTCGAACTTCATATGGATTGGGCCTCCAACCTGGCTTGGACGCCCTTGCTTGCCTTCTAAGGTGGTAGCCAAGGAGGAGGACGTCCTTGGGCATCTCTAAGGTGTTGTCCATCTCCTTGGGGCGTGCTCCAACTTGGTCCAGGGTCCCAAGGGTGAATATCAGGCCCACGACGACACAACTTTCGGCATAAACAGTGGTAACTTGTCGTGATGGTTTGGAGGCCATGCCAATGTGATCTTGAGGTCAAACCAGATCTATTTGAAAACTTATCAAATAAGCTTTCCATCAAGTGCTCATCGACCTCAAACTCACTCCGGATAAAGGAGTTATGGCCTTCCCAATGAAGTAGCATCGTGTTGTCGACGAACCGAATGTTCAACTTTGATGGACCTGCACTTTGAGATCGGTCTTGTTCATGGCATATCCATTCTCTATCGTCGTCACCATTGCTCCTAAGCACATTTGAAATAGCAATATTAGGTAGTTACAAATTCTTAGTTTTATCATTATGTAAACATAGGTACGAGCTCACCTTATCTTTAATTTTCATGGGTGTATCCATAGGTGTCATGTCCTCATCAGTAGTGGTAGTCTCTAGAGTATCTAAGCAGAGCATGACGATAAGGCCACTCCTAATCGCTTGACTTTAATTATACACATGGTCTATATATATGGGGGGGGGGGGGGGGGGGGGGGAAGCCAAACCAAACACGTTCACTGAATGAAGAATACTAATGATAATTTGCCAGAGAGGAAAAAAAGGCATCGTGTAGGTATGTCATCGCTTTTGGTTTGCTCGCTCTAAGAAAGTCCGCAAATTCTAGTTATGTGAATGGTTTGCTCGCTCTAAGAAAGTCTGCAAATTCTAGTTATGTGAAAAGGACAAGGTACTTATGGAGTGGAGCATTGTCACGTCACAAATCAAGACTGCCATTAACCTAGAAGAGTAGAAGCTCATATGAAAATCTGCAAATGGTGTGGAGAATTTTGACGCCAAAGCACAACTACTTCCAAATTCCAACATGCTTAAAAGTATCAGACAAAGATATCTCATGGACTTAAACTACATAGGTAGTTCAGATTTCAGATTAGCATAGCAAAAGCAACATCTCAAAAGCATGAAAGCATATAACCAGCTGACTTCAGGACAAAACATCACCCAGAGAACAGAGAAACAAGAAAGGATACTGAGTTTGCGTAATCTCTAAATAAATCTCCATAGTTCAAGCATGATTTGTGATGCCTCGTAGCAGTCAGTCACCACAATAATATATATCTGAACACCATAATCAGCCATGTATATATGGGCGCAACACTAGGTTATAATCCAACCCTCTCTCGAAGCTCATCAACAATTGAAGGATAACGCTGCACCAACTGAACAAAACCTTTGGTTAAGACTTAAGACAGCCTTCTTGAAATTTTCCTCAGCTAAAAAGAAGTCGATGCACTTGCTCTTCAACTCCAGGAAGCTGTACATCTGAGACTAAGGTAGTGCCAACAGTGTCGACAGACACACCATCCAACAATCTCTGCGCACAAATGAGCTTCAGTCGGTCCAATGCATATCGGTCTGCCGCGGCTAGTAGATGCTGCGTCATCTCAAAGGGAGAGTCCCGAAGTTCATCGTCTCTAGGCAAGGCATCCGTGTACATAAACCGAAGCATGACTCTGTTGTTGGAGCAATGTCATAGAGGGTGATGTTTGACATAGTAGACTCGGCCATGGAACCGAGGAGCTCAGCTTTGAAGACGGGTGAACGGGCAGCAAGCACTGCTTGGTGTGCATGGAATGTCTCGTTGTCAATTGTGAATGAGATGTCGGTCCCATCCGTGCTATCTAGCAGCATACCAAAATGTTTTCCAATGTCTGAGGCCGGCGCATGAAGGGAGCCGTCACGGATGACCATGATGGAGCATACCAAAGTGATGTATCCGTCGTCTGTCAAGAAGCGCTCCTCCAGAACAGCCCGTGAAACGCATCTGCAGCCCCAGCTAGAAGCAGCAGCAGCATCGTCGTGGACCGGCAGGCGAGAAACAAGTGCCGTGTCATATCATGGCTCGCCGTTCTTGTCCATTAAAATGACATCGAATATGATTTTCATACTACGTGTGCTGGAGCTGGATCTGGTCAGCAGATAGAAGAAGATAGAGATGTACTCGCCTTTGTCAGACTCGTGTTCCCCGTATGGACAGCAGCCGAACTTCCACAGGTACCCGCCAGCAGAGAAGGTGTGGGAGAAGACTTCATAGCCAATGGCAAGGTGCTTGGTGTCCTCATATTTTAGCTTGAATTCGTGGGAAGCAGAAGCAATAGTTCGCCCGGCCTCCAGCATTGGCGTGCGGCCTCGCTTGCTCACTGCATGCATAATTGGCGAGTAAATTGAGTAACTACCAACCCCTTGCCTGCTACTGTTGCTGACCTCTGGAATCCGAATTCCAGATCTTGGAACTTGGATCTTCTATTCAACACCTTTGACAACCATGCTGTCCAAGTCATCTCTAGTGTTCAACCTATCCATAGTGACCAGCTTGACATTCTAAGATGGATTCCTTCCAAGAGTGGGCAGTGCACAACAAAAAATGCTTACAGGAGCCTGAGTTTGCAGCTGCAGGTTCAGCTTCCTCTACAGGGATCAAGAAGCATTCATCCTCAAGCATACCAGATTTTACAGAGGGCATGGAAAATGAAGGACCTGTCTCCTCTCATCAAGGCCTTTACCTGGAGACTCATCAGAAGAGCCCTTGGCACCGCAGAAAGAGCAGCAAGGTATTCTACTCACATTGACAACCATTGTGCCTCTTGTGGCGCACTTGAAAATGATGTTCATCTCTTCTTCCACTGCCACCTTCCCAGGGCAGTTTGGTTTTCTTCTAACCCTGCCATTAGAACTGATAACCTTCCGCAGGAAAATGATGGGGCGCAATTAACTCTATCTGCTCTCATCTCCAACTCTACCTTTGACTCCTTACTTCAGAAGATCCTCATAACTTTGTGGTATCTATGGAAGGCGAGAAATGATACTCGTTTCCTGTCAAGGACAGTGAGCCCAAGGGTAGGAGGACCTCGGCTACGTAGATCGTAGCCGCTGTCCGTGGTGGCCGGCCGGGTTATCCCCCCTTGCCGCCGTTCCTCGTCGGTGGGTTATACCCCCAGCCGCCGGCTTAGATAGAAGAGAGGGAGAGAGATTAGATGGTAATTCTTTCTTAATTGCCAAGTGTCTGGATACAAGATATGTATAGCCTCCGGCTCAACCAAAAGGAGTAACAAAGTCCACTAATTAAGGACTAACCAAAATAGCTAATATATTTCCTACTTTCCCTCCTAGCCACTGCTGGAGGACGCCCCCTGGGTGCTGGCCGCGCGCACAGCAGCGCGTTCCTGGGCCCTGCGCACATCTCGGGCCCTATGGCGCCTAGTGTAGACTTGTTTGAACATGACATCTCCCTCCCCATCGAGAGCCAGCTCGTCCTCGAGCTGGAATTGGGGAAACTTGGAGCGGAGTGTGGCGACGTCTTCCCAGGTGGCCAACGCGGCTGAAGCTCCCTTCCACTGAACCAGTGCTTGATGCACACCCCGGGCCAGCCTGTACCGCACCGCGCGCTCCGGCTCAGGATCAATGGCACCATGGTGAAGTAGCGGCAGCTGTGGAGGCTCGGTCGGCGGTGTCCCTTGGTACTTCTTGAGCAGCCCCACATGGAACACGTTGTGGATGCGGGCGCGAGGGGGTAGTTCCAGCCGGACAGCAACCTCGTTGATGAGTTCGACGACGCGGTATGGGCCAAAGAAGCACGGCTTCAGCTTGCCGCCCACAGCTTGAGGTAGAGACGACGCCGTGCGCTGACGGAGTCGAAGCAGCGCCCAGTCACCCACCTGATAGGTGACCTCTCGGTGCGCGCGGTCGTAGAAGCGCTTCTGGTATGCCTGTGCCTGCTCCAGGCGATAGCGGATGTCCGCTAGGAACGTCGCACGCTCCTCCATTGTCTTGGCGACGGCCGGCACCCTGGTGTCCCCAGGTTCATAGGAGCGGATGGAGGGAGGATCACGCCCGTAGACAATGCGGAAGGGAGTGTCCCGCAAAGATGTCTGGTACGCCGTGTTGAAGAGGTACTCTGCCCATGGCAGCCACCGAAGCCATTCGCGCGGCCTGTCCCCCACTAAGCACCGGAGGTACATGATGATTACGCGGTTGGCCGACTCGGACTGCCCGTCGGACTGGGGGTGAAGCGCCGAGGTCATCTGTAGCTTGGTGCCCATCAACCGCATCAGCTCCTGCCAGAACGACGACGTGAACACCGTGTCCCGGTCGGAGACCATGGACTGAGGGACACCATGGAGCCTGACGATGTCGTTGAAGAAGGCCTGGGCGACGGATTCAGCAGAGTACGGGTGTGCCAATGGGATGAAATGGCAGTACTTGCTGAACCTATCCACCACGGTGAGGATTACCGACTTGCCGCGGATTCGTGGCAGCGCCTCCACAAAGTCGAGCGCGACATCAGTCCACACACCCTGGGGAACCAGCAGAGGAAGGAGGAGGCCCGCAGGGTGCTGGTGCTCAGACTTGTAGCGTTGACAGACTTCACATGTACGCACCCGGTCCTGCACAACTTGCTTCATGTTAGGAAAATGGAAATCGCGGCGCAGCCTGTGGAGTGTCCGCTGTACGCCTTCATGGCCGTCCTCATGTATGGCCCCCACGATCTCCTGGAGCAGCGGGGAGTTAGCCGGGATGTACAGCCGCCCAGCAAACTGCACCATGCCGTCCACCAGCGCCCAGGGGGCTGGTCTGGTGCCTGCTGCGAGCTCAGCCTGGAGAGCAACAAGTGCCGGGTGTTCCAGCTGATCTTGCCGGAGCCTGGCGATGAAATCGAAGCGTGGAGAGGAGAGGGCCAGCAGCTCGCCCTCCACTGTGTCGCGCCTGGACAGCGCGTCGGCGACCGCGTTCGTTGCACCCGGCTTGTATTCGACGGAGAAGTCGAATCCCAGCAGCTTGCCAACCCAATGGTGTTGTGGAATGGTGGCCAAGCGCTGGTCCAGGAGGTATTTCAAGCTATAGTGATCTGTCCGAACGGTGAAGCGGCGCCCCCAGAGGTATGGACGCCAGTGACGCACCGCCTGGACCAAGCCAATGAGCTCACGCTCATATGCTGCCAGGGCGTGATGTCGAGGTGCGACCTGCCGGCTGAAGAAGGCGATGGGGTGTCCCTCCTAGATGAGGACAGCACCAAACCCGTGGGACGATGCGTCGCACTCGACGACGAATGTCTTGGTGAAGTCCGGCATAGCGAGCACCGATGCCGAGGTGACTGCCTCCTTCAGGGCGAGGAAAGCCGAAGTAGCCTCAGGACCCCAGGTGAAGCCCTCCTTCTTGAGGAGCGCGGTGAGCGGCGCGGCGATGGAGCCGTAGTTGTGGATGAACTTGCGGTAGTAGCCCGCAAGCCCAAGGAAGCCGCGCACCGCCCGTGCGGAGCAAGGTACCGGCCAGTCGTGAATGGCCTGTACCTTGGAGGAGTCCATGGCCACCCCTGCCACCGAGATCGTGTGGGCGAGGTAAGCGACAGAGGCGACCCCGAAAGCACACTTGGAGCGTTTGACGAAGAGGGTGTGCTGACGAAGCTCGCTGAGGACGGCGCGGAGGTGTCGTAGGTGGTCGGCCCAGGACTTGCTATAGATCAAAATGTCATCAAAGAAAACAAGGACAAACCGGCGGAGGAACGGCCTCAAGACGTCGTTCATGAGGGCCTGAAATGTTGCCGGGGCATTGCAGAGGCCGAACGGCATCACCAGGAACTCATATAGGCCGTCGTGTGTGCGGAACGCCGTCTTGTGTACGTCCTCTGGCCTCATGCGCACTTGGTGGTACCCCGAGCGCAAGTCGAGCTTGGTGAAGTACTTGGCGCCATGGAGCTCATCCAAGAGCTCATCGACGACGGGGATAGGGAACGCGTCCTTCACCGTGACCGCGTTGAGTGCGCGGTAGTCGACGCAGAATCACCAGGACTCGTCCGGCTTCTTGACGAGGAGGACCGGCGAGGAGAAGGCGGAGTCGCTGCGCCGGACGATGCCATTCGCGATCATGGTCGCGCACTGCTGCTCCAGCTCCGTCTTGTGGGCGGCCGGATACCTATAGGGCCGCACTGCCACTGGCTCGGTGCCGGGCTTGAGGAGGATGCGGTGTGCGCGGCCACGCACTGGAGGGAGGCCCCACGGCTCCGCGAACACGTCGGCGAACGCGGCGAGGAGCTCCTCTAGGAGGGGCTCGGCCACCGAAGTAGAGTGGAGGCGCGGTGGTGTTGGCGGAGCGACGCTGCGCCAGCAGACCTACTGGTCTGCCATCTTGAACGCCATGGTCCCTACAGCCATATTCCAGACAATATCGCCCAAAGTTGCCAACCACTGGGTGCCCAGCACTAAGTCATATCCGGCCAGGGGCATGATGTACAAGTCGACCGCGAACGGCCGATTGTCGATGACAACGGGCGCTTGGCGCAGAACGCCCGGACAGGAGATGCGTTCGCCATTGGCCACGGTCGCCGTGAGCCGAGGCCGAGGCTCGACGGGCAGGCCAGCCCGCTGCGTGGCTGCTTCGCTGATGAAGCAGTGGGTGGAGCCCGTGTCGATAAGGGCGAGCAGCGTGGCCGCGCCCACCTGCACCTCAAGCTGGAGGGTGCCGCACACAGGGACGCTGGCGACGGCGTGTAGAGAGTAGACCGGCGCCTCCTCCTCGGGTACCTCCTCATCCAGCACGACCCCGTCGATGTAGAAGATGCGGCGGCATACTCTGTTGTGGCCGCGGGAGTAGGGCTCATTGCAGTTGTAGCAGAGCCCGAGTTTACGCCGTTCTGCCTGCTCCTCCATGGAGAGGCGCTTGCCCCCAGCCCTTGGTGGTGGCGCCGGTAGGGCCAGGGGTTGCGCCTGGGAAGCTGGCAGCGTCTGGAGCGCCGGGGTCGGGGTGACGGGCGCTGGCAGGGCCGCCAGGACGCCTGGGCGCGGTGCAGGCGGTGGACCAGGCGCGCGCGGCACAGTCTTGGCGTGGGTGGAGTTGAGGCGGTCCAGTTCGACGAGTTCTAGGGCCCGCGCCAAACTCATGGCCGCCGCCAGTGTTTCGGGCGCGTGGATGCGCACTTGGTGGCTGAGCGGTGGCAGCAACCCGCCGGTGTAGAGCTGCACCCGCTGGCCCTCCTCGAGGCGGCCCGCGCGAGGGAGGAGCGCCTGGAAGCGGTTGGAGTACTCCTCGACCGACCCCGTGCGGCGGCACTCGGAGAGCTCGAACAGCGGGGCGGACCGCAGCACCGGGCCAAAGCGAAGGTTCAGGAGCTCCTTGAAGCGCCCCCATGGTGGTGTGCCCTCATCCTCCTGGAGTTGGATGAACCATAGTTGGGCCACGTCCTCCAGATTGTACGACGCCATCCACACCTTCTCCTCCGGCATGGTGCGTTGCTGGCGAAAATACGACTCACACCGATTAATAAAAATCAGTGGGTCGGATTTACCGTCGAAGCGCGGAAAATCCATCTTCTGGAACCGCGGGGGGCGATCCGTGTGATGCTGGCCGTCGTGGTGGGTGCTGGACTCGGACGTCGAGCTGAGCTTCTCCTGCATGCCCGCCATGTCGGATTGCATCTGGGACATGTTGGTGGTCAGGGTCTGGAGCATCTTCATCATGTCAGCCATGGTGGGCGGATCGGCGTCACCCATGTTTGGCAGCGCGGACGTGGCTGTGGACGGAGATGAAGGGGATGGTGGTGGTGGCTGGAAGGGTGGTGAGGCGGCTGTGGAGGACTGGGAGTGGTGGGAAGAAGAGGATCGTCGGCTCTGGGATACCAGGTTGTCAAGGACAGTGAGCCCAAGGGTAGGAGGACCTCGGCTACGTAGATCGTAGCCGCTGTCCGTGGTGGCTGGCCGGGTTATCCCCCCTTGCCGCCGTTCCTCGTCGGTGGGTTATACCCCCAGCCGCCGGCTTAGATAGAAGAGAGGGAGAGAGATTAGATGGTAATTCTTTCTTAATTGCCAAGTGTCTGGATACAAGATATGTATAGCCTCCGGCTCAACCAAAAGGAGTAACAAAGTCCACTAATTAAGGACTAACCAAAATAGCTAATAGATTTCCTACTTTCCCTCCTAGCCACTGCTGGAGGACGCCCCCTGGGTGCTGGCCGCGCGCACAGCAGCGCGTTCCTGGGCCCTGCACACATCTCGGGCCCTATGGCGCCTAGTGTAGACTTGTTTGAACATGACATTTCCAAAGGAAAATCTGGACCCCTGGCAGGTACACCACGCGGTGTCGGCGTACATAGCTACCCAATCTGGAGTACAGGTCACCAATGACGACACACCAGCCTCTGCAGCCACACAGTCGGACAACAAGGCATGCCAAGATGCAGCCGACCTCACCACTGTCAGCCAGCACAATCGGAGTATATCAATACAGGTACAAACATTGTTTTTGCAGGCCCCCTCTCAGGCACCGCTGCTCCTGAACAACCGGACTTGGGCGACACAGCATCAGGTATGAACTATTCTGTTGCAGCCCTGGGGCAGTCTCAACCCCAAATGCTCGATCATCCCAACCCACTGATGAGCAGGTGCATCATCCATGAGCCGGCCATCCTGCCTGGAGTTAGGTGTTACGCTGATGCCTCCACTTCACCAGACCAACTATCATTGACTCCAAAAATGGCTGGTCTTGGTATATTTTTTGTCAACACACATGTACAACCGGCTCAGACGATCTACATCAAGGCTGTCATGACAAATGTGGATTCTGTGCTTATGGCGGAGGCGGCGGCTTTAGCCCATGCTGCTACTGTCAACGACCGCCTCAATTTCAACAACGCAAGCTTCTTATCGGATTGCCAACAGCTGGTCCAATTCCTAAACGCTGCAGACCATTCCAATCCTCCAGATTGGAAGATTAAATTCTTCACCCAGCTGTTTGTCAACCACTCACAAACCCGGGGATCAAATATCTACAAGATTAGCAGAACCCTTAATAGAACGGCTGATACTCTAGCGAAACAGGCTTACACTCTTTCTCAGTCTGATTCTACACCTTGTGAGCCTGTATGTTCCAATTCTACTCATGTTCACCAGTGCCCATTGTTGGATGCACTGTCATCTGTAAGCATAAACTCTGTACGCATCATTGCAGCTAGGTGCTGCTGAAATAAATCTGTTTGTTGTAAAAAAAAAGAGCAGAAGTGGCAACCATCTAATCTGAATATAAATCAACACAAGGGTTAACAGTTCGAAAATCTAGTAGTACTCTTGCTAATAATGCACAATGGGGAGACTACTATGAATAATAAAGAATTTTTTAACAAATTTTTCCTAGAGAGAAATCATTAATATAAGCTGTTATGCTAGGGTACTCACTGTGTAGCCGCCGGAGGTAGTGGTGGAACTAATCCCTCCCCTCTCGTCGCGTGATGATCCGACGTCCGACCACGACACCTCTGGCTCTACTCGCAAGTCACACGTCCTCTGATCGACCTCTAGGGTTTCCCTAGCAGTTGCAGATCTGATCTATCCCACGGCAGTTGGGATTTTCACCTGGTTTTTTCCTTCCCGTTCCGTTCGGAGCGAAACCTTCCGTTCCGATTCTTTTTGGATTTTCAGCCTTTTTCCCACTTTTTCCTCCATGTCACATTTTTTGCTTTTCTTCAGATAACTGTGGAAATATAAATAAGGATAAATAATAAAAATAAAAACAAAAATAGATGTGAGAAAACAAAGGGCGAAGGTAACATTGTAAGCCTTCAATTTGAACCCTAACCATGAGAAACAAAGAGTGTGTTTCGTTTGGATAGGAGATAAGACGGAATTGGTACATCTTTGTTTTTATTATTACGGGATCGCCTCAGCAAGCGTTAGGTTGAAAGAAACTGAAATCATCCCTGGATTTTTTTTTTTTTTTTTTGCCTGAGGCGATTGAAATGCATGGTGTTTGGTTCAACAAAATGTAACCTAATGGAATTACAGAGGGTAATGGATATCATTACTGTTGTTTGGTTGGACTCGACGTGATATTAGGTACCCCGTAATCCAACTACATCCTATTCAATTCCAATCCCGGCCGTCCCTGATCCTTATCCGTGATACTGTCGCCACCGCTATAGGACCCGAGCGCTTCTTCTTCACCGCGTCATGGTGTCACAATTTCGTAGACGTGCAGCCGTGGTCGACGAGGCGCTTGAAGATCCGCATCAATTCCTCCCTCAGCATGCATGCTCCACGGTCCAACAGAGAAATCACGCCGCTCCCCACGAACTCAGCGTCCCCGAGAGGTTCGTCCTCCTCACCCCTGCCGGGGACAAGCTCGGGTCCGAATTCAACGCTGTCGCCGCCGCCGCCGCCACCGTCCCTATGGCCATGCTCGTGGCCGTTAAGGAGGTGGTAGTCCTCGCGCGCGATGCCCTGATGCTACGCCAGGCAGCGGCACCACTGTCGTGGGTCGTGGTCGGAAGAAAGAACTGCTTCGATGACGATGAAGACTTGGAGCAGCAAGCAACCAGTGCATGCTGCAGGGCCACTCCCTGAAGATTCGTTGCTAAGCGTTCGTTATCGTTTGGTGCGCCACTGCAGTTCATGCACTCAGCTGATTCCATTACCGTCCAAATCCAAACAAGGACTGTGATCCGATTCATTGTTTACAGTTCCAGTGTAATTCGATTTCATTACCACTTGAGTTTACATTGTCCAACCAAACAACACCAGTGATGGGTAGAGTTTTAACACCGTCATCTATAGTGTCGTGGGCCCTTGTCATAAATGGCCACAATGGACAGCCTCACCGCGCATCTCTTCTTCCCCTCTTTTCTTCTCGGCCACATCACCAGCCCATCTGTGCCACTCACCGAAGCGCGCCTCCCCAACAGGTCGCCACTTGCCAAAGCTCTGCCCCACCCATGCCTCTACACCGTGCCACTCGCCCAAGCACCTCCCCACTTGGACGCCACATGCTAGGTAGCTCCACACTGCACATGAGTTCTAGCATGCTTGCGCCTCTGCACCATTCTATCAACAAAGTGTCTCCCTACCATGACGCGTTGCTCTAAGCTCTAGCGCTGCGCACTCAATAGATTAGGGGCTTGAGCTCCCACGCTACCCGGGCCCCACCCCCGTCCGGCACTCCACGTTGCCTTCAACCTTGATTATATTATTCTCCAATTCAAGCTCAAGGCTGCCAGCGCTGCCCATGGCTACTAAGTTTACATGATCTCTAAATAAAAGCTCCATAGCTTGACGCATCAATTGTGATACCACATACCAGTCACAAAAATATATATATGAACACCATAACCAGTCAAGTTTGGATGCCACACTAGGCTATAGTCCCATCCTCTCTCGAAGCTCATCAATAATTGAAGGAAAATGCTGCACCAATTGAATAAAACCTTTAGTTAAGAAAGCCTTCTTGAAATTTTCCCCAGCTGTAAAGAAGTCAATGCGCTTGCTCTTTAACTCCAGGCAGCTGTACATTTCAGCACAAGCTAAGGTAATACCAACAGTGTCGACAGACAAACCATCCAATAATCTCTGTGCACAAATGAGCTTCAGTCGGTCCAATGCATACCGGTCAGCCGCAGCTAGTAGATGCCGCATCATCTCTAAGGGAGAGTCCCCAAGCTCATCATCTCTAGGCAAGGCATCTGTGTACATAAACCGAAGCATGACTCTGAATGTGGCTGGAGCAATGTCACAGAGGGTGATGTTTGACATAGTAGACTCAGCCATGGAACCGAGGAGCTCAGCTTTGAAGACGGGTGAACGGGCAGCAAGCACTGCTCGGTGTGCATGGAATGTCTCATTGTCAATTGTGAATGAGATATCGGTCCCATCCATGCTATCTAGCAGCATACCAAAATGTTTTCCAATGTCTGAGGCTGGTATAGGAATGCTGACGTCATGGCTATTTTTTTTTAATTTTAACGCTTTTTGAAAACTAATTTTAAATCTAACACCTTCGATTTTTTTTAAAACTAACACTTTTGGCCGCGCCTATTACCCTGGCGCGGCCAAATGCCTGTGCCACGCCATGCAGGGTGGTGCGGCACAGGACTGACGTGGCGACCCACCAGGAGCGCTGACCGCTGACGGGGCAAGGTTTGCCGCGCCACCTATCTTGGCGCGGCAAGGGGTCATGGCGCGTCTAGGCCAAATAAAACCCCACGGCCAATCATGCCAGCCTGAGTAGCAAGCCTGCCCGCCGCGCCCGCCGCCAACCCGGCGGTACCTGGACGGTTTAATCAAAACGCGTCGCGCCGATTGTGGGAGTTATTATAAGTATTGTTTGACGTAAAATGAATAGTGAATTTGTTTCTATATTTTGTTAAATTTTTTCAAGGCTGAATAGAGAAATTGACGGTTTAATCGGCGGCGACGCGACCATGGACCCCGGCTTCCTCGACCCCTCGCGTAAGACGTCGGCCACCGGTGTCGAGATACCCCGGAACTGCCATTTTTTGAACTAGTTTTTAAAACGAATATGAAGCAAATAACATAAGTTGACAAGCTGCCACATAAGTTTGACTTAAGTTCGACATAACATAACCAAATAAGCCTGCAAGTTTCGGACCCCAATAATAGTTCGACCTAACAATCTAAGACCCAGGAGTGTAAAGATTTCTCGGACGTCTCTTTCTCTTCGGATTTATTGGCAACACATTGGGAGTATAGCCAACGTCGGTGTGGTCGCGTCGCCGGTGCGTATGGCTCGTACCCTGCAAGTATGTGATATGCACGATTACTTAGAATTCTTTGTGATCGTTAGTTCATGTAGCCTACGTATTTAAAGAAACTAGCTTTGTTAGTACCTGTGATGCTCCTTGGGTGCCAAGTGGTGCACGACCTAGCTGAGACATGCCGATCTCGCCCTGCGGCCAATCTTTCCACTCGTCGTCGTCGTCATCGTCGTCCTCGGTTGCAGGGTCCTTCCCAGCGCTATAATGTGGTGGTGTACGCACTGCGAAACTGGCACCTGTCACCGGCTAAGAAGAGCCGGCTGGCATCATCAAAGAGGCTGAAGACGTACCACCCGACCGCGCTGGGAGTGACGGTTCCTCATAAGGAGTGTCCATGCAGCTCAACTTTTGAGCTAGCTTCCTGCAGCTATTCTTCACCTTCTGCATAAATAGACATTAAAGTTAGCGCATTTCACAAACACATATACACTAAAGAAACAATTTCGGAATGGACTAGTTTATGTTTACCTCCATAAAAGCCTCGAGAACGCCTGGCCCCTGCCCTCTAGACTCGTGAAGCCGGTACGCTGCTTCGTTGGACAGCCTCAACAATTGTGTCGCCTGGGTTCAGAAACGCGGTTGAACAGTTTTAGTATACATAATTAATACCAGATGGATAACAAATTGTACCATTCAAGTATCTTACCACGTATCTTTATAGCGGAGCTCTCTATAGCTGTGTGTCCTCTCTAGTGGCAACGTCGTACACATCTTCAATCATATCTTTCTCCGAGTCATCGTCAATCGTCTCCTCAGTGTACGGAGGCTTGATATGTGTCCTCGTAGACCTATGAAGCCAGCGCAGGTACTCGTCGAAGATGTGCTGGTCGTGTGGAGGACCCGTATGGACCGGCTGTCATTCCCTGGTCTCCCACAAGTGGATTTGCCCGCTGTGTGTCACGCGCCAATCCTTGGTCTTGTACCTCTTCCTGCGATCATACCTGCAACAAAACGATATTAGTTGTACCACACACACCTCTGGATTGTAGCTCTGTTATTAATCGATAACGTACTCATGCAATCCTTAGTTGGTAGAGTAAAGCGGTGGTGGGCAGCCTGTCATTCTTCCAAACTGTCTGCAGACCCTGACGAGCAAGTAAATTTCGACCACGTGGAAGAAAATAAGAGGGACGTTGCAGCGATACTCCTAGGACTCGTCCCTAGTGATAGGACTGAGATAGTTCTAAAACTCCGGAGCATCCTAAGGACACCAATGCACCTGAATATTTCGTAATTGAGTTAGGCTGTGATATAGTGTAGATCGAACAAGACACAGGTATGATAGTAAAAAGAGCGTAACCTGGTGCTATGTCAGGACGTCGAGACCGTCTGTGTACTCTCTATACTTGCGCCTCGTATTCCCTCTAACTAACTCTGATTCCGTCCAGATAAACAGAGTTGTAGGGAGTATATCCTACCTGTTCTATTGCTGCATTGAATACGATAATGAATTAGCCATTATTAA
Source organism: Miscanthus floridulus (assembly GCF_019320115.1). Lineage (NCBI taxonomy): Eukaryota > Viridiplantae > Streptophyta > Magnoliopsida > Poales > Poaceae > Miscanthus > Miscanthus floridulus. The sequence continues at coordinate 88,014,464 of NC_089587.1, forward strand.
ACTCATCATATGTAACCATATCGAAGAATATAATGAACACAAGTACTTACCAGTAAACCCATATTAAGGGGCCTTCCAACGGGCCATCGTTCCCAACACCAAATCTAGAGTAGGTACGAGCAACCCCAAGGTTCGCATACCCTAAGGTGCGACGGCAGACAACGCATAGCTATCGATACGTCCATGCCAGGATAGCGCTGCCCCAGCTGTACACCGCTATGTTCTTCCACGGCTGGCGTAGTATGTCAAGGAAGATCCAGCTGATGGTGTTGCCCGAGGCGTCTGGAAAAAGAAAAGTACCAAGAAAGTGCAAGAGCCACACTCGAGCGAACCTGTCGATCTGAGGCTCCTCAGCCTGTGGGTCCAAGTAATCAAAGTGCTTCGTGATCCAGAACGACGAAACACCAGAAGTTTTCCTGAAATTTACCAAAGAAAATAAGACCCGATGGCTGCAGGAAAGTAATACAAATATTAAATAGGCTTGAATTTCTCACTTATTTTTCTTGGAAGCCTCGTCGTCCGGTGGAAGAAAGCCAGTAAACTGAGTCACCAGCTCCCTCCAGTGATCGTTGTCAACTATCCCTGTCACTAGAAGTCCCCTCAACCGAAAGCCTAAAATAGCCTTCACGTCCTGCAACGTCAAGGTCATCTCGCCACAAGGTAGATGGAACGTGTGGATCTCAGACCTCCACCTGTTATAAGAATAGAACGACTGTTAGTTGCCTCAAATTTGTTACAAGAAAGTTTACGTACAAAGAATGCACTCGCACCTGTTTACAGCTGCAGTAAGTAGTGCTGGGTCAAGGGACGAAAGACCGTGGTTGACAACACGAACAAGCTTGAGGAAGCCGGCACGCCATATGTACGGTGCGTAACGCTCGTCCCACTGGTGCGCCCTGGTGTGCGTGCGGGGCCTCAAAGGAGGCAAGGCCACCTCTGCGTCGTTGTCACTCAAGATGTGTGCTCGGTGCTGGTCGTCGTACTCCACCTCAAGAATATGGTACAACAGGTGCTGCGTGGGATGGGCTATCCTATTACAAATTTATAAACAAAGCGTTAGAGTACTCAAATTAACAAAATTTAAATTAACATTATGTAGCATTGCAAAGTAAAATATTCACTCTAACGCAAAATAAATCGGCACAAGGCTAGGATAAACAAGCGCGCAAAAGAGGTTAAGCCCGATGGTCATGTGCTAGGGACGTGGATAGAGACTAGAGATCGTAGTACGACAAAGCCAACCAAGAAGCGAGGGAGCCAGTTACGCTCAGCGTTACGGCCACGGCGGGATGAACCCATGATCGAAACGTTCGAATGGAATACGATCCCTCGACCGGCTCGCTATACTACCTAACTAAATAACTAACTATAAACTAAATAATAACCGGATCTAGCAGTGACAACCGCATCGCTACAATCCCTAACTAAATAAATAACTACAAACTAAATAATAAATAACTAATCAATCCCTAAACCCAAAATCCTAACCTAAAACCTAAAAACTACATACGTATATCACAAACTCATTATCCTAAAACAATAATAATCATAATAACATTAAACCGAGAGGGAGGTACCTTAGGAGCGGGTGGCCTTGACGCACCGGGGTTCGTGGCGCGGCCGGCGCGGGTGCCGCGAGGGCGCGGCGTGGGGGCGGGCGGGCGGGCGCGGCGCTGGAGGCGGGCGATGGCCGGCGGCAGGGCGCGTCGGCTGGAGGCGGGCGCGGGCGCGGTCGGGCGTGGCGTGCGTGCGGCCAGGGGCTCGGCCGCGGGGTTTTATTTGGCCTAGACGCGCCATGATCCCTGGCACGGCAGAGCCGCGCCAAGATCGGTGGCGCGGCAGGCCCTGCCCCGTCAGCGGTCAGCGCTCCTGGTCGCCGGCGCGGCACAGGCATTTAGCCACGCCAGGAAAATAGGCGCAGCCAAAAGTGTTAGTTTAAAAAAAATCGGAGGTGTTAGATTTAAAATTAGTTTTTAAAAAGTGTTAAAATTAAAAAAAAAATTCAACCATGACGGAGCATACCCAAGTGACGTGTCCCTCTGTCACGAAATCCTTCTTTAGATCATGCCATGAAATCGACATATTAGTGATAAAGACCCATTCAGCAGCATCCCTGCCATGGGGCAGGGGCAGAAGAACACAAGCCCTTGACGATGCAATCCTAAAACATGGCTGACCATCCCTGTCCATCTAAAAGATCTCGCAGATGGCCTTACCACTTGTGGATGTGCTCAGCACCTCATACAGAGTGTGAGGTATTCACCATTGTCAGACTCATCATCAACTCTCGGATAGCAGACTATCCGCCACATGTGCCCGCAAACGGAGAACGCGTCACAGTAGACTGCCTTGTCAATGGCAAAATGCTTGGTTTGCTCATAGTTTAGTCTGGATTCACGAGAAGCCGAATCAATAGTCCGTTGCTCCAGCATTGTCGTGCGGGGTCAGTTGCCTGCTGCATAATTAGGAAGTAAATTGTGTATCAACAAAGTAGAACTTCTGGTAGTCTTGTAAGCTGGCACTCCTAGCAGGATTGTGGTGTGCGTTTAAACTTTATTAGTACTTCTGTTGCTTTCTATAAAAGCAGAGTATTACCTCTGTCAACAAAAAAAAAATTTAATCAAATTGAACAACAAATCATCAGAAGGCTAACAGTTATGTAGTACTCTTCTTGCTAATGCACATTGGCGAGACTAATTTTAACAACAAAAGAAATTTCCTGTTAGCTTTCTATAAAAGCAGAGTATTACCTCAGTCGTCAAAAAAAAATTGCAATCAAATTGAACAACCAATCATCAGAAGATTAACAGTTATCTAGTACTCTTCTTGCTAATGCACATGGGCGAGACTAATTTTAATAATAAAAGAAATTTCCCAGAGAAGAGAAGTCCTTAAGCAGAGAGGCCAAAATAGTAAATAGGGGGCACAGGGCACTCACTGTGCCGCCGGAGGTGGTGCTAGAACTGATGATCCCTGCTTGTTGGTGGGGGCGACCGGAGATGAGGTGTTGCCGCCAGTAAGCCCTCTTTCGTCCCCGCACCCTTGTTGGTCGCGCGCACGCGGCACGCTCCGACCTCGACAACTTGCTCACCTCACCTTTGAGAGACCGACACCTCCTGCTCCTGGTGATCCTGGATTGCGACGGGCTGGGGGGCTTCTGGCCGAGTCGTGGTACGACGTACTACGCCTAGCGTCCTCCGATAACCATCGCGTCTCTGGTCTCTCGCCTCCCTCTAGGGTTTGTCTTGCGACTGGGGCGGTGGGCGGTGGCCGTCTCTGGCCGGGTACGGGAAGACCGTGCAGACGTCAGACGTGCGTGCGATAGATGGGCCAACTGGGCCGTGCGTTTCCAACTCTCAAGTCTCAAGTCCAACATAGGACCAACAAAGCATGTTCCTCTCAATCTCAAAACAAAAACAAAAAAAGACCGGCAAAACATGTACTCCCTCTTTTTAGGTTTGTGCTAAATTAAAATTTTGCAACATTGATCATCAGTTTTGAAAATATATAGTTTCACAACATGCAAATTATATATAATGAAAAAAAGTCTATTAGTGAATTTAAAAATATAAATTTTATGTTATTAACATATATTATTTTATAAAATTTCTCTTTAATGATTAAGATATAAATGATTGACTTATGGCAAAGCTAAGCGACATGTTTAAAAAACAGAGAGGGATCATGTGAGAAACATCTCCTTTGAGAGAGAAAAAAAAGCATATGTGAGGTAACAATTTTTCTCCATAATGGATTTTTTCTCACAAAAATATATAGGAAGGAAAATAGATAGTATACAAAAGAGGAAGGAAAAAAGATAGTCTACAAAAGAGGACTTATCAGTTATATTCCGTTCCAAATTATGAGTCATTCTGGCTTTTCATAAAAGTTATGTATCTAGATATAGTGTATATATATATATATATAGATACAACGCTAAGTCTAAAAAACCAGAATGACTTATAATTTGAAACGAGCAAGTACTTATGTGATTCTATACAAAAAAAGTGGCAAAACACATGGCAATTTTGGATTAGAGTTTGTTTTTTTAAATAGGGCCCACGTGGATAGAAAAAAGTAACAAGAGCACTTTGCCTGAGTCAGAGCATTATCGTTTCTGGTTATGGCTAGCGCCCGAACGTCCGGACGCTAGCACCCATCCGGACGCCCCCACCTCTTACGCCTGCTCCACCACCTATGCAAGCTGCTGCACCTACCCCGCCTACTGTCGCCTGCCTATGCCTGTTGTACATGCCTACCCACCCTCTCCTGTTGTTGCACCTACTCGATGTTTGTGCGCTCGGTGCAGTTCGAGCTCGATCAATGAGCTCATTGTGGCAGTTTGAGCTCGGTCGACAAGCTCGTTGTGGTAGCAGGTGCCATTGGAGGGAGAAGAGAGGAGTGGGGAGGGGAGGTAGGAGCTGAAGCCCTACGGCATGCCGAGCTCAAACTGCACCAGGCGCCAAGGGAGGGGAGGGAGAAGAGAGGAGAGGAGAGGGCGAGGCGCGCAGCGCGAGGAAGGCACAAGGTAGGAGCCGAAGCCTTACGGTAGGCCTTTGTCCGTCGGTCACCGGCGCCATTGCAACATGTGCAATGCCCGAGCTACTTTTGAAACATCTAGATGAAACATTTGCAACATATGTCTAAGACAGATGAAACACATGAAGCATGCAATTGAAACATACATGTATAGCCATTTGCAACATGTGCAACACCAAGATCTACTTTTAAAACATCTAGATGAAAACATTTGCAACATACGTATGAAACACTTAAAATATAGGTTTTCAACATGCGTATTTTGTCATTGCAACATATGCAACATCTAGATGAAACACTTGAAATAAAGGTCTAAAACATTTGAAAACATATGCAACATCTAGATCTAGTTTGGCAACATCAAGATGAAACACTTGAAACAAAAGTCAAAAGCGCCTAAAACAACGACCTACCTAGTGGGGAACTATGGTATAGATCGATGAGGACGACAGGGAGCAGATGGAGGCTGTCGTGGTGAAGGCCCACCGCCCACAAGGGCCCCACGAGGAGCGCCATCTCCCAGCCCAGCCCTCACTGTAATGTAGTACTAGCAATAGGATTGCAGTCCATGGTGGAGAAAATGAAAACAAAGCGGCGGGCTCCAGCGACGAGCTTGGGGCACGACGCTGGGTCTGGTAGAGGAAGCGACAGGGATAAAGAGGTGCCGATGTGGGCAGCCGCAAGGCACTGTGGTGGGGATGAGGAAGTGGTAAAGGATGGATGAGGCATCGGCAGGCATGTGGCTGTTGCTAATTCATTTGGTGTGTGCAAATGAAGAAGAAGGGAGAAGAAGAATTGGTGATTCTTTTTTTTAATATAAGTACAGTCTCGAACTGCACTGGGCACCTAGGGAGGGGAGGGAGAAGAGAGGAGAAGAGAGGGCGAGGCATGCCGCGTGAGGTAGGCACGAGGTAGGAGCCAAAGCCTTGTGGCAGGCCGCTCTCCATCGGCCACCGGCACCATTGCATCATGTGCAACGCCCGATCTACTTTTAAAACATCTAGATGAAACATTTGTAACATATGTTTAAGACAGATGAAACACATAAAACATGCGATTAAAACATACATGTATAGCCATTTGCAACATGTGCAACACCAAGATCTACTTTTAAAATATCCAGATGAAATATTTGCAACATACGTATGAAACACTTGAAACATAGGTTTGCGACATGCGTATTTTGTCATTGCAACATCTAGATGAAACACTTGAAACAAAGGTCTGAAATGCCTGAAACATTTGAAAACTTATGCAACATCTAGATCTAGTTTGGCAACATTAAGATGAAACACTTGAAACAAAAGTCAAAAAGGCCTAAAACAATGACCTACCTGATGGGGAACTGCGGTATAGATCGGTGAAGACGATAGGGAGCGGATGGAGGCCGCCCTGGTGGAGGCCCACCGCCCAAAGGGGCCCCACGAGGAGTGCCATCTCCTAGCTTGGCCCTCACCGTAATGTAGTATTAGTAGTAGGATTGCAGTCCGTGGTGGAGAAAATGAAAACAAAGCGGTGGGCTCCAGTGACGAGCTCGGGGCACGACGTTGGGTCTAGCGGAGGAAGCGGTAGGGATAAAGAGGTGTCGATGCAGGCAGCCACAAGGCACTATGGTGGGGATGAGGAAGCGGTAAAGGATGGAGGAGGCATCGGTAGGCGTGTGGCTGCTGCCAATTCGTTTGGTGTGTGCAGATGAAGAAGAAGGGAGAAGAAGAATTGGTGATTCTTTTTTTAATATAAGTATAGTATATACTACTTGTACTCTCTAGAGGAGTACTAGCCAAAGTGTCGTAGGTGTGAGCGCGTAGAGTGAGGGCACGACATCCAAAAAGGCCGGACGCTGGAGTCAAAGCATTAGTTTCTTTTTTTACGCCAAAAGCCATCCAAGCACCGACAGGCGATGGGCAGTAGAGAAGCTGGTGTGGGCGAAAGCCTGTCCGACTCTGCTCTCCACCATGTGGCCCACGTTGGAGAGCACAGGTATGCGAGAAGGCGGTGCTGGTTTGTTGGATGCTGCAGGGGTGGGCAATGGCACATGGCTAGCATAGCTTTTTGGTTTGGACTTGGACCGTGTTTATACCAAAATTTGGAAGAAGAGCGTGGGAACTCGAAGCTTCTAGAATTGTGCCGATTAAGGAATCGATTACATAAGGATTGATATCATCGGCTGTTTTTACTTTGATCTTGATCGTGCATAGCACACGGTTAAGACATGAATAATCTTGAAGATGTTTTCTGGCTAGTTGAATCTAATTTATAGCTCACCATTATGGCTGTAACGATTCGGTTGATCCCCACTGATGGCACTGTAGATTGGAGGATGCTAGTTAGTAGATTTGTTTCTGGTTAGGCATGACCTTAGCTGGTTGCTATGCCTGCATCGACTAAATAGCCGATCGTCTGTGCGTTAACGCCTACGGTGTGCATCCATGACTCTGTTAATCTTGAATAGATCCATGCACTTTAAGGGTTTGATTCGTTGTCTTTTTCATGGCTACATTGATCCGATCGAACCCCACTGTTAGAGATAGCAAGTTGAGTCTGAGGAGTCCATTGGTTTGTTCATCTAAAATAGTCAATTGTTCACACGATGTAGTCCTTTTCACCTGAATCGGCTATTTTAGCCTATTCATCCGAGCCTTCACGTATGGCATGTCTTTCGAAAAGCCTATCGAAGTACGAATGTGTTTGCGGATTCTTCGGTTTTAGTTTGTTACTATCATCATAGCTGTCATCGATCCGATCAAACCTCACTGTTGGTGGTAATAAATTAGATTCAGAGCGTTTGTAGATTCGTCCGTATTAGATAGTCAATTCGTTCATTTGTATATCTTTTCCTAATTAGATTCATTGGCTCAATGCTTTACACTAGCAACATCTATCTAGCTGATGACCTTATTTACATCTATGAGTATTGTACCTATCGATATGAAATTAATCGCTACCCATGAGCTTTACAGTCTGTAACAGTCGATTTCTGTGTGGATCGGCTATTCAGTCGCTCTTCCCGTATGGCTGCTCCCGAAGTGGCACACTTGGAACTATCTGGGCACAGATCAGCACATTCCACCTTAAATTATTGATAAATTTTCTCTCCTTATCAATTGTAGGGTCAAACTGACTAGCACGTCTTGGGAGGAGTACGCAGGATCGATCATCCCTACATTGAAGCCAGGCGGATCTTCAGCTCTATCGAGTAGACCCTTCTGGCTTGCTCATGTGCCTAGCACGATTGATACATTTTCGTGCCAACACATGTTCTGGCACGCCCGGTGGGACCCCACAATCGTCATGGCGGCTTACAACAACAACGACATCCTTATGGTGCCTTATGAAAACTTACCTGATGGAGACAAAGATGTCATCAGCAAAGCTATAGAAGAATTTCAGAACAAGTGTTTGTTGTCCTACACCAAGACACGTGACAATACAATTGTTTAGAAATATCCACTACCAAGAGTTCTATTGCATGGACAGACAGATGCAGATGAAGCAAAAGACAGGTGTTTCTTCATGGAAGCTATAAATAAATCTATTCATGATGCCATATCAAACCATAATAAAATCTTCTTGAACACATTCCACAACACCATGAAAGAGCTGTTTCATGGGTTTCTAGTTGATTGGGTTGGTCTAGCTTATTATAACATTCCACATCCGTCGACTCAGGGGACTAATCAAGCCGGTACTAGCCATCAAAAAGCACCACTAGCCAGTAATGATGATGTCCAGGTAGTTCAGAGTTCATCTAAGCAAGTTCAAGGTGCAACTACAAATCAGATACAATATAATCCTGGATCGTCAGTGCAACATGTGCAACAGCCGACGGGGCAAGGTCAGAACTAGATGATTAATTTTGGCCCATCAGGCCACATACCATCATCGGCTCAAAAAATAGTGCCATCAGTTCAAAGGGTCCATAGAGATATAGATCCTAACGTCTATAACCAGAGACTTCAAGCAACAAACCAACAGAGGACCCAGTAGATAGAGATTCCATAGGGATATCATTATGGCACAAATTACAACACCCTTCACATGATTCTGAATCCAGGGTATCAAGGTACACATGATTTCAATCCACAGATAGGTCAGCAGGTGCAGAGAAATCCAAATTTAAATGCTGATGAGTTGTTGCTAAGAGTAACCGAGATGATGAAGAATCAGTTTGGTTTGATGACAAAATGGCAGACCTTCTCGTACAAATGCCTATATCTAGAATGGTACGATTTGGTCACTCTTCCTACAAATTATAGGCTCCTAGAGTTTGCCAAGTTCACTGGCCAAGACAGCACAAGCATAATAGAACATGCCAGTCGGTATCTTATACAATTGGGCGAAGCATCCATTGAAGAGGCCCATCGAGTTCATTTCTTCTCATTATCACTATCAGGGTCAACCGTCACCTAGTTTTCATCACTGTCAGTTGATTCCATTGCCAATTAGGTTGACCTAGAGAAGAAGTTTCATACATATTTTTACACTGGGATAGGAGAAAAGAAGATTACCGATTTGACAACTATAAAACAGAGAACTAATGAATCGGGCACCGAGTTTCTTCAGAGATTTCGAGAGACTAGAAATTTGTGCTTTTCATTGAACTTGACTGATGATCAGCTTGCAGCTTTGGCCGTTCAAGGAATGTTGCCAACGTGGAGAGAGAAGCTGCTGGGACAAAAATTTAACAACTTGGGTCAGTTGGCTCAACGAGTGGCAGCGCTTAATAGCCAATTCTAGAATATGCGCAGAGATACCTGATTCTAGAAAAGTACCACAATGGCCGAAGCCTATAATCCGTATTCAGTCGATGACTGCTATGAGGACGATGAAGAAAAAGAGGTTGTTGTGGCCGAATAGAATTAGGGTAAGAAGACAGTAATGGTGCCAAATCCTTGGGGAAGAGGAATCGAAGAGAGCTATGACATCAACGTCACAAAATCAGACAAGCTCTTCGATTTCTTGCTTGAGAAGGGACAGATCAAATTGCTCGATAATCATGTTATGTTGCCGCCCGATCAGTTGAAGAATAAGAAGTTCTGCAAATTTTACAATGCCACTTCTCATTCTACTAATGAGTGTAGAGTTTTCCGGTAGCATATACAGAGGGTTATTCAGTAAGGAAGGCTCAAGTTTGATATGCCTCAGAAGATGAAAGTCAATGATAATCCTTTCCTAGGAGATTAGAACATGGTTGATGCTAGGCTGCTCAAAGGGAAGACTAACGTCCTAACATCAGTCAGATCTAAAGAAACTAGAACAATCGATCCCAAGATGCAAATATCAGCTGATGAATACAAAAAAATTAGAAGGCGTCGTGATGAGCAAAAGAGCCAATATGAGCATGGAGAAACGTCAAAGGATGGGGCGACAAAGCTGTGTGTTACATCTCAAATTTTGTTGGATAAATGGCAGCGGTAGAAGAAAAAGGATTATTAGCATTGGTTGAAAGAGCAAGAATACCAGCATCAATAGGAGAAAGAGAGGTATGAAAGAAAGCAAAATAAATCATATTGGAATTGTCCTTTCTTCAGACATTGCTGGAACGAAGGTTTGAAGTTGCCTACCAGAAATAATTGTTCAGAATGCAACGAGCAATATTGGGAGTTTAGGCAATCTCAAGCCAACCACCGGTCTATCCATGCTCAAGATGCGTATCATCATAATAACATGGATCGGTGCTTAAAAAATAGAAGTGTTCATGATCGGCTTGGAAAATAAGTTGTTGATCAAAACTGGGTTAATTATGAAGAAAAAGTAATGACGAAGAATATGTTTAGCAGGAAGGCCAGTGGTGTCTAGGAGGTTTGACTAGAAGCCAGAAAAGAAGAGTGCAACACCTAAGGAACAGAGAGTAGAATAGGCTCAGGTGTCTAGTAAACCTCAAGTATGGCGTGCTAAGCAAATAGCCGATAGAAGGCAACCATCAGCTAATATTCAAATGGCTTTTCTGTTGTCGTCAGAATTTAGAGCTCCAGCAGATCAAGAAGTTTATTCAGATTTTGATGAATCAGAGTACAAAGAAATAGTTGCCAAGTTGACAATTATACAACAGGCTATATTTGATAAATCAGTCAAGCATCAACACTTAAAGGCTTTATATGTAAGAGGTTTTGTTGATGAGAAGCCGATGAACAAGATGTTGGTGGATGGAGGTGCTTCTGTCAATCTTATGCCTTACGCCACTTTTCATAAACTTGACAAGGGACTAGGAGATTTGATAGAAATTGATATGATGCTTAAGGATTTTGGGGGCAATGCGTCTAAGACTCGGGGGGCAATGAACGTCGAACTAACAATCGAGAGTAAGACTCTGCTCACCACGTTCTTCGTTATTGATGGAAAAGGGTCATACAGTTTACTCCTTGGTCGTGATTGGATTCATGCAAACTATTGTGTGCCATCAACCATGCATCAGTGTTTGATTCAATGGCATAGAGATGATGTCGAGCTGGTTTGCACTGATGAGTCTGTGAGTATTGCAATAGCTGATCCAATGTATTGAGAGCTAGAAGGCTTTGAGTGTTTTTCTAGCAAGTTGTGGGAAGGAGGCTTCATTAAGATCAGTAATGAAGACCAACAGTCGATCCAAGCAGTCGACTCTGAGAGTTTGTTTTAGTGAATAAGTCATGGCTTCATGTTGGCCAAGGAAAATAAGCATTTGTCCTAGAGATAGGCTTAGGCTGACGTATGTGAGCGCTAAGTCGAATCCTAAGTGCAATTCATAGTTGATAGATCTATTAAAGGAAGTTTTGTTTCACTTAATGAGATGCTTGGCCTGGATCGATCGATCATTTAACCTTTGGTCTAAAAAGTTCTGGTGCAACCTATCAATAGCGATCGATGAAAAATATTTGAAGGGATATCATCCTAGCGTTTGATTAACATGTGACAGCCGATTCATTTAGTCATTGGCTCTAATAGCCGATACCAGAAAGGTATTGTCTTCAGTTCAAAATAAACCCGAAGATGTAAAAGCTAATACGATATGTATTGCCTATAGAGCAAAAGCAAAAATGAAGACAATTGTGACATATACAAGGGCATTGCACCGAAACACGGTCATGGAAAAGTAGAAGATTTCATTCATTAGTTCGCCCTAAATACAAACTAATCGAAGACCGTGTTTGCCACATCCAAAGTAGATGTGATGTCCACAATGGCCTCCGCCACGATGATGAATTCTTTGATCAGGTCCCCATGCTCCTCGGGGTCTTCACCCATCGGGAAGCCAGTCTCCATGGCATCGAGCTCATACCTGGTCTAAACTTGAGCCGTGGCCAGCACCACCGATGCGCCATGACGAACGCCATGGAAAGCGATCTCCTAGACATGGGTCAGGATGTCGTGGAGGCAGACGTTGATGAGGGGGGCCCATGCATTGATGGCATCCGCAGCCATATTCACCGCTAGTTGGAGGGACTCCAACTATACTATCAGAGCTGGCGATCACAGCAACAAAAGAACTATCAAGATAAAGACAGTGGAAATTAGAGTGGAGGCATTTTTGGAATTCATCTTACCTGCCACCGTGGCATTAGACTCGGCCAGCCACGGCTGAACGGCACTGGCCTCCTCTTCAGCAGCATGAAGGGCAGCTTGGGAGACCCCCAAGACAGATCTCAAGCTGGCCGTTTTCCTAAGTCACCTTGGAATAATGGTCTTGGGCCGCCCTCCACTCTCGGAGGAAATGTCGGGCGTCGTCACCGTCGTAGGAGTCGAAAGAATCCGATGATGAGATCGACGCGGAGGATGCAACGTCAGAGGGCTTGAAAGCTCTAGTTTGGTTTTGGTAAATTGAAGAAACCCTAAGTGCTAACCTAGTTTATCAAGTGATCATGAGATAGGTAGCACACTCCAAGTAGTGAAGCAAATGAAGATCATAGAATGACAATGATGATGCCATGGTGAAAATCAAGTGCTTGAACTTGGAAAGAAGAAAGAGAAAAACAAAAAGCTTAAGGCAAAGGTATAAACCATAGGAGCTATTTTGTTTTGGTGATCAAGACACTTAGAGAGTGTGATCACATTTAGGTTTGATAGTCGTACTATTAAGAGGGGTGAAACTCATATTGGTATACAGTTATCAAAGTGCCACTAGATACTCTAACTCATTGCATATGCATTTAGAATCTAGTGGAATGATAACACCCTTGAAAATGTTTGTGAAAATATGTTAACACATGTGCACAAGATGATACACTTGATGGTTGTCACATTTGAGCAAGGGTGAAGAAGTTAGAGGTGAAGAGGAGTTAGTCTCACTAGTCTCAAGGTGACCGGACGCTAGTTCCAGTGGAACCAGCGCGTCCGGTTAGTTGTACCAGCAGAGATGCTAGCGTCGATCAAACGATCGGATGCTGGGTCTTGAACGACCAGACGCTGGCAAGGTGTGTCTAGTCCTATTGTCGGGCAGCACACAGAGGCTAGGGTCTATGACCGGATGCTGGCAGAGTCCAGTCGCGCATGACCGGACGCGTCCGGTGGGTAAAAGGTGTTTCTGGAACCTTACTGGAAACGACCGAACGCTGGTGGCTCAGTGTTTGGTCAGTATTGTGCACAGTGTCCGGTCAACTCAAGTGACCATTGTGATCGGGACACGTGGCTATCGTCGGGTGACCGGACGCTGAGGTCCAGCGTCCGGTCAACATGACCGGAGCGTCCGGTCAACCCGCGTTGTGCCCAGTGAAGGGGTACAACGACTCTATTTCATGGGGGCTTCTATTTAAGCCCCATGGTCGGTTGAAGCTCACACCTTTGGCCATTTTCATTGATATAGCAACCTTGTGAGCTTAGCCAAAGCCCTCCCACTCATCTCCATCATTGATTCATCAACTTTGTGAGATTGGGAGAGAATCCAAGTGCATTGCTTGAGTGATTGCATCTAGAGGTACTTGGTGTTTGTGTTTCGCTGCGGATTTCGCTTGTTACTCTTGGTGGTTGCCGACACCTAGATGGCTTGGAGCAGCGAGGATCGTTGAGCGGAGAGTGGTGATTGTCTCCGGCTCCGATCATGGTGATTGTGAGGGGTTCTTGACCTTTCCTTGGTAGAGAGCCAAAACATACTCTAGTGGATTGCTCGTGGCTTGTGTGATCCTCATCTTGTGTTGGTTGTGCGGCACCCTATTGAGGGTTTGGCATGTGATGCCAATTAGCACATAAACCTCCAAGTGAGTGAATCGCCACAACGAGAAGTAGCTTGCCAGCAAGCAAGTGAACCTCAGTAGAAATCATTGTGTTCATCATTTGATTCCGAGGTGATTGGTCTTTATAGTTATTCATCTTTGTGATTGATTGGTTCCTTCATCTACATGGCGGTATAACCTTCTTGATCACTCTCTTTACATTACCGAAAACTAGTTGTCAAGCTCTTTAGTGTAGCTAGTTGTGAGAGCCTGCTTGCTTAGTTGGTGTGGCTCTTTAGTTAGCCTTTGAGAGCACACTAACATAGGATAGTGTCATAGCTATTGTGTGAATAGATACTATCTAAACTAGAATTGTGGTAGGTGGCTTGCATTTTGAGTAGGCTAGCGCAACACTTGCTTTGCCTCATAATTGTCTAACCTTTTTGTTAAGTGTTGTTGTAGAAAATTTTATTAGGCTATTCACCCCTCCTCTAACCATTAGGACCTTTCAAGTGGTATCGGAGCCGAGGTCACCGTGATTTGAGGCTTAACAACCTTTGGTGTAAAAATGACTCAAATCAACAACACCAAGAAGCCACCCCAATTTGATGGAACAAATTATCCTTATTGGAAGTCAAAGATGACCACACACATCAAGTCAATCAATAGAAAAGTGTGGAAGGTGGTAGAAACCAAAATTGAGATTGGTGATCTGGAGAATCCCACCGCGGCCGAAGAAGTGCTTCTCCAAAACAATGACATTGCTCTAAGTGCTATTCATGATGCAATTGATGAGAGAACATTTGAGCAAATCAAGAATATTGAGATGGCACATGAAGCTTGGAAGAAGTTGGAAGAATCATTTGAGGGCACTCAAGCTGTAACATCCTGGCCCAGGGCTTAACAGGATTAATAGGATACTCATACCAATAAGTTGCAACTTCTTTTCCGGAAGCCCATCTGCAAATAACTCCGAGGTTAAGCGTGCTTGGCCTGGAGCGATGGGTGACCGACCGGGAAGTTCTTCCCGGGTGCGCACGAGTGAGGACAAAGTGTGCAGAAAAGACCTGTGTTGGTCTGTGAGGGCAGTCTATATCCTAGAGAAGTTGCTAGATGTAAACGGGCTCGGCCTCGGAGAGGCAGGACGTTACAGAATGGTATCAGAGCCGACTCTCACGGTTTCACGGGCGTGTGTGTCGCAGTTGCGCAGGCATGGTGCGCATGGCTGGTGTGGATCCGGCGTGGTCACACAGCATGACACATGCGCTGGCTCTAGACACACGGACATGGCCAAGAGAGGACGCTCCTGGCTTGGGATTGATCAACGAGGATGTCGATCTCTTAAGGGGGTGAGGATGTAACATCCTGGCCCAGGGCTTAACAGGATTAATAGGATACTTATACCAATAAGTTGCAACTTCTTTTCCGGAAGCCCATCTGCAAATAACTCCGAGGTTAAGCGTGCTTGGCCTAGAGCGATGGGTGACCGACCGGGAAGTTCTTCCCGGGTGCGCACGAGTGAGGACAAAGTGTGCAGAAAAGACCTGTGTTGGTCTGTGAGGGCAGTCTATATCCTAGAGAAGTTGCTAGATGTAAACGGGCTCGACCTCGGAGAGGCAGGACGTTACAGAATTTAAACAGCTGTAGTTTCTAAACTACTGGGCCAAATGCCCTCAAATTTTGACAGGAGCTATCTACCTAATTTATCTACAACTCTTGTATTCAACTCATTCACAGAAAACTAAAATATCATGGGGAACTTTCTAAAGTCCCCAGATCTATCCCGAGGGACATAATACCAACAAATAATTAGCAACTTATGATGTAAACATATAATTAGACAAAACCAACTTTACTATCTCATCACACATATCATAAGAACACCAGCAAGTAAAGTGTTCATCACCAAAACATTTCTTTTACTACCTTTCTTAATTTATTTAATTAATTAGTGGAAATAGTAAACATATATGAAAACTACCCCATCAATTCTACAAAAATTACAGTAGACACTACATGTCCTAAGTAGACTACCATAAAAATTTCACACCATTTGAGCAAGAATAAAAGCCTACACAAAAATGATAAGCCATAATGGCTTAAAATGGCATAATTAGGAAACCCTAATGAAAAGTGTCAAGCAACAGATTTCATATTTTTCCTAGCATCTATAAGGTATCAAGATACTACCTACCAAGTTTCATGGCCATTGGATTCATAGATTAATTACTAAAATTTACACAAGAATCATCCAATGATAAAAGAAAAATATATAACTCAAAAACTACACATGCAATGACTCTCAAATTTTAACCAGAGCTTCTACTAAGCAATACCAGCTTACCCACAAAATTTCACAATTTTTGGATCACAGAAACTCAAGATATGATTTAAACAAGTTTGCATGCACTCAAAAACACTTTTTAAGTTCCTATTTAATTCATCCAAAATTTCTACAAAATGTGCTCAAGATATATTTTTCTTAAATACTAGACCTAACTGTGAGTCTAACAAAATTGGAATCACTCAATTTGGATCTACCAATTAGGAGTTACAAAAATCACAAATCAGCATTCAAAACTGAAAATTTGAACTAGCCCTAAGACTGCTCAGCCACTGACAACTGGGTCCCGATGTCAGCCGACCCCACCGGTCAGTGAGCCAAGAACAGAGGAGGCGCTACGACGGCGCGGCACACGGCGAAGCTCGCCGGCGGCGGCTCCTCCGGCGAAATCGACTTCACCGGCGTGACTACCACTACCACCCGCATCGATTGACCTACTTAACCTAACCTCAATCGACCTCTAGGTACTCCGGCCATGGCGTACGGCGGCTCTGCCGTGGCGCACGGCGGTGCGCGGCCGCGTTCCGGCCGGACTGGACCGGCCTGGAAGGTAGCGTCTTCACTGGAGCGACTATGCGAGCTGGGGAAGACGAGACGAGGGATAGGGGTAGAAGAAGGGTGCAGTGGTGCGCTGGCCACGGTGAGCGCCATCTCCGGCGAGGGCGCGACGGTGCGGGAACGCCGACAGCGGCCTCACCTGAGGTCGAATGACCGCGCGGAGATGACGACGAGCAAGAGGGGATCACGGCGGAGCTTCGGTGAAGGTGTAGTGCGTGTTTTCGCGGTGGTGAGTGCGCGGGAGCTTGCCAAAGCTCACGGCGGCAATGGCGGAGCGGCTGTTTGCTTGGCGCAGCGCGCGGTGGAGGAGAAGAAAGGCGAACTGGAGTGGGTGAGTGCATCGGGCAGGCGCGGGGTGGCTTCAAGACGCGGCCGGCCGTGCCAGGGCGTCCACGGCGCGTGGCCAGCGTGCTCAGGCGAGCGGCGACACGCGGCACCCACGCGTCGGGCGATTTCTGAATCGGTGAGCACTGTAGATGCCTGAATTTTCCATTTCAGTATCCATCAAGCCGACTGACAGCGAAACTTGTTGACAGTGGATCTCTCAATCCGTGGCGATCCAGGGTAAGTTGTAGTTAACAAAGTTGGAGATCTACATGTGGTCTACAACTTTCACAATTGGAGCTCGAGCTGGTTCGGCTTGGTTAGTGAGATACAGTGCTCCAAACATCAGCTCATGAAACTGAAATTGCACTTAGGACTTAGAAATAATTTTAAGTGTTGAATCCACCTTCAAAGCTGACTTGTGGGACCTTTTTGGGCATGTTGTGCACATTTTCATGAGTTGGTCACAAAATAACTTTTGTTCCTTACATAATTCTCTACATCTTTGCTTTAGGTTGCTCAGACATGCAAACATCCTAAGCCACATTTTTTAAACAGTCAAACAAAAGGGTTCATGGGTCAAGTTTGGTCAAACCATGACTTGGGAACCTAATTAGTCAAAGTGACCAACATGAACAATGTTCCAAAAGACATTCTAGGTGTAACTAAGTTACTTAGGATGATTATTAACCACACCACACATTGGTCACACAAGAATCAAGCATCACATGTACTGAAACAATGAAAAACACAAGAAATGTTGCAAATGTTTCATAGTCATGTTTCACACATTTCATGATCTTGTTGCATAGTATTAACTAATCTTGTTTCACTAAGTGAGTGGCACATGTTGCACTAAAGTGTTGCACACTTTACATTTCATAAAAAAACAACACACATGAAATATACAACATGTTGCAATGTTTCGAAATCATGTTTCTTGTGATATAAGTTCACGAATGGATGCATGATGCTCGTGTTCATGAAATGCAGTGCAAATGTGGAAGCTAAACACCTGGGGTGTTACACAAGCCATAAAGGGTGCTAAGGCATATATCCTTAAAGAAAAGTTTGCAAACTTCAAGATGACGGAGGATGAGAGTGTGCCGGAGATGTTTCATAGGCTTCAAGTGCTTATCAATGATCTCAAAGCACTTGGAGAAGAGGTGAAAGACAAGGACTTCTCCCACAAATTCTTGAGATGCTTACCCTCAAGATTTGGCACATTGGTCACTATTCTAGTGAGAAGCGGTTTGGACACCATGACACCAAACCAAGTATTGGGGGATATAATGATCGATGACACATATAGAGATGATGATGAGAAGGAAGAAAAGAAGGAGAAGAAAGATGAGAAGAAGAAGAGCATGGCATTCAAGGCCACATCATCCAAGGGCAAAGCTAAGCAAGAAACATCAAGTGAAGATGATGATTCATGGGATGATGATGATGATGAGAAGATGGCTCTCTTTGTCAAGAGATTTGGCAAGTTTATGGTGAAGAAGGGCTACCGTGCTAGAAGGAAGAAGTCTTCATCCAAGAACAAAGAAGAGTCAAGAAGGTGCTTCAAGTGTGGAAGCAAAGATCATCTTGTTGCTCAATGCCCATACAATAGCGACAATGATGATGATAACAAGAAGAACAAGAAGAAGGAAAAGAAGGAAAAGAAAGAGAAGAAGGACAAGATGGCATTCAAGAAGAAGAAGGGTGGTTCGTATGTAGTCACTTGGGATAGTGATGTTTCCTCAAGTGATGATGATGATGATAGTGATGATAACAAGACCACCAAAAAGAAGGTTCTTACAAGCATTGCTATCAATGAGAAGCCTTTTCTCTTCGAATCTTCATCATGCTTCATGGCTAAGGCCACTAAGGTACAATCTTGTGATGATGAAAGTGATGAAGAACATGATGATGAAAATGAACATGAAAATGAAAATGATAGTGATAGTGATAATGATGAACCTACTAAAGATGAATTATTTGACATGCTAGATGATGCTAGAGAACACTTTGACATTATGAGAAGGGAATGCAAAAGCTTGCATAAGGAACTAAAAGACCTTAAGCAAGCCTTTGATGAGCTCAATGCATCTCATGAGAGGCTAGAGGAAGCCAATGAGAAGCTTGGCAAAGCTCACAAAAAGCTTGAAAAGGCTCATTCCTCTTTGCTTGATGAACAAAATAAAAAGAAGCATGTTGAAACTTGCAGTGTAGGTTTAACTTGTTATATAATTGATGAATCACTATCTATGCCTATCATTGTTGCTCCCACTAACCCTTCTTGTAGCACTTTCATTTCTACCTGATCTAGTAGTGATGGCCTCACTTGTGACACCTCACTAGTGGTTGAGAATGAGAACCTCAAGAAGGAGGTCAACAAGCTCACTCACACCTTAGCTAAAGCTTATGGTGGTGAGGACCGCTTGCTTATGTGCTTGGGTAGCCAAAGAGCTTCTCTCTACAAAGAGGGATTGGGCTACACCCCCAAGAAAGGCAAGGCAGCCTTTGCTCCTCACAAGACTAGTTTTGTGAAGAACAATGGTTGATTTTACACTAGTTGCAAGCAAGTTGGTCATGTAGAGCAAAAATGCATGAACAAGAAATCACAAGCTAATGTATCCTTCATAAAGCTTGATTCATGCTATATGCTTACTAAGGGTACAAATGGTGTGAAGGCTAAGTTCATTGGTAAACCATGGATGGGCTCAAAGAAGAAAGCCATTTGAGTACCAAAGAGCTTAGTGACTAACCTTCAAGGACCCAAGCAAGTTTGGATACCTAAAAAGAATTGATCTTCTTTTGTAGGTTAATTACAAAGCTGGAGAAAGGCATTGGGTTCTTTATAGTGGGTGCACTCAACACATGACCGGTGATGCAAGAATGTTCAACTCAATCAACACCAATGATAATGATGGTTATGATAGTACCACATTTGGTGATAATGGCAAAGGCAAGATCAAAGGGCTTGGTAAGATTGCAATATCCAATGACATGAGCATATCCAATGTGTTGCTAGTTGAGAGCTTGAATTTCAATTTGCTATCCGTGGCTCAATTATGTGATCTTGGATTCAAATGCATATTTGGGGTAGATGATGTAGAGATCATAAGTGTAGATGGCTCTAACTTGATCTTCAAAGGCTTTAGATATGAGAATCTATACTTGGTTGATTTCAATGCTAGTGAAGCTAGATTATCAACATGCTTGTTCACTAAGTCTAGCATGGGTTGGTTATGGCATAGAAGGCTTGGACATGTTGGAATGAAACAATTGAATAGATTGGTTAAGCATGACTTAGTTAAAGGCTTGAAAGATGTTGTGTTTGAAAAGGATAAGCTTTGTAGCTCTTGTCAAGCCGACAAACAAGTTGGAAACACCCATCCTAAGAAAAGTATGATGAGCACTAGTAAAGCATTTGAATTATTGCACATGGATTTGTTTGGGCCAACTCAATACACTAGTATCGATGGAAACAAATATGGATTTGTGATAGTGGATGACTACACTAGATACACATGGGTATTCTTTCTAATAGACAAAAGTAATGTATTTGCAACATTCAAATCATTTGTCAAAGGCATTCACAATGAGTTTGAAACAACCATCAAGAGAGTTAGAAGTGACAATGGTAGTGAGTTCAAGAACACTAGAATTGATGAGTTATGTGATGAATTTGGAATTAGACATTAATTCTCGGCCAAGTACACTCCATAATCAAATGGCCTTGTTGAGAGGAAGAATAGAACACTCATTGATATGGCAAGGTCTATGCTTAGTGAGTACAATGTGAGTCAATCCTTTTAGGCCAAAGCTATCAATACGGCTTGCTATTGTAGCAACCACCTCTATTGTCTCCGATTGAAAGAGAAGACACCATATGAACTCTTGAATGGTAGAAAGCCCAACATTGCATATTTTTGAGTCTTTGGTTGCAAATGCTATATCTTAAAGAAAGACACTAGATTGGGCAAGTTTGACAAGAAATGTGATGAAGGATTCCTACTTGGTTATTCCACTACAAGCAAAGCATATAGAGTTTGGAATTTGGATAGTGGTACTCTTGAGGAAGTTCATGATGTTGAATTTGATGAAACCAAGGGTTCACAAGTAGAGAGTGAGAACTTGGAAGATGTTAGAAGCATTCAACTTTCAAATGCCATGAAGAACATGAATGTTGGTGAATTGAGGCCAAGGCAAGTGAATGATGATGAAGATGATCAAGTGCAAGTGCTCTCCAACTCAAATGTGCAAGATGATGCAAATCAAGTTAGTGCAAGTGGATCTCATGATAATGAACAAGATCAAGTGGCTAGTACATCATCTCAACCCAATGATCAAGCAAGTGCAAGCAATCAAGTTCCAATCCTCCAACCAACCAATATTGCAAGGGATCATTCATTGAACACTATCATTGGTGATATTTCAAGAGGTGTGCAAACTAGATCAAGATTGGCTTTATTTTGTGAGCATTTCTCATTTGTGTCATCCATTGAACCAAAGAAGATAGATAAAGCATTGATGGATGTTGATTGGGTGAATGCTATGCATGAAGAATTGAACAATTTTACAAGAAATCTAGTATGGAAATTAGTGGATAGACCAAAGGGACACAATGTAATTGGAAGCAAATGGGTCTTTAGAAACAAGCAAGATTAAGATGGGATAGTAGTAAGGAACAAAGCAAGATTGGTAGCACAAGGCTATACATAAGTTGAAGGTCTTGACTTTGGAGAAACATATGCTCTGGTTGCTAGATTGGAAGCTATTAGAATCTTGCTAGCCTATGCTTGTGCCCACAACATCAAGCTCTATCAAATGGATGTCAAGAGTGCATTTCTCAATGGTTACATCAATGAAGAAATATATGTTGAGCAACCTCCTGGTTTTGAAGATGACAAGAAGCCCAACTATGTGTACAAGTTGAAGAAGGCATTGTATGGCTTGAAGCAAGCACCTAGAGCATGGTATGAGAAATTGAGGGACTTTCTACTCTCTAAAGGGTTCACAATGGGCAAGGTTGACACCACTCTTTTCATCAAGAAGATTGGAAAAAATCTATTTGTATTGCAAATCTATGTTGATGATATCATATTTGGATCAACTAATCAAGATTTTTGTAATGAGTTTGGAAAGATGATGGCTAATGAGTTTGAGATGTCCATGATTGGAGAGTTGAGTTACTTCCTTGGTATTCAAATCAAGCAATTGAAGAATGGTACTTTTGTGAATCAAGGCAAGTACATCAAGGACATGATCAGGAAGTTTGGCTTGAGTGATAGCAAAGTCATTAGCACACCAATGGGAACCAATGGCAACTTGGATAGTGATGCAAGTGGAAACATGGTGAATCAAAAGTTGTATCGGTCTATGATTGAAAGCCTACTCTATGTGACCGCATCAAGGCTAGATGTCATGTTTACTATGTGCATGTGTGTAAGATTTCAAGCCTCACCAAGAGGAAGTCATTTAAAGGCTACAAAGAGAATTTTGAGGTACTTGAAGCATACACCAAATGTTGGTTTGTGGTATCCCAAAGGAGCAAAGTTTGAGCTAGTTGGTTACTCTGATTCGGATTATGCGGGATGCAAGGTTGAAAGAAAGAACACATCGGGCACATATCAATTGTTGGGATGATCACTTGTCTCATGGTCATCAAAGAAGCAAAATAGTGTTGCATTATCAACCGCCGAAGCCAAATACATATCCGCCGGTAGTTGTTGTGCACAAGTACTTTGGATGAAGGCCACTTTGAGTGACTTTGGAGTCAAGTTCAAGAAAGTGCCATTGCTATGTGACAATGAGAGTGCAATCAAGTTGACCAACAATCTGGTTCAACATGCAAGAATAAAGCACATTGATGTCCGCCACCATTTCATAAAAGATCACTAACAAAAAGGGGACATTTGCATTAAGAGTGTAGGCACCAAAGATCAACTTGTCGATATATTCACCAAGCCATTGGATGAGAAAAGGTTTTGCAAGCTAAGGAATGAGTTGAACATATTGGATTTCTCAAATATGTGTTGATGCACCCCCCACTTATATGACATGCCTCTCCTTCAAGCTATCTAAGGTAAAAGTTGACTGGCATGACATACATCCTTGCTAAGGACATGGTTAGTGCATCTAGTCACATTTTCAATTTTATTAGGACCTTTCAAGTGGTTCTATTTTATTAGGCTCATTCATGAAAATTAAATGAATTTGATGTTTATATGATATCACTATTGCTTCTTTGCTTGACTTGATCTAGCGATAGCATATGACATGTTTATGGGCTTGTAAACCTAGTGTTTGATCTAGAAAATGAGCTCTAAGTATTTAACTCAACATGGTACAAGATAACCCTTATTTGGAGGTGTGAAGAAGCTTGTCCTTGGATCAAACCGAGTTAAATATCTTTGGCAAATGATCTAGATTGGACCAAATTTAGGAATATGATCCTCACCCCATTGATTGACATTGATAATCTCTACCTATCTAAAATTTAAACCTTTGTGATCATTGATGACAAAGGGGAGAGAAACAAAGATATAAGTAATAGGGGGAGAGTTTGACATAGGGGGAGAGATATGACAAAGGAAAGGGATCAATTAAAATTTTGAGCACACAAGTAGGGGGAGCAAGCTCATGAACTTGTATGGTGCATTTGAATGTGCATTTCATATGTTTGCTTACATAGCACAAGTTTTAAATTACAAAATTCATGCTTGTGTGATGTATGCTAGTTGTAAGATTGAATGATGAAATTAAAATCATTAGATTACTTTCTTTTTCAAGTAAGTTTTCACAAGTGGTATCTTTTCAAAGTATGTTTCCAAGTGGTATAGAGTTAACCATGGTGCTAAGGATGGTATATTGGTGCACTCCGATTGGTATCACACTTCAAAGGTCCATCTTTTATACCTTAGCATCATTTGGTAGACATTGTCTCCTATATTTCCTATCCAAACATATGTGCAAGCTTCAATCCAAACTCTTAGCACATATGTAGGGGGAGCAATAGCTACCATTTGTGGTTCATGAAACTTGTCCATATTCTTTTACACATGGTAAATATGCTTGGGCAAGCAACATGGATTCAATTATATTTTAATTCATATATTTGTGAAAGGGTTGTCATCAATTACCAAAAAGGAGGAGATTGAAAGCTCTAGTTTGGTTTTGGTAAATTGATGAAACCCTAAGTGCTAACCTAGTTTATCAAGTGATCATGAGATAGGTAGCACACTCCAAGTAGTGAAGAGCAAATGAAGATCATAGCATGACAATGATGATGCCATGGTGAAAATCAAGCGCTTGAACTTGGAAAGAAGAAAGAGAAAAACAAAAAGCTCAAGGCAAAGGTATAAATCATAGGAGCTATTTTGTTTTGGTGATCAAGGCACTTAGAGAGTGTGATCACATTTAGGTTTGATAGCCATACTATTAAGAGGGGTGAAACTCGTATCGGTATGCGGTTATCAAAGTGCCACTAGATGCTCTAACTCATTGCATATGCATTTAGAATCTACTAGAATGCTAACACCCTTGAAATTGTTTGTGAAAATATGCTAACACATGTGCACAAGGTGATACATTTGGTGGTTGGCACATTTGAGCAAGGGTGAAGAAGTTAGACGTAAAGAGGAGTTAGTCTCGCTGGTCTCATGGTGACCGGACGCTAGTTCTAGTGGAACCAGCGCGTCCGGTCAGTTGTACCAGCAGAGATGCTGGTGTCGGTCAAACGACTGGACGCTGGGTCTTGAACGACCGAACGCTGACGAGGTGTGTCCAGTCCTATTGTCGGGCAGCACACAGAGGCTAGGGTCTCTGACCGGACGCTGGCAGAGTCTGGTCGTGCATGACCGCACGCGTCTGGTGGGCAAAAGGCATTTATGGAACCTTACTAGAAATGACCGGACGCTAGTGGCTCAGCATCCGGTTAGTATTGTGCGCAGTGTCCGATCAACTCAAGTGACCATTGTGATCGGGACACATGGCTGTTGTCGGGCGACCGGACGCTGAGGTCCAGTGTCTGGTCAACCCGCGTTGTGCCTAGTAAAGGGGTACAACGGCTCTATTTCGTGGGGGCTTCTATTTAAGCCCCATGGCCGGTTGAAGCTCACACCTTTGGCCATTTTCATTGATATAACAACCTTGTGAGCTTAGCCAAAGCCCTCCCACTCATCTCCATCATTGATTCATCATCTTTGTGAGATTGGGAGAGAATCCAAGTGTATTGCTTGAGTGATTGCATCTAGAGGCACTTGGTGTTCGTGTTTTGCTATGGATTTCGCTTGTTACTCTTGGTGGTTGCCGCCACCTAGATGGCTTGGAGCAGCGAGGATCATCGAGCGTAGAGTGGTGATTGTCTCCGGCTCTAATCATGGTGATTGTGAGGGGTTCTTGACCTTTCCCCAGCGGAGAGCCAAAAGGTACTCTAGTGGATTGCTCGTGGCTTGTGTGATCCTCATCTTGTGTTGGTTGTGCGGCACCCTATTGAGGGTTTGGCGTGTGATGCCAATTATCATGTGAACCTCCAAGTGAGTGAATCACCACAACGAGGAGTAGGTTGCCAGCAAGCAAGTGAACCTCAGTAAAAATCATTGTGTTCATCATTTGATTCCGAGGTGATTGATCTTCATAGTTATTCATCTTTGTGATTGATTGGTTCCTTCATCTACATGGCGGTATAACCTTCTTGATCACTCTCTTTATATTACCGAAAACTAGTTGTCAAGCTCTTTAGTGTAGCTAGTTGTGAGAGCGTGGTTGGTTGGTTGGTGTGGCTCTTTAGTTAGCCTTTGAGAGCACACTAACATAGGATAGTGTCATAGCTATTGTGTGAATAGATACTATCTAAACTAGAATTGTGGTAGGTTGCTTGCATTTTGAGTAGCCTAGC
The DNA here is from genome assembly GCF_019320115.1 of Miscanthus floridulus. Taxonomy (NCBI): domain Eukaryota; kingdom Viridiplantae; phylum Streptophyta; class Magnoliopsida; order Poales; family Poaceae; genus Miscanthus; species Miscanthus floridulus. The sequence goes on from NC_089587.1 coordinate 88,040,241, forward strand.
GCGACACTTGCTTTGCCTCATAATTGTCTAACCTTTTTGTTAAGTGTTGTTGTAGAAATTTTTATTAAGCTATTCACCCCCCTCTTGCCATCAGGACCTTTCAGGGCTCGCTGGCCTTGGGGAGAGGACGAAGACTATCATTCACAACGAACCTATAGACGAGTTAGAACAGTCCATCATCATGAACAGAAGATGTCAATCTCACCTCATGTGTCAGAGGCACTAGTTCACCGGCATATTCTCCTCCGGAATCTCCTCCGCCGCACGCTTGCCACGGTTGTCCTCGCCGACCATGAAGTTGATTGGGTCTACCAGAAGGGAGGAAGGCCACTACTGAGTTTTGCAAGGGCGGAGAGGTGCAAAGGAACAACAGTGGTTGCAAGTGTAGATGTGTTCGAGGCCGGAGCCCTCAGCTGGTATTTGAAGCCACGGAGCGAAGAGTGGACGCCTCGGGACATGCAAAAGGCAACCGCAATTAATAGAAGGTGAAGCGCTAGCTCACTAATACCAAAGAGAAAACGACACTGGGTGACTAAGGATAGAAGATCGAGGGGTTCTCTTAATAATAAAGGTCATGTTTTCAGACTTAATTAGATTAAGGTTGGAAGTCTAGAATCGGCTATTTTCAAATCAGCTCTTTGGCTGAAACAAGGTGTGCTATTAGGCAATAGAGAGTATGATTACCATCGATTCTACACAAGATATATGATACATGAATTACAAGTCTAGAACATTTTGGATTGCTTTCAACACTTCTAGCCGGATAGCATCACTTCTACGATTTGTTGCTTATCTTCTTTGGCTGATTCAGGAATGTTCTCGAGTGTAGGGTCGAGATGACAGACTAGAGGGAGGTGAATAGTCCTTTCTAAAATTAATCGCGTCGGCAAACCGAAACAAGTGCGGAATTAAAATAATCGGTCTAGCCAAGACTACACCCCTCTATCTATGTTCTCTAACACCTTGCAAAAGATCCTAAATAAGCAACTAAGGTGCCGGGCTAGCTAGAGCCCACCTATCTAATTCTAGGAGCAAGGTCACACAAACCTATGCCACTAGTACTTTAAACAATGAGAGAGCTCCTACTCATGCTAGTAAGCAAAAGCACAAAGCAAACTAAGCTTACTAGCAATGCTCAATAACAAGGCAACTAATGCCAAATTAGAGAGCACAAATACTTAGCTACACAAACTAGGCAATGTGACTTACAAGGTTACACAAACCAAATTAGCCACGCAAGGGAGCTACTTCTATGTTATACAAGCATAAAGGTAACTAGTAAGCTACATAAGCAAACTAATTACAAGAGCAACTACACAAGCACATTGTATATGAAAGTAATTACAAGCTTGTGTAACGAGGATGCAAACCAACGGGAAGAACAAAGTTGACACGGTGATTTTTCTCCCGAGGTTCACGTGCTTACCAACACGCTAGTCCCCATTGTGTCGACCTCTCACTTGGTGGTTCGGTGGCTAATTGGCATCACCCGCCAAGCCTACACGTCGGGTGCTGCAAGAACCTACCATGAAAGTGAGGGTAGCATAATGACACGCTTTACTAGAGTTGCTCTTTGTGGCTCCCACGGGGTGAGCACAATGCCCCTCACAAAACTCTTCTTCGAAGCACCGCACAAGCTTCTTGCGGGCTTCGACAGAGACCACCACCAAGCCATCTAGGAGGTGGCAACCTCCAAGAGTAACAAGCACCACTGGCTTGCAACTCAATCACCTAGTGCCACTCGATGCAACCTCACGATGCAATCGCACTAGAATCGCTCACTCACTCAATTGGATGAACACTATCAAGCTAGAGCGAGTTAGAGGGCTCCCAAGCACACTCAAGCATGGACACAAAGTCCACCGAGGTGCTCAGTACCAGCCATGGCCAAGACACCCTTCTATTTATAGCCCCACGGTCTAAACTAGCCGTTACCACTTCACTGGGCAAAACTCGGGGTGACCAGACGCGGTGATCGAAACGACCGGACGCATGACCTCAGCGTCCGATCAATGGATGCTTGCGACATGTTGCCTCCATTCAAACACAGTCACTCGATCTCAATGGTCAAGTGATGACCAGATGCGCTGCTCAAAGTGACCGGACGTAGGACCCCAGCGTCCGATCGTTTCTAATAAGCTCCCAGAGCTACTCAATAGCGACCGAACGCGTCCGGTCGATCACGATCGGACACAGTATTAGCATCTAATCCTTCTCCAACTTCTCTGCATCTCCTACATCACCGTATGTGAGCCTGACCAGACGTGCCCTGCCAGCATCTGGTCACTTTCAGCACTAGCGTCTAGTTGAAGACCGATGCCTGCACGCTCTCTGCTGCCATTGACCGGACGTAGGACCCTAGCATTCGGTCACCATGTGACTAGCGTCCGGTGCACTACAAAACCCTACATTTCTATATAGGGCGCCGGTGGCACCGTTGGACTGTTCGCCGGTGAAGTTTCAAAACTTTCCTCGCCTCAGTTCCATTGTCGAGTTGATCCACATCAAGTCCAACTTTATCTCCTTTGTAAATGTGCCAACACCACCAAGTGTACACCACCATGTGTATGTGTGTTAGCATTTTCACAATCATTTCCCAAAGGATTAGCCACTCAACTTTCCACGCCACACAATCCTAGCGATGATGCAAAGTTAGATCACTCGAGTAGCACTAGATGACCAATATGCAAACAAGTTTGCCCCTCTTAAAAGTACGGTCATCTATCCTAAACCCAATCATCAACTTCTCTACACACCTATGATCGGTGGAATGAAATGTCCTAGGTTATACATTTTCCTTGCGCATTCCATTCCATCTCCTCCAATGTCGATGCAACACATGCACCAACACGATCAACAATGATATGATCCACTTCATATCATCATGTGATCATATTGGTTCATCGATATTGACTTCACTTACTTTTCACTATTGCCTTTGTCCATCGGCGCCAAGTCTTGCTCAAGCTTCACCGCTACGTGGTCCATCGCTCCAAAGCCTCTAACTTGCCCTCCATGCTTGCAACCGGTCCATCAAGCCAAGTCTTGTCTTGATCTTCTCCACCTTGATCACATGACTCAATGTCATGTCTCATGTGCAATGAGCTCCTTCATTGTCACATGTGTGAGCTTTGCAACATCTCCGAGCCATTTTCACCTTCATGGCATATGTTGCTCACACATATGTACCTGTGGACTAATCACTTGTGTATCTCACATAAACATAATTAGTCCACCTAGGTTGTCACTCAATTACCAAAACCTCACAAGGATCTTTCATCGAGGCTACTTTAGATGGATCTGCCTTCTCTGACTTTGGCCAGTAGTTCCTGCTTCTTTTGTTTGATGGCATCGGGTATTTGTGCCATGATGGACTTATGATGATCGATGGCAGCCTTCACGTTTTCTAGCTCCTTCTCAAGTTCTGCATGCTTGATTTCTAGTTGAGACAACTCTGGGTTGATCCTGTGGGAGGAGTTCTTCAAATGATCAATCGGCTGTGTCGACTCTTTGGCCTCTTGCCTATTAGAGTTCCCCTTGGCCAATAAAGTTTCATGGTAGAATAGATTTCTCTGAGTCTTTTTCACCTTGAGGGCCTGATCTTCAAAAATAGATAAAGGTGACAAGACTCTAGAGAGAACTATGGATGGATTACCCTTAATAGCCAAAAAGACTCTCTGCATTAAATCAGTGTCTTGAACCAAATCGGCTATATTCTTCTCAAACATTGGCAATATGTCTCTTAGCTGATTTTTTGTCTCCTCTAACAAAGCTTCCTTAGATGAGATGGCTGACAAGCTAATTTCATCTTTATCAAGATACTCTTCAAGATTGAAAGAGTAGCTTAGGGCTAGAAGATTAAGTGCCTATGTATAAGAAAATCTTGGTCAAGAGGTTTGAATTATAACAAAATGGATGGTAAAGATGATACAGTACCTTTTCTGTAATAGCCTTGTCTAAAGAGGAGGAATAGCTAATAATGCACTAGTAATATCTGGTTGAATCGGCTTTGAACTCTCAACATTGACATCTGCAAACATCAGAGAAAATTTTTAGTTCATGTTTATTGCAGAGAAATAAATTGAGCTTGTGACTTTCCTACCATCAGTTGTGTGCTGGATTGGGGAATCAACAGTTTGAATATCAGCGATAGTAGGATCATTTTCAATGAGGAGATTGTCGAATTCCTGCTCTTGCATCGATGCTTCCTCAAGAAGTATCTGGCATGGTAAGAAGTCAGATGAAGAATAAAAGTTGAATAGAATCTAGAATTTTTGAGAAAACACTTCGGCAGCATCAAGGATAAGATAGAAGGACTCACATCTTCTACCGTTTTGGAAGCATCTGTTGTTTTCAACAAAATTGGCTCTTCTTAGGGATTGACTGATGAAGGTTTGGTTGATGCCGAAACGAATGTCTGGGACAACAGCTCCGCACCCAGAACCGATTGGGATGTAATGGTTGATAACTATGAAAAAAGGGGATCAGAAGTTGAGCATCAGTTTTGAGAAGAATATGGATTATTTACCAAAGCAGCTGATGGTCTCGTCCTATGGAGTCTCTTCCTAGTAGTGGTTTTCTAGGTTGTTCCTTGAGCCGGCTTGTGCTTTGAAGATCGATACGTTACAATGGTGGAGGCAGCATGAGTTTTTATCATTTTCTTCAGTGAAGGTGTGGATGATCCTATTCTTAAAATCGGGCATGATGGCTGGTAATCTATAGGATGCCCCTTCCTATCCAAGCTCGAAGGATCAAATTTAGTATCTTGAAAGGGTCGGTTAGAACGGTTGGCAAAAGAATTCATCAGACAATTTTCTTAAAAAGAAATGGTAAGTTACCTCTTTGTCAGAAGTAAATTCCCCATCCAGAGCTATGCACAAAGGGTGGATCAACCCACAGAAAAGATGGGAGTGTCATTCTTGCCACCAGGAGTCGAAGAGAGTGGAAGAAAAGTTAACCCTGATCCAGTCATGCAAGCAAAGGGAAGGAAAATCTGAGCCTGGTTGGAAAACTCTGGAGGCTTCCAGTACTTCACTAATACTTTCTCTTCTCCTCAGTATATCCTTGAAGAAAAGTTAAGGAGGTAATTGGCTAAGACCAAATTGATGAGCTACAAAAGAAGGGTTGTAAAACTCATAGGTTGGAAGGTTGCCTTGGAGGAAGGAGCCTATAGCCATTTTGCCTCAACCATGACAAAATTCAGCTGGAAGGACACAGAGCTTGATGAAGGAATTGAATATTGCAGTCGTCGTCTTATCCGAACAACCTGATTCAAATCAAAATTTGAATGGGAAGATCAGCTTATTGTTTTCATCCTCATCGAATGGTAACCAAGTCAGGATGTCTGCATCAAACCCTCTATAAAACTTTTTGAAGAGATGGACAATATCGATGTCAATTGTTATGGCCGATGCAGTCTCACCATAGCTCATGCACTGACGGGTTCTTCCTTCTTCGCCTTTATATTCCTCATCAAAGTTGGAGGAAGGGAAATTCAGGTTCCTAAGATCAGGCCTTACAATCTTATGCATATACAAGTTGAGCCATAGTTGTATCAACCACCAACAGCCACTGATAGTATGCACTAGTTTATTCTTTAGTAATTGGGCAGCTACCTGGTGCATCAGATGATATGCAGCTCCTAGCAGATACTTTCCAAGAGGGATACTGTAACAACCCAAAAATCCACACACCAAAAATTCCAACTACAAAATTTTTTCTTCAAAACCCCATGTGATGTTGAGTGACAAATAGAAGTCAAACCCTAGTTTGCATTTAGTTGTAACCTAATTACTCATTTTCATATGCAAAGTATGTCACTTATCATACATGTTTAAATTCCTAACAAATAAATCATGCATGTGCTTAATACCAAATTATGAGTTGGTTCTCATTGCCCTTTTTGTTGTGCAAATAAAAGCAACAACCTATAATTAATTAATCATGTAATTAATTAATTAAGTAAGTGCCACCTAAGTATGTGGACTCCACATATAAGCCCTAAACTCTTGCCCAAACCAAAATGAAGGTATTGTAACTATAATTATGAGACTAAATAAATCAATCCCTAAACAAATTGGCAACAAATAAAAGAGAAAGGAAAACAAAATAGAAAAAGAATAAAAAAAAGAGAAAGGAAAGAATAGGGAGTAGCAGCAGCCCAGGCCTGCTCGGCCTTGCGAGCCAGCCCGCCTGCCCTCCCACTCGTGCATGCAGCCCACGAAGCCAGCCCAGCCTCGCCTCACCACCCGCGCGCGCGTAGACGCCGACCGCCGGGTCCCACCTACCAGCCTGTACCGCTTCATCACGTCGCGACGCGCCTGAGCCGCACCCGCTGTCAACTGGACCCCACGCGTCAGCCACCCCAGCAACAGGGTCTTCTTCCTCCCCACACCAGCCTCTCCTCCTGACCGAGCCCCAACCGAAGCAGCAGGCGCGGGCCCAGGGTCACTCAAATCGCATGACCTTGTTCCCTTGGAGCCACGCCCACGCAACCCCTACGCCACCAACACCACACGCTAGGACCATCTGATGCACTCGGCGCATCGCCTGTCGTCCGCCCCCATCCGCCATTGGTGAGCAGTGGAGCTTTGCCTATAAAAGGAGGAGCCCGGAACCCTAGCGCCTCACCACGCCTTGCCACCGTCGTGCGGTTCGCACCAACACACTAAGCCAAGGGACAAGAGGAGAAGGAGAGGCGTGGAGAAGGACGCCGCCGCTACTGCCGGGGCCCTGCCGCTGCTAGAGCCGGAGAAGGAGGGAGCACCACCATCGTCATCCTGGGAGCGGCACGGCCACCACTACATGGCACCGCCACCACCTTCAAACTCCCCACGGTAAGCACACTTCACTGAGACCACTCCTAGCCTCTCGGACGCCATGAACGGACCACGTCGGAGCAAGAGCTCTTGCTCCGGCTTAGCCAACCGGTAGCCTAGAAGGACCACCACGACCCTCTTGTTGAGCCAAACGAAAACACGAAGCAAAGGGAAGAAAGGGGGCGACGTCGAGCCCTCTACTCGGGAATGCTAGCGCCGAGCGCTCTGCTCATGCCTTGCATACGCATCGCACGCACGCATGCGCTCACCATGGCCAGAGCACGGCCATGGCGAGGCTGCCTTGCCCGCACCACCGCGAGAACCACGCTGTTTGCACCCTGCCTGGCTCCGCGATGACTCGGGACACACTGCGCGCACCAACAGAAGAGAAGAAGGCCACTGGTGCTCCGTCTAGCTTGCGCCGCACCCCACCGCGTCCTTCATGGCCGCCACCATGGCTGAAGCCACCGGAAGCCTCTAGCGCCCCTTCAACCTGCCCGCCACACCCATCGGAGCCACAGGGAGCTCACGCACCCCACCAAGCCTGCTCCCAGCTGCCGCATAGACTGGCCACCATCGACGCGCCATAGCCGAGCCGCCGTTGTCGTGGCTAGTCCTTGGGAAGCCCTAACCATCACTCTGACCTCACCATCGTGTTCATCGAGGCGAGGGGATGATTTCGCCCAAGCTAATTGCACCCTAGCGCCACTGGAGCCACTAATTAGGCGAGCTCGCCATCAGCGGGCACCATGCCGCCGTCCGATCGAAACAGAGGAGAAGAAAGGGGGGTGCGATGCACCTGGCGCACAGTGCGCTAGGAGAGAGAAAAGGAGGATGGATCGGGTCCACCATGGACTTGGTGTGCGGTTCATGAACCACAGAATGGTGGTCCACCATGAACCAATTCTATGGACCCAGGCCTAGTAAAAGCCCATAGGGGTGACGTGGCCTCACTAGTGAGCACCACGTGGCGGGCCAAGCCCGGCCCGTATCCGGCCCAATCGACCTAGTCGAGGCCCAGCCTATGTTGACCGATTTACTGGGCCCACATGTCAGTGACACAGAGACTCTAGACCCACTTGTCAGTGGGTGACATCATGCTGACATCATGATGACGTCATGCGGGTCCCACCTGTCAGTAACAAACACAGCCGAGGTGACGACATGATGATGTCACGGTGACGTCAGGTGCTGACATCAACAGCTCTGGCCCCACCTGTCTATGACTGTGATCCGATGACTGTTGACTCGCCCGTTGATTTGATGATTGACTTTGACCGGACTCACATGACAGTGACCCAAGAGCCCCCGGTCCCACCTGTCGAAACTGATGACGTTGATGACATCATGCTGATGTCAAGCTGACATCAGCGGGACCCCACCTGTCAGCTCGGAACCGAGATGATGACATCATGCTGACGTCATACTGATGTCAGCATGCCACGTGGACCAACAGGAGCGTGACACGTGTCAGCACGATATTAATTCAGCTTTTTCCCATTTTTAGAAATGATTAAAACTTCAGAAATTCATAACTAATTCATATGAACTCAGAAAAATACAAGACCAGGACCAAAATTCATCTAAAATCGAGCTCTACGCAATGAACCCATGATTGACTGCATTTGGCTCTTTTGAATTTTCATTACTTTTTGTGCTATTCTATAGACGTCGCTAACGCAACTATAATGCGATCGTTTGCAGACTCGGAGGAGAACTAGACGGACAGGGACCGAGAGTACCATGAGGAGTATGGAGACAACTTCACTGAAGGTGCCACATCCCACCCAATCTCGTAGCACCTATTACGCATGGCTAATATAGAGCTGCTATTGCTTTACTTTATTGTTATAATCACACTACGATAGGACTTCCATAGTAGTATGCTTACTTGATGGTCTTTATCTTGACGCAACCTTACCCTCGCTTACCTTGCTATTAGGCTAGACACACGCTTGCTGCTATATTTCATTGCTTATTACTTCTACTACGCTTGTACTACACTGATGCGTGGTGGAAACTGGAGTTATCTAGACTATGGGGAAAGTGCTACGTGTGTGACTTGGGTGTGTGGAGGGTGAGGGTTGTGTCGACCAAGTTGGAGTATACGACGAGCCTGGGGCAAGTCTTGCCATGAGGTGCTACCTGGGCACCCCTGGAATGGATACCTATGGTGGGTAAATGGTGATATGAGGTGGCCCTGGGTGTGAACCTGTGATGGGAGGAGCTCAGGGTGGAGGTGCTGTGGTGGCACAGTAAAACCCTTATGAAGACATTCTGGCTTGGTCATCTCTAAGGACTTACTAGTACTCAGACTCACCGAGAAGCCTTACGTACCACTCGCCCTATATGGTGCGGGATGGCTAGACTACTTGGTAGGATATTGCCACTACTGCTAGGTTAATGGCGGACAGTGCAAGAAGGTATGGGGCGCGGAGGATTTTCCCCACACCCTTCTGAGACTTCATGGAGACCATGTGGACCTAGCTCATGACTCACAGTTTTAGCAACCCCAGACTAGACTTGGGGTGTACCAGGGCTGAATGGTAGAGTGGCATTATCCTAGGCTAGCAAGCGGCCGAAATCAGCCCAGTTGATGATGGTCAGCGAAGAAAGCATATCTTGTGGTTATATAAAACCTCTACAGAGTGTATGGTTGATCGATCGATACATATGCCGACTTGTCGGCTATGGACCTTTCCTGGGTTTCACTTAAACTAGATAGCGAGATGAGTCCTTCTCTTCTTCCCCCGTGAGAGAGTGTCAGTCGTAGCTAGGGGCTACGGGCCATAAGACAGTGCCGAGAGGGAGTTGGCCTATCGACTGAGCGATGGTATGGTGATGATATGGAGATGGTGGTATATCAATCCCAGGATTGAAACCTGGCTCTAGATGGAAATGGGGTGGAATGTGTGTGGGAATGGTGTTAAAACTTGACTATACTATTATATACGTGATATGCTAATACATAGGAAACCCCAGCCTTATAGGTTCCTTTTGATTATATCCAACTTGCATCCAATTTCCACAAAGCAATGCTCATAGGGTGGGAGTGGCCAGTACAAATCGTACTGATAAACTTTGGCACACAGGTTCTGCTGAGGAGTATAGCTCTGAGGAGTTTGATGGTTGAGGGGTTCGTTCCTATGCTTGAGTTTTGGCGATCTTATCTCCAAGTTGTTCTAGATGAATGCTACTTTTGATTCCACCGATGCGGCGATGTAATAATTTATGTAATTCCACACTTTATGTACTCTGATATTATCATTGTATGGATGTGGTATTCGACTAGAATTTGGGTAATATGATCTACAATGGTCATAATACACTTCAACTCTATGGATTTCCTTTCATGGAAATGAGGTCGTTTCAGTTGGTATCAGAGCCATACTTGACCCTAGGACGAAACCCTCAGAAATGGACGATAGAATAGGACATGAGCAGCCCTTCTTTCGGTTATATACCGACCCTGTATTTACTTTTATGCAAGGCTTATCTATTTATTGACCTGCTAACACCTGTTTCCTTAAAACATGTAGATGGCAACGAACGTCGAATGGCCACCTCTAGGACCGCTACCTCTGGACCACGCCAAGCTTACCTTCGACCTACGTGAGCTCAGGGGTTTTGCATAGACCCTCTACTGAGTTCTCATCATGTTAGGAGTCCCTGATGGGCTTGTCAAGGTCACCTGCACCAGGAAGTCAGCTCAGGAAGGAGGAATCGAAGGACCGGTTGTCACCTCAGTCGAGTTCCTAGCTAGCACTACCTTACCTTCTGTTCCAGCTTTCACCGAGTTAACTATAGAGGACACAGTCGAGGAGGAACTACGAGCTGTCTCACACAGGGCACTTCATAGAGTGAAGAGGGACCACTATGAGCACCTGAAGATGATAGAGTTCCGTCTACTTCCCCAGGCCCCGACCTCAGCCTTACCCCTAGTGAGCAGAGTTTCACAGCCGGCAGAGTTATCTTTGCCGAGGAGGACATATGCCTTCGCATCTTGGCTATCCACCTACTAGAGCAGGACAGGTATGTGACCTAGCTTAAGCAGAGGAGACGTCAGGACCAGGCCCTTCTATGGGAGTACTAGGAGCGAGACTCATAGGGAGCACATGAGCGAGCTAGTCTACTTGAGACAATTGCCAAGCTATAGGACGAGCTCAACCGTCGTGAAGAAGTCCACAGAGCCAAGGTTGCTGACTTACAGGACAAAGCCGCCGACCTAAGCAACAGGAACTGCTACCTCGATAGCAAGGTCTTGGAGTTGTAGAGAGTTGGACGACAAGAAGGCCAAGTTCAACCGCAGAGGAGATAGAGAGAGGTCCAAGGGGATTGATATGCTGAAAATCCAATCTAAGAACAAGACCATAACTCAGGAGCTAGAGGAGTTTAGGAAGAAGGCCGTTTGCAACCAGGGTCACCTGATCGAGACACTCAGGTAGAACGAGTACCTATAGGACAAGTGTGAGAGGACTTGGTAGGCTTAGCAGAAGTCTGACAAGAAGCGCCTTAGGGAGATGAAGGGTATGTGGGATCAGCTACCCAAGGAGATTCGTAGCAAGACAAAGCCTAGGATAGAGGAGTTTGAGTTAGAATCAACTCACCTCAACCTAGATGCCTACCCTACCCTACCTGGAGCCAAGCCTACTAAGGAGCTCGCCGAGGCCTTGAAGTACGTGTCCTGACTTCACAAGTCTGACGAGGAGATCAAGATCGAGAACAGTCGTATCCCAGCTGTAGTATATGAGTTAGAGTAGATGACCCTGCATGGTCATGAGTCATGTCAGTGGCTTCCATAAGTTGTACCCCATGATGTACCCCTTATGAGATGTAATATGAGACACTATGCATAGTAGGATTCTCGTGAGTCTCCAAGTGTAGCTACTGGAGATGATGCTATGTAATAAAACCCATGTAATGAATGTTTTGGATCTTATTGCATCTTATGGATCTTATTGCTTCCTTGTAATGAGTGTTGGATAGTATAAATATTTTTCTTTAAATCATCAAAATCATGTAATCATACTAAATTATAAGCACTTAGGGCACAAACACTAAAATTCCTATGATCTGTGTTGCAGATGCCGAACCGCCGATCTGCTTGCCTAATGAACCGTAGACGTGCGCCCACCCCCGAACCAGTTGAACCAAACGGGGGGCATGGTGGCAACAACCATGGCTGTGGCCGTGGATGTGGAGGGATACCCTTCAACCTGGAGAATACCCCGCCGCTTGTTGAGGAGAACATTCCGCCACCACCACCACTGAACCTAGCAGAGGTGATGGCACAACAGACCCAGCTTCTTGCAGCTCTTGTTGACGAAGCAAACCATCATCAGGGAGATCAGCAGAATGACTTCCAAAGGAAGCTGGAGGGATTTCTGAAGCTAAGGCCACCCACCTATGATGGCACCAACACTGACCCGCTTATAGCCGATGACTAGCTCAAGGAGATGGAGAAGAAGCTTGACCTCACTACTTTCACCGACGATGAGTGTGTCGGAGCTACCGCACACCAGCTCATAGGTGCAGCACGTGCCTAGTGGGATAGTTTCAATGATTCCCATGAGGACCCTATCAACATCTCATGGGATGAGTTCGCCAAAGCATTCGCTGAGTATCATATTCCCAAGGGTATCATGGAGGCCAAAGCTGAGGAGTTCCGCAACATCAAGATGGGAAAGGACAGGGTGACTGAGTACACCACTCACTTCACCAACCTTCTACGCTATGCACCTTCCTATGTTGTGAACTCTGAGAAGGAGAAGCTATACTATTACCACAAGGGACTTAACCCGCACATCAAGCTGAAGTTTGGTAGTATTGAGAGTAGCATGCTACGTGCTCTAGTGGATCGCTGCATCCAGATCGAGAAGGACCATGCTAAAGTTGGAGAGGAGTACAGGGAGAGGAAGCATAAGCCTGAGGAGTCCTTCCGTGGCCGTGATCACAAGAGGTTCCATAAAGATGCACCATCCAGGGAACGCTCTCGCCACAACAGGGATGACAACCCTAGATCGAGTAGGGGTGGCGGAGGCTACACCACCAAATACTCCCACCCTGCTCAGGATCGTTACACCCAGGACTGTTATGCTTAGGATCACAACACTCAGGACTGTTTCAACTGTCCCTGCTCAGCGAATGAACGCCTAGCACAGAACCACTCTGCACCAAGCACTGGAAACTGGAAGGCATCCGCGCCAACCCCTACAGGTGGTGCACCTTTCACCTGCTTCGCTTGTGGCCAACTGGGTCACAAAGCTGCTGAGTGCCCTCAGAACTTAGCCGCTCAGAAGTCTCAGTTCAAGGGATCTGCTACTCATGGACATCTCAACCATCTGGACGTCAAGGAAGCACAGGCTACCCCTGACATTGTGTACGGTATGTTTTTAGTTAATGGCAATACTGCATCAGTTCTATTTGACTCTGGAGCCACTTGTTCTTACATATCATCCAAGTTTGCATGAGAGCATGACCTGCCTATAACCCCACGTGGAAAGCCTATCATCACCAGCTCACCTTTAGGAGACCCAAAGTGCACCCACATCTATAAGAGAGTGAGTCTTACCATTGAGGGTCTTATCTTTAAAGCCGACCTAACCCTGTTACCTTCCACAAGCCTAGACATCATCTTAGGTATGGATTGGCTAACCATTCACCGAGGTATCATATCATGTTCACCTAGATACGTCCAAGTAACCTACCCATCAGGCCAAGTTATTAGGTGTGAACCTCAGTCCGGAAAGTCCACTTCTATCCTATGTGCCCTTAAAGCCAGTTCAGAATCACAAAAAGAGGAGAAGACAGTTCATGATGTGCCTGTGCTCAGAGACTATCCCAATGTATTCCCTGAAGAATTACCAGGTATGCCACCAAACCATGATGTAGAGTTCATCATTGATCTTTTGCCGGGAACAGGACCCATTGCCAAGAGACCCTATCACATGTCAGTTGACGAACTAGCCAAGCTCAAGAAACAGCTTGATGAGCTCATCTCGAAGGGGTTTATCAGACCCAGTGCTTCACCCTAGGGATCCCCTATTCTATTTGTTAAGAAGAAGGATGGCTCAATGAGAATGTGCATTGATTACCGAAACTTGAACGCAGTCACCATCAAGAACAAGTACCCCCTGCCAAGGATTGATGATTTGCTTGATCAGCTTCAAGGTGTCAAGTATTTCTCCAAGATTGATCTTAGATCTGGCTATCATCAGATGAAGATTCAAGAGAGTGACATCCCAAAGACAACTTTTGTGACTAGGTATGGGTAGTTTGAGTTCACTGTGGTGTCCTTTGGACTCACGAATGCTCCCGTATACTTCATGAACATGATGAATAAGGTTTTCATGGATGAACTGGATATGTTCGTGGTAGTATTCATTGATGACATCCTTGTTTATTCACCCTCCGCCGAAGAACATGAACATCATCTAAGAACTATGCTTGAGAAATTAGCCCAACATTAGCTCTACGCAAAGTTCAGCAAATGCGAGTTTTGGCTACAGAAAGTTGCCTTCATAGGCCATGTACTATCAACTGAAGGTGTTGCAATTGACCTAGCTAAGATTAAAGCTGTGAAAGAGTGGGATCAACCTCGTAACATGACTGAAGTCAGAAGTTTCTTGGGATTGGCTGGATATTACCGCCGATTCATCGAGAACTTTTCCAGAATTGCCCGTCCATTGACAAACCTTCTGAAGAAGACTAAGGAGTTTGAATGGACGCCCGAGTGCGAGCAAAGCTTCTGGGGATTGAAACAGAAGCTTACCACCACTCCTATGCTAGCATTGCCTGATATTAGCAAAGATTTTGTGGTCTATTGTGATGCATCCCATCAAGGACTTGGCTGTGTATTGATGCAAGGTGGAAGAGTGATAGCTTATGCTTCTCAATAGTTGAAAGAACACGAGAACCGTTACCCCACTCATGATCTTGAGTTAGCAGCAGTTGTGCATGCTTTGAAGATCTAGAAGCACTACTTGATAGGCAACAAGTGTGATATCTACACCGATCACAAGAGCTTGAAGTACTTTTTCACTCAAGAAGATTTGAATATGAGGCAACGCCGTTGGCTAGAGTTGATTAAAGACTATGACCTAGAAATTCACTATCATCCGGGAAAAGCTAATGTAGTCGCAGATGCTCTCAGTCGCAAGAGTTACTATCACACTTTGATCACTGAATCCGTACCACCTGAGCTCAAGGAAGAGATTGAAGATTTCCAGCTTGAGATACTACCGCATGGCTTGTTGAATGAGCTCCGCATACAGTATGATCTCATAGATCGCATTTGTCAAGCTTAGAAAAATTGTGAAGAGATCGAATATCTCCATGGTCTGATGAAACTAGGCTATAAGACCAACCACCATGAAGATAAACAAGGAACCATCTAAAGGATAGAATCTATGTACCTTTGGATCCAGCACTACAAGAGGAAATTCTGTCAGAAGCTCATGATTCTAAGTACTGTATTCACCCTAGAGGTTCAAAGATGTATCAAGACTTGAAGAAACACTTTTGGTGGAAAGGCATGAAGATAGACATTGTGGGACATGTGGCATGATGTGACACCTGTAATAGAGTCAAGGCTAAACATCAAAGGCCTGTAGGATTGCTGAAGCCTCTTGATGTTCCCGAGTGGAAATGGGAGAGCATATCCATGGATTTCATAGTCGGGTTGCCCTGTTCACAGAAAGGCAATGATTCCATTTGGGTGATTGTAGATCGTTTGACCAAGGTTGCTCACTTTGTACCCGTTAAGACCAAGATCGATGCCGAAAAATTAGCAGATCTATATGTTGAGCATATCCTCAGACTGCATGGAGCTCCCTCTAGTATTGTATCTGATCGTGGTCCTCAGTTTATATCCTGATTCTGGGAAGCTTTGCACAAGTCCATTGGAACCAAACTTGATTTTAGTACCGCTTATCACCCATAGATAGATGGACAGACTGAACGAGTAAATGAGATCTTAGAAGACATGCTCCATGCTAGTGTACTGAATTATGGCTCTGATTGGGAGAAATGCCTACCCTATGTAGAGTTCTCTTACAACAATAGCTACCAAGCCAGCATCAAGATATCGTTGTTCGAAGCTCTGTATGGTAGACCTTGTAAGACACCTTTGGTGTGGTCTCAACCGGGAGAAAGATCATTCTTTGACTCTGCTAAGATTCAAGATGTCGAAGAAGGAATTGCTCAAGTGAAGGAGAATTTGAGAATTGCTCAAAGTCGATACAAGAGCTATGCTGACAAAAGAAGAAGAGAACTTGAGTACAATGTGGGGGATTTCGTCTATCTCAAGGTATCCCCGCTATGTGGAACTATCAGATTCCATGTGAAAAGAAAGCTCGCCCCTAGATTTGTTGGGCCATACAAGATCCGCAAGAGGATTAGAAAACTCGCTTACAAACTTGAGCTACCCGAGGAATTGGTGGGTGTACATCCCGTATTCCATGTCTCACAGCTACGCAAGTGTTTGAGAGTGCCCGATGAAGTAATCCCGACTGATACCCTTGACATTCATAACACTCTGGAGTATAAAGAACATCCTATCCGAATTCTGGGTAGAGATACCAAAGAAACCCGAAGCAAAACTATTCCTATGTGCAAGGTCCAATGGAGCAATCACATTGAGAGAGAAGCAACATGGGAGAAAGATTCTGACCTCTGGCTACAATATCCTTATCTCTTCGAAGGGTACATTCTGCTTTAATCTCAAGGATGAGATTCTGTTAAGGGGGTAGGACTGTAACAACCCAAAAATCCACACACCAAAAATTCCAACTACAAAATTTTTTCTTCAAAACCCCATGTGATGTTGAGTGACATATAGAAGTCAAATCCTAGTTTGCATTTAGTTGTAACCTAATTACTCATTTTCATATGCAAAGTATGTCACTTATCATGCATGTTTAAATTCCTAACAAATAAATCATGCATGTGCTTAATACCAAATTATGAGTTAGTTCTCATTGCCCTTTTTGTTGTGCAAATAAAAGCAACAACCTATAATTAATTAATCATGTAATTAATTAATTAAGTAAGTGCCACCTAAGTATGTGGACTCCACATATAAGCCCTAAACTCTTGCCAAAACCAAAATGAAGGTATTGTAACTATAATTATGAGACTAAATAAATCAAACCCTAAACAAATTGGCAACAAATAAAAGAGAAAGGAAAACAAAATAGAAAAAGAATAAAAAAAGAGAAAGGAAAGAATAGGGAGCAGCAGCAGCCCAGGCCTGCTCGGCCTTGCGAGCCAGCCCGCCTGCCCTCCCACTCATGCACGCGGCCCACGGAGCTAGCCTAGCCTCGCCTCGCCACCCGCGCACGCAGACGCCGACCGCCGGGTCCCACCTGCCAGCACGTACCGCTTCACCACGTCGCGACGCGCTTGAGCCGCACCCGCTGCCAACCGGACCCCACGCGTCAGCCACCCCAGCAATAGGGTCTTCTTCCTCCCACGCTAGCCTCTCCTCCCGACCGAGCACCGACCGAAGCAGCAGGCACGGGCCCAGGGTCACACAAATCGCATGACCTTGTTCCCTTGGAGCCGCGCCCACGCAACCCCTACGCCACCAACCCCACATGCCAGGACCGTCCGATGCGCTCGGCGCATCACCTACCGTCCGTCCCCGTCTGCCATTGGTGAGCAGTGGAGCTTTGCCTATAAAAGGAGGAGCCCGGAACCCTAGCGCCTCACCACACCTCACTGCCGTCGTGCGGTTCGCACCAACACACTAAGCCGAGGGATGAGAGGAGAAGGAGAGGCGTGGAGAAGGACGCCACCGCTGCTGTCGGGGCCCTACCGCTGCCGGAGCTAGAGAAGGAGGGAGCACCACCGTCATCATCCCAGGAGCTGCACGGCCACCACTACACAGCACCGCCACCGCCTTCAAACTCCCCACGGTGAGCACACTTCGCTGAGACCACTCCTAGCCTCTCGGACGCCATGAACAGACCACACCGGAGCATGAGCTCTTGCTCTGGCTTAGCCAACCGGTAGCCTAGAAGGACCACCACGACCATCTTGTTGAGCCAAACGGAAATGCAAAGCAAAAGGAAGAAAGGGGGCGACGCCAAGCCCTCTGCTCAGGAACGCTAGCGCCGAGCACTCTGATCATGCCTTGCATATGCATCGCACGCACACACGCGCTCACCATGGCCAGAGCATGGCCATGGCGAGGCCGCCTTGCCCGCACCACCATGAGAACCATGATGTTTGCACCCTGCCTGGCTCCGCGACGACTCGGGACACACCGCGTGCACCAACTGAAGAGAAGAAGACCGCTGGTGCTCTGTCTAGCACGTGCCGCACCCCACCGGAGCACCACCGCGTCCTTCATGGCCGCCACCTTGGCCAAAGCCACCGAGAGCCTCTAGCGCCCCTTCAACCTGCCCGCCACACCCACCGGAGCCACGGGGAGCTCACGTACCCACCAAGCCTGCTCCCAGCCACCGCACAGACTGGCCGCCATCGACGTGCCGCAGCCGAGCCACCATTGTCGTGGCCAGTCCTTGGGAAGCCCTAACTGTCACTCTGACCTCACCATCGTGTTCGTCGAGGCGAGGGGATGATTTCACCCAAGCTAATTGCACCCTAGCGCCACTAGAGCCGCCAATTAGGCGAGCTCGCCATCGACGGGCACCACGCCGCCGTCCGATCGAAACAGAGGAGAAGAAAGGGGGGGTGCGGTGCACCTGGCGCACAGTGTGTCAGGAGAGAGAAAAGGAGGATGGACCGGGTCCACCATGGACTCGATGTGCGGTTCATGAACTGCAGAAGGGTGGTCCACCATGAACCGATTCCGTGGACCTAGGCCTAGTAAAAGCTCACAGGGGTGACGTGGCCTCACCAGTGAGCACCACGTGGCGGGCCAAGCTCGGCCCGTATCCGGCCTAATCGGCCTAGTCGAGGCCCGGCCTATGTTGACCGTTGACCGGTCAACGTTGACCAATTGACCGGGCCCACATGTCAGCGACACAGAGACTCTGGACCCACTTGTCAGTGGGTGACGTCATGCTGACGTCATAATGACGTCATGCGGGTCCCACCTATCAGTAACAAACACAGCCGAGGTGACGACATGATGATGTCACGGTGATGTCAGCTACTGACGTCAGCAGCTCTGACCCCACCTGTCTGTGACTGTGATCCGATGACTGTTGACTCACCCGTTGATTTGATGATTGACTTTGACCGGACTCACATGACAGTGACCCAAGAGCCCCCGGTCCCACCTGTCGAAACTGATGACGTTGATGACATCATGCTGATGTCAAGCTGACATCAGCGGGACCCCACCTGTCAGCTCGGAACCGAGATGATGACATCATGCTGACGTCATACTGATGTCAGCATGCCACGTGGACCAACAGGAGCGTGACACGTGTCAGCACGATATTAATTCAGCTTTTTCCCATTTTTAGAAATGATTAAAACTTCAGAAATTCATAACTAATTCATATGAACTCAGAAAAATACAAGACCAGGACCAAAATTCATCTAAAATCGAGCTCTACGCAATGAACCCATGATTGACTGCATTTGGCTCTTTTGAATTTTCATTACTTTTTGTGCTATTCTATAGACGTCGCTAACGCAACTATAATGCGATCGTTTGCAGACTCGGAGGAGAACCAGACGGACAAGGACCGAGAGTACCATGAGGAGTATGGAGACAACTTCACTGAAGGTGCCACATCCCACCCAATCTCGTAGCACCTATTACGCATGGCTAATATAGAGCTGCTATTGCTTTACTTTATTGTTATAATCACACTACGATAGGACTTCCATAGTAGTATGCTTACTTGATGGTCTTTATCTTGCCGCAACCTTACCCTCGCTTACCTTGCTATTAGGCTAGACACACGCTTGCTGCTATATTTCATTGCTTATTACTTCTACTACGCTTGTACTACACTGATGCATGGTGGAAACTGGAGTTATCTGGACTATGGGGAGAGTGCTTCGTGTGTGACTTGGGTGTGTGGAAGGTGAGGGTTGTGTCAACCAAGTTAGAGTATACGACGAGCCTGGGGAAAGTCTTGCCGTGAGGTGCTACCTGGGCACCCCTGGAATGGATACCTATGGTGGGTAAATGGTGATATGAGGTGGCCCTGGGTGTGAACCTGTGATGGGAGGAGCCTGAGGTGGAGGTGTTGTGGTGGCATGATAAAACCCTGATGAAGACATTCTGGCTTGGTCATCTCTAAGGACTTACTAGTACTCAGACTCACGGGGAAGCCTTACGTACCACTCGCCCTATATGGTGCGGGACGGATGGACTACTTGGTAGGATATTGCTACTACTGCTAGGTTGATAGCGGATAGTGTAAGGAGGTATGGGGCGTGGAGGATTTCCCCCACACCCTTCCGAGACTTCATGGAGACCATGTGGACTCGGCTCATGACTTACAGTTTCAGCCACCCTAGACTAGACTTGGGGTGTACCAAGGCTGAATGGTAGAGTGACATTATCCTAGGCTTGCAAGCGGCCAGAATCAGCCCAGTTGACGACGGTCAGCGAAGAAGGCAGATCTTGTGGTTATGTAAAACCTCTACAGAGTGTATGGTTGATCGATCGATACATATGCCAACTTGTCGGCTATGGACCTTTCCTAGGTTTCGCTTAAACTAGATAGCGAGATGAGTCCTTCTCTTCTTCCCCTGTGAGAGAGTGTCGGTCGTAGCCAGGGGCTACGGGCCATGAGACAGTGCTGAGAGGGAGTTGGCCTATTGACTGAGCAATGGTATGGTGATGATATGGAGATGGTGGTATATCGATCCTAGGATCGAAACCTGGCTCTGGACAGAAATGGTGTGGAATGTGTGTGAGAATGGTGTTAAAACTTGCCTATACTATTATATACTTGATATGCTAATACATAGGAAAACCCCAGCCTTATAGGTTCCTTTTGATTATATCCAACTTGAATCCAATTTCCACAAAGCAATGCTCATAGGGTGGGAGTGGCCAGTACAAATCGTACTGATAAACTTTGGCACACATGTTCTGCTGAGGAGTATAGCTCTGAGGAGTTTGACGGTTGAGGGGTTCGTTCCTACGCTCGAGTTTTGGTGATCTTATCTCCAAGCTGTTCTGGATGAATGCTACTTTTGATTCCACCGATGCGGCGATGTAATAATTTATGTAATTCCGCACTTTATGTACTCTGATATTATCATTGTATGGATGTGGTATTCGACTGGAATTTGGGTAATATGATCTACAACGGTCATAATACACTTCGACTCTATGGATTTCCCTTCGTGGAAATTAGGTCGTTTCAGATATCCTTGCCTACTGCTAGATCTGTCATGAGTTTGTGATCGTAAGTCAGACCACAAGATGACCCACAGAAGATGAATCTCTTCAACCACATGTTCAGAAAGGCCACATATTCCCTTTCACTGACAGTTGATTCATCCCAAATATGGTTCTGAATGTAACTTGCCCATCCAGTGCAGTCTGATATCCTGGCTAATTTCTTGGAACCAGCACTCAAGTACTCATAAGGCTGCATTGATCTAGTAATTCTAAGGCTAGTCAATATGTAAACATCGCCCAGAGTGATGGTCATTGGACCATGACCAAAAACAAAGGCGTTCAGGGCATTGGACCAGAAATAAGATGCGGAAATCAAGAGTGAATCATTCCTCTCCATCCCGAACAACGAGAGTATCAAACATTGATTCAAATAATAAACCTCCCAATCTCTGGCCTTTTTCTTGGATACCCTACGAAACCAATCTCTCTATTCCTTAGGCATTTTAGGCCAGTTTCTAAAGGGGGTTTTGATATTCCAAGAGGATGAATCCACTACAGACTGTTTAAAGGGGATTTGGTTGGTTTCTTGACGGATGAAATCAGATGGATCAGGGTCATCATAGGCTCGAGAAAATAGACATTGGAAGCAATAGATGATGGAATCAAAGTTTCGTTCCTCATTTCCTAGAAATTGGATGAAATAAATTTGAGAAGAAAAGATGTAATGGGTAGCAGCCGGTACTTGGAGAATGGAAACTTGGAAGCATACCTCAGGGACGTGGTCGCTGGTCGCCATTAAAGCCAAAGTAGATTTGTGTCTGACGAAGATCGCTTGAATAATGGCTTGATAGAACAGAGGATTTGCTAGGGTTTGAGGCCTTAGCGATGACGGCGTCGGTGTTAAGATTTGCTCGAGGAAGAAGAGAAAAGCAAAAAGGCCGAGTGAGTTGGAAGAGATACTATTGGGATAATATATAAAATTCGGGCCAAGAAGTCAGGAGTCATGCGTATATCTCGGAATAGAACGGTTGTAGCGTGGTAAACAGATAAATAGGAATTTTGGAATAAAATCACTTTTATCCAAAAATTGGGGGGCATGTGTTTACACCAAAATTTAGAAGAAGAGCGCGGGAACTCGAAGCTTCTAGAATTATGCCGATTAAGGAATAGATTGTATAAGGATTGATATCAGCTGATTCGGATGCAACACTAGAATCGGCTCTCTTTGAATGATGTCAGCGGATAACGATAATGAGCTACGGTTGGCGTCGGAAAATACATATTGGACTCTATAAAAAGAGAAAGATTATGGTCCAAGTTATCTTAAGATAGGAATATTTTCTTCTATATCAAAGATTATAATGAGACATACTCGAGTAGGATTCGTGTTTAGGCTCTGGGTATAAATATTGGACCCCGGCTATTGTAAAAGACACACAATCAATCAAATACAAGTTACTTACTTTTTTGACTCCGACCACCCCTTAGGAGTAGGAGTAGAGTAGATCTAGGCGAGTTCTTTAGCGAGCAGGGCTGCATCGGTCCGTCTGACCTCCAGCTTATCTGTAAGTACCGTCATGGCTTATACTTTTGTTCGTACGACTGCATCGATCCGATCGATCTCCACTGCGACTCTGATATAAGCTAGTTATCAACTCTTGTCTAGTTCAAGTATGGCTGCATCGATCCGGTCGACCTTCACTGCTCGAACTAGATTAAGGTCAAGTTATCGGCTCTACCCAAGAGTGGCAATCTTTGGTAGATTCATTAAGTTATCGATCTTGCTGATGTTTTTCATTGTTATTAGTCTACAACAACATCAATCTGCCCGGTCAAGATCGATTTAGATCGGCCTCACATACTTTTGATCCGTCGTTCGTTTTGTTACAACATGATATTGTTTACCTTGAGCGACGGTTTATGTTTCATCGACTGTTTTTACTTCGATCTTGATCGTGCATAGCACGTGGTTAAGACATGAATAATCTTGAAGATGTTTGCTGGCTAGTTGAATCTAATTTATAGCTCACCATTATGGTTGTAATAATCCGGTTGATCCCCACTGATGGCACTGTAGATTGGAGGATGCTAGTTAGTAGATTTGTTCCTGGTTAGGCGTGACCTTAGCTGGTTGCTATGCCTGCATCAGCTAAATAGCCGATCGTACCTATCAATATGAAATTAATCGCTACCCACGAGCTTTACAGTCCGTAACAACTGATTTTTGTGCGGATCGGCTATTCAGTCGCTTTTCCTGTATGGCTGCTCCTGAAGCGGCACACTTGGAACTAACTGTCTGGGCACAGACCGACACGTTCCACCTTAAATTACTGATAAACTTTCTCTCCTTGTCAATTGCAGGGTCAAATTGACTGACACGTCTCGGGAGGAGTACGCAGGATCGATCATCCCTGCGTTGAAGCCAGTCGGATCTCTAGCTCCATCAAGCAGGCCTTTCCGCCTTGCTCGTGTGCTCGACACGATTGACACATTTTCGTGCCGACAGACCGCTCTTGAGCTTTCTATATATTCCATTCACTTGTATTAATGTTATGCATACATTTTTTTCCTTGAACGACTACACTTAATCAGCTAGCATTCCAGCAAGCGCAATAAAAGAAAGACTGTCAAACAAGTTCAATTTGGCTTCTGCAGACGCAACGCAATATAGCCACTCCCCACTCGTATTTGTTTCGGTTCGCGTTCACGGTTCACCATATAATACATCTTCATTCTTCAACGACTCTCGTGTGACCGCTTCTGAAAGGAGGACATAAGCGTCTTCAAGAAGCCGCTACGTCCTCGTCTGTCCTTGCTAACCTGTTGTAATCAGAGATAATCCAATAAATATGTTACTAACGATGAATAAATATATGCAGACAAACACATACACATTGTTGTTTGTCTTATATATATGAAGATCATTGTGTGATTGTGTCTTGTACCCACCGCCAGCTTGCCGACCAGCAACGCAGCCGGCCGTCCCGTTTGATTAATATTCACCTTCTTTTCGCTGTCATCACGATTGCTCCTTCTTGGTCGCTTGCTCTTGTTCCTGTTGAAAGGGAAGACGAGCACGAGCACCCTCTTCCAGCTCCAGTCGTCACGGCCGAAGCAACGCTGCCGGATCTCCTGCTGGCTCATCGCGCGCTCCAGCCGATTCACAGCTGCCTGCCGTCGCTCGTCACGACGAACACCAACTGCCTGAATTAACGAGGCTTAATTAGCTTGCAATTATATTGAAACATGAGTATACGGTCGGCAATTTCACATTGTAGAGTAACGCACCGTGCTTGTGTCCCGACGAGGAGGAGGAGGCGGCGGCGGTGTGGAGCTTACAGCCGTGGTCGCCGCCGTCTGCCATGCGGATGCCCTCAGCTGCCGCGAGTACTCCAGCAGGTCCGCCCGCCGGTTACTTTGGGATTTGCCGTTGTTCCGTCGTCGCCGCTGCAAGTCAGGACGACCACCACCAAGCGAGTAATGGTGGTCGTGATGCTGCTGCTGGTGGTGGTGATGCCCAAGGCCATGCGATGAGGACGCCGTGGAGGTGGAGCCACGGCCACCGCGATCCCTTGGTTGCGCCACGTAGAACGTCACCAGCACAGGCCTCCCACCCTGCTGCTGCTGTTGCCTCCTCTTGTTCTTGCTCATCTTCATCCTCAGTAACCCAGATGTGGTAAAAGTCTAGCTAGCTCGTCGATGTCTAGCTAGACGCAGCGAAATATGTACGCTCTGAACTGAATAGTGTTTCACGGTGCTTCGGAGAATTCGAAGACAAGACAGACGTACGTGCAAGGCATCCGGCTCCGGCCTCCATGAACTGTTAATCCGGGTATCGATTGGTGCCCTGCGAAGCTGCGCTTCCTGTAACTGCCAAAAGGCACCAGAGCTTTCGGTTCAACCAAAACCATGTTAGACAATATGTACTATTTGGTCCTAATCTGGAAACAATAAGATAATGGCATGCTGTTTTGTAGTCTCCACCATGCATACTGACTAAATTGTTGCATCTCCCTGTTCCTTGCTGTTTGGATAACGACAGCTTCATTGGTCGTGGATATTGTTTTCGAGAACAGCTGTTGTATTGGATTGGTCGAAAGGTCCGCCCGCATTGATATATCAACTTTGTATGAAGTCTTTTTATTACACTACTACAGAATGGACTTGTTGTCCCGGGCGGTAACGGTCTTGAGTCCCGGTTACCGCGCCGGGACAACGATCCCGGGACTAAAGGTGGAACCTTCAGTCCCGGGTCATAAAGCCGGGACTAAAGAGGGATCTTTAGTCCCGGTTGGTGTTACCAACCGGGACTAAAGGCCCTCCAGCCGAGCAAACCCGGCGCACCCTTTAGTCCCGGTTGGTAACCCCAACCGAGACTAAAGGTTCACCCTTTAGTCCCGGTTGGGGTTACCAACCGAGACTAAAGGTTCCTTTTTTTTTCTTTTTTTTGATTAATTTGTTTTCAGTTCAGTTACACATATTTGTTTAATATATAATATGTTTTTATGTACGTATTCTACGCTGCTAATATAAATACACGCATGCGTATAATTACATCTAATTCTCATCTTGAGCATTATTATATTCGAATAAAGTATGAAACTATATATATATTATATATATATATATATATATATATATGTATATATACAACACTTTCATAATCTTGTTCTCGAAAATAACGATATCAATAAACATTTAATTTATATCATTTATTCCTTAAGATCAAAGTAGAACTCGCCGTTGGGATTTAGCACTATTTCTAGAAGATATCCTGCTATTGACTCTTGAACTGCTTTCAGATGGTCTTTTTGCATGACCCTTCGTTTCAACCATTCAGTCTTACATTTGAAATAAAAGGAAAAGTATTAATACACATATATGTATATATATTCATTTAAAAATAAATAAAAATTGATATATACGTACTCTGAGGACATCTTCAGGAGTTCTTCTTATGTGCGCAGTGATAAATTCACAAACGTAGTATCCACACAAGTTATTACCTGGTTCCTGCCGCAAACACCACTATACGAGAAGAAGATTATTTTCATCATCTCACACGTAAATTGAAGTACGATATAGTAATTAAACACGTGGGGAAGTGTATATAGTACAACTTACTGGTATTTCAACTACATTAAGTGGTGCCTTGCAATCCTTGCAATGTTGCCGAATAAACTCTTTCCAAACCCTGTGCGACCAATAATGTACGATCGTTAATAAATTATGGCAAAGTCTATTCAATAATAGTTGTGCGCGAGAGATCGAAATTACCCCTGGATAATGTCTATCATATCTTGGTATAGTGCCCGTTCTTTTCTCAACGAGTCAAAGATTAGTAACCGACTTGAGTTTAACTCAATGACAATGAGTATCCAGTGAAAACTGCATTGGTTTATACACACACGTACATGCATATAAGTTGTATTGATATTACATAAAATATGTAGACTACATTATTATTAACACTTACTCAAAGTTGTACGGGAAAAGTATTGTTGTCTTATCGTGCTGCTTCACGAAGAACATCATGATATTCTCCTGTGCTTCAGATACCCATCGCTCCTTGACAATAATACCGGTTTTGAATACGATATAAGGATCAATGAAGCCAACACTGGTGTCTTGAATTCTTTGGAGCTCTGACATCTAGAATCTATATATAAATATAAGTTACATGTGAGGATAATTATATACACGTACGCATGGAAGTGAGTTTATTAAATCAAAGTAAGAATCACTTACAAACAAAAGGAGCTAATGATTAATTTGTCCAGAGCGTCCAAGTGGAATAGTTGATGCAATTCTTCGAAACTAATATGTAAGATGTCATCGCCACGGAAGTAATGATGGTCTCTAAATCTGACAAAGATCCACTGCTCACCCCTGCCACACGCCTGCATGTACCACTTGTTGAGCAAGTATATTTGCGTACCCAATTCATTCAGAGCCGCAGGGTTGTACAGACTTTTGCCATATTTATAAGTCTTCCAGGTATCAACTTCCAGGTTCTGGATTGGAGCTTTGCCCGTCAATTGATCCAAGGTTAAACCAGTATCTTTAAAAAGGGATTGAACCGACACTTCTCCAGAGTTGTCTGGTTGATAGACTTCTATGTTGGAACCATATTCATTAGCAACAACAAGATTTTGCATTGGTTGCTTCTGTTGTCCGAGCTGTGGGACATCCTTCCCTGATGCTCTTTTCCTTTTCTTATCTGCATCATGTGACTTCACGAGGGAGCGGTCATAGTCTGATAGTGGCGAAGGCTTACGAAGTTCAATCATCTTTTTCTTGTGAGCATCGACCTTCTGCCTCAGCACATCTCGTGGTATGTAAAAGTACGGCTTCTCCTTAAGCTTTGCTTGACTCTTGTTTTTTGATATCTATAAAAAAATCTTTTACTTTTTTGTCTTCTTCAGCTGCTATTTGCTCATCAGTCTTTTCAGGAAGTATTTCTTGAGAAATAACTCTTTTTCTCGGGGTCTTCTTTGCCGTCGGGACCTTAGACGTCTTTGTAGTGCGTCGCTGTGGAGGGGGTGGGGGCGGTGTTGGAGATCGGCGTGGAGGCGATGAGGCTGGTGTTGGTGGAGACCGGCGTGGAGACGTTGGAGATCGTTGTGGAGGCAGTGGGGCCGGTGTAGGAGTTGGAGATCATTGTGGAGGCGATGGGGCCGGTGTAGGAGTTGGCGATCGCCGTGGGGATGAAGTCGTCTCGCCCCCCGCGACGCTGTGATGAGATGGGGAGTGAATGATTAGGCTAGGCTAGGGAGAGACCCTGCTATAAAAACAATTTGTGTGTCAATTATTTTTGAAGCCAATAGAAAATTAATGGAAAATAATATTTCATTCACTTTCATTCGTACCTAGGGTGAGGTAGGGGAAGCGGTGGCACCCCAGGAATGATGATGAAGCGTTTGCGCCATTGAATAAATGTCTTCTCTGTTTCTCCTAGTGTCTTCTCCCCATCACCGCCTTCAATGTCAAGAGGAACATTGCTGTAACCTTTGAGCACTCTATCGACCGAGACGCTAGCATATCCAGGTTGAATAACTGACCCATAGATTCTTGGTGTCTTCGTTCGGTCTATTGGAGATACAACCCCGACAGCCACCATGATTGATGCATTACCATTTGGAATGTGCAGCTCACATTTTGTTAGAGGCTCGGTAATGTCATCAACAGGGAAGCGCAACCCAGCGTCGTCTTGAATAACTGGCAGCTCCGTAGAAGCACAACTGCTTTTCATCTGACCAACGGGGCTAATGGTGACTCCCGGCGTTGATTGCGATTGCATTTGACTCATTGCTAGCTGCACTTGCCTCTTGATCTCCTCCTGCATTCTTGCCTCAAGAGATTTTTCTCGTTCACGTGATTCAAGCAATGCTTGTCGTGACTCATCAACAAATTGCTCCAATGCACAAATTCGTTCTGCCTCCTCATCCTTCTTTCTCTGGCGGCTTCTGTAGGTATCCTTGTCTGCTGGGAATGCGTGTAGCCACAGAACCGTCCCATAGCCTCTTGTTCGACCACCGTGTTTAGAATTCTCTAGGGCATATGTCAATTCATCCTTCTCTCTGTTGGGCTTGAAAACACCACTATCAGCTCCTTCCCTAGCACGAGCTAGTCTCTGTGTTGCTCTCTCAATTTTTTGGCCAAAAATTAGCTTGCCAGTGTCTGGGTCTAGGCTTCCCCCATGAGCGTAGAACCAATTCTTCGCGCATTGAGGCCAGTTCTTTTCTATTGTTTCAGGTATGATTCCCTTGGCAGTAATCTTTGCTTCTAGGTTCTGCCACTTGGGAATAGCACTCCTATAACCACCTGATCCCATGCGATGATGGTATTGCTTTTATCGGGCATTCTGCCGATTCCTCATCACACGTTCCTCACTGTCTTGAGATGTCTTGTATTCTACGAAGGCATCCCAATGGGACTCCAACTTGACAAACGCCTTAGCATTGAAATTCGGCGTAGCATTCTTCAAGATAAACTTTTTATACAATGTCTTCTTCCAACTCTGGAACAATGTTGCCATCTTCTTCATTGTCCAATCCCTCACTAGCTCCTTCAAAGCATCATCTGCTTGTAATGTGAAATGCTGAGTGATATCTCTCCAAGCTAGGTTCTTATCACGATCAGATACAAAACTAACATTAGGAGCGGATATCTTTTGCTTCCATTCACGAGCACTAACTAGGATCCTATCCCTTACAATGAACCCACATTGATTGATATATGTCTGAGCATGTGGTCCCAATGGTTTGCCGGTGTCGGTGTCGAATTCTGATATTATGAAACGGCCCTCTAATGGCTTTTTTGGCCCTCGGACTTTCCTACTTTTGTCGGTGGTTGATGTAGATCCAGAGACCGGCTACATGAGTAGAAACACAACGATTAACAACAAATATACGTACGCATGCATCTATAAGAGATGATAGATAATCGAATATACCTCGCCAGTATTTTCTTGCGCGACAATTTGTTGATCTTCAACCACCGGCATATTCAGGATATCCTCATAATCAGCAAAGTACTGACTCATGTCATCACATCCACATTGGTGTCGGCGTTGATAATATCCGCCATTATGTCATCACTCAAGTTATCATCCGGAGCAGCCATTTGTATCTTCAAGATAACACATAGATAGAATTATTATGGTACATAACAAAAGTACATGTGATAACACATATAGAATTACTAAATCCAATTAAATATAATAACACATAATATTTCATAAGGATAAACAATAATAAGGTATAGGCTTTGGAATCGAATCAAAAACACTTTCGATCCAAAAACATGGAAATAAGTACATGTATATATATACACATAGAATGTGATACAATATATTTTCTCTCTCTCTCTCTCAACACATAGAAATAAGTGCATATGTCTATATCTCTAGATATGCATGTGATAACACATAGAATGTCTCTGTAGATACAATTTTTTCTCTCTCTCAACACATGAAAATAAGTACATGTATATATACATATAGAAATAATTAAGTACCATATGTATACATATAGAATCTCTCTCTAGATATATATATATAGAGAGATAGAATATATAATTACTAAATTCAATTAAATAAATCTAACATGAAATTAGATAAACTAGTAATAGATAATACATTTTAATCTAACATATATCGAAAACTATAATAAAAAACTATCTAAATAAAGTACTAATTAAATTTTAATACATTTTAATCTAACATATATCAAATACTATAATAAAAAACTATCTAAAAAACTATCTAAATAAAGTACTAATTAAATTTTAATACATTTAAATCTAACATATATCAAAAACTACTAATTAAATCAAACATTTTAATCTAATATTGGCCGGCCGAGAGCAAGCTAGCTCTAGCAGGCTGGGGAGGCGGATGGCGCGGGCCGGCAGGGCGTGCTGGCCGGCCACGCGCGGGGCCGAGCTGAGCACCTCGCGCGAGGACGACGTACGGTGGAGACGGCGGGGCTCGACGACGAGGCCGGGCGGGAAGCGGTCGACGGAGGGGGCTCGGGTGCGGGCAGAGACGGGATGCGGCCGGGCAGATGGCGCGGCCGGGCGGGGGTAGAAGACGACGGCGGCGCGGCAGAGACGAGCTCGACGAACGGCCGGGCAGGGCTGGGGCGACGGAGGTGAGATCGAAGATGGCGGTGGCGGCGGCGATGATCGACGTGTAGATCGAAAGGTAGAAAATGAAACCGTTCGATATATATAGGCCGGGACCCTTTAGTCCCGGCTGGTAACACCAACCGGGACTAAAAACCCTTTAGTCCCGACTGGTATTACCAGCCGGGACTAAAGGCCCAACCCTTTAGTCCCGACTCGCCTTACAAGCCGGGACTAAAGGGTTTTTAGTCCCGGTTGGTGTTACTAGCCGGGACTAAAAAGTATTTTGGGCGGGCATGAAATTGCCGTCCACCCTTTAGTCCCGGTTCTTGGTCTGGGCCGGGACTGAAGGCCTAAAAATTTTGGCAACCCGCCAGCGTAATTGGA
The DNA here is from genome assembly GCF_019320115.1 of Miscanthus floridulus. Classification (NCBI taxonomy): domain Eukaryota; kingdom Viridiplantae; phylum Streptophyta; class Magnoliopsida; order Poales; family Poaceae; genus Miscanthus; species Miscanthus floridulus. Next base: position 88,071,354 of record NC_089587.1, read on the forward strand.
AAGACCTGGGATTTTGATTTTGTTTAATACTAGGTTAATCAATTAATTCCATAACAACTTCAATACTTTGCAATATTTATTTTAAAAAATTCTATTGATTAACTAATTATTTATTGTAAATAGGAAAATTTTGTAACCTAAAGTTTTTAATTTCTTTTATGAATATAGAATATAAATGTTACTAATACTAAGTATTTTGTTAATGCAAAAATATATTTGTAACTTAAAATTAATAAAACTAATATTATTCGATAGGAAATTTATTATCACATTATTGTAACGTCAATGTTTCAATTTTTTCTCGGTTTTTGACCTGACAGGAAATTTTTGTTGAACCTATAAAAATAAAGAAAATGTAGTATTTTTTGTTCTATAACTTTTTCAAATGAAAAAATGTCGTATATAAGGATTGTAGATATTGATGATATGAACAAACTTGGTATTCAAAACTTTTCAATTTTAAACAATCTAGGGTTCCGAAAACTAGTTTGTAGGCATCGAAATTTAAAAATCACAAATTTAAACCATCCAAACTTTCTCAAATGGAAAGTTAACCAAAATAACAATTGTAGATCTTTTTGAGTTTAACAAACTTGGTATTCAAAACTTTTCAATTCGAAGTCATTTAGAGTCCATAATACTAGATTAAAAGTGTTGTTTTTTCATTTGACCAAATTTGACTTGGTCAAACTTGCTCAAATGAGACACTAAATGACCTCAGATGAAAAAACTCTGAATACCAAGTTTGATCATCTCAGCAAGATCTACAATTGTTACATAGCTCATTTTCCCATTTGAGAAATTTTTATCAAACACTAGTCACAACTTTCCTTATCTCTTATAGACTTTCTAAAACTATGTCACACATTTGTGAAAATTGAACTACATGTTGTTCAAGCTTTCTCAAATGAAAAAATGGCCTATATAAGGATTGTAGATATTGATGATATGAACAAACTTGGTATTCAAAACTTTTCAATTTTAGACAATCTAGGGTTCCGAAAACTAGTTTGTAGGCGTCGAAATTTAAAAATCACAAATTTGAACCGTCCAAACTTTCTCAAATGGAAAGTTGACCAAAACAACAATTGTAGATCTTTTTGAGTTTAACAAACTTGGTATTCAAAACTTTTCAATTCGAAGTCATTTAGAGTTCATAATACTAGAGTCAAAGTGTTGTTTTTTCATTTGACCAAATTTGACTTGGTCAAACTTGCTCAAATGAGACACTAAATGACCTCAGATGAAAAAACTCTGAATACCAAGTTTGATCATCTCAGCAAGATCTACAATTGTTACATAGCTCATTTTCCCATTTGAGAATTTTTTATCAAACACTAGTCACAACTTTCCTTATCTCTTATAGACTTTCTAAAACTATGTCACACACTTATGAAAATTGAACTACATTTTGTTTAAGCTTTCTCAAATAAAAAAATAGCCTATATAAGGATTGTAGATATTGATGATATGAACAAACTTGGTCAAATGGAAAGTTGACCAAAACAACAATTGTAGATCTCAAATGAAAAAATGGCCTATATAAGGATTGTGAAGTCATAACATATTACATAATATCCGTCTCTAAAACATAATATATTAAACATGCATTGTTGTATCATGTGGGCACAACAGTGAATTTCTTCTTGACGTATGACCCTTGGTTATGATCTTGTCATAACCATGGAGTGTCTTCATCATTTAACATGATGCTTGGATCTTTCTTCACTATGAAGGGTGGAATTCGGACATTTCTTTCGTAATCTTCTGACATGTCTGACTTGTCTTCAATTCCTACTATATTTATTTTCCCAGAAAGAATTATGTGGCACTTTGGCTCATTGATCATTGAGTTGATGTCTTCGTTTTTTCCTCTCTTTGATTTTGTAGACATGTCTTTCACATAGAACACCTGACTCACATCGGCAGCAAGGACGAATGGTTCCTCTTTGTATCCAATATTGTTGAGGTCCACTGTTGTCATTCCATACTCTTTGTCGACTGTTACCCCTCCTCCGGTCAGCTTCACCCATTGGCACCGGAACAAAGGGACTTTAAAATTAGGTGCGTAGTCTAGTTCCCATATCTCTTCTATACGGCCATAATATGTTTGTATATTCCCATTTGGATCTGTGCCATCTATGCGAACACCACTATTTTGATTGGTGCTCCTTTTATCTTGGGCAACTATGTAAAATATATTCCTATTTATCTCGTACCCTTGGTACGTGAGGATATGCCACGATAGCTGCCTAGCCAACAAATACAGTTGCTCATCAATATTATCATCGCCTTGACATTCTTTTCACAACCAACCACTGAAACTTTCCATGTGCTGACGCCTAATCCAAGCTTCAGTCTTCCCTGGAAACTTGGATCGTAAGAACTCCTTATGTATCTCGATGTACGGATGCACCAATGACGAGTTCTGAAGAACTGTGTAGTGTGCTTTATTGAAATAATCGTCTTCCATGCCGATATATGTTTTCTTCCCTAAAGTTCCTTTACCACTGAGTCTCCCCTCATGTCGTGATTCGGGAACGCCAATCGGGGCAATGTCAGGAATAAAGTCAACACAGAACTCAATGACCTCCTCTGTTCCATAGCCCTGGGCGATGCTTCCTTTAGGCTTAGAACGGACTTTCACATATTTCTTCAAGACTCCCATAAACCTCTCGAAGGGGAACATGTTATGTAAGAACATAGGTCCAAGAATACTAATCTCCTTCACCAAATGAACTAGGATGTGTGTCATGATATTAAAGAAGGATGGAGGGAACACCAACTCAAAGCTGACAAGACATTGAACCACATCATTCTGTAGAGTAGCTAGTTCCACTAGATTGATTGCCTTCTGAGAAATTGCATTGAGAAATGCACATAGCTTCACGGTGGCTAGACGTACATGTGGAGGTAGAATTCCTCTTAAAGCAACTGGAAGCAATTGCGTCATAAGCACGTGGCAGTCGTGGGACTTTAAGTTTAGGAATTTTTTATCTGGCACATTTATTATACCCTTTATATTGGAGGAGAATCCCGATGGGACCTTGATGCTGCTTAGACATTCGAACATGCTGTCCCTCTCTTCTTTGCTAAGCGTGTAGCTGGCAGGACTTAAGTAATGACGTCCATCACCTGTCTTCTCTGGATGAAGGTTGTCTCATTCTTTCATGCACTGCAAGTCCTGGCGTGCTTCAAGTGAATCCTTTGGCTTCCCGTACACACCCATGAATCCTAACAGGTTCACACAAAGATTCTTTGTCAGGTGCATCACGTCGATTGCGTTGCGGACCTCTAGGACTTGCCAATAGGGTAGCTCCCAAAAGATGGACTTCTTCTTCCACATGGGTGCATGTCCATTAGCATCTTTGGGAACAGATTTACTGCCTTGTCCCTTTCCAAATACTACTTTCACATCCTTGACCATTGCGAGTACATCTTCCCCGGTTCGGTTATGAGGCTTCTTCCGGTGGTCTGGCTTACCTTTAAAATGCTTCCCTTTCTTTCTTACTTGGTGATTCAAAGGAAGGAATCGACGATGGCCAAGGTACACGACCTTTCAACATCTTTTCAAATATATACTGTCAAGGTCATCAAAACAACGTGTGCATGTATTATATCCTTTGTTTGTCTGACCTAAAAGATTACTTAAAGCAGGCCAATCATTGATGGTTACGAACAACATTGCTCGTAGGTCAAAGTGTTCTTGTTTGTACTCATCCCAGACATGTACACCTGGTTTGTTCTATAAAACTAGAAGTTCTTCAACTAATGGCTTCAGATATACATCAATATCGTTGCCAGGTTGCCTCGGACCTTGGATGAGGATCGGCATCATAATGAACTTCCGCTTCATGCATAACCATGGAGGAAGGTTGTAGATACATAGAGTAACTGGTCAAGTGCTATGACTAGTGCTCTGCTGTCCAAAAGGATTCATACCATCTGTACTTAAGGCGAACCTTAAGTTTCTAGTCTCATTTGTAAACTCTGAAAATTCTCTGTCTATCGCTCTCCACTGGGACCCATCAGCTGGGTGTCTCAGCATATTGTCTACCTTACGGTCTTCTTTATACCAACGCAACAACTTTGCGTGGTCTTTATTTCTGAACAAACGTTTTAAGCGTGGTATTATAGGAGCATACCACATAACCTTAGCAAGGATTTTCTTTCTAGGACGTTGTTCACCCTCGACGTCACCAGGATCATCGCGCCTGATCTTATACCGTGATGCTTTACATACCGGGCATTCATCCAAATTCTCGTATTCATTGCCATGGTAGAGGATACAGTCATTAGGACATGCATGTATCATTTGGATTTTTAATCCCAAAGGGCAGACAACCTTTTTTGCTTCGTACGTAGTGGTGGGCAATTCATTTGGCTTCAGAAGCATCTTCTTTATGAGGTTTAATAAATTCCCAAATGCCTTATCGGATACACCATTCTTTACCTTCCATTGTAGCAATTCCAGTGTTGTACCCAGCTTTTTTTGCCCCTCTTCGGCCATCAGGTATAGCAACTTCCTATGATCCTCAAGCATACGCTCCAACTTAACTTTCTCTTTTTCACTTTCCCATTCTTATTGTGCATCACGAATGGCATCGCCAAGAGCATCACCGAGATCATCTTCTACCGCTACCTCTTCTTCATCTCCCCCCATTGTAGTATCATCAAAGGCACCATACTGAGCAATAATGTCATCAATGTCTAAATCTTCTCCTTCACCTTCTTCCATCATGACCCCGCTTTCTCCATGCTTAGTCCAACATATATAGTTTGACATGAAACCTGACTTAAGCAAATGTGAATGAAGACTCATTGAGCTTGAATATTCCTTTAAATTCTTACATAGGGCACATAGACAGCATATGAAACCATCCCGCTTATTTGCCTCGGCCACACCTAAGAAATAGTGCAAGCCCTCTATAAAGTCTTAGGAGCGGCGATCGGCATTGTACATCCAATGGCGTGACATAATCTGTATTACACGACAAATTATGAAAACCTTGAACATAATTAAGTATTTTATTACACAACATAAATGACACACATATGGTTGATTAATTAACTAAGCCTGGCTACAACGTAAGCAATCCCAACTATCACTAAACAAACTAAAACTACAATGCACTTCAGTAATATAATTATTTTATGATCGTACGCAACTAAAACAGGCAAATCATTCTTCTGTTGAATATCAATAAGCATCTCCTGCTGGCTCACTGCCTCATCATCAGCAGCCGCTACCTCAAGCGCACCCAAATTCTGCACATATGTAGCATAATCTTCCTCCCAGTACCAACCATCGCATCCATTGCCCTCCCACTGAAATTAAAGCCAAAAAATATTTAGTCAAAAATATTCAAGAAAAGCAGGTCAATTAGCCATAATTATAAAATGCGTAAGAAACTCACATCGTGATCCGGGCACTTGTAGAAAATACGACCCTTGTTGGGTCCCTGTCTCTTGACTCGGTACTCCATCACAATCTTCTGCTTACACTTGCCGCAGATAATAAGAGGGAGTTCTGGCCTCAGTCGTTTCGCAACCGAACGAGAGGCCGAGGATCCGATAACAGTTGTCATCTACTTTCTATACTTATTTTTGCAAACTAGTGTAAATTTCATATTTTCTAAAATGATATATTTAAACAAAACTAGTACGGATTTCACATGTTTCAATAAATAACCATCTGTACTAGTTGATCTTGCTTATGTGATCAACTCGGCGAGCATTTCTCCACCGGACGGCACCGTACTTGGCCAAGGAAGAGCTCCGATTCTACGAGAAAGGGAACACAGCCTTCCACGACCGTTGCCGCTCTCCCTCATAGAATCAAAGCTCCTCCTTGACGTCCGTTACCGCTCGACAGAGAACATGCTCGCCGACCTGAACACGATCCGCAAGTTCAACTAGTACAGATTTTCTACATTTTTCTAACCATTTTCTAAGTTTTTCATTTCATGGAAAATTTAATTCTAAAAAATAAAAGGCATGATTTCTAAGTATTTTATTTTATGGAAAAAATAATTCTAAGTGACCTGCTCGATATCGGTGAGCTCGTGGGCGTTTAGGTTGCTGAGGATAGTAACATTTGTAGATGACATTTGTAGGTCTGAAGTTATCAAATATCCATCAAATTATAGCTCAAAAACATGTTTCAATAAATAACCATCCGTACTAGTTGACCTTGCTTACGTGATCATCTCGGCGAGCATTTCTCCACCGGACGGCACCGTACTTGGCCAAGGAAGAGCTTCGATTCTACGAGAAAGGGAACACGGTCTTCCACGACCGTTGCCGCTCTCCCTCGTAGAATCAAAGCTTCTCCTTGACGTCCGTTACCGCTCGGCAGAGAATATGGTCGCCGAGATGAACACGGTCCGCAAGTTCAACTAGTACGGATTTTCTACAATTTTCTAATAATTTTTTAAGTTTTTCATTTCATGGAAAAATTAATTCTAAGATTACGTAAGCCACCGGGGACGAGGATGGCGCATGCTCCAGCGAGGACGAGCGAGGTGTGATTTTGATGAACTAATTTAACTTTTGTTTATCCAAACATATATGCAAATCATCATGTGATTTTGAGCTAAAAATGACATATAAAATCATAATAAAGTCCAACATATAAAGTTACACATGCATCTACATCGCAAAATGAGATAAGCTACTGATAAAACATAAGAGGATTAAGTTTGTTACCTCCAAAATCGAAGAGCAACACCAATGGAGGGGGAGAGTGCAAGAACAACAGCAAGCTGAAGAACAGAGGCAGTGAGTTTGAGGCCCCGTTTGGCACGGCTCCACTTCACCAAGGAAGCCGTTTTGGGGGGCTTCAGCTCCATGAACAGCTCTATCGGTGGAGATAGAGCCGTTTTGATAAATTGTTTGGCAAAACAGCTCCACATATAGAGTTCCTTAAAATATGCTCTCACAGAACGCCATATAGGATGAGGTGAAGCCGGGAGAAGCCACTATTTTTGGCTCCTTCCCACCCTAAAGCTCTGTGAGAGCACGTTTTTAGGGGCTTCATCGATGGAGCCGTTTCATTTTACCCCGTTTGGCAGAAAACGGCTCCAAACGGCTCCTGAAGCCGGTGGAGAAGCCCTGCCAAACGGGGCCTGAATAATGGAATGGCTCGGGCTCGGGGAGGAAGAATTGAGCAGAATTATAGGCCGGGATAATTAGTCCCGGTTAGGGGTCCAAACCGGGACTAAAGATTAATCTTTATTCCCGGGGAATCACCCAAACCGGGACTAAAAGCTTTAGTCCCGGCTGGTATTACCAACCGGGACTAAAGGTAAGCCGGGACTAAAGATCCCTGCCCCGCGGACGACCGTTGGGTAGGGACCTTTAGTCTCGGTTGGTATTACCAACCGGGACTAAAGGGTCCTTTAGTCCCGGGGGCAAAAAAAATGCCGAGGCTAATGCTAAATTGGAACATCGTTCTAAAGTCTGTTCTCTAGTAGTGTTAGTTAGGAGAAAAAAATGACATATTCACCTCAATCGGCTGAACTGTTTGGTCTCCACGATCGACTGCACACACACAACCAAGCTTTCAGAACATTTTCAGCTCAATCGGCTGATCTGAACAATAAATATGAGGAAAAAGAGTACAAATCCAGAAGGAATAAATAAAAAACAAAGCCTATTGTTACTCTTCCACTCGTTATTGGCAAACAGATCTGTTGGTAACCAAATTTGATTTTTTTTTTAGTTTAAGTTTGATTAGGCTATTTATTTGGTTGGATTAGTTAAGTTTAGTTTAAATCGGCTTAGTTGTGAAATTTGATACTGTAATGATTAAATCTGTCAATAAAATGATTAATCGACTAGTCTGAATTGCTAATGGCTTAGTTGTGAAATTTGATATTGTAATGATTAAAGGTCTCACTCTCATGGTCCACTACGGCTCATGGACTGAACCAAACCCAATAGGCTCAGGTTGGGCTGGGCCAAATTTTATTAGGCCTGACATGTCCTGGCTCTCCTCTGGGCCATGCTGGGCTCACCACCTCGGGTCCGTCTAGACCCATGTCAAATGAGTTTTCTTATGTTTCCAAAATCTATTTCTTCCTCACTATGGTCAAGTGTTTTTATCAATAACAAGATTCCAAAGAATCTGTAGTTGACAGTGGTGACAACACACGTGTCAGTGTGTCAATGAACAAAAAGTGGGAAAATATAAATGGGTGGGGGTGGGGGGGGGGGGGGGGGGGGGGGGGGGGGGGGGGGGGGAGAGAGAGAGAGAGAGAGAGGGAGGAGGGGGAGGGAGGGAGAGAAAGAGTATACAACTCAGATCTTACAAAATATACGGAAGGGACAGTTGTATCTAATAGCTGTTCGGGAGACCCTCAGGCTCCAGTGATCAATAAACATCTAACATTGTTCTTTTGTTGTCCACAGAATGTCCGAAAAAATAACCCAACATAATGTTCAATATCAGTAGTTATATGATTGATCAATGACATAATAATTTCAATATGTGATTTCTCAGGTAATGTAAAAACAGAGGCCAACAAAATCATGGGATCTCATAAGTTTGACAAAAACATTCAGAGCCTTCAAACAGCCTGGCATGCAGTCGAAGCCCAGTTGGAAATTTGCCAGCAACAACGGCGCAATAGTTCAATACGACATACAAGTACATCCTACATGCTTTGAATAGATCAGAAAGAACTTATGGAGCTAAGTTACATAAACAAAACCAAACATCCCACAGCTTCAAGCATAATCCAGTTTCAGGGCAGGGACAAGAGAACAGAGAAACAAAAGCTTAACTAAGCTATAGGAATTTGCCATTATCCATGTCCTGAGTTCTGTGTGACCATATCCTCAACCTCGCCTCACTTAACAGTATAGGCAGCAACTTAGTTCAAATACTACAAGGAATCAAGTTTAAAGTTCCAAACGCTGAAAAACTTAACAAGCAACAAACACCATGATAAATAAGCAGAGCATGATGCTAAAGCTATACGCTTGATCACTGAACTAAATGCATGGTCCATATGGGGATGCCGACATAGTTAAGTGATCAAGTAAATATCCCAAAAGCGAACTCAGCCTCATGACCAGCACCGGACAGGACTAACAAAACACAGAAACATCCATACATCACAATTAGGCTACTGATGCATACTGACCATACATTTGCCCCTGACCTGAGCAGTAGAAATAACCTCCAACGCATCACCATCACATGTATCATTAGCACATTGCATACTTAAACAAATAATGCGATAAAACAAGTTCTAAGCTCTAGTACGCTTGAAAATATATATAAGGTAGCAGTGACCAAAATATCTGAACACCATACTAATAATAGACATGAATGCCAGCCTGAACTATATACATGGAGATGAATCGCAATGATGTCATGCCACAGGGCTCTCTCGCAGCTCAGCAATAATGGATGGGATGCACCAACTCCACGAAACCATCAGTTAACACAGCCTTCCTGAAATTTTCTTCCATGGCAAAGAAGTCGATGCATAATCCAGTTTGCAGACAGACAGACCAACAGAGCAGGGACAAGAGAACAGAGAAACAAAAGCTTAACTAAGTTATATGAATTTGCCACTATCCATCGATGTCCTGAGTTCTGTTGACCATATCCTCAACAACCTCGTCTCACTTTACCAGTATATTCAGCAACTTAGTTCAAATACAACAAGGAATCAAGTTTAAAATTCCAAACGCTTGAAAACTAATGAAACACAATCACCTCAATATATAAGCAGAGCATGATGCTAAAGCTACGATTGATCACGACCAACAAATAGATCCGGACAGGCAATAACGGAGTTAATATCTCAAAAGCATAAACTCAGTTTCATGACTGGACAGGACCAACAAAACACAGAAACATCCATACAAACATGCAATTAAGCTACAGATACATAATAACCATAAATTTGCACCTGACCTGAGCAGTGGAAATAACCTCCACCGCATTACCATCACATGTATCATTAGCACATTGCATACTCAAACAAATAACGTGATAGAGCAAGTTGTAAGCTCTAGTACCCTTGAAAACATATATAAGGTAGCAGTCACAAAAATATAAGAACACCATACTAACAGTAGCCATGGATGCCTAAACTATATACATGGAGATGAATTGCAGTGATGTCACGCCACAGGCCTCTCTCGCAGCTCAGCAACAATGGATGGGAACTGCTGCACCAACCACCAACTGCACGAAGCCATCAGTTAACACAGCCTTCCTGAAATTTTTCTCCATTGCAAAGAAGTCAATGCACTTGATCTTCAACTCCGAGCAGTTGTACATTTCAGCACAAGCTAAGGTAGCAGCAACTGTTTCGACAGACACAATGTCCCACAATTTCTGTGCACAGCTAAGCTTCAGCCTATCCAAAGCATACCGGTCAGCCGCAGCTAGTAGATGACGAATCATTTCAGAGGGGCACTCACCAAATTCGTCGTCTCCAGGGTAGGTGTCTGTGTACATAAACCGGAGCATGAGTTCGAATGTAGCAGGAGCAATGTCATGTAAGGTGATGGATGCCATCGTAGCCTCAGCCATGGAACCAAGGAGCTCCGCTCGAAAGACTGGCGAGCGAGCAGCAAGCAATGCTCGGTGTGCGTGGAACGTCTCATTGCCAGCTATGAAGGACACATCCGCCCCATCTGCGCTGTCCAGCAGGGTGCCTAGATGGTCTACAATGTTCGAAGGCGGTACAGGAATAGAGCGGTCATTTACAACCATAATGCCACATATGATCCTGATGTGTCCATCTTTTACATGATTTTCTACTAGATCAGTCCGTGTGACAAACCGAGACCAACCCCAGTCCTCCATTTTGGAACAGATGAACCCCTGTCCTTTTCTGAGCAGTTGAAGATGGTTGCCCATCCTTGTCCATCAAGAATACCTCAAAGATGGCACTGACAGAAAGTCTGGGTTGGTTCTCTAGTTGGACGAACACAGAGAGATGCTCGTCGCTGTCAGAGCTCCCAGTTCCACGTGGAAAGCATTTTATCTTCCACATGTGGCCGCCAGCAGAGAAGGGGTTAGAGCAGACAGCCTTGCCAACAGCGAGGTGCTTAGTTTGCTGGTAATATAATCTGAATTCATGGAAATGGAAATCAATAGGCCAGCCCTGCATCCCAGCCGATTGGTGTCGCTTGTCCACTGCACAATCGCAAACCAAACTGAGTCTCAATCAAAATGGCAAGGAAAATTAACGATCAAACATCACAATGTCAGCAGTTTCTGATGCAGAAATTCAGACTGAAAAGCGAAAAACTAAACCCCAGTTCCCTTGAGCTGCAAGAACTAAAGAGGACAAGAAGGGGCAGATGTACTCACTATCTAGCCGCCGGACGTGACGGTGGAATGGTTCCTGCCTGCTGATTCAGTCGACCGAGGACCGGAGATGAGTTGCGCCGGCCGGTCCTCTGTCTTCCCGGCTTCCCAACTTAGGTCCTCCGGTCGCGTACACGGCCCGGTCGCCACCCTCGGCACCTCCCCCTCCGCGACTCACAGCGAATCCCTCCCCGACTCTGTAGCGCCCTTGCCTCTCGCAGCAAGACTCCGCCGGACCTCGCTTCTCTCGCCGCCGTTAGGGTTCCTCTTGCGGCAGCGTGGGCTGCCGGCGGGATTTTTTTAAACACTTTTTTAAACTAATTTTAATTCTAACTTTTTTTTTCTTCAAAACTTAGGTCCTGTTTGGTTCCAAATAAGTCACCTACTTATAAGTTAAAAAGTAAAAAAAATGACTTATTTTGTCAAACACCACCAACTTATAAGTCACCCCTGCTTATAAGTTTGGGCTTTTTGGATTCCTGCCATCGCAATTTTCCAAGGTTTGAAGATTGCCATTACAGTTCGTCTTATTGGAAGATTGCCATTACAATTCTCGATACCACTGTTTGTTGCCCTCATCTACGTATCCGATCAGCTAGGGCCCATTGTCAGGCCATCGGATGCATACGCAATGCGTATGGACGCCGATGCCCCTCCTCCCTAAGTCTTTGAAGCCGCAGCGGCTCCTCTTCGTTACCCCCCGGTCATCTCCATTCCCCTTGAGCTTTCTTCTCCATCTCCGTCCCCCTCCTCAGGAACCCTAACCCTAGAAACCAGCCACCGCCGGAGCCTCTTCCACCCGCTGGAGTCAACGTCGAACCCTAACCTGGCGGCCACCGGCGATGTTGGAGGCACCGTGATGGCGGGAAGCGTAGGCTCCGCGCCTCCGTGCGCATCCACTGCTGCGGCGACGATGGAGGAACGCGGTAGCAAGTACCCAATCTTCGCCTTTCTTCTCCGTTTGCTCATCAAAGTTGGCGATTAGGCGTTTAATTTCCTTGTATTGTTGATGAACTGTGCATGTATACACTTCGACTGGGGATGGATTTACTGCTTGTTAGGGATGGGATGTTTGCGCTAGAGGTCAAAGTTGAAGCTTTTGCTTCAAAAGACTTGAGTGGTAGGAAATCATACACAAAAGGCCGAGTGTTTAAGTTGGATGTGGAGTATGGATCACTAACACTAGACTTGCTGTTGAAACATCTGGCAACTGAATTGAATCTGTGCAATAACCAGACGCCTACAGTTTGGTTCTTTGACAAAAGATTGAATAAGGATGCCAGACTAGTTGATGAGATACAGATGGTTGATTTGTTTGAAATGCATAAGGAGGAGATGACTTGCTAGGTTGTAGTAGGTGTATTTGATAGTTCAATCTGTGTGGAGCATGAGTTTGATGCACTGGAGCCTCTCTGTATGGTTCCTCCTGATGATGTCGCAGAATTAGGCACTCATGATGTTAACCTTCTTACACAACATACTAGTGGTGGTACTGAGCCAACAAATGAGCCGCATGCTGCTCCTAAGAATCCAAAGGCAGCTTCTGAGTTAGAACCAGATAGAGAACCAGATATTTTTTATAACGAAGAAGAATATGTGGGAATTGATGATGAGGCCATGTATGATGAAGAACCTACACACCAAACTGAGTTTCCACAGCCACATGTTGATCCATCGTTTGACAATGCTAACACTAATGCTACTGCTGATCCATCATTTGACTTTGTAAATGTTGAAGCAGAGGTGGATGATGCTGATCCTCTAGAGATCAATGTCACCCTGAGAACCCAAAGATTATGAAGGGAGCGTTGTTTCCTGATATCACTTCATTTAGGAAAGCAATTCGACATTATGCTGTGAAGACTGGGTTTGAGTTTGCTGCTGCTGGTTACAAATCTGACAAGTCAAGGTTCATAGCTAAGTGTGCTGCTGAGAGGTGCCCTTGGCGTATACATGCTTCCACCATTTTTGATAAGAAAACTATACAGGTACATTTGTTTTCAGATTTGTGATGTATCATTCTCTCTGTTATCATTTCTTTGGATATTTTATTTAGTTAATTAATTTTTTTATTCCCTGTTGTACAGATCAAAGTGTTGCCTGCAGACCACGAGTGTGCTACCACCAAGCTAACAGTAGGAAGGATGGCTAGTCAGGGCTGGTGTGCAGATAGGCTTGGAGATTGGATTAAGAAAACCCCAACAAAGAGAGCAAAGGATGCAAAGGACAAATTGGAAGGTGACTATGGAATTAAGCTGAAGTACTCAAAAGCTTGGTCTGGTTTGAAGGTTGCCTTGGATCAAATACATGGTAAGTATGAGGAAAGCTTTCACCTTCTTTTCAACTGGCTTGCACAGCTAGAAATAAGTTCACCTGGAAGTAGAGTAGAGATAGAGTTAGAGAAGGTTGGTAAAAAGAATAGGTTCAAGAGGATTTTTGTTGCTTTGAAGCCTTGCATTGATGGATTCCTAGCAGGTTGTAGACCCTTTGTAGGAGTAGATGCTTCTTTTCTGAATGGAAAGTATACTGGACAATTGGCTTCTGCAACAGGTGTAGATGGGCACAACTGGTTATATCATATTGCATTTGGTGTGTTTCACTCAAAGACTGAGGACAACTGGAAGTGGTTCCTAGAGAATTTGCACAGTGCCATAGGAGACCCTCCAGGACTTGTGTTATGTTCAGATGCTTGTAAAGGATTAGAGAAAGCTGTGGGGGCTGTTTTTCCACAAGCTGAAAACAGAGAGTGTACTAGGCACATGTACAACAACTTCATGAAACACTACTCAAGGGATGTTTTCACTGACCACCTGTACCCTGCTGCAAGGAGCTACACAGAAGGCATGTTCAAGTGGCATATGAAGAAAATCTTTCAGTTTGCTCCAGCTGCAATTGACTACCTTCAAGAGTATCATCCTAGGATATGGTACAGAAGTGGCTTCTCTGAGGATAGTAAATGTGATTATTTAACTAATAATGTCTCTGAGTCCTTCAATGCTCAGATCAAGGACTTAAAAGGACTTCATCTCCATGAGTTAGTTGACATGATAAGAGAGTTGATAATGGAGAAAAGGTACATAAGAAAGAAGATTGCACAGAAATGGGCAGAAGGAATCCTACCTGGAGTCATGAAGGACTTGAACCTTATAAGTAAGAACCTCAAAGTTGTGAAGGTTAAAGTTAGTGATGATGACTTTGCAGAGGTGACACTGTTGGATGACTGGAACAACCAGAGAAGGCACACAGTAGATCTTAAAAATAACAAGTGTTCATGCAGGGAATGGTAGGTAACTGGCAAGCCATGCAAGCATGCCTTGGCATGGATACTATCCAACAGAGGTATGCGCATAGATGATTTTGTGCATGAATATTACTCTGTTGCTAGGTTCAAAGCTACCTATGAGGATAGAGTTGAACCAATGCCAGACAGATCGCAGTGGCCAGAAATTGATCTTGGGTTTAAGGTTCACCCACCTCTGCTGGGAAGAGCAGCAGGTAGGCCTAAGGTTCAAAGACAAAGAGGGTGCCTAGAAAAAAATCCAGACAAAAAGAAAGTGAGATGCAGCAGATGTGGAGGTTTTGGACACTTCACCAAGACCTGCAAACTTGAAATGGTTGGAGAGGATGGCGAAACTGCTACAATAAAGAAAAGGTTAGCTTTACCTTGAATTTCAGTTCAATTATCTAGTGCTGTTAATTATTTGAGGCTGTTAATTATCTAGGACTGTTAATTGTTTATGCCTGTTAATTAGTGGATAAAACATGTACAGGAAGAGGACAGATTGCACCCTTGAAAAAGAAGTTGGACCATCAAATGGGAAGAAAAAGAAGGCAACAAAGAAGAAGAAAACTCCTACGAAGAAAAAAAACTCCCTTGAAGAAGAAGCAGAAGAGAGATGCTGCTGCTCCTCCACCAAAGGTCGTCAGAAGCCTGAAGGACTTAATCTGTGATGGTGGACAGTGACCCTCTTGGTTGTGATGATGGATAATGACCCTTTTGGTGAATGTGAAACCTTTTGTGAACTTGTTTTGGTTATGTAATGGCCTGTGAATTTGTAGATGGCTGTGAACTGTGAACTGCTGCCTACAATGGCCTGTGACATGTGCACTGGATGCTGTGAACTGTGAACTGGTGCCTATGAATGGTCTGTGCTGCTTGTAAACTTGAGCAAACTATTTGCTGAATTTCTTAATGCTTGTAAACTTGAACAAGCTTCAATGCTCTTGTAAGGAATGCTATTGTCAGTTTGAAGTAGAATCATGGTAATATCAAGATGTGCCATTTCAGTTTGTAATATTTCAGTTTCCTTTGAATAATGCTACTGTCAATCTGAATTTTTCTCAGTTTCAGTCATGGTATGACAACATACATGAGGTATGACCAACAAATAATTTTTGAAACTAAATTCCATTGACATATAGCAGGCAGCATACATACATTCCAGTTCATCCTCTTGGAATTGTCATACAACATGAGAGACTAACAAAATAATTCTTAATTAACTAGGTCCATATTTTGCTCATAAGACATCCTAAAGCTACACCTACACACAATGCTGCTATCACAACATAATCCATTTTCACCCTCTGTACTTGGATCTTCAGATCATCCACATCACTCACGGCACTGTCAATTTTCTGCCTCAATGCATCCACCTCTCGCTTCATGTCTAGAATGTGGTCAATAGAACCACCAACATGGTGCCCAGGACTATGAGGAATCGCCTTCTTCCACTGAGTTGGGAGTTGCACTTTGTTGCGTAAGAATGCAACATATTGGTCCTCGGACATGATGATGCCACATGTTGTTGGGTCGTCCTGCATCCAACGAAACCCTAGCCGCATGAACACCAACCAAGAACTGAAAATTGAACACAAATTCGACAGAAATTGACTTACTTTGATGTTGTTAGGGCACTTCACGAAGCTTTGGCCATAAGTATCCTTCTTCTTGCTTATGATCCGTATGAGCTGGATGAAGCAGTGGGGGCAATCCACGAGCGCGGGCAACGGCAGGCTCTGCGACGAGCTGGAGGCAGTCGCTGGCGGCGGCCTATAATGGGTGCCACTCATCCTCAACAGTGGCAAGCGTCAAAGCCAGGCGGCCGTCGGTGGTGCGGTACGCGGTAGCGGCAGACAGACGACGGCAATGGCGTGCGGGCGAACGAGAAGAAGAAAGGAGATGAATGGGGGCTTCTGCCTTATCCTGAAGCCAGGGGCAATATAATCATATACGCAAATATGTAGCCTGCATGTGGGGTCATGTACAAGGAAGATGTAGATGAGGGCAACGAACAGGGGTATCGAGAATTGTAATGGCAATCTTCCAATAAGACGAATTGTAATGGCAATCTTCAAATATTGGAAAATTGCAATGGCAGGAATCCAAAAAAGCCCTATAAGTTTTAAGTTGGTTCACCCCTGCTTAAAACTTATAAGTCACCCTTTTTCGCGTGGGGCCCACACCTCTAATGAACTTATAAGTCATCTACAACCAAACAGGCATGACTTATAAGTCACTGGTTTTCAGTCACCTGACTTAATAAGTTACCTGACTTATGGAAACCAAACAGGGCCTTACACTTTTGGCCGTGCCTATTGCCATGGTATGGCAAAACGCCTGTGCCGCGTCATGCATGGTGACGTAACGGGAGGATGACGTGACGACGACCGGGGCGCTGACCGGTGACGTGGCAGGGTCTACCGGGCCACCGATCTTGGCGCGGCAGTGATGCGCCATAGCCCACGACACGGCAAAACCAGATAAATAATGCCCGTGAGCCGCCCTCCCTCCTGCCTGCCCACGAGCCGCCCGCCCTACCCTCCTGCCTGCAACGCCGCCACCGCGCCTGGCGCCGCTGCACCTGCATGCCGACCGTCGCGCCCGTCGTGCCACGCACACTGGCGCGACACGGATGCCCTCACTGTAGTTCAACCCTCACTGAGGTGAAATTTGGTGCCTATTTCTTCATAATCAAAACCCTCATACCTTCACTACCCCTTTATATTAATCGTTAGCCATTAGATTGAGAGATTCTTTTAAAATATACTTTAGCCATTAATTTACCTTACATTGTATTATTATTTATATACTTTAATTGTTAATGTTCTTACAATGTATTATTAATTATAGCGAAAACAAATGTCTAATTAAAAGACACGCGAAATATAAATCTATTTATGTGTTTTTTTGTGCACTAGACATACATATATATAGCGACAAATTTAATTGGTTGAGTTTTTATGATTTAAATTGTTATATACTTGTTTTCTTACATGGAAATATTAATCCAAATAATCATTTTACTCAAGCATATATTGAAAGCACTATAACCTCCAAAATCATGCACAACATCGTCGATATCGTACTGCTATGAGTCCATCGTAGCATTGTGCGAAAAAAGTAGACATCTTGTATTTTTAGACATATTAGTATAGAGTATAGGACTAAGTATGACACACATGATAGTTCTCAATCAATTCATCTAATATTGGGCTACTCATCCCTAGGTAAATTATAGTGAGCTGCTCTAGCAGATGCAGACAAGCTATTGTAATAATTTAATAAGAAACACTGGTGGACAGCAGGTCCTTACATAGAAGTTGCTTATTTTTCTAGTGAAGTTGTTTAATATGTTTGTTAATATTACTTTGAATATATACATGTGCTTTCATATTGTGTTCGTATTGCATAACAAGTAGTTCAAAATTTGCAATGCTACATAATGTTAATTTGAATATTGTTAAATTGAATACTCTAACCTTTTGTTTATCAATTTGTAACAGGATAACCTCTCTCACGTAGCACCCGTTGTATCTCCTTCTTGAGGTGGAATACGACGACCAGCATCGAGCACACATCTTGAGTGATACCAACGTAGAGGTGGCATTGTCTCCTTTGAGGCCCCGCACGCACACCAGGGCGCACCTGTGGGACGAGCCTTACGTGCCGTACATACGGCGTGTCAGCTTCTTTGATCTTGTCCGTGTTGTCAACTACGGTCTTCCGCCTCTTGACCCAACACTACTTACTACAACTATAGACAGGTGTGAATGCCTTCTTTGTACATAAATATTCTTATAACAAATTTGAGGCAACTAACAGTCGTTCTATTCTTATAACAGGTGGAGCCCTGAGACCCACACGTTTCACCTACCTTGCAGCAAGATGACCTTGACCATGCAGGACATGAAGGCTATCTTTGACCTTCGGTTGGAGGACTTCCAGTGACAGGTATAGTTGACAATGATCACTAGAGAGAGCTGGTGGCTCAGTTCACTGGCTTTCTTCCACCGGACAACGAGGTTTCCAAGAAAAATACGTGAGCAATTCAAGCCTATTTAATACTTGAATTGCTTTCTGCAGCCATCGGGTCTCATTTTCTTTGGTGAATTTCAAGAAAAGTTTCGGTGTTTCATCGTTCTGGATCATAGAGCGCTTTGATTATTTGGACCCACAGATTGATGAGGCTCAGATCGACAAGTTCGCTAGAGTGTGGCTCTGGCACTTCCTTGGTGCTTTTCTATTCCTAGACGCCTCAGGCAACACCATCAGCTGGATCTTTCTTGACATACTACGCTAGCCGTGGGAGAACATAGCGACGTACAGCTGGGACAGCGCAGTCCTACATACTCCAGGTTTGGTGTTGGGAACAATAGCCCATTGGGAGTCCCCTTAATACTGGTTTACCGGTAAGTACTTCGGTTCACTATATTCTTCGAGGCAGTTACATATGATGAAATTATTAATGGCTAATTCATTATCGTGTTCAATATAGCATTGGAACGGGTAGGATACACTCCCTACAGCTCTGTATATCTGGACGGAAGCAGAGTTAGTTAGAGGGAATGCGAGGCGCAAGTACAGGGAGTACACGGACGGTCTCGACATCCTGACACAGCACCAGGTTACGCTCTCTTTACTATCACACATGTGTCTTGTTCGATGTATACTATATCACAACCTAACTCAATTATGAAATGTTCAGGTGCATTGGTGTCCTTAGAATGCTCCGGAGCACGAGTACTATCTGAGTCCTATCATTAGGGATGAGTCAGACGAGTATCGCTGCAACGTCCCTCTTATTTTCTTCCATGTGGTCGAGATTCACTTGCCCATCAAGGTTTGCAGGCAGTTTGGAAGAATGATAGGCTACCCACCACTGCTTTACTCCACCAACCAAGAATTGCATGGGTGCGTTATCGATTAATAACAAAGCTACACTTCAGATGTGTGTGTGGTACAACTAACATCGTTTTGTTGTAGGTATGATCATAGGAAGAGGTACAAGACCAAGGATTGATGCGTGACACACAACACGTACATCCACTTATGGCAGAACAGGGAACGGTAGCTGGTCTATGCAGGTCCCCCACATGACCAGCACACCTTCAACAAGTACCTACGGTGGCTTCACAGGTCTACGAGGACACATATCAAACCCCCGTATACTAAGGAGGCGATTGACGAGGACTCAGAGGAAGATGTGATCGAAGATGTGTATGACGTTGCCACTAGAGACGACACACAACTACAGAGAGCCCCGCTTCAAAGATACGTGGTAAGATACTTGAATGGTATAATTTGTTATCCATTTAGTATTAAGTATGTGTACTAAAACTGTCCAACCGCGTTTATGTACCCAGGCGACACAATTGTCAAGGATGTCCAACGAAGCAGCGTTTCGGCTTCATGAGTCTAGAGGGCAGGGGCCATGCGTTCTCGAGGCTTTTGTGGAGGTAAACATAAACTTGTCCGTTCCGAAAATGTTTCTTTAGTGTATATACGTTTGAGAAATGCACTAATTTTAACGTCTATTTATGTAGAAGGTGAAGCAGAGCTGCAGGATGCTAACTCAGAAGCTGAGCTGCATGGACACTCCTTGGGTGGAATAGGCAGTCCCGGCGCGGTCGGGTGACACGTCTTCTGGCTCTTTGAGGATACTAGCCGACTCTTCTCAGCCAGTGATAGGTGCCACTTCTACAGTGTGTACACCACCACATAAAGATGGCAATGGGGAATTCCCCGTCGGAGGTTGCCTCCCCATCCCCGTCCCCGCGGGGAGAAAAAATCCCCGTCCCCGTCCCCGCCAAAGCTCACGGGGACGATTTCTCCCCCATCCCCGCCCCCGCGAGGGGAAAAATCCCCGTCGGGGATCCCCGTCCCCGCATTTGTTCATCACCATTCAGGTTAATTCATCATCATTCACATGAGTTCATCGACACAATATTAGAGTACACCACGAATCACAATCCAAAAATAGCTAAATAGCAAGAAGCAGGATATTAATCATCACAAAGGTGTAGAACTAGGGTTATTGCTGTTATATATACTCAGAAGACATTGGGCCTTTGTGGGCTGGTTGGGCCATCAGGAAAGAGAGCAAAGCCTGTATATAAACGGGGCGGGGATGCGGGTATCGGGGACGGGGAATGCTCCCCCAGAACCGTCCCCGCCAAACCCGACGGGGGACGTTTTCTCCCCGTTTAGATCCCCGTGGGGGCATATTTGACTCCATCCCCGTCCCCTAATAGGGGAATTCCCCGCGGGGAATCGGGGATCGGGTCCCCGTTGCCATCTTTACCACCACATCATAGCACTGAAAAGGACCCTGCAAATGAGGGCGATGATGACGACGACGACGACCCCCCGAGTTTCCGCAGACAACACCACCAGTGGGACGATTGGCCGCAGGACGAGATCGGCATGTCTCAGCTAGGTGGTGCCCCACTTAGTACCCAAGGAGCCTCACAGGTAGTAACAAAGGAAGTTTCTTTAAATACATAGGCTCCATGAACTAACGATCATAAAGATTATAAGTAATCATGCATATTATATACTTGCAGGGTACAAGCCGTACGCACCGGCAACATGACCACTCCGATGTTGGCTACACTCCCAATGTGTTGCCAACAAATCCGAAGAGACAGAGGCGTCCGAGGGATCCTTATACTCCTGGGTCTTAGTTTGTTAGGGCGAACGAATATTGTCGTCCAAAACTTGCAGGCTTAGTTGGTTATGTTATGTCGAACCAATGAAAATGTTATGTGGCAGCTTGTCAACTTGCGCACGTACTTCATTTATCTGCTTCATAACTAGCAACTAGTTCGGGAACCGGCAGTCCCAGTGTATCTTGCCGCCGGTGGCCGGCGTCTTGACCCCGATCCTCCCGAGCTTGGTCATCGCCACCACGAAATCGCCGAACAAGGCACCCTGGTTGGACGCGCAGTAGTCGACTGTGCTGCGCGACCTCATGTCGAACTAGAGCACCTGCTCGGAGCCCACCGGCGAGGGGTCGAGGAAGGCGAAGGCGTTGGGGTCGAAGCTGCAGGTGCCGTTCAGCTGCGACGCGAAGCCGGGGTCCATGGTCGCGTCGCTGCTGATCCTCACCGACAGCCGCCGATCTTCTGTCTGCGTCTAGGTCCTACCGCGCCGTGGTCTATGGTGCGGCAGACCTTGCTACGTCATCGGTCAGCAGTCCCGGTCGTCGCCACGTCATGCTCCCACCGCGCTACCATGCATGACGCGGCACAGACGTTTCGCCGCGCCACAACAATAGGCGCGGCCAAAAGTGTTAGTTTTAAAAAAAACAGTAGTAGATTTAAAATTAGTTTACAAAAAGTGTTAAAAAAATCGTCGGCGCAAAGAGTAGGGGGGACCGTGCGAGTGAGAAGCGTTAAACCCCATGGACCATCTAGGCTGAACAGGGCAAGATAATGTTCAGACTTCAGATGTGACTTTTTTTTATATAAGCGACTGGCCTGAAGTCTAAACCAGGTAAACCACCTCCCTGAACTTTTAAAATAATTCATTTTACCTCCCTGACCGCTTATAAATGGTATTCGAAGGCGGTTTTGTCTTTTCCTTTTTTATTTATATATGTTGAATCTTTGAAAAATAATAGTAAAATAGAAAAAAAACATAAAATAGAAATTCTAATTTTGTTGGACTCCACGTGAGTATATCTACGTAGTGAACATATAATATGGTATGATTTAGTATAAATTTTTTGTTATAACTTTAGATCTATGTTTTTCTATAATTGGATTTTCCATTTTGTGGTTTTTCAGTGATTTACTATGTTTTTTTAAAGATTCAGCTGAAATAAATAAAAAAAAAGACAAAACCGCCTTTGAAAACCGCTTATAACCAGTCAGGGAGGTAAAACAAACGGTTTTAAAAGTTCAGTGAGGTGGTTTACCCGATTTTAGAGTTCAGGGAGGAAAAACAGATTTTCGCAAAAGTTGAGGGAGGTAACGCGGACTTTATTCCCTCCTTCAACAGCTCCCTGCTCAATCTATCCGTGCCTAGAAAAACAGAGGCATCCATGCGCAAAAAAAATGTGAACAACCGCTACTCCTTATCGTGGAGTGGTATTTTTTTTGTTCGACGTAGAGAGGCAGAGGAAGAGGCAATAAAAGGAGACTTGAAAGGATAGAATATACCCAAAGACTTAGCCTTAGATAGGAGTGCTTGGAAGACAGCTATTCACGTGCCTGAACCTTGATTGCTTCTGTTGGGTTTCAACTCTAGCCTACCCCAACTTGTTTGGGACTTAAAGGCTTTGTTGTTGTTGTTGTTGTTGTTGTGTTGACGCAACGTCGCCCTTACTGTCACTGTTTAGAGGTTCACCGGAATTAAATCTCCTACCAATATTTTCATATATGAGAATAATGAGAAGTAGAATAGGCAGTGGATATTCTATTTTATAGGTCCTGACCGTGTGCATATTCTGAAGGCACAAAACTATATAGCATATAACACTAAGCTTACTGTATCGACCTCAAATCTCAAAAGTGCAATATTTATAGGCAAAATTCCGGCAAATTCAATAAAGTAGCCTTAAACTAAAGTTAAAAATTATAATCCCCTGTATGAAAGAAATCATGTACCATGGGCTTGGAGTTGGAGAAAGATCTCATGCACACAAGTTGAAATGGGGCCAGATTTCTGTCTGTATTTTGGAATTGTGCCGCAGGCTGCAGCCTGGCGTGTCCAACCAGGGAAGGCCGACACCCACCGGTGGCCAGAAATGGTAGTGTTGGCCTGTTGGGCTGGATGGACGCTAGGGGCAATTGCTATTGTTATGAAGTACTCCCTCTGTCCCAAAACTCACATTTCGAAGAGTCGACTAATCTTAATTTTAACTAGGTTTATAGAAAATAGTATGAATATTTGTATCTCTAAATAAGTTTACTATATATGACATGATTAATCTAATAATACTTATCTGGTATCATAAATATTAGTATTGTTTGCCTTTTTTATATATATATTTGGTCAAAGTTGAAATTGTTTGACTTCTCAAAATACAGGATGGAGATTTATTTTGGGATGAAGGGAGTATAGACTAGCACATAAACAGGAAGGGAAAACGTTTTAGAATCTAGAGCACTTATCATGACATTTAGGCTCTTTGGCTGGACTTGGACTTCCAGCTAAGAAACACACGGACCAATTGACCGATGTAACGTCCAGAGCACCTTAGATAGATAAACTGGGATGTATGTTTCTCACCTATAAAGGCTCAAGTCAGCCCAAGAGCCCAATGCCTTCTCCATGATATATCATTTCATGATATGTCATTGACCAATGTGTTGAAAACACATTTATGTAGAGAACAACTTTTCTCTAAAATGGATGTCTCCCATGAGGAGAAAAGGAAGGAAAAAAGAGTAAAAGACAACCTAGAAAAAGGGATGCTACTTGCCATGTTTTGTGTAGATACAAGTAGTGGCAGTCATTTTGCTTGACATCAGGTTTTGGGACAGGGTAGAAAACGAGACATCATGTGCTAAGATTCAGAAATGCTGTAATCTGCTGCAGTTTTTCCGTACATATTTTACAAACTTTGAAATGACTTCTCTAATTTCAGGCCAGTTGCAGCTTGCTGCACAGCGGCACGTTTATAGGTGCGTGGCTGGGAAAACAATTACTTTTGCGGATTTTGCATTAGAAACCTTGAGACTACCATGCACCTATTCTTCGAATGCCCCTTCTCCAGTGCCGTATGGGGTAACAGCCAGAATTTTAGCCCTTCGCAATGGACTGAAGCTGTTGATGTCGAGGACTGCTTCCTGTCGATGATAGAGGGGGGAAGCAAAATGGCTCACACTTTGGCAATCCTCATCTTATGGCACGGAAGCAAAGAAACGCTGCTCTCTTCAATAACTCCACGAGTACGGCGATGCAGGTGTTTGCTCAGATTAAGGACGAATCATCCTTGTGGGCTAGTGCTGGAGGAAGGGTCCTCACCCCCCTCTTTGTTGGATCTAATTTTGAGAGTAATTAGCTCATGTATCCTAGCCCCCCTGCAGTGGTCTGCTGCAAGAGGCTACACTCCTTGTGCTTTTAGTTGCAAACTCTCTTCTATCTTATTAACATATAGCCGGGCAACCAGATCTTTAAAAAAAAAAACTTTGCTGATCGATTCTCTGTATGAATCGGCAAAACACATTGCAATTTTAACTACGAAAGAACTTGCCCAAAAGTAAGTGCACTTCAAGTTGAAAACCATAGTACGTGCATGGAGTATCGTCTTAATGACATTCAGTTACCAAAATGAATTAAACGGTAGAAGCTAAGCTTGAAATTTATCGGCAACAAAAATGGTGCAATAGTGCTATATATACGACTTACAAGTACATACAACGTGCTTTTGAATAGATCAGAAAGAACTCATGGAGATAAGGTACATAAGCAAAACTAAACCAACCCATACTTCAAGCATAACCCAGTTTCAGGACAGAGAGACTGGCAGAGCAGGGAAAAGAGAACAGAGAAACAAAAGTTTAACTAAGCTATATGAATTTGCCACTATCCATGTCGTGAGTTCTGTGACCATATCGTCAACCTCGCCTCCCTTACCAGTATAGGCAGCAACTTAGTTCAAAACTTCAAATACTACAAGGAATCAAGTTTAAATTTCCAAACGCTCAAAAACTTATCAAACAACAAACACCATAATATATAAGCAGAGCATGATGCTAAAGCTATACGCTTGATCACTGAACTAAATGCATGGTTCATATGGGGATGATGCCAACATAGTTCAGTGATCAAATTGATGCGGATAGGTGATAATAACAAAGTAAATATCTGAAAAAGCTAACTCAGCTGCATGAGCAAACAGGACTAACAAAACACAGAAACATCCATACAAACACACAATTAGGCTACTGATGCATAATGACCATACATTTGCACCTGACCTGAGCAGTGGAAAATAAGCTCCAACGCATCACCATCACATGTATCATTACCACATTGCATACTTAAACAATAATGCGATAAAACAAGTTCTAAGCTCTAGTACGCTTGAAAATATATATAAGGTAGCAGTCACCAAAATATCTGAACACCACACTGATAATAGACATGAACGCCTGAACTAAATACATGGAGATGAATCACAGCGATATCATGCCACAGGCCTCTCTTTAAACTCAGCAATAATGGATGGGAACTGCTGCTGCACGAAACCATCAGTTAACACAGCCTTCCTGAATTTTTTCTCCATTGCAAAGAAGTCAATGCACTTGATCTTCAACTCTGAGCAGTTGTACATTTCAGCACAAGCTAAGGTAGCAGCAACTGTTTCAACAGACACAATGTCCCACAATTTTCGTGCACAGAAAAGCTTCAGCCGATCCAAAGCATACTGGTCAGCTGCAACAAGTAGATGACGAATCATTTCAAAGGGGCACTCAACAAATTCGTCGTCTCCAGGGTAGGTGTCTGTGTACATAAACCGGAGCATGAGTTTGAATGTAGCAGGAGCAATGTCATGTAAGGTGATGTATGCCATCGTAGCCTCAGCCATGGAACCAAGGAGCTCCGCTCGAAAGACTGGCGAGCGAGCAGCAAGCAATGCTCGGTGTGCGTGGAACGTCTCATTGCCAACTATGAAGGACACATCCGCCCCATCTGCGCTGTCCAGCAGGGTGCCTAGATGGTCTACAATGTTCGAAGGCGGTACAGGAATAGAGCCGTCATTTACAACCATAATGCCACATATGATCCTGATGTGTCCATCTTTTACATGATTTTCTACTAGATCAGTCCGTGTGACAAACCGAGACCAACCCCAGTCCCCCATTTGGAATTGGAACAGATGAACCCCTGTCCTTTTCTGAGCAGTTGAAGATGGTTGACCATCCTTGTCCATCAAGAATACCTCCAAGATGGCACTGACAGAAAGTCTGGGTTGGTTCTCTAGCTGGACGAACACAGAGAGATGCTCGTCGCTGTCAGACCTCCCAGTTCCACGTGGAAAGCATTTTATCTTCCACATGTGGCCGCCAGCAGAGAAGGGGTTAGAGTAGACAGCCTTGCCAACAGCGAGGTGCTTAGTTTCCTGGTAATATAATCTGAATTCGTGGAAATGGAAATCAATAGGCCAGCCCTGCATCCCAGCCGATTGGTGTCGCTTGTCCACTGCACAATCGCAAACCAAACTGAGTCTCAACCAAAATGGCAAGGAAAATTAACGATCAAACATCACAATGTCAGCAGTTTCTGATGCAGAAATTCAGACTGAAAAGCGAAAAACTAAACCCCAGTTCCCTTGAGCTGCAAGAACTGGAGAGGACAAGAAGGGGCAGATGTACTCACTATCTAGCCGCCGGACGTGACGGTGGATTGGTTCCTGCCTGCTGATTCAGTCGACCGAGGACCGGAGATGAGTTGCGCCGGCCGGTCCTCTATCTTCCCGGCTTCCCAACTTAGGTCCTCCGGTCGCGTACACGGCCCGGTCGCCACCCTCGGCACCTCCCCCTCCACGACTCACAGCGAATCCCTCCCCGACTCTGTAGCGCCCTTGCCCGCAGCAAGCCTCCGCCGGACCTCGCTTCTCTCGCCGCCGTTAGGGTTCCTCTTGCGGCAGCGTGGGCTGCCGGCGCAAAGAGTAGTGGGGGACCGTGCGAGTGAGAAGCGTTAAACCCCACGGACCATCTGGGCTGAACTGGGCTGGACAATGTTCAGACTTCAGATGTGACTTTTTTTTTATATATATGCAACTTCAGGTGTGATTTTTTTAACATTTTTTAAAACTATTCTTAATTCTAACACTGTTTTTTTTTCTTCAAAAGGAACACTTTTGGCCACGCGTATTTCATGAAACAAGCGGAAAAGTTCCGACCCCTCTCTACTATCCGAACAAACTTATCATCTTGTTTCGTTTGATCGAATTTGTTTTTCCTCCCTTTTTATGTGTGAAAAGGGGTTTATGTGTGTCCGACCCTTCTGTTTGTTAAGACCGTAAGGCCCGAGGTGTAGGAGGAAAACTCTGATCACGTTGGTAAGCAGGAGTGCCGTAGCCACTGGGGCGTAGGTATCTCGTAGTCCGACCAGTCGTGCTCAGACATTTGTTTCCGCGAACCTTGTCGCTAGGTTTTTAACGCGAGGGAGAGATTGGGCGCAGCGACTGTTTCAGAAAGGGTGTATATATGCCCTTATCAGCCCCCAATTGAGACCCGATCCCTTGCCATTGCTGGAGTCGGGTGTCACTGAAGATCGAGAAGAGGATAGCGAAACTAGTAGGAGAAAGCGTCTCTTGTTTTCGCACGTAACCCCTTCCCAGAATATGAGCTATCATTCTGCGACCGCGTGTTCGGTCTCCTTGTGAGTCCAACTTTCCTCGAGCCCCCGCGCGTAGCAGGGGTACGGTCGAGGGTCGGCTTGTCTTTGTGATCGTTGTCCCGTCCGCGGTTTCAGCAACCGAAGGGGTTGATCTAACGTCACTTGCCTCGATGGCTCGAGTGACGTGCTCGGTGAGCTCGCTAATGGGCATGTTCGAGTGGAATCCAGGTCCATCATTTGTGACGGGGTCAGCAAAGCCCGCATGGGGCATCCCACTGCTCCTTAACCCGCCTTTCAGTAGATGTCCGAGCTGTTCCGGAGGACGACTCAGGTGGCCTAATGGCCTCCCCTTAATGGGGATTCTGTGGGCTCGGCTGGAGGTTATGATCGAACGAGAAGGTTGAGATGACCATGTCCGCTTCTAGGTGGGTCGGGCGAAGGCCGCTGGGGCTCATCTGTGTTTTCTCCCTTGGCTCTTGTTCGACATGAGGCGGCCTCGGGCCCTTCGCGGGCCAGCCTTTGAACCCTGGTCTCCCTATTTAGGGTCGGGCGGCTCGAGCCCCCGAGCCCCGTGGGGCTCGGTAGGGGTCGGCCATGTTTCATGCGCCACCCCAACCTCGGTTTTTGTAACCGGAGGGGTCGAGTTAATGACACTTGCCTCGATGGCTCGAGTGTCGCGCTCGGTGAGCTCGCTAACGGGCATGTTCGAGTGGAATCCGGGTCCGTCATCCGCTGACAGGGTCGGTAGAGCCCTCATGTGGCATTCCACTACTCCTTAACCCGCCTCCCAGCAGATTCCTGAGCCGTTCGATAGGCTCAGGTGGCCCGTTGGCCTCTCCTCGATGGAGATTCTGTGGGCTTCACTCGAGGTTAGAATCGAACGAGAAAGGTCGAGATGTCTCAATCCGCATCTGAGCGAGGTCGGGCAAGGCCGCTAGGGCTCATCTCGGTTTTTCTCCCCTGGCTCTATTTGACACGAGGCGGCCTCGAGCCCTTCGCGGCCCGGCCTTTGAACCTCGATCGATCGCCGCTCATATCGAATGAGACGACTATCGCTTCATGACACGACGCGAAGCGTTGTGATGCAGCAATTGCATATGCAATACTTGGATGAATGATTGAATGAATGAATGTATGAATGCATGAGAATGGATGAATGAATGATTATGTAATGGAAAAGAAAAAATGGGGGTCGGTAAAGTTACCTCGATGGCTCGAGTGACGGGTTCGGGGAGCTCTTACCGGATATGTTTGTGTGGGGTCTAGGTCCGACG
Source organism: Miscanthus floridulus (assembly GCF_019320115.1). NCBI lineage: Eukaryota > Viridiplantae > Streptophyta > Magnoliopsida > Poales > Poaceae > Miscanthus > Miscanthus floridulus. The sequence goes on from NC_089587.1 coordinate 88,100,545, forward strand.
TTCGTGATGGAGCCAGGGTAACCTGCATGGGGCATCCCACTTTTCCATACCCGTCTCTCGGCAGTGGCCCGAGCCATCCGACCGACCTGGGTGACCTATCGGTCTCTCCTTGATGGAGATTCCATAGGCGGGGCCCTTCAGACCCTTTTCGAGAAGGTGGAGGCTAAAGCTCAGGGTGCGGGAATAAGCACTCTGATCACGCTGGTGAGCAAAGACGCCATAGCCGTCGGGGCATAGGTGTCTCGTAGTCTGACCAGCTTTACTCAGTGCTTGTCTCCACACACCTTGCCTCTAGTTTTTTAACGTGAGGAGGGGTCAGACATAGAGAATGTCTACCGAATAGACACTCTTGCCAGCCCCCGAACGATGCCCGACCCCCTGCCGTTGCTGGGGTCAGAGGCTCAGTAGCGAAATTAATGCACGTAAAGTAAGGGTGGCCCGTCTCTCGGTAGCGGCCTTGAGCCATTCGATCGACCTAGGCACAGGATTTACCTCGATGGTAAGAGTGATGGGTTCAGGGAGCTCTTACCGGATATGATCGAGCGGGATCCAGGTCCGTCGTTTGTGATAGGGTTGGCATAACCTGCGTGGGGCATCCTGTTGCTCCCTACCCATTTCTCGGCAGTGGCCAAGCCGTTCAATCAACTTGTGTTACCCGCTGAGACAAAACTTACCTATGGAGATAGAGGATGAGAACATCCCGCACAAGAATTTAGTTAGGCAGATAAGCCAGGCGAAGAACTTGTAATAAATGGACAAGCTCTTAAATTTTATTATAACAAAATAGCTTTTTAGCCCTTCTCCCCTTTTTTGGATAAAAAGGTTAGTGCATTCCGACCCATTTTGTCATTAAGATCGTAAAGCTTGGGGGGCGGGAGAGCAAATTCTGATTACGCTGGTGAGCAAAGGCGCCGTAGCCGCCGAGGCATAGGTCTCTCACAAGCCGACCAGTTATACTCAGAGTTTGTTCCTGCAACCCTAGCTCCTAGGTCTTAACGTGATAGGGGGTCTGGCACAGAGAAGTGTTTGCCAGGCGGACATACTCTTAAATGTGTACGGACCCTTTCCGTGGCTAAGGCCGAAAAGCTCAGGGTGTGGAAAAAAACTCTGATCACGCTGGTGAGCAAAGACGCCTTAGCCGTCGAGGCGTAGGTTTCTCGCAGTCCGACTAGTTTTACTCAGTGTTTGTTTCTGCAAACTTCACTTCTGGGTCTTAATGTGAGAGAAGGTTGGGCATAGAGAATGTCTACCGGATAGGTACACTCTTATTAGCCACCAAGTGAGGCTCGACTCCTTGCCGTTGCTGGGGTCAGGTGTCATAAAAGATCGGGGAGTTCGATAACGAAACTGATAAAAGAAAGTGTGCGTTTATTAAGGGTAAAAGTGACGTACCTGCTCGATGTTCCAGGCATTGGCGAAGACTTCACCGTCGATAGTCTTGAGCTTGTAGGCACCTGGTCGGAGCACTTCCGCGATAACATATAGTCCCTCCCATGACGGAGAGAGCTTGTGGTGGTCCTTGCTGCTCTGGATAAGGCGGAGGACCAGGTCTCCGACGTTGAAGGCCTGACCCCGCACTCGATGGCTATGGTACTAGCGCAATGCTTGCTGGTACTTGGCCGAGCGGAGGATGGCAACATCGCGCGCTTCATCCAGCAGGTCCATGGCATCCTCAAGGGACGCCTCAGCTCCCTGTTCGTTGTACGCCCTGACCCTTGGCGCTCCATAGTCGAGGTTGGTTGGGAGGATAGCCTCAGAACCGTAGACCATGAAGAATGGTGTGTAGCTGGTAGCTCGGCTGGGAGTCATCCTCAGGTTCCAGAGCACCATAGGAAGCGCAGCGACCCATCATCCACCAAACTTGTTCAACTGGTTGAAGATCCTAGGCTTGAGGCCTTGTAGGACCATGTCGTTCGTGCGCTTGACCTACTTGTTCATGCGGGGGTGCGCCACGGTGGCCCAATCGACCCGGATGTGGTGCTCATCGTATAATCGGAGGAACTTCTTTCCGGTGAATTACGTGCCATTGTTCGTGATGATGGAGTTTGGGACCCCAAAGCGATGGACGATGTCGAGGAAGAATAGCACGGCTTGCTCGGACTTGATCACGGAGATCGGCCGAGTCTCTATCCACTTTGTAAACTTGTCTATGGTGACAAGCAAGTGGGTGTAGCCCCCGAGCGCCCTTTTGAGAGGTCCGACCAGATCGAGCCCCTAGACCATGAACGGCCACATGATGGGGATCATCTAGAGCGCTTGGGGCGGTAGGTGAGTCTACCGAGCGTAGTACTGACACCCTTCACAGGTGCGCACAATCTACTCGGCGTCGGCTACTGCGGTCGACCAGTAGAAGACTTGTCGGAACATGTTTTTGACTAGGGTTCTAGGCATGACATGGTGACCATAGACCCTACCATGGATATCGCTCATCAAACGCTTCTCCTGTTCAATGGGGATGCAGCGCTATAGGATCCCGGCGTGGCTTCACTTGTAGAGTTCGCCCTCAACAAGGACAAAGGACTTGGCGCGACACGCGAGCCATCGAGCCTCTGTCTTGTCCGTCAGCAGCACCTCATGGAGGAGGTAGTCGAGGTAGAGCGTCCTCTAGTCGACCAGAGGGTCGAGCTCTGTCGCTGGGTCTTCTTTGAGCTCCATGACTTCAGGGGCGGATGGAGTCGATGGTTGGTCAGCCCCCAAGCCTAGGGTGAACATCTCATCACCGGCTTGTTCCGGCTCCTCATAGCAAACCGAGGGCTTGTGCTGATTGCTGGCGAAGATGCCCGTTGGCACTGACTCTTGGCCAGACGCCGCTTTTACCAGCGCGTCGTCTGCCTTGTTGAGACGCCTTGGAATGTAGTTGAGCTCAAGGCCATCGAACTTATCCTCCAGCTAGCGAACTTCTCAGCAATATGCAGTCATCTTGGCATTGTGGCAGGTCGACTCCTTCATGACTTGGTCAATGACTAGCTAGGAGTCGCCCTAGACATCGAGGTGTTGGATGCCCAATTCGATAGTGATGCGTAGGCCATTGATGAGCGCCTCATATTTGGCCACATTATTGGAGGAGGGGAAATGGATGCGGACCATGTACCTCATGCGTACCCCGAGGGGCAAAACGAAGACCAGCCCCGCACCAGCGCCTTTCTTCATCAGCGATTTATCGAAGTATATCATCCAGTACTCTTGGTCGACGACCGCTGGTGGTATTTGAACCTCGGTTCACTCTACAACGAAATCAGCCAACACCAGGGACTTGATGGCCATCCAGGAGGCATATGTAATGCCCTGACCCATCAGCTCGAGTGCCCACTTCATGATTCTTCCTGTGATATCCTGGTTTTGGATGACCTCACCAAGGGGGAAGGACGTCATGACCATCACCGGATGTGACTCGCAGTAGTGGCGTAGCTTCCTCTTGGTGATGAGTTTGGCATATAGGAGCTTCTAGATTTGGGGGTAGCGGGTCTTAGAATCAGATAAGACCTCGCTAATGAAGTACATGGGGTGTTGTACTTTGAGGGCGTGTCCCTCTTCTTCTCGCTCCACTACTACGGTGGCGCTGACCACTTGCATGGTGGCCACAATGTAGAGCAGAAGGGGTTCTCCATTGATCGGAGGAACCAGGATCAGGGCCTTCGTTAGAAGCTGCTTGACTATGTCAAGTGCCTCCCGAGCCTCGAACGTCCATTCGAAGTGGTTGGCCTTCTTTAGAAGTTGATAAAGGGGGAGACCTCATTTGCCGAGGCACGAGATGAAGCGGCTGAGTGCGGTGAGACACCCTATAACTCGCTATACCCCCTTTACATTCTAAATTGGGCCCATCCTCGTGATGGCCGAGATCTTCTTTGGGTTGGCGTCGATGCCACGCTCGGAGACGATGAAACCAAGCAGCATGCCCCTTGGGACCCCAAAAGCGCACTTCTTGGGGTTGAGCTTAATGCCATTTGCTCAGAGTTTTGCGAAGGTCCGCTACGAGCTGGTCAGCCCATTTGGACTTGACCACGATGTCGTCTACATAGGCCTCAACGGTCCACCCAATGAGGTCTCCGAAACACTTGAGCATACAACACTGGTACGTAGCCCCAGCATTCTTCAGACCGAACGGCATCGTGACATAGCAGAATGATCTGAAGGGGGTGATGAAAGATGTCACGAGCTGGTCAGACTCTTTCAACGTGATTTAATGGTACCCGGAGTACGCATCAAGGAAGCAAAGGGTTTCGCACCCTGAGGTAGAGTCGACTATTTGTTCTATGCGTGGCAAAAGAAACAGATCCTTTGGGCATGCTTTGTTGAGACCCATGTAGTCAACACACATCCTCCATTTCTCACTCTTCTTTCATACAAGAACGGGATTGGCTAACCACTCGGGGTGGTACACTTCCTTGATGAACCCGGCCACCAAAAGCTTCGTGATCTCCTCGCCGATGGTCCTACATTTCCCCTCATCGAAGCAACACAGGCATTGCTTCACTAGCTTGGAGCCTGGGTGGATCTTCAAGGCATGCTCGATGACTTCCCTCAGAATGTCCGGCATGTCCGAGCGTTTCCTTGTAAAGATGTCTCTGTTGACGCGGAGGAAGCCGATGAGCGTACTTTCCTATTTGGAGGAAAGCGTGGTGCCAATGCGCGCCACTTTGGCCATAGGGTTGCTAGGGTCTATGAGGATCTCCTTGTCGCCCTCCACTGGCTCAAAAGACCCGACCGACCGCTTGGGGTCGGGTGCTTCTTCGGCGACCTCCTTTCTGATGGCCGTGAGCTCTTCGGAGGCGATTGTCGCGGCGTGATCGCAGCACTCGACCTCACTATCATAGGCGCGCTAGAAGGAGGTGCCGATGGTGATGACCCCACCTAGGCCCGACATCTTTAGCTTTAGGTAGGTGTTGTTGAGGATAGCCATAAACTTCGCGTAGCATGGTCATCCCACGATGGCGTGGTAGGTTCCGTGGAACCCAACCACTTCGAAGGTGAGGGTCTCCATCCTATAGTTGGATGGACCCCCGAAGGTGACGAGCAGATCGATCTACCCAAGTGGCACGACCTACTTTCTAGGCACGATGCTGTGGAAAGGCGCTCTAGTCGGTCAGATGTGCACTTGGTCCATGCCCATAGCGTTGAGCGTCTCGGCGTACATGATGTTGAGGCCGTTGCCTCCATCCATCAGTACCTTAGTGAGCCGCTTCATGCCGATGATCAGGTCAACCACGAGCGGGCATCTCCCCAGTTGTGGGACGCTCTCTGGGTGGTCGGTCCGATCGAAGGTTATGGTGGACTCCGACCATTGAAGGAAGGTAGGCTTGGCCGGCTCGGCTGTATAAACCTCGCGGCATGTAAGCTTCTAGCGGCGCTTGGAGTCATAGGCCATCGACCCTCTGAAGATCATGAGGCAGCCATCCAGCACTGGAAAGCCACCGTCCCTCCCCTTGGCGTCATCCGCGGTCGGCTCGGGGTCCTTCCCATGCTCCCCTTTGTTGGAACCTCCGGACAAGAACCGATTCATGAGGCCGCAGTCCTTGTACAGATGTTTAATGGGGAAGGCATGGTTCGAGCATGGCCCCTCAAGTAGCTTCTCAAAGTGGTTCGAGGTGCCCTCTGCAGGCTTCCGACCGCCCTGCGGTTGGCGGTAGCCACGAGCGAGCCCTTGTGCCGCTGCTTGTTCTTCCTCTTGATGGGACGATTGGAGGCGCCTTCACCGGCGTCCTGGTCCCATTTCGCCTTTCCCTTGAGGCAGTCAAAGATTGCTCCTACCGCCTCCTCGCCTGAGGCGTGGCTGGTGGTGATGTCAAGGAGCTCCTTGGTGGTTCATGGGCCCTTACGTCCCAGCTTATGAATCAGGGACTCACAGGTGGTCCTAGACAGGAAAGCTCCTATAACATCGGCGTCGACGACGTTGGACAGCACGTTGCACTGTCGAGAGAAGCGCCGGATGTACTCACGAAGGGTTTCTTCGGTGTTCTATCAACAGTTCTTGAGATCCCATGGGTTCCTAGGGCGCTTGTACGTGCCCTAGAAGTTCCCCACAAAGATATCTTTCAGGTCCGCCCAACTTTGGATTCTGTTGGGCAGAAGGTGTTCCAACCATGTTCGCGCCGAATCGGCCAAGAACAATGGAAGGTTGCGGATAATGAAATCATCATTATCCGCTCCACCATCTTGGTAAGCAAGCTGATAATCCTCGAGCCACAATCCAGGGTTCATTTCCCTAGAGTATTTTGGGATGTTGGTTGGTGGCCTGTACCTTGGCCGGAAGGTGGCGATAAGGATGTGTCGGTCGAAGGCCTAAGACCCCGGTAGGCTGAGGCTTGGGCTTCGGAGCTCGCCACTGTCATAGCGTCCACCATGATGAGGGTGATAGCCACGGCTAGCTCCCTCTCTCGGATCATCGCGGGTACATCTGTGGGCATTGAGGATGTCGCGCGCATCACGGTCGTGGCCGAGACGCTCATGCACCAGGATCACGGTGCACTGCCTGTCGCCTTGTGTTGCCTGGTGGACTGACGCGTCCTTGTTAGGTCGCTCTAAGGGCGTGCGCTGGCTAGCGTTGAGCTCGTATCGCCGAGACAACGAGATCTTGGCCTGCTGCGCCGCCGCACGCTCGAGTAGCGTGCGAATCTCGCGGTGGGTCCAACGATCTTTGAGCGTTGCAGACCCCGAAAGCCCATGGAGCAAGGCTACCACAACGGCGATGTTCTGGCTTGCCCGGGTGAAGTGTGGGAGGGCTTCATCGTCCGCGATGATCCTCCGATTCACGTCGCGGGCCATGGCACGCGCGCCCACTGTCTCTGTGGCGCTCGATCTCCCAATCGAGCTCCATGCGTTCCTGCTCAAGCTAGAGTCGTGCTTCCTCAAGTTCTAGGTGCTGGGCCTTTAGCTGCTCCACCCGCAGGCGGGGTGGGCCCCTGTCTCCCCCTCGACCTCGTCATCGAGGTCGTTCGTCGGGGTAGCCTCCTCTTCATGGATGCTTTTGAAGTGTCCCTCAGGGTTATCCACCATGAAACACTCACGAAAGGGGTGATGACTCCCCCTGCTAGAGTCAGAGCCGGTGGGCGACTTCGATTCCCCCGCGAGAAGGCCATGGAAAGACTCCGCGACATATTCAGTCTTCCCCACGAACCCGTCGTTCGCGGGGGATGAAGGCGTGCATTGCACCATAGGGTGGCCATCGGTCTCTGTGACGTTGCAGAGACCGAACGGGAGCGCTGTTGGGGCGCTCCGGTTGAGGTATTCCGGAGAGAGCGGCTCCCCTCCGACATGCTGCGCCATGACGTTGGCGAACGAGAAGGTGAGGTGGCGCAGGTCCTCCTAGGATGGCCGGGGTCCCAGGAAGGCGCTGAGCTGGCGCTCTAACCTCCCGTAGTTGAAGTCAAGGAGCTGGTTGCTTCCGGAGGCGCGGGCCTCCGGTGCATGCAGCTGCAGCTCCTCAAGCGCCTCGGCGATTGCGTCGAGGTCGGCGAAGTGGATAGGTCGGACGGCGGCGGGAGCTATTGCCAACTCTCCCTCCACCATGACGATGAAGTCTAGGTCCTTGAAGCACACGTAGGCCCCCGGGACCTAGCTGAGGTTGTGACTAGCCATTCGAGGCCTGGTGTGGATGTCGAGACACACAAAAGGCCGCTACCTGGCGTGCCAACTGTCTGTGTTTCGAGATGCCACCAACAAGTAAAATTCAAATATTGCGTGTCTGGCCTGGATGGTGTGCTAAGAGGACACAAGGTTTATACTGGTTTGGGCAGAATATCCCTACATCCAGTTCATTGCTGCTGCTCGTGTTACTAGCACTGAAAGTTCATAGTAGGGGTTACAAACGGGTGAGAGAGGGACAGGTTCCAAGTCTCTGGTGGTGTGTTGCGACGAGTTTCGATCCGTTTGGATTTGAGTCGAGCTCCGATATGTTCGGATGCCGGATCGGTCCCCTTAATGGGACGCCCTGCTTTCCCTTTTATAGGCTAAGGGAAAGCAGGGGTTCCAGCGAAAGGAAAAGAGGGGAATGAGAAGGAGAAGTCCTCCAGGGTCGATGGGTCCCTCTTTTCCTTCACATGGGTCATGCCGACCCTGTAGACGTGAACAGGGATAGATCCACGTCTCGACCCTGTCCGTCACTGGCGCCATGTGTAGGCGTCGTCTCCCGGTCGTGGTACTCCACTCTGTCCTAGCGGACGTCGTGGTGAACTGACGCGTCTATCAGTGTTCCTACGAGGGTTAGGCAGAACAGTACCAGTACGCCCGACGCTGTTCCTGATATGAGTCCCTAGGTATGCCCCATCACGGCCATGGGTTATATCGGGACGTGCCAGTCACTTCCCTGGCGTCAGAGCTTTGACCCAGACCCATACGCTTGGACCTGGAGTGGTTGACAACAGTATGGGCCTTCGTCGGGCGAGACGGAGCCTCCGGCCTTGGGGTCGGGCGAGGCGGAGTTCCTCCCCAGAGGCCGGGAGAGGCAGAGAGCAATCCCAAGGCTCGGGCGAGGCGGAGCCCAAACCCATGGGTCAGGCGAGGTGGAGCGCGGACCCAAGGGTCGGGCGAGGCGAAGCCAGCCCTCGGAGGTCGGACGAGGTGAAACCGGCCCTCGGATGTCGGGCGAGGCGGAACTGGCCTTCGGAGGTCGGGCGTGGCGGAGCCCTACCCTCAGAGGTCGGGCGAGGCGAAGCCTGCCCTCGAAGGTCGGGCGAGGTGAAACCGACCCTCAGAGGTCGGGCGAGGCGGAGCGCGGACCCAAGGGTCGAGCGAGGCGGAGCCCTGCCCTCAGAGATGGGGCGAGGCGAAGCCAGCCCTCAGAGGTCAGGCGATGCGGAACCGGCTCTTAGAGGTCGGGCGAGGCGGAGCTTGTGTACCTGGGGTCAGCAAGGGTTGTAGTCGTGCCCTTGACCGCTCGGATGAATTAACGTTGATGGTTATTAGCTCATCCTCTTCGAGTATCCTGGTATTGGTCCCCGACAGTAGGTGTCTGTGTACATAAACTGGAGCATGAGTTTGAATGTGGCAGGAGCAATGTCATGTAAGGTGATGGATGCCATCGTAGCCTCAGCCATGGAACCAAGGAGCTCCGCTCGAAAGACTGGCGAGCGAGCAGCAAGCAATGCTCGGTGTGCGTGGAACGTCTCATTGCCAACGATGAAGGACACATCCGCCCCATCTGCACTGTCCAGCAGGGTGCCTAGATGTTCTACAATGTTCGAAGGTGGTAGTGGTACAGGAATAGAGCTGTCATTTACGACCATAATGCCAAATATGATCCTGATGTGTCCATCTGTTACGTGATTTTCTACTAGATCAGTCTCTGCGACAAACCGAGAACAAGCCTGGTCTCGCAGTTCGAACAGATAATAAACCCTTGTCCTTTGCTGAGCAGTTGAAGATGGTTGCCCATCCTTGTTCATCAAAAAGACCTCGAAGATGGCACTGACGCTCCTGGGTCTGGGTTGGCTCACTAGCTGGACGAACACAGAAAGACAGTCGTCGTTGTCACTGTCAGAACGTAGTTTTCCATGTCCAAAGTAGCATATCCTCCACATGTGGCCGCCAGCAGAGAAGGGACCGTAGACGATCTTGCCAGCAGCGAGGTTCTTCATTTGCTCGTAATCTAATCTGAATTCGTGGAAACAGAAATGCCGGCCCTGTAACACAGGCACAGCCTAGTGGAGTCGCTTGTCCACTCCACAATTTTCACGATCAAGCATCACAATGTCAGCAATTTCTAATGTAACAGAAATTCAGACTGAAAAACTAAACCCCCAGTTCCGATCCCCTAAGCTGCAAGAACTGAAGAGAACAAGAAGGGGCAGATGCACTCACTATCTAGCCGCCGGAGGTGACGGTGGAAAGGTGCTTGTCTGCTGGTTCAATCGACCGAGCAGCGGAGATGTTGCGCCGGCCGGTCCTCTCTGTCTTCCCGGCTCCCAACTTAGGTCTTCCGGTCGCGTACACGGCCCAGTCCCCACCCTCGGCACCTCCCCCACGGCGTCTCACGGCGAATGCCTTGCCCCCCGCAGCAGCAAACCTTCGCCGGACCTCGTGTCTCTCGCCGCCCGCTAGGGTTCTTCTAATCCTCTTGCGGCAGCGTGGGCTGCCGGCGCAAGAGTAGGGGGGCCGTGCGAGTGAGAGAAGCGTTAAACCCCACGGACCATTTAGGGCGTGTTTAGTTCAAAATTTTTTGGCTTTGGGCTACCGTAGCACTTTCGTTTGTATTTGGCAAAAATTGTCCAATTATGGACTATTTAGGCTTAAAAGATTCGTCTCACGATTTCTCAACTAACTATGTAATTAGTTTTTTTTTTCGTCTACATTTAGTACTCCATGCATGTGCCGCAAGATTCGATGTGACGGTTATTATGCAAAATTTTTTGACTTTTAGGTGGAACTAAACGGGGCCTTAGACAGGCTGGGCTGAACTGGACTGGACAATGTTCAGACTTCAGATGTGACTTTTTTTTTCAAATAAGAAACTCAGATGTGACTTGGATGAGCCTACCGGCTGCCAAGTTTTTCAGTCCAAGGCGTCTAGGTAGGCTGGGCTGGACAATGACAATGATCAGACTTCAGACATGACTTCGACGAGGAAAAAGTCCTTTTCACCCTCAATTTTTATAGTCGTTCGATTTCTTCCTCATCTATAAAACTTCCTATTCTTAAAACCGTTTTTTGGTAGTTCATGGAGTAAATAAATAAATAAAATCGTCTCATATTTTCCCTATGTCACATCAGCTAAGAGGAGAGAGTAGGAGAGGGGTAAATCAAACTAAGCTAATAGTTCAAGGGTAAGTTAGGATTATATTTTTTTTTCCAAAAAAACATCCAGATTTTTTTTGAAAAGTTATGCAATTAATTCCCGTATAATCATATTAAAAATTCATAGAAAATTTGAGTTATCTCAGAATATTTTGTCTAAAATCATTTTCAATATTGTGGTGCATAAATTGGGATTAATTAAATATTATATACACTCCTTTTGGTGCTTATTTGCTAGTAGATGCTCTAGTTATCTATTATAGATAGTCTCTGTTAATGACCAAGTGACCTTGATGACAACACAATTGCCATGTAACCACCTCATGCTTAATACTATTTAGTATGAAACATAAGTGCCACTCGATCATGTTCATGTCAGTTGATCCTATTTGTACAAACATTATTGTGTCCAGTATGCTACCGTCTAGTATTTTCTGCCACACTACGCTCCATAAGTCATTGTATTCAAACTTAATTAAATTCATAAAATTTAATCAAATATATTAAACGCAAGTGCTTGCAACCACACATGTTAACACATGTACTTTGAAAATTTATCCAGCGCAGGGAACTATCGCACACTGTAGTAACGACACTTCATCAGCACTTTTACATAGTCCGGACGATCATTATCGACTAATTATAATATAATGAAAACTTTTACTAGCAAATAAACACTAATATGAGTCCATTAAGATTCAAAATAATTTCAAGCTAGACACCATAAGTGTCGGGTTCATAAACCCGGGGTCCACTACTAGAAAACTGTACTTTGCCGAGTGACTGAGACTTTGCCGAGTGCTTTTTATCGGGGCACTCGGCAAAGCAATATTTTGCCGAGTGCCGCACTCGGCAAAATAAAGCACTTGACAAAGGTGCCTGGCTCTCGGCAAAAGTCCCACTCGGCAAAAGGTGGCCGGCCCGTGACGGCGGCCACCTGCCGTCAGATTTTGCCGAGTGATTAACGGATGGCACTTGACAAAAAAAAATTATTTTTAAAAACTTATTTTGCCGAGTGTAAGCCTTGGGCACTCGGCAATTTTTTTTTAATTTTTTAAAACTTATTTTGCCGAGTGCCGGCGCCAGGCACTCGGCAATTTTTTTTTATTTTTGAAAATCAACTTTGCCGAGTGCCCCCTGGGCCGGCACTCGGCAAAGCCCACCTTGCCGAGTGTCCCCCATGGCATAGGCAATTTTTTTTTGATTTTGGGCCCAAATTTTTTTCTGTGGCCTTGTGACAGTATTTCAAACTCTATTTTAAAATTTAGGGCAATTTTGACTTTTTTTTATATATTTCATTAGTTTATTTCGTTTCGTCGAATTTTTTGGGATATTTCAAATTTGAACTGCAGGTACATGGAATAATGGACTTTGGTCATCCAAAAATTGATACTCATGATATTTAGGGTATGTTTAGGCCGTATCCAGGAACTCACATGAAATCTCGAGCATCTCGTTGACGTAACATGTCAAGGTACTTGCCGGAAATGTGATTTTAAATTATATAAAATGCAAACGAAGTCCGAAAATCACGAAACTTGTCGAGGCGTCGTGTTATCGCATGTGGCCATGTGGAGATGTCTGGGTTTTTGGCATCCGACGTCACAACTTGCTCGAAACCTTCACAATTTTTTTACCACAGCCTCCACATGCGATAACACGACGCCTCGACAAGTTTCGTGATTTTCGGACTTCGTTTGCATTTTATATAATTTAAAATCATATTTCCGGCAAGTACCTCGACATGTTACGTCAACGAGATGCTCGAGATTTCATGTAAGTTCCTGGATACGGCCTAAACATACCCTAAATATCATGAGTATCAATTTTTGGATGACCAAAGTCTATTATTCCATGTACCTACAGTTCAAATTTGAAATATCCCAAAAAATTCGACGAAACGAAATAAACTAATGAAATATATAAAAAAAGTCAAAATTGCCCCAAATTTTAAAATACAGTTTGAAATACTGTCACAAGGCCACAGAAAAAAATTTGGGCCCAAAATCAAAAAAAAATTTGCCGAGTGCCATGGGGGGCACTCGGCAAAGTGGGCTTTGCCGAGTGCCGGCCCAGGGGGCACTCGGCAAAGTTGATTTTCAAAAGTAAAAAAAAAATTGCCGAGTGCCTCACTCGGCAAAATAAGTTTTAAAAAATTAAAAAAAATTGCTGAGTGCCCTTTCTAGAGCACTCGGCAAAGGCCCAATAGAAGATGGGCCGCCGGCCCAAAATCCCCCCCACCCCAGAACCCTCCGCGCCCGCCCGCTCTGCTTGGTCCCGACGCCCGCCGCGCATCCCTAGCCCGCCACCCCCGCTCCGCCGCGCCAACGCGCCCATGCTGGCGAGCCCCCGCCACCACACGCCCCGCCCCTACATCGCCCGCCCCCGAGCACCCCACAGCCCAGCCGCGTGGCTCTCCGGCGCGCCCACGCCGACGAGCCCCCGCCACCGCGTGCCCCTGCCCCCGAGCACCCCCCAGCCCGGCCGCGCTGCCCGGCCGCGCGGCTCCCCGGCGTGCCCACGCCGGCGAGCCCCCGCCACCGCGTGCCCCCGCCCTCGAGCACCCCCCAGCCCGGCCGCGTTGCCCGGCCGCGCTGCTCGGCCGCGCTACCCGGCCGCATGGCTCCCCGACGAGCCCCCACCCCCGTGCGCCCCTGCCCCTGCATCGCCCGCCCCTGAGCACCCCCTAGCCCGGCTGTGCCGCCCGTCCACGCGTGCTGCCACCGCCGGCGCGCGCGGCCGTCCTCCCCTGCACGCGCTAGCCCCGCGCGCCCCCGTGCTCCCTTGCTCTTGCCGCCGGCTTGGAAGAAGGAGGAGGAAGCAGCAGTAAGAAGAAGAAGGGAGGAGAAGAAGGAAGAAGAAGGAAGAAAAAAGAGGAGAAAGAAAGAGAAGGAAAAGGAAGAAGAAGGAGAAGGAAAAAAGAGAAGAAAAAGGAAGAAGGAGGAGGAGGAGAGGAAGGAGGAGGAGAAGGGGAGAGGGGAGAGGGGGAGGAAGCCGAGGTGGAGGGGAAGAGGAGGTGCCTCGGCCGTCTTCTCCACGTGCCTATCCCGCCGACGCCCCTACCGTCACCGAACCGCCTACGAGCGTGGGCAAGGTATATCCACCCTTTCTCCGCTTGTCGGCCTTCGCGCCGTTGTGATGTCGGCCTTCGTGCCGCTGTGCTTATCGGCCTTCATGCCGTTTGTGATTGTCGGCCTTCGTGCCGTTGTTTTTTGCAGGTTTTGGAAACCTTCTCGTGCAGGGGAGGTGCTGCCGAAATTTTGAACTTATAGTGTCGTGTTTCTTCTTTTGTAGAGGAGGACCTGTCGGAGGTGACCCGGAGGTCCCCGATCGTCTTCGTTGGCGTCGCGGGTCTGCCTGCACTGCGTCGCCTCGCCACTGCGTCGACTCACCACTGCCTCGCTAGCCTGACTTCACCGACACCCTAGGTATAAATCATCTCTTTTTCCGCTTGTCTGTCGTCGTAGATCGATGTAGCCTAGTTAGACGTCTCCCGTCCGAAAGAGTTATCTTTGGAGGTATGCAGATCTTTGCATATCTGCGAGCGTTTCTGTTTCGGATTGTAGACGTTTTTTGGATAGCCCGTGGATGCGTAGATGGGTTAGTTTCCATGGTCCACTCTGGTCTGAGACGGTGTTTCGGCATCACCCCCTGTTGTTCTCCGGATACACACTCTCCCTTGCAGGACGTGTATCGGGAGAACAGCAGGGAGGTGCTGCCAAAATTCCGTCTCGGATAGGAGCGGAGCATGGAAACTAACCTCATCTACGGATCTGCGGGTGGGATTAAGACCTATCCTCACCTATTAAAGAGTAGAGACACCGCGTAGATGCAATTGATGGTGACTCATATGTGCTGATACATCTGTTAAAGGATGGAGGACCGTGAGTGGATGTACATGCTCCGGAGAGACGAGCACGATTACGACTTGCTGTTTATAGTCAAGGTCGAAGAATTCTTATAGCATGCATTTGGCGAGAGTGCTGGAGGCCATTCTCTAGTGGTTTGTCAGTGCAGTGGTTGTGACAACAGAAGAAGGAAAGATAGGTTAACCATGGGTAAACATATTGTGAAGTTTGGATTTACTTCGGGCTACCACCGGTGGATCCACCATGGTGAAGCCGATCGTATCAGGGAGGAGGTGTTTGTATGCAGAGGTACTTCAAGGCCGAAGAAGGTAGAGAGACCCTGGCGGATCAGACGGCACACAGAGCCTGTAAGAAGTACGTTGGTGACATGATTCATGAGGCACGACACTAGGCCCACGTCGACTACTATAGTTCCATCAAGAAAGAGCCCCTCAACAAAACCGGCGCAAGAAATGTGGCGCTGACCAAGGAGCAGTACCTTCAGGTAGGTGAATAATATTGATTTGTTTTGAGATTTAGTAGGTCCAAAATTGATCTTCTTATATGTCAAACACTTGATGATGTGTAGGTGCCGGCCTCATGGTGCATGTCACATAGATCGGCATGGTCGAGGATCGTGGACAGGTACCTAGACCTAGCATACATCGCAAAGCACGAGCAAGGCAAGCGGAAGCGGGCACTAGGGACCGGTCCAACTCACCACCAAGGCAGCCGCAACCTCCCTACATTCAAGTGGGCACTTGTACGAGATGTCATTTATCTATTCTAACGCTCAATTTTGCCTGATTTCTAATCATCTTACCGTCTTTCTCGCAGGAGGTGGCACACCCGGACGTGCCGGTGTTGGAGTTTGGGGCATGGGCTGTGTCCCACATGGGCTTGATGAAATCCAGTGTAATCTTCAACCCGGATGCCACTGCCCAGGCTTACTCTGACTCGAGCGTCCACGCTAAGGTCAGAGACTACGCGGAGGCAGTTAGGGCGCTCTGTGGCTCAGATCACAATCTGAGCACTAAGCCCCTTGAGATAGAGGTGATCGTGAGGCTAGGGCAAGGCAAGAAGCACGGGCAGTTGTGGATTGCAGACGGCGTCGACTCCTCGAGCTCTGCACCCTCTCTCTCCGACGTGAGGGCACGGAGCACGGCCAGAAGCCTTCCCATATGTGCACGGCCTACTCCAACACTGTCGTGGGTCGACTAACTTTAGGTAATTCTAGTTTTACTCGTCGTACATTGAACGTTACACACATTGATCAGATTTGCAATACTGAAACATGTGATTGAAACACTGCATGCCGAGCTGGCAGAGACAAGGGAGACGCAAGCGCACCTGACCGCAGAGCTGGAGGCCACGAAGAAGCAGATGGCGGACATGTATCAGATCATGCAAACCATCGGGCAAGCATCGGGTGTCCAAGTGCAGTTGCCAGCTCCAGCTCCGGTTCGACACTTCACTCCTGTGAGTATGAAAGTTTAATGCATTCGTGCCGTTGGGATTATCGGCCTTCGTGCCATTGTGATTTTCGGCCTTCGTGCCATTGGGATTGTCGGCCTTCATGCCATTGGGATTGTCGGCCTTCGTGCCGTTGTTTCTTGCAGGTTGGAAACCTCCCCGTGCAGGGGAGGTGCTACCGAAATTTTCAATTTTGAGTCTAACACATGCAATCTCTTCTCTTTTGTGCAGCCTCCGTTGGCGAGTTCAAACAATCCTGCTACCGTGTCACCGACGGCTGATCGCGTCAACCCTTCACCGTAGTTCGGTCCTTCACCGCAGTCCAGGGGGCCACACCTGTAGTCTCCGTCGCTGTAGTAGGGATGTTGAACTTTGTGATGTTGAACTTGTAATAATTAACTTGTGATGTTGAACTTTGGTGCATTTGTGATGGATTTTCGATGGATTTATTAAATATGCTTGTGCTTGTGATATATAATGCATGTTGGTGATATAGATGTGATGATTGATGTATATATATATATATTGTCTGTTACAATGGAATGTAAAAAAAATTGTAATTCTCGGGGTCTTTGCCGAGTGCCATGGGCAAGGCACTCGGCAAAGATTTTAAAAAAAATATATATATAATTTCTTTGCCGAGTGCCTTGCCGCGGCACTCGGCAAAGTATTTTTTTTTTAAATCCAGAAATTCTTTGCTGAGTTTTTTTACACTCGGCAAAGAGCCCTTTGCACTCGGCAAAGAATTTCTGGATTTTTTTAAAAAAATACTTTGCCGAGTGCCGCGGCAAGGCACTCGGCAAAGAAATTTTATATATTTTAAAAAAAAAATCTTTGCCGAGTGCCTTGCCCATGGCACTCGGTAAAGACCCTGAGAATTACATTTTTTTTACATTCCATTGTAACAGACAATATATATATACATTAATCATCACATCTATATCACCAACATGCATTATATATCACAAGCACACGCATATTTAATAAATCCATCGAAAATCCATCACAAATGACCAAAGTTCAACATCACAGGTTTATTATTACAAGTTCAACATCATAAAGTTCAACATCCCTACTGCGGCAACGCAGACTATAGGTGTGCCCCCCTGGACTACGGTGAAGGACCAAACTGCGGTGAAGGGTTGACGCGATCAGCCGCCGATGACACGGTAGCAGGATTGTTTGAACCCGTCGACGGAGGCTGCACAAAAGAGAAGAGATTGCATGTGTTAGACTCAAAATTGAAAATTTCGGTAGCACCTCCCCTGCACGGGGAGGTTTCTAACCTGCAAGAAACAACGGCACGAAGGCCGACAATCACAACGGCATGAAGGCCGACAATCCCAACGGCACAAAGGCCGAAAATCACAACGGCACGAAGGCCGACAATCCCAACGGCACGAACGCATTAAACTTTCATACTCACAGGAGTGAAGTGTCAAACTGGAGCTGGAGCTGGCAACTGCACTTGGACACCCGATGCTTGCCCGATGGTTTGCATGATCTGATACATGTCCGCCATCTGCTTGTTCGTGGCCTGTAGCTCTGCGGTCAGGTGCGCCTGCGTCTCCCTTGTCTCTGCCAGCTCGGCATGCAGTGTTTCAATCACATGTTTTAGTATTGCAAATCTGATCAATATGTGTAACGTTCAATGTACGACAAGTGAAACTGGAATTACCTAAAGTTCGTCGACCCGCGACAGTGTTGGAGTAGGCCATGCACGTATGGGAAGGCTTCTGGCCGTGCTCTGTGCCCTCATGTAAGAGAGAGAGGGTGCAGAGCTCGAGGAGTCAGCGTCGTCTGTAATCCACAACCGCCCGTGCTTCCTGCCTTGCCCCAGCCTCACGATCACCTCTGTCTCAAGGGGCTCAGTGCTCAGATTGTGATCTGAGCCACGGAGCGCCCTAACCGCCTCCGCGTAGTCTCTGACCTTAGCGTGGACGCTCGGGTCAGAGTAAGCCTGGGCAGTGGCATCCGGGTTGAAGACGACACCAGATTTCATCGGGCCCATGTGGGACACAGCCCATGCCCCAAACTCTGACACCGGCACGTCCGGGTGTGCCACCTCCTACGAGAAAGATGGCAAGATGATTAGAAATCAGGCAAAATTGAGCGTTAGAATAGATAAATGACATCTCGTACAAGTGCCCGCTTGAATGCGGGGAGGTTGCGGCTGCCTTGGTGGTTAGTTGGACCGGTCAGTGCCCGCTTCCGCTTGCCTTGCTCGTGCTTTGCGATGTACGCTGGGTCAAGGTACCTGTCCACGATCCTCGACCATGCCGATCTATGCGACATGCACCACGAGGCCGGTACCTACACATCATCAAGTGTTTGACATATAAGAAGATCAATTCTGGACCTACTAAATCTCAAAACGAATCAATATTATTCACCTACCTGAAGGTACTGCTCCTTGGTCAGCGCCACATTTCTTGCGCCGGTTTTGTTGAGGGGCTCTTTCTTGATGGACCTGTAGTAGTCGACGTGGGCCTGGAGTCGCGC
Source organism: Miscanthus floridulus (assembly GCF_019320115.1). Classification (NCBI taxonomy): domain Eukaryota; kingdom Viridiplantae; phylum Streptophyta; class Magnoliopsida; order Poales; family Poaceae; genus Miscanthus; species Miscanthus floridulus. Next base: position 88,119,096 of record NC_089587.1, read on the forward strand.
CTCGTGAATCATGTCACCGACGTACTTCTTACAGGCTCTGTGTGCTGTCTGATCCGCCAGGTGAAGGGTCGAGATGGCGGACTAGAGGGGGGGTGAATAGTCTTTTCTAAAATTAATCGCGTCGGCTAACCGATATAAATGCGGAATAAAAACAATCGGTCTAGCCAAGACTACACCCCTCTATATATGTTTCCTAGCACCTTGCAAAGATACTAATTATGCCACTAAGGTGCTGGGCTAGCTAGAGCTCTCCTAAACAATTCTAGGAGCAAGGTCACACAAACCTATGCCACTAGTACTTTAAGCAACAAGGGAGCTCCTACACATGCTAGTAAGCAAAAGCACAAAGCCAACTAAGCTCACTAGCAAAGCTCAATAACAAGGCAACCAATGCCTAATTAGAGAGCGCAAATACTTAGCTACACAAACTAGGCAATGTGACTAACAAGGTTACTAAAACCAAATTAGCCACTCAAGGGAGCTACTTCTATGCTACACAAGCTAGAAGGTAACTAGTGAGCTACACAAGCTAACTAATTACAAGAGCAACTACACAAGCACAATGTATGTGAAAGTAATTACAAGCTTGTGTAAGGGGATTGCAAACCAACGGGAAGAACAAAGTTGACACGATGATTTTTCTCCCGAGGTTCACGTGTTTGCCAACACGCTAGTCCCCGTTGAGACAAGCTTCAAGGTTGCCGCCGGTCCTCTTGCTAGTGGTGACTCGCAAGTCACACTCTCCCACGTGGAGTGCTTACCACAAGCTCTAGCACTTGACCCGGCCGGACCACTTGTCGCCCTTCGCGTCTCGCTTTACTAGAGTTGCTCTTCGCGGCTCCCGCGGGGTGAGCACAATGCCCCTCACAAGCACTTCTCCGGAGCGCCGCACAAGCTTCTTGCGCGCTTCGACGGAGACCACCACTAAGCCGTCTAGGAGGTGGCAACCTCCAAGAGTAACAAGCACCACCAGCTTGCAACTCGATCACCTAGTGCCACTCGATGCAACCTCACGATGCAATCGCACTAGAATCGCTCACTCACACAATCGAATGATCACTATCAAGTATATGTGTGATGGAGGGCTCCCAAGCACTCACAAGCATGGACACTAAGTCCCTTGAGGTGCTCAGCACCAGCCATGGCCGAGGGCCACTTCTATTTATAGCCCCAAGGGCTAAACTAGCCGTTACCCCTTCACTAGGCAACGGTCGGGCCGACCGGACGCTCCGGTCGTGTTGACCGGACGCTGGACCTCAGCGTCCGGTCGCCCACAGACGACCACGTGTCCCGGTTCCAACGGTCACTTGACCTGACCGGACGCTCCAGCTTCAACTGACCGGACGCTGAACCCCCAGCGTCCGGTCGTTTCCAGTAAGCTCCCGAGCATGACCGAACGCGTCCGGTCGAACGCGATCGGACGCAGCCAGCGTCCGGTCACTCTCCAGCTACTGCTACACTCCATGACAGCGCGACCGGACGCAGCCTTCCAGCGTCCGGTGCATTCAGATCCAGCGTCCGGTCAGTTGACCGACGCCAGCATCTTCTCCATTCTCTTCACCCTCGCTCAAGTGTGCTAACCACTAGAATTTGCATCCGGCGTAATAGAAAATAGACATTCCATTTTCCCAAAAGCGCCGAATCCCACCTCACAAGCTCGGCGGGAGAGAGAGAGGGACCCAAACCCATCTCAACCCTGCAAACACCACCTCCTTTGTAAATGTGCCAACACCACCAAGTGTACACCACCATGTGTATGTGTGTTAGCATTTTCACAATCATTTCCCAAAGGATGTTAGCCACTCAACTTGCCACGTCACTCGATCCTAGCGACAATGCAAAGTTAGATCACTCGAGTGGCACTAGATGACCGATATGCAAACAAGTTTGCCCCTCTTGATAGTACGGCCATCTATCCTAAACCCGGTCATAAACTTCTCTACACACCTATGACCGGTGGAATGAAATGCCCTAGGTTATACCTTTGCCTTGCGCATTCCATTCCATCTCCTTCAATGTCGATGCAACACATGCACCAACACGATCAACAATGATATGATCCACTTCATATCATCACGTGATCATATTGGTTCATCGATCTTGACTTCACTTGCTCTTCACCGTTGCCATCGTCCATCGGCGCCAAGTCTTGCTCAAGCTTCACCGCCACGCGGTCCATCACTCCAAAGCCTTTGACTTGCCCTTCACGCTTGCAACTGGTCCATCAAGCCAAGTCTTGTCTTGATCTTCTCCACCTTGATCACATGACTCAATGTCATGTCTCATATGCATTTAAGCTTCTTCATCATCACATGTGTGAGCTTTGCAACATCTCCAAGCCATTTTCACCTTCATGGCATATGTTGCTCACACACATGTACCTGTGGACTAATCACCTGTGTATCTCATATAAACACAATTAGTCCACCTAAGTTGTCACTCAATTACCAAAACCAACAAGGACCTTTCACCAGGGTCTCTCGACCTTCTTCGGCCTTGAAGTACCTCTGCATACAAACATGATGTATTCGTTCATTATTTCAATAAAAGACTTAACCAATGGAGGAGATGTATTGAGCTATGTTGTGAGACACTTACCCAAAAGTCCACCAAAACCCGCTCCTGCTTGTTGTCCTGCTCGTCATCCGAGCCGAGCTTGTACCTGTCCCACGACTAGGCCGGCTCCCACCTCCCCTCTTTCAAGTCCACAAGTCCACTCTAGCCTTAGGGTTGTCCTTAGACTTGTCAGTGTCCATGAGCGTTGCCCAAAGTGCCTCGGCGATATTCTTTTTAGTGTGCATGACATCAATGTTATGGGGCAGTAGGAGGTCATCGAAATAGGGGAGCCTCGTCAAGCCGGACTTATGAGTCCACATATGTTGCTCACCATATCCCACGAAACCACCATCTTCGTTGGGCACGAGAGCATCTATCTGAGCACGAACCTCTGCCCCAGTCCTCAAGCGCGGTCTAGGGTCCGTCACTTTGACACCTTTCGTAAAGCTCTTGACGTCTTCACTGAATGGATGGTCAAGAGGGAGGAATTGACGATGTTTATCGAACGACGAATACTTGCCACCCTTCTTCAACCATATGAACCTCACAGCTTCCTTACATATTGGGCATGGGAACTTCCCCTGAACACACCAGGCGCACATTAACCCGTACGCCAGGAAGTCGTGCAGGGAGTAGTGGTACCAGACATGCATTTTGAAGCTAGTCTTCGTAGCTCGGTCATATGTCCACACCCCTTTGACCCAAGCATCGATCAACTCATCTATCACAGGCTCCATGAAGACACCCATATTACTCCCTGGGTGTCCAGGGATTATCAACGACAGGAACACGGTATGCCGTTGAAAGGAGACGTCGGGGGGAGATTCAGGGGGGTGACGAACACGGGCCAACATGTGTATGGTGCAGGATCATGCCATATGGATTGAACACATCTGTTGCCAGCGTGACACATACATTACGAGCCTCCTCTGCTTTGAGAGGATGCCGCGAATTGAAGTACTTCCATGCATCAGCATCGGATGGATGTACCATCTTCTCAGGATTGTACCGTGTGCCGTTTTTGTGCCATGTCATCTGTTTCGCGGATTCCTTGGTCATGAATAGCCGTTGGAGCCTCGGCAGGAGCCTCGGTAGAATAGCCGTGGTCATGAATAGCAGTTCCCCTACCTATTTTTTTCTTTTTCAATTAAATGAAAGAATGTTTATGTACAAAGGCTGAAAAAAAGAAGGGGAATACAAGGCATTCAGGCCCAAAAAAGAAAGAACACAAAAGCTCTATAAGTAACCCTTAATTTCTTATTGCCGTCGCCTTGGGAGGATTGTTGACATGAATCTTGAAGATGTGTATTAACGATAGCCTTATGTTGAGGTGGAGAACAGAGAAAAAAGTGGACCGAAGTTTTATAAAAAGAAAAATAGGCCGTGTATTAAGGATGGGTATGTCAAATAGTCAACTATTATATGTGTATGTTGATAGATAGGCTATAAATGTATATATAGCCAACAATAGACTGTATTATTATCATGCTCTAAGGGAAAAGACGATGCACTGTGTCTTTTAGCTAAAAGAAACCGGAGCCTAGCTAGGTCAGTAGCAACGTAGACTTAAACAATTGTCAGTTGTAGACTTATGTTCCGCTGAATACCAGGCACGAGCACCGGTACTTTTGTAGGCTATTCTACCAGACCATCACTCTATGTGACATGGAATCTAAACCCATAGGTGGATCCTAGGACAGCACGCCACCATGATGTAAGCCCTCTTAGCATGACTATACTGAGGCAATCTGGTATAGCGGTGTTAGACAAAAAGGGAAGAAGCTATACACAGCAAGTGTACCTGCTCTGTAAGCGGGCGGTGACAAGTCTTTTTTGGAGAGATGAGAGGCTGCTATGGTTTTTGCCCCTTTTAAATGATGAGATGGTGCACTGGGTGCTGTCAGTGGCTGATTGATTGGAGCCAAGTCATGCTCCGACCACCCGCCCCGTACGTATCCTAGCACGCTTTCAAGTATTGGGCCAAAGTTGTCTATCTAGTTGGGTTTTGATTATTCTCTGACTGCGATTTCTACGAGACTGTTTTTTGTTTTGTAGTTTGAGATTCGATCACTTGCATGCACACAATTCTCTCAACACCATCGATGACAACAATAGGTCCACACATGTGAAATTAAAACAATTGCAATTCATACACTTCTAACAATGTGACATTGTATTTTTTTTTGTTTTGTTTTGAGAAACATGTGACATTGTAAATGGTTGAGATAATTAACAGAGGGGGGCATTTGGCTGGGTCGTTTTAACATTTGCAGATACGTCTTCCATGGATGCCCCTCTATTAACTAAAAAGAGATTGCCTTCAAAAATTGTTTTTCAGCAATGAATGCCGACATGGCTCGAAATCTTTTCTAATCATGCTACCATGAATACATTTCAAACGAATTTAACAAAAACAAAAATATATTACATATGGAGTTGCATTGTGATACAATGCAAGGCACAGCGCGAATAATATACAAAACGACTTCATTTGGCAAACTGTTAATCGGATAATAAAAGTTTGCAAGATAGTAGTAATAGTCGCCACACTATTGCAAACCGTTTAAACACTAGCACTTTTTAATAGATTTGGCTAGCATTCACCGAGCACAAAATACCATAAGGCTATTATATTTATTTGTAGTGGGTATTAGGTTGGCATGCATACATACCCCTATATATGGTCTATGCTCCGATCTTCTCCTTCAGTTCATCAACAATCAATGGGAAATTTAGCACCAACTGAGCAAAGCCTTCGGTCAAAAAATCCTTTATCTTGAAGTCCTTCCCCTCTCCGAAGAAATCAATGCACTTCTTTTTCAGCTCCGGGCAGTCGTATGTTTCAGCACACATCAAAGTGGTAGCTACCATATCCACTGATATTTTATCCCACAGCTTGCTAGCGAGCACAAAAAAGCTTCAAGCGGTCCAACGCGAACCGGTCAGCGGCAGCGAGCAAGTCCTGAAGCATCGGGGAGTCTCCGAGTTCGGATTCTTCAGGACAAGCATCAGTGTATATGAACCGAAGCATGACTTTGAACGTCGCCGGTGCTATGTCATGCAATGTGATGGATGGCATCTTAGCGTCCGCCATGGATCCTAGGAGTTGCGCCTTAAAGACCGGCGAGCGAGCGGCAAGCACAGCCCGGTGTCCGGTGAGCAGGGAACACCCTGCCGTTGACGGAGAATGAAACATCAGAACCATCTGTGGAGTCCCGTAGGAGGCCGAGATGGCTTCTGATGTTGGAGGGGGGCACATCAAGAGAATCGCCGTGCAAAACTTTGACTTCTGCCACAATGATGAATGAACCATTCGTCACAAAGAATGACTGGAGGACGCTCCGTTTCACGAAATGACCCCAACCCCAGGTGCTCTTCCTGCTGCCCTTTGGTGCGAAAACGTGACGATGATGGAGTACCATCTCTGTCCAAGATGAAGGCCTCGAAGACAGCTTTGACTCCTTTGGATTTGCTCTCGTGTCAGAGGAAGATAGATAAGTACTCATAGTTGTCCTTTTTCTCCCCATGCGGGTAGGCAGATGATCCTCCAGAGGTGCCCACCAGCGGAGATGTCCTCCGAGCTGACTGAGTGCCCGATGGCAACGTTCTCCGTCTCCAAATAGTTGAGTTTGAATTGATGCGTGGAACAAGCTAAGTATCAAACGCGCTGGTACTCACACCCATTGGCAGAGACTGAAGCAAAATGTCAAGTGGCGATTTGCCTATTTGAATCAACAAATATGTACACAAGTGTCAGATCAGTAAGTGTCTTAATGTAATTTAGACGGTTTTGCTATGGTCTAAATAATGTGAACCATCAATCTGAATAGCAATTATCATATATTATCTCCTATAAGGAAATAGGATTAATATATATTTACATATTTTTAAAATAGAAAAAAAACATCTTGCAATTAGATTTATTTGGTAAAATATCTTGCAATTAGATCTAACATACATGCATGCGTCACGTAGCACTAGCACAGAGTCTTAGTTGTAACATCTTTTTAAAGTAATATACTTGACTGATCCAACGCCAGTCCTAGTTGGAATGTTTTTTTTAATGTCACTTACATCCAAGTTTTTGAGGAAGTGATATTTAAACTATGTATGTTACAGTTTGGAATGCAAATACAAGAAACATGTTAACTAGATTAGATCTAATCAAAACAGGAAACGTGACATGATTGTAGATAGGCCTTGACTCGTGATCAAACCAGTTGTCCGAACAGATAGTTCATCATTAACAGTTTCTAGATAAAAAAAAACATTGAGCAAATAAATTGGTTGAGAAAATTCGGGTGGTATTTGGGATGTAATAGTCGTGCATGGCCAATCATGGTAATATAATTTTCCAATACTCAGATTACGTGAAGGTGCATTTGCAGTGCACATGTCAAATCATACGTACTTCATTCCCGTAATTAGGTGAATGAACAATAATGTTGACATAATTTTCCATCTAAAACTAATAATTTGCTGTTTATTTTCTTTTTTAATGTTTAGTTAATTGTTTTACCCTTTCTTAAAATAAAGGACTCAATTCATTTGAACTCTTACCTCCTACTCCATCCACGTTCCAAATTATAAGACGTTTTGACTTTTTTAAATATATTGTTTTTACTATATATCTAGACATATATCTAAGTGCATAGCAGAAACTATGTATCTAGAAAATTTAAGCCAAAATATCTTATAATTTGGATCGGAGCGAGTAGAAGATAATCGGATTATTACCATAGCAAGGCTCAATTAAGACCGGAAGCACTAAGGATGGCAACTTATATATACAATGCATATGAATATAAGGTCGACATTTAGGTCTTAATTCACAAATGCAAGTGACCATTATCAGACAAGCACATATATACAACAAAATAAACTACAAACAGTACAAATAACAACCGGTTGAAATTCCAAGTCCTAAAAATACAACAGGGTTATCAAAAAAAATATTCCGGTTGAAATAAAACAACTGTTCTTTTTGACAAATTGACAAATATACTAGGTTTCTCTTTAACCATGTGTACCTAAAAAGTTTCAAGCTACCTATTATCAATAAAACTAGCAAATCATACATACCACGAAATTAGGGGTAATAATTACTAAAAGAAACTAGCAAAGCATCTAGGGTGGGTGTTTCGATCCAGACAAAAAATTATTCGTGTCAAACCAAACGATTGGCCCAGGCTAGCTAGTTTTTGGGATTGCCAAAATCAATTCCCATGCATGCCTAGCTGAGTTATAGCTGAAGCTAGCAACAAACCGAACATAAACTTCATCGATCTCAAAAACAGATTGTAAAGTGTATTGTAAATTACCCTTCAAATTGCTAGCCAGATCGACCATCTCTCCCGTATCCGTATCCTATTTACTCACCAGGATTGAGTAATCCAGTAGGTCTGAAAGCAACGGAAAAAAGAAGCAAACAAACAACCTACCTGCGTTTCGCACTTTCGCGGTGCTTAAGCTTGGCGGGTGTGGCGACGCAATGGCCGTCGTACGTCGTTGCGACTTGCGCGAGGGCGTGCGATCTGCTATGTGTGGTGCGTCGTCCCGCGTTCGGTTTATCTAGGTCATCACGTGTTCACGTGGATTAAGAGTGTGTTTGGTTGCTCGAATATCCATGGATGGGATGAGATCATATATGGATATGCAGCGTTTGGTTGGGTGGATCATTAGAACAAGCAAATCCATGTACAGGGAATATAATCCCAGATACTGAATTTTATGGGCCGAAAAAATCTAGCGGACTAGCTTATCCATGTCTTCTGATCTTTGTCATTAGTAAATAAATTAAGGGTTATTAGTATGTTATATTATTATTATGATGATAGGATTAGTTTTGATAAGTGTTAATACGTTGATTAATGCATGTTTCATGTGCTAATTAATAAGATATTAGAGGTGCTAATTAACATATTTTATTTTAAATTAGTGATTATCATGACAAAATTATATTAGTGCATATTTATTAGTGTCTATTATTTGTTATTATTTTTAAATAATAGATATAATTAGTCAACTATTCTCGTCTCATCCACTTTCATCCATCCAACCAAACAGAAAAATGGCCCATTCCATCCATCCAACCAAACATGCATCACGGATATCCTTATCCCAATATTTATGCATCGTCATATCCCATCCAACTTCGTCCTCGAACCAAACGCACCCTAATTGTGTGGGCAGCCGTCATGCTCACAAAAAGGAAAAAGATTGTGTGGGCCGCTATGTAACACCCTAAATTTTTGACCTAATTTTAAAATCACTAAAAATTTAAACTTTTTAAAACTTAGCATGGGAACTAATAAATACCGCTAGCATAGGTGTTAATTTATTAGAAATAGTTTCACATAGGAATAAAAACCTAATGTGTGGTTTGTGTGAAGGAGTGTTTGCTTGCCTGTGACGCTATTGACGCGTCCCTCGGGGGTACCTGCCATAAAACATTCTCGCGAGGAGTGATGGCTCCCCCTGCTGGAAGAGTCGGAGAGCGACTCTGCATCTCCCGCGAGAAGGTCGTGGAAAGATTCCTTGACGTATTCGGTCATCCCCACGAACTCGTCGTTCGTAGGGGATGGGTACACACGCTGCGCCACGAGGTGGCCAACGGTCCCCGCAGCATTGCGTAGACCGAACGGGAATGCTGTCGGGGCGCCTCAGGTGAGGTGTTCCGGGGAGAGCGGTTCCCCTCCAGCGAGTTACACCATGGCATTGGCGAAGGAGAAAGTAAGGCAGCGCAGCTCCTCTCGGGGCGGTCGGGGTCCCAGAAAGGCGTCGTGTTAGCGCTCCAGCCCCCGTAGTCGAAGCCGAGGAGCCGGTCGCTCCAGGGGACACGAGCCTCCGGCGCGTGCAGTTGTAGCTCCTCAAGCGCCTCGACGATCATGTCGAGGCCGGTGGAGTGGAGAGGCTAGACGGCGGCGGCAGCCTGTGCCAACTCTCCCTCCATCGTGACGACGAAGTCTAGGCTCACGAAGCGCACGTGCGAGCTCGGGACCCAGCTGACGCCGTGACTAGCCATCCGAGGTCTGATGTGGACGTCGAGATGCGCAAAAACCCCCTACCTCGCTCGCCAACTGTCGGTGTTTCGGATCACCGACTAGTAAATTTCTAGTTTGCGCATCTGGCCCGGATGGTGTGCTCGGAGGACACAAGGATTTATACTGGTTCGGGCAGAATGTCCCTACGTCCAGTCTGCTGTTGCTCGTATTACCGGCACTAGTTTGTAGTGGGGGTTTGTCGAGGACCAATACTAGGGTACCCGAAGAGGAGGAGCTACTGGCCATCAACATTGACTCATCCGAGTAGTTAAGAGCGCGACTACGTCTCCAACCGAACCCCAGGCACGCAAGCTCCGCCTCATCCGACCTCTGGGGTAGGGCTTTGCCTCGCGCGACACTAAGGCCGCGAGCTCCACCTCACCCGACACCGTGGCCGAAGGCTCCGCCTCGCCCTACCTCTGAGGGCTGGCTCCGACTCGCCCGACACCGTGGTCGCGGGCTCCGCCTCGCCCGACCTCTGAGGGCTGGCTCTGCCTCGCCTGACACCATGGCCATGGGCTCCATCTCGCCCGACCTCTGAGGGTTGGCTCCGCCTCGACCGACTTCCAAGGCCACGGGCTCCGCCTCGCCCGACCCTTGGGTTTGCGCTCCACCTCGCCTGGCATTTGGCCACGGGCTCCGCCTTGCCCGACCCCAAGGCCGCGGACTCTGTCTCGCCCGACCAAGACCCATGCCGCCACCAACCACTCTAGGTCCAAGTGTATGGGCCTAGGTCAAAGCTCTGTCACTAGGGAAGATACCGGCACGCCCTGATGTAACCCATAGCCACGACAGGCCATACCCGAGGGTTCATATTAGGAACAACATCGAGCGTACTGGTGTTGTTCTGCCTAACCCTCATACGAACACTGACAGCAGCGTCAGTTCACCATGACGTCCGTCAGGACAGAGTGGAGCGCCATGACCGGTAGACGACGCCTGCGCATGGCGCCAGTGACGGATAGGGCCATGACGTGGAGCCTCCCTGTTAACATCTATAGGGTCAGCGAGATCCTCATGAAGGATAAGAAGGACCCGGAGATCCTGAAGGACTTCCTTTCTCTCTCTCTCGTTCTCCTCTTTTCCTCCGCTGTAACCCGTGCTTTCCCTTGACCTATAAAAGGGAAAGCAGGGCATCCCATGAGGGGCATCTGACCATTGAACAATCAAACTATCGATCCAGGTCAGACCCGATCGAACCATCACGAACACATCGAACCTCGAACCGATCACAACACAAGCACATGGCTGAGGAGCAACCGAGCTCTCGACACCCGTTCATTCCTTCCATTAGAGACTTGGGACTTATCCCTCTCTCGCCCATTTATAACCCCTACTACAAACTTTCAGTGCTAGTAACACGAGCAGCAGCGATGAACTGGACGTAGGGACATTCTGCCTGAACCAGTATAAACCTCATGTCCTCTAAGCACACCATCCGAGCTAGACGTGCAATATTAGAAATTTACATGTTGGTGGTGACTCGAAACACCGATAGTTGGAGCGCCGGGTAGGGGCCTTTTGTGCGTTTCGACATCCACACCAGGCCCTAAATGGCTAGTCACAACATCAGCTGGGTCCCGGGTGCGCACATGCGCTTCAGGGACCTAGACCTCACCATTATGACAGAAGGAGGGTTGGTGCTGGCACCCACCGCCTCCCAACCTCTCCACTTCACCAGCCTCAACACGATCGCCGAGGCGCATGAGAAGCTGCAGCTGCACGCACCGAAGGCCCACGCCCCTAGGAGCGACCAGCTCCTCGGCTTCGACTATGGGAGGCTAGAGCGCCAGCTCGGTGTCTTCCTAGGACCCCGACCAATCCGGGAGGACCTGCGCCACCTCACCTTCTCGTTCGCTAACATCATGACGTAGCTTGCCGGAGGAGAGCCGCTCTCTCTGGAATACCTCATCCGAAGCATCCCGACGATGCTCCTGCTCGGTCTGCGCAATGCTGCATAGACCATTGGCCACCTTGTGGCGCAACGCACTCCCCCATTCCCTACGAACGATGAGTTCGTGGGGATGACCAAATATATCATGGAGTCTTTCCACATTCTCCTCGTAGAAGAATCGGAGTCGCCCTCTAGCTCTGACTCCAGCAGAGGGAGCCATCACCCCTCTCGTGATTGTTTCATGGCAGGTACCCTCAAGGGACACGTCGAAAGCATCCACGAGGAAGAGGCTACCCCAACAAACAACCTCGATGATGAGGTCAGGGGGGATGCAGGGGCCCCACCTCGCCTGCGGGTGGAGCAGCTGAAGGCCCAACACCAAGAGCTCGAGGAAGCACGACTCTAGCTCAAGCAGGAATGCGTGGAGCTTGATCGAGAGATCGAGCGCCACGAAGACGATGGGCATGCACGCTCCATGGCCCACGACTTGATTTAGAGGATCATCGAGGATGATGAAGCACTCTCACACTTTGTGCAGCTGAGTGATCACTGTGGCATCCAGGCTCGCCCTCTTCTCTAGGGTCGCGAGTTTCTCCTCGGCCCCTAGCTTCAGTTCCCTTTCCTTCTCAACCTCGGCCAAAAGGTCAAGGATCCACTAGCGGGTCTTGGCGTGTTTCTAGAGCAGCTCATCCCACTCCTTACTGACCTAGGAGGCCTCCTCGTCGTCCTTCCATGACCTCACTAACAGGGCCTCGAACACCTTCTCAGCCTCGTCAGCATCCCAACAGGCCTCGGCCACCCATGACCGAAGATTGTCTGCCTCCTCGGCAAGGGGAGTCAACTCAGCCACCCTCTGTTGGGCGGCGACAAGCTAAGCTGTTACCTCCCCACATAGCCATGCCTCCTTGATGAGGTGGTCCTAGGCCTCCTTCTGCTGATGAAGGAACTAAGATTTCTCCTAGCTACGAGCTATGAGGGACTGCATGAAGACGATGGTCAACATACAAAAAGCTTATAAAGGAAGATAAGGGCAAAAAGCAGGTCCAGACAATACCCGTCTAGAGGGAACGATGATGTCACATAATGCGCCCGTGGCATGGTTTAGGGCCTCGATCACGGACGCAATCACCATGTCGAGGCTCTCCCGCTCCATGCTCTCAGCGGTGGCATCAAGGGTGAACAACGTCGACGTTGGATCCTACGGATTCATCCACCGGAGCAGGGGCTTGCCCCGCATGAGTGAGCCACTGCCCACTGACGTCATGGCTAGGGATGACTCCCCACCGGCTCTAAGCACCGCTGGTCCCTCTCGCCATGACGTCCCCGCCGGGACGCCCCCTCTGGTGATGGAAGGGGTCAGCGGTACGAACGCTGACCCCTCTCCCAGCACCACGACTCCTAGGGACCCCTCAGCCATGTCCCCCTCGATCATACCCACGCCAGGCACCATCACTTGGGCCGCCGATGGCACAGGTCATGCCGGTACCTTAGGCACCGCTGCTGTTGCGCTGACTATGACCTGTCTATCACAGCCACCGCCACCTCCACCTACGTCGGCGAGGTCACGACCGACTGCATCATGCCCACTATGGTCAGGGCCACAAGCATGGTAGGCAGCCCCATCCGCCCCGCTATCAGCAGCGGTATCACAGCCATCACCGGCTGCTTCACAACCTCCAAAGGCGCCCCTTGAGCGAACGCGATAATAGCGCCGCCGCTCCCACCCGAAATGGGCATGACACTAGTCGACGGCCGCCACATCAATTGGAGGGTGATGCTCTTCTTCGACGCCAACACCAAAGGATTCCGCTGCCTACCGACGCTGCAAGGGACGAAAAACATAAGTCACGATAAAATCCGATCAAAACAGAAAAAATAGTGGAACTGGTAACTCACCTCAGCGCCATTGGGCGGCAGATGCGTTTGGGGGGTGAACCGCCCGGCCTTTGCTCCTCCTCATCGGAGCAAAACCGTTTTGATCCCAGCCCCTGCTCCTGGGCAGAGGGGCTCGCTCCCCTTGGCTCTTGGGGCATGATGGCAGAGCCGCCCACCTCCGATGGCACCTCGGGCATGAGGGCAGAGCCCCTCACCCCTATTAACTCCTGGGGCAGGCCGACGGTATGGCCTGCCTTTGCTGGCTCCCTAGACGTACCCTCCCCTCCAAGGAATGGAAAGGGTCCCGACGCCTACAAGAACAAACTGATACCTGTCAGCGCATACTCGTTCTCTAGGATGTCCCACTCGATATCGTCGACTACCTCGTTGTCATCTCCATCGTCATCATCATCATCGTTGTCAGTGTCCTCCCCTTGTTTCTGCGCCTGCAGCTGCCGCTGCCTCATCCTCTTCATGTCCTCCTTCGCCTTCCTCAGCGGCTCATCCTTGGCATGATTCACCATCCTCATGGTCGAATCCCTCGGCAATGGCGCCTGGTGATTCATGAGGATGAGGTCCCTCGGCTAGTCCCGTCCCTCTCAAAGTTAGTATCAAGGGGTCAGGAAATCAATTGAAGAGAAGGCAAGAAAAAGAAAACTTATGAAGATGACATGGACTGGCTCCGACCGCATCGGAGGATGCCCCGACACCGTGTAAACGAAGTCAAGGGTAGCACCCACATCATCCCACAAAGGCTCCATAGCCTCCGTGATGCGTTGCTAGATCTCGAAGTTGGGGAGCATCCCCTCGACGAGCGTTGTTCCGTTGAACAACTCCTCAGGCACCATCGCATATAGTGGGAGCGCGCACATCATCAATGGTGTCACCCTCCTTGCATGGTAGGCCCCGATGACGCCCGACCCCCTCAGGCCATTCTCCTTCAGGATGTGGATAGCAGCGATGTGGTCTCGAATCTTCTTCTTGTCCTTCTTCGGGATGCCCCACTTCCTACATGACTCTGGAGCCTCTTCGATCAGGCGCTCGGTGAACTCCGGTAGAGGGGCGACGACGGCGTTCTTGAGGTAGAACCACTTTAAGTGCCACCCCTTGTTGGATGTGGAAAGCCACATGGACGGGTACTCGCCGACCCAATTGTTCTAGAGCTGGATGTCGGCGCACCCCATCAGCATGTGTAGCTCCTGCCTACTGCTCTTCTCCCTCTTCTTCTAGAGGGTCACGGTAAAGAAGTGCCTGCATAAATCAAAGTGGGGGCTAATCCCTAGGAATCCCTCGCACAGGGCGACGAATGCCGCCATGTGATGGATCCCGTTGGGATTGAGATGCTGCAGCTCGATCTTGTAGTAGTGCAGCAGCCCCCGAAGAAATCTATGGGCGAGGGTTGCGAACCCATGCTCGTGGAAATGGCTGAACAAAACCACATAGCCATTGAGCGGTGATGGCAAGTCCCCCTCGTCGGGCAACAACCACTCCTCTACCGAGGTCCGCATGTGGAGAAGACTACGATGGACGAGGCCCTCCATACGCTGGAAGGTGATGTCAGAATGGCACCATGGATCCATTGGAGGTGGGGGTGGATGGATGCGGGCTCAGCAGTGGAGAGGATGTGGAGGCAGCAAACCTAAGCGATTGGCGGCGGTGGTCATGGCTGTGGAGAATAGGATGCAAGGTATGGAACCCGAGGGCTAACCATTTGGTTTTATAGGGGTGATGGGTGTGAAGAAACCAACCGCCCACCTAGATCTCTGTGCCTACCATGATCTGCCACCATGTCTCGCCATAGGATGCACACACGCAACCTCTGTTTGTTCCCTTAGAAAACTCACCAGACGTTTTGCCTCTCCGGATGGGCCACAACCCATCATAGGTAAGGGATACGGAGCTAAAAACTCTACTATGGCCTATCTAGGCCTAGGAGTTCGAAGGTTGGCCCACCGACGGGTTTGACAACCGCTCTAGGCACCTTTAGAGTGAGGGGTGGAAAGGGATGGGCCCGCTAGCGGCCAGTACCTAGGCGCGCGAGCACCGCGGGCATCCCCGCCCACGTTTGAGTCTCGGTCGAATACGATCCATGGTTTTTCCTTGAAGAAAGGCGTAGAACCCTCAGGACCAATCGAACATACTCGAGAACTATATGGATTGACCGCTGCGAATCTGGAGCTTGTCACCTGCTGACCAAAGTTGGATCCCCACGAATGGGATATTGGGGCCCTACTCGGACTAGCCCGTTGATAGCTCACCGAGAGCCATGATTCGTCCATGGAAGAAAATCATGACATGGCTCGGCCCCACCATTTTCATCAGAAAAAATGCTTGAGGAAAAACGAACCCCTACTCCGGGCGGGGGCTCGAGGAAAGTTGGACACGCGCAAAGGCCAAACGCTCAGTCGCAGAATGATAGACCCCCATAGGGGTTGAAATTAGGAAAGACCTTTTTTGACCTACCAGATCTCAAGGCTATACCCTCAAGCGGTCTGATCTCAATGAAAGGGAATCACCGTCCTCAGGTCACACCGTGGGCGACAATAGAAGACCAAGGCCCTTAGAGTTCTACCATTCAGAAAAGCCTCCGAAGGAGTATTCTACTCCTCTGTAGGCTCGAGGGCTACTATCGGGGACCAATACTAGGGTACCCAAAGAGGAGGAGCTAATGGCCATCAACATTGATACATCCGAGTAGTCAAGAGCACGACTACGGCTCCAACTGACCCCCAGTCGTGCAAGCTCTGCTTCACCCAACCTCTGGGGGCGGACTCTGCCTCGTGCGACCTCTAGGCTAGGGCTCTGCTTTGCCCAACACCGAGGCCACGGGCTTCGCCTCACCCGATAGCATGGCCGCGGGCTCCGCCTCGCTCAACCTTAGAGGACTGGCTCTGACTCGCTCAACACCAAGGCCACGGGCTCCACCTCACCTGACACCAAGGTCGCGGGCTCCACCTTGCCCGACCTCTGAGGGCTGGCTCCACTTCTCCCGACACCATGGCCATAGGCTTTGCCTCGCCCAACCCTGAGGCCGAGGGCTCCGCCTCGCCTAACCCTGAGTCGGCAAACTCCATCTCGCCTAATGGAGACCCATGCCACCGCCAACCACTCTAGGTCTAAGTGTATGGGCCTAGGTCAAAGCTCTGACAATAGGGAAGAGACTGGCATGCCCCGATGTAACCCATGGCCACGACGGGCCATACCCGAGGGTTCACATCAGGAACAACATTGGGCATACCGATGCTATTCTGCCTAACCCTCGTACGAACACTAATAGGAGCATCAGTTCACCACGATGTCCGCCAGGACAAAGTGGAGCACCATGACTGGTAGACGATGCTTACGCATGGCGCCAGTGACAGATAGGGCCGCGACATGGAGCCATCCCTGTTGACATCTATAGGGTCAGCGGGACTCGCATGAAGGATAAGAAGGACCCGGAGATCCTGAAGGACTTTATTTCTCTCTCTCGTTCTCCTCTTTTCCTCTGATGTAACTCATGCTTTCCCTTGGCCTATAAAAGGGAAAGTAGGGCGTAACATGAGGGGCATCTAACCATTAAATAATCGAACTATCAATCTAGGCCAGACCCGATTGAACCATCATGAACCCATCGAACCTCGAACCAATCATAACACAAGCACATGGCTAAGGAGCAACCGAGCTCTCGGCACCCGTTCATTCCTTCCATTAGAGACTTGGGACTTGTCCCTCTCTTGCGCCGTTCATAACCTTGTGTCCTTTAAGCACACCATCCAAGGGAGAAGAAGGACTCCAAGGTCGTGGCGTCCTTTATCTCCTTTATGCGGGTCCCGCCGGTCCTGTAGATGATGATGGGGATGGCTCCACATCGTGGCCTTGTTCATCACTTGCGCTATATGTAGGCGTCGTCAGCCGATCAACAGGTACTCCTGTCTGAAGTCGTGTGGGGATTAGGCAGCATAGCGCCTGCTTCCCTCCTGGTGTTAGAAGTTTGATCCTAGGGTCATACTCTTAGACTAGTCGTGGTTGGAGGCGGTATGGATCCCCGTCGGGCAAGACAGAACCCGCATCCGAGGGTTTTAGCAAGACAGAGCCCATGCCCTCGGGGTCAGGCAAGATGGAGCCCGCGCCTGAGGGGTCGAGCGAGATAGAGCCCATGTGGTAGAACCACCCGAAATAACTCGTTTTCGAAGGCGCTCATCTTCCACTAGACACTAAGCACCTCAAAAGGGAGCTACATCGGACAGTTCCATTGAGCACACCTCAAGGGAGAACTCAAAACAATCCATGTTTTACATCTAGAATCCAATAATGAGTACGAGCATATAATACTTAGTCCATTTCATACAACAAGAGTTCTTAGAAATTATTTATTATAATACTAGAGTTCAAAGTACGATAATTAAACAGCGGAATGAAAATAAACATCTAGCGGAATCGATATAAGGATCCGTCTATGCCCACTAGAAGAATCCTCCACACAAGAGCTACTCCTCAAGCTACACCTGCAACTAGGGTAAAATAAACCCTAAGTACACAATGTACTCGCAAGACTTACCCGACTAGTGGGAATAGTTTCCCGACTCAGAGGAGTATGATAGGCAATATGGGTTTGTTGTTTTCTTTTTGTTTGCGAAAAGCATTACTAATAGTTCATCCTTACAGTCAAGTTTTATTAGGAGTCATGATTACTTCATTAGCTAACCATTTTAGGTAAGCACCTATTCTACTTTCAAGCAAGGGTTGAGTCATCAGAACCATTTTACCATCTTTCGTCTTTCAGTTCTTACTATGGTGCTAGACCATAGCCAAGTTGTACCATCTCATGGAAATGGCAATTCGTGAACCAATGTATCCCAGCTAGGTACCCCAAAACATACGCCACATTTGTACCCTAGGCACAAACAAGACCAACCCATTCCACTCCTGTCAAGGGGTCCAGGTCTCCATCCAAACTTGGACTCTAAGTCCTCACACTTGAGACTCGATCTCAGTATAGTGCTTAGACCTCCACCTTTCCCCACCTCTAATCAGTTAGTCCAGAAAGAGCCAGAACCCACGACAAGAGCGTAACGAGCCTTCTCGCTCCCATAAGCAAGTATGTGCTTAGGATAATAAGTATGTGACCTGACTACCATCCACAACAACAGATGGTCCTTAATTGACACGAATAGGGAAAACAGTATAACCAAGCTAAGCTCCATTGGCCGCGGGACACAACCTATAACACCCACCAATACCCATACCATATCCCTGCCCTGTCTCCATTTTTCCTTTCATCATTTAATCATGAGAGTAATTATAATAATCACCTATTGTGAGTAGCGGCAGGTTACTCACGCTACCAAAAACCTAAGCATAGCAGCTACTTGAACCTATACTAGTAGGACTCATAGGACAGTTATATCTATGCATGTGGTTTTCATAAAATTCTTGTAACATAAATGCACATAACATATATATAAAGTGATTAAAAATAAGGGGTTATGCACCAGGGCTTGCCTTGGGCAGGCGCGGTGTCAGCTGATTCAGTCAGTAGCAGCTCCGGGACCTCATCCTACACAAGAATATCCTCCTCGTACTCCTCGATGATCTTCTCGAACTCGTGATCGTCAGTGGTCACGATCTCCGTCAACTCATTCTCTACATGCATGCGATGATGATGCAACACTTAGCATTTAAGCAATAACAACTCCTAAACTTAAGAAAATGCACACTAAGCCACTAAGCTATCTCTAATGACTAAGGTACTAAGCTAACTATCATCTTTACCAAGCAAAGTGTTGGGTTCAACTAACAAACACCTAGCTTTACAAATGAAGGATATATCTTTATTTCTACTAATGATTTAATGTATATTGAAACAAGGAGCATTTCACTACCCTAATGCTTAGTCTATTATAAAGCTACAAAAATTACAGTGAGCACATAATAATACCATGAAGCTACTATAAAATTTTTAGGACTAAAGTTATCACCAATTTACCACAAAAATTCCTACAATAATTAACTTAATAATATTGAGCACTCTCAAATGATTTAAAAGCTCCTGGTATCAACATGTATATATATGAACTAAATACACTAACAGATAGAGCACAATTTTAGGAACCTAACAAAATTTGTTTCATAATTTTTGAACACCTACATGATTTTATATGATTTACCAAAGATTAGCTCAAAAATTAAAATAGAAAACTATTTCTAATTCCTTATGAAAAAGAAAAGTGAATTCTCCCGTGCAGCCCACACACGCGGCCCACGCGATGCAGTGCGCTCGTACGCGAGCGCACGGCGGCCCGCGATGCGGCCCACACGGAGATAGCTCGCGCTGGGGAATCCCACGCATGTCAACGACTTTGCAAAAGAGACATCACACTTCTCCTAAATTACAACTAAGTCCTAATGCTATTCCCCCCCCCCTCTCAGAACTTCTCAGTTAACCCGTAGCCTTTTCCTAATTCACCCGCACACACCCTCGGCAACTCAGTGCACGGCGGCATAGCGAGCGGCGGCACTGAGCGCCTACGCCGGCCACCTAGGACCTGTGTGGGACCACCTAACAGGTCGATCACCATCTCTGACCCGAGCGGTTATGCTAAGCGATGGTGCAGGGTGGCACGACTGGCTGGGGAAGGCTGCAGCAGCGTGCGGTCATCCACGACGGTGGCGCCACTGTTCCGATGGGCTAGGGTAGCTACAGACCTAATTGGTTAGCACGTGAGCATCAAGAGGCTACCCTAGACCAGGCCAACATGACAGTTGGGGCAAAGGATGATAGAGGAGGGTTGGTCACGTGCGACCGAGCCATGCAGTGGTGCACCACGGCGGTATGGTAACGTCAGCAACGACGGGGAGGTGGTAGCGATTCCTAACTATATCTTCATAGACCACAGAACTAACTTCACTGGGAAGAAGTTCCTAGACTTCTGCGATGGATACGTCATCAGGATCGACTGGGCCTTGGTCAGACACCCACGTACTAACAGTCAGGTCGAGCGGGCCAATGGCATGGTCCTCCAAGGCCTTAAGCCACACATCTTCAATCGACTCAATAAGTACGTCGGACGATGGGTTGCAGAGGCCCTAGTGATCCTCTGGAGCCTGAGAACGACCCCAAACCGATCCACAAGGTTCACACCCTTCTTCCTAGCCTACGGAGCTGAAGCGGGGCTGCCCTCCGACCTTAACCATGGCACCCCAAGAGTGAAGGCCTTTGACCACGACTGAGCTACGGAGGCTCGGCAAGACGCAGCTGACCTGCTCCAGGAGGCCCGCGAGATGACCGTCATCCGCTTCGCTCACTATCAGCAAACTCTCCACAGGTACCATGAAAGAAAAATCAGAGGGAGAACCCTCGAGGTCGGAGACCTCATGCTTCAAAGGACTCAATCAACCAAGGAGAAACACAAACTCTCTCCACCATGGGAAGGACCCTATATGGTGATCGAAGTGGTCCGACCGGGTGCCTACCAACTGAAGGACGACAACGGCAACGTTCTCACCAACACTTGGATCATCGATCAGTTACTTCATTTCTTCCCCTAAAAATTTGGTCTTAACGCTTTCTTTCATTCAACGTTTGCTCCGACAAAGCCCCTGGCCCGAACACTTTCAGCCCGAGTCGCTAGGGGGCTCCATGGGGGTGCGATATCATCTCTCTTTTTTTACTATCATATGGTAAATACCTTTTTACCCGAACGAAAGGGTACTTCGTTCCTTTAATTACCTTACGTAACTTTGCTTTAAACATTCCGACCGACCACACCCTGTCAAGACCTATGGTTATGAGCAGCTGAGCCTCGCAGGCCATGCCCAGGTTCTTAAGGTTACAACCTATGGTTCAAATGGGTAGGTGCAAAAAAGAAAGAATAAAAAACAAAGTTATGCTAGGGTAAAAATAAGGAACGGATAGGACAAGCTTCCCCTTACGAAGTGATTCCATCACAAAATGAAGTCGATGTATTCATGGATACAAAAATGTTTACATAGGGGGCTCCCCCATGAACTTATCACTTACATATATTGACTATTTTTTCTACTCTAAATACTACTACAGCTGCTCGGTGGCATCGGCTACCGGCTCGACCGGCGAAGATAAGGGCTGCTCGCTCTTCGACGGGGCGATGTTTGGTTCGGTCAGAGGCAGGACGATGTTCGGTTCCAACCCGGCCTCCACTCCATCCATAGACTAGGGGATGTCTTCTTGATGCACGCCTTCGGCCATGTCCACACGGTGGGCATCCATCACCCACTGCGTGGAGACTTGCTCAACCTCCATCTGTGTGCATGGCAACAAGCTCACCCTGAGTGCATGGATGGCGTCCGGGCTCTAGCCATCGGTGTACCTACTGTAGATAGCAGTGAAGTCTAGGTTTGGATGGTGCGTCGCCACCGAAGTTAGCAACCTCGATATCCCGTAAAACATCCCATCGGAGATAAGCGCCCGAACTTCGTCCAGGACCTCCGCCAGTCGGATAGCAGGCGTGCTAGTGCTCAGTGCCGACCCAAACACCTTTGAGACGATGACCAGGGAGATGTTGTGGATCTGGTCGAGCTCCCCCTTGAGATCATGTCGCTCTTCAAGGGACTTGGCTAGTGCCTCCACATCCAACCCTTCCGCCCAGTTCTGGAAGAAGGATGACAAGCTCACAAGCAAGGGAAAGGAAAAACCAAGACATCAACCAAAAGTGGAATAGGTACTTACTGAGGTGGGTGTTCTCAAGGATGGAGAGTCCTTCTGCCTGCTGAGTCACCAGCTCATGCAGCCGAGCGTTCGACTCCTCCGTCCCTAGCACCTGCCCCTAGAGCACGATCACTTCCCGGTTGACCTCCAATCAGGCCTTCCGCTCTGACTCTAGGGCCTCTAGGCACTTCTAGAGCACCACCTCGGTCTCTATCAGGGACTTTTGGATTGCCATCTCGGTCTCCGCCTGGTGGACCTTCGCCGCGTCAAGCCCCCGCTCAGCGCCAGTCGCCCGCTCCACCGCGAGCAGTTCCACTGCCTACGCTTCCATCACCTTGACTACCCGGTCTTGAGACTCATGGTGGGTGGACTCCAGCTGGTGCTTGAGCTTGGTGACCCACCGTGATGACATGGCCTCCCGCTCCATCCGAGCATGCTCCTCTCGGAGGAAATGGGACTTGCGGCTTGACATCTCCTCCAGACCCTGTAAAACGAGAAGCAAGCATGCTGAGGCAACCAGCGAAAGACCAAGGAGTCAAGGACAAATGTAGAAAACTTACCTCTATGACATGGGGTAGGTCGACCATAACCGCCTAATGGACGACCTTGACCTGCTCTAAGGTCTCCTCTAGCCTCGCCCTGGTTTGGGTGAGATTGGACTCCATCGTGAGTCATCTCCCCCCAAGTATGTCCTAGAGCTACACCTCCTCCTCATCCTGAAGGATGAACTGCACCTTCCTTGGGTCACCGGGGCAGGGCCACACTAGCTCACGGGTCGCCCCTGACCCACTGGAAGGCCTAGTCGACGACTGGACCACCACCAGCTCTTGCGACGGTGGGATGGCCGGTGGCTCCACCCTAGTGCCTACCTCATCGGGGAGGGGATCTCCACCTCCTCGACCTCATGGCCCACTAGCGGTTGTTTTGCCTCTGGTCTGGCTGCGTCTCCTCCTAACCCTAATAGCTCCGACCAGGAGGGCGAGCCGTGCGTCCGTCCACCGGGTGAGGCAGGGAGCTCGGTCTCCCTCCTCTCTTCCACCATGACTGTTGGGGGAGGGGCCGCAAGGGTCACCTTTGACCCAACCTCTGCTGTCGCCATCGAGGTCACCACCAACACCATCGCTGCTGTTGCCGCCGTACTTGTGACCGACCGGGAGGGCGCAGCCCCCATAGGGGAAGGTCGCACCGCCGCCACCCTGCTCTCCCTACCGCTCGTTGTGACCCGCTGCAAGTTGGGTCTCCACTCCTCCCGCACAGGAGGTGGAGTGATGCTCAGTCCCATCAGTATCTAGCCACTATCAGAAAGTACATGTCAATCGTGCTCAAAAAACCCAAACTATGAGATTGAAAATAAACAAATAATGCATACCGGGACGTAAGTGGTAGGGCTCTAAAGCCCCGACCCGCTGGCAATGGGCCCGCTGGACGAGGGCCGCTCACAAGTCGTGAGCCATGCCCCTCACTTCAATCAGGGGGGAGTCGACACGGCTGGCTCTCGATCAGCCCATAAGTCGGTGCGACCACCAGCTCGAGGCGCGCCCACCGGAGCAGCTGGTGGGGTGTCCCCACGTTGTGGGTCACGCACACATGTCAACCCCAAAGATGCGACGGTGCGAGCCTGCTCCTCCGACCACCCGGCCTGCCCTGCCACACCCAGAGCAGGTGGGGGCAAGGCCAGCGATGCCTCCAAAGGGCACAGCAACTGCACTCGCTTTGCATCCCGCTCGCCGATGGCGTCTACGCTCACAGCATGCTTCCTTAGCATGGGAACATCGCTGTGCCTCTTTGCCTCCCACCCACCACCAGTGAATGTGGCCATAGGCTTGCGATGCTCCACCGAAGTCACGACAACACTCTGGCTTCCCTCATCCTCAGAAGAGCTCGCATCGCCACCCACCTCCGTGGGGTCCTCCGACTCAAACTCCACCTCCACGTCACTCCGATTCTCGCTGGCCCGCACCTGCTAGGTGATCTCCATCTCCTTCCTGTGCTTCCTCCGAGCCTTCTTAGCTCTCTTCTTCTTCTTTACGACCGCCGCCTCCTTCAGGGCAGCTTGCCAAGCCACGCCCTCCGGCCCCTTCGAAAGATGTGGCTAGGATTTATAACCGATGAGTCCCTGCGAAATGGATGACTTGAATTCACATTACAGGAGGGCAAGATTGAAAGGGACATAGAATAAGGTGAGGAGAATGTACTAGATTAGGTAGCTTCCCGGTGAGGAGAGGTCTGGGCTTTCCTTTGAGGGTCTCCTGGGCCTTCAGTTGTAGCACCTAGTCGAGTCGGCTCCAGACTTCATCCTTCGCCAGCTCCACTGGTGACGCGTGGTCGAGTTCTGTTGAGCCGGAGTACAGCCACATTGGCCGCGTCCTTTCCATCAGTGGGGTGACCCGATGGTGGAAGAAGGTGTGGAACACCCATAGCCCATCGAGGTCATGCTCCAACAGCTTCTAGAGCTCTGCCTCGATGATCCCCAGCTTATTCTACCAGCTGGAGGGGCCCCATGACCAGCTCTCCCACCTCTCTGGCCTTCTACCAATGAACGACGGGAATGGCGCCTCCACCGAGTTCTGAATGTAGAACAACTCCCAATGCCACCCCCGATTAGAGTCAGAGGGGGTGTACGCGGGGTAGGAGCTCGACCAACTCAACTTCTTCTGTAGGGTGAAGCCCCCAACCGGCGTAGTCCTGGGCGGCTTCCCCTCTGACAAGGCTTGCCCGGTGAAGATCCGCCATAAGAAGTCCACGTGTGGCTCCATTTTGAGCTAGGCCTCATAGACGGTCACGAAGCCGGCGATGTGCAACACCCTAGTTAGATTGAGGTGCTATAGCTCTAGGCCCCACTCATTGAGGAGCCTACGCAGGAACTAGTGCGTAGGATATCCTAGCCCATGCTCATGGAAGGCGAGGAAGGAGACAAACTCATCGGCCCAAGGTCGTGGAAAAGCCTCCCTCATAGGAGCCCTCTAGTGCGCCACCTCCTTCAGCGGAAGTAGCCCCTTCTCGATGAAGGCGGCCAGCACCATCTCATCCACATTGGATGGCCTCCAGCTGACATCTGGCTTTAGACTCGCAAATAGATCTGTGAGTTCTCCTCTCCCTCGCTCTACCCTTTTTCTCCTAGGAACCGCCGTAGCACACGAACACTCTTGGCAAGAAGGAAGAAGGGGGAGAGGCGGTAGTTGGGGAATAGGCGAAGGAACAAGACGAAAACCCTCTCCCTTCCCCTATTTAAGGAGGAGATGCAACAGTTGGAGAAAGGTGAAGGGTTGGGGTAAAAAACCCTCCCCCTTTCCCTATTCAATGTAGATGGGAACATGATGGGATGCGTCCTGACCAATGGGATGTGCCCTGCCTGATGAGACGGTGCCTGGTTAGATAGGACATGGCTTGGGCATGGCCCACCACTACCGCACACAGGCGTCCCTCTGCCTTCCCAGGCAGGACCTAAAAGGGCCCAACGATGGGAATCTCCATCAAGGAGAGACCAACGGGCTTCCTAAGTCAATCCGATGGCTCAGGCAACTACCAAGAGATAGGTAAGTAGCAGAGGGATGCCCCATGTGGGCCACACCGACTCCATCATGAACGACGAACACGGATCCCATTTGGACATCTCCGATAAAAGCTCTCTGAAACCTGTCGCTCGAGTCATCAAGGTAACTTTACTAAACCCTCTTCATTTTTTGATGCATGATCATTCATCCATTCTCATACATGCATTCACACATTCATTTATACAATCATTCATTCATCACATACATCCAAAGCATCACATATGCAGCTAATGCATCACAACGCTTTGTGTTGCGTCATGAAACGGTAGTTGTCTCATTCAACATGAGCAACGACCGACCGGGGTTCGAAGGCTGGCCCACGAAGGGCTCAAGGCCACCTCGCGTCAAACAGAGTCAGGGGAGAAAATGTACATGAGCCCTAGTGGCCCTCGACCAATCTGCTTAGAAGCAGATAGGGTCATCTCAACCTTCTTGTTTGATCCTAACCTTGAGCCATGCCCACAGAATCTCCATCGAGGGGAGGCTAGCGGGCCACCTAAGTCGGTCTCCAGAATGACCTGGGCATCTATCGGACGTGGGTTAAGGAGCAGTGGAATGCCATATGAGGGCTATGCTGACCCCGTCATGAACGACGGACCCAGATTCCACTCGAACATGCCCGTTAGCGAGCTCACCGAGCGCGTCGCTCGAGCCATTAAGGCAAGCAACGTTAGCTTAGCCCTCCAGTTGTGGAAACTACGGATGGGGTAATGCATGGAACTTGACCCACCCTGACCAAGCCCAACGGGGCTCAGGGGCTGAGGTCGCCTGACACTGACTCAGGAAATCAACCAACTGCGTAGGTCATGGGTGCGACAAATATGGGCAAACCCCCTGAACAATAGTCTGCAACCCTAGGAAAGAGTACCAACATGCTCAGCCTCCAACCAATTTGCCAGTCGGACGCACCCGCTGTTAAAACAAAAAATTCCCCTGCTGGCAAAACAAAAACCCCCCTAACGATTCTACCCGAATCTCCTAGGGGCACGGGGGCTAAACCCGCGGGTGCGCTCACATGCACCCACTGCCAAAATGAAAAATTCCTCCGCTAGCAAAACAAAAAATGCCCTAGACGATTCTACCCGAATCACCCGGGGGCTCTAGGGCCACACCCATAGGTGCGCTCGTGCGCACCCGCTATCAAAAATGAAAATCCCCAAGACAATTCTACCCAAATCACCTAGGGGCTCGGGGGCTCCTATTGGGTTCATAAATCCAGAGTCCCTGATGGACCTACTTTCCAGCAAAAGCTCAGCATAGCAGACGACGTTGCGAACGACGCGCAACTCCTAGGCCGGCCCAAAAACCTAATGACAGGCCAGAAGGGTGATCCAATCTCTGACCAGAAGGCCTGGCCAAGGAGGAACAGCGCTCGCTTCTGACTCCGGCCCGCCTCTTCGACCGGAAGGCCTGGCCATAGAGGAATGGCGCTCGCTTCTGACTCTGGCCCGCCTCTCCGACCGAAAGGCCTGGTCAAGGAGAGGACAACGCTCGCTTCCGACTCCAGTCCGTCTCTCCGACCGAAAGGCCTGGCCAAGGAGGAACAACGCTCGCTTTCGACTTCGGCCCGCCTCTTTGACTAGAAGGCCTGGCCAAAGAGAGGACAACACTCGTTTTCCGACTCCAACCCGCTTCTCCGATC
Source organism: Miscanthus floridulus (assembly GCF_019320115.1). Taxonomy (NCBI): domain Eukaryota; kingdom Viridiplantae; phylum Streptophyta; class Magnoliopsida; order Poales; family Poaceae; genus Miscanthus; species Miscanthus floridulus. Next base: position 88,146,328 of record NC_089587.1, read on the forward strand.
GGGAGAACACCGAACCTCTGCTTATAGCTCTTCTCCAATCGGCGTGATCAGAGTCGACTAGGAAATGACCAAACAGGGACGCCCGCTCGGTAAGGACCCAAAGAATCAGGCGGAGCAGGTAAGGTAGGGCGCTGAAGTCAAACCACAATATCGAGGACCGTACCCTGCACACCTGTAGGATAGTACTGTCAGGTCATGTCAGAAGGGTGCTCTACAACCTTCCAGACATGTCAGAACATGAACATTGTTATGGGTGTCGACATTTATCCTACAGTATGGTAGGTGCCGACATTTGCCATACAAAAAAGAACACAGTGGAACCAACCACATGCATCCAGCCATCAATAGTATTATGGGCACCGACAAACCACCTTGTACCTGATGGTGTGGGCAACAAGACTAGGTAGCACACACACACTCTCTCTTATAAAGTCTTCCCCTTTATCTATAAAAGGCGATGCACTCTTAGCAAAAGGAGGAGGATCGATTCACATAGACGATTCTAACGAACAACAGACATATCACTCTGATTCTCTCTGCTTGGCTCTAGAACTCTAAAGCTAAACAAAGCATACGTTCGAACACCCATCACTCTTGGCCCTTTGGTCCAGAGTCCGACCGGACCTCTGATACCCCCCATCTTACTCCCTCTTATTTGTAACCCCACAGCAAACTTCGAGCACCTGGGCTCAGGAATAAAGTCACCGATCGACTCAAACTGGATGTAGGGCACGTTGCCTAAATCAATATAAACCCTATGTCATTGAGTGCTAGTCCACCTCCGATTACAACGTACGACAAAACTATAAATACTTACGTGTTGGTCACTTTTTGCACCGACACGTAATATTAGAAATTTACTTGTTGGTGGTGACTCGAAACACTGAAAGGGTTACAAATGGGTGAGAGAGGGAGAACGTCCCAAGTCTCTGGTGAAAAGATCGAACAGAGTTGAGTCTTGTTGAGCTCGTTCAGCCAAGCGCTCGTGTCCCTCTTCATGGGGCGTCCTACTTCCCCTTTTATAGGTAAAGAAGAAGGCACAGGTTACAGAGAGAGAAAGAGAGAGAAAAAGGAGAAAAGCGAGGGAGAAGAAGGTCTCTAGGGTCGTGGCATCCTTTATCTCCTTTATGCGGGTCCCACCGGTCCTATAGATGATGATGGGGATGGCTCCACATCGTGGCCTTGTTCGTCACTAGCGCTATACGCAGACGTCGTCAGCCGGTCGCAGCGCTCCACTCTGTTCCGACGGGTGGCATGGTCAATAGGTGCTCTTGCCAGAAGTCGTACGGGGATTAGGCAGCATAGCGCCCGCTTCCCTCCCAATGTCAGAAGTTTGACCCTAGGGTCGTACTCTTAGACCCGTCGGGCGAGACAGAACCCGCATCCGAGGGTTCTGGTGAGATGGAGCCCATGCCCTCGAGGTCGAGTGAGACGGAGCCCGTGCCCGAGGGGTCTGGTGAGACAAAGCCCACGCCTGAGGGGTCGAGCGAGATGGAGCCCATGTGGCAGAACCACCCGAAATAACTCGCTTCTAGAGGCGCTCGTCTTCCACTAGACACTAAACACCTCAAAAGGGAGCTACATCGCACAGTTTTGTCGAGCACACCCTAAGGGAGAACTCGAAACAATCCATATTTTACATCTAGAATCCAATAATGAGTACGAGCTTACAATACTTAGTCCATTTCATACAACAAGAGTTCTTAGAAATTATTTGTTACAATACCAGAGTTTAGAGTGCGATAATTAAACAACGGAATGAAAATAAACATCTAGCGGAATCAATACAAGGATCCATCTATGCCCACTAGAAGAATCCTCCACACAAGAGCTACTCCTCAAGTTGCACCTACAACAGGGGTAAAATAAACCCTGAGTACACAATATACTTGCAAGACTTACCCGACTAGTGGAAATAGTTTCCCGACTCCAAGGAGTATGATAGGCCATATGGGTTTGTTGTTTTCTTCTTGTTTGCAAAAAGTATTACTAATAGTTCATCCTTACAGTCAAGTTTTATTAGCAGTCATGGTTACTTCATTAGCTAACCATTTTAGATAAGCACCTGTTCTACTTTCAAGCAAGGGTTGAGCCATCAGAACTATTTTACCATCTTTCATCTTACAGTTCTTACTACGGTGCTAGACCATAGCCAAGTCGTACCATCTTCATAGAAATGGTGATTCACGAACTAATGTATCCCAGCTGGGTTCCCCGAAACATACGCCTCGTTTGTACCCAGGCACAAACAAGACCAACCCATTCCACTCTTGTTAAGGGGTCCAGGTCCCTATTCAAACTTGGACTCCAAGTCACCACCCTTGAGACTCGGTCTTAGTATGGTGCTTAGACCTCCACCTTTCTTCGCCTCCAATCAGTTAGTCCGAAAAGAGCCAAAACCCACTATAAGAGCGTAACGAGCCTTCCCACTCCCATAAGCAAGTATGTGCTCAGAATAATAAGTATGTGATCTGACTACCATCCACAGCAACAAACGGTCCTTAATAGACACGAACAGATCATGATCTCCGCTAACTCGGTCTCTACATGCATGCGATGATGATGCAACACTTAGCATTTAAGTAATAGCAACTCCTAAACTTAAGAATACGCACACTAAGCCACTAAGCTAGCTCTAATGACTAAGGTACTAAGCTAACTATCATCTTTACCAAGCAAAGTGTTGGGTTCAACTAACAAACACCTAGCTTTACAAAAGAATGATATATCTTTATTTCTACTAATGATTTAATGTATATTAAAACAAGGAGCATTTCACTACCCTAATGCTTAGTCTATTCTAAAGCTATAAAAATTACAATGAGCACATAATAATACCATGAAGCTACTATAAAATTTTTAGGACTAAAGGTATCACTAATTTACCACAAAAATTCCTACAATAATTAACTTAATAATATTGAGCACTCTCAAATGATTTAATAGCTCCTGGTATCAACATGTATATATATGAACTAAATATACTAACAGATAGAGCATAATTTTAGGAACCTAACAAAATTTGTTTCATAATTTTTGGACACCTACATGATTTTATATGATTTACCAAAGATCAGCTCAAAAATTAAATTAGAAAACTATTTCTAATTCCTTACGAAAAAGAAAAATGAATTCTCCTGCGTGGCCCATGCGACGCAGTGCGCGCGTGTGTGAGCACGCGGCAGCCCGCAGTGTGGCCCACACGGAGACAGCCCGTGCCGAGGAATCCCGCGCGCGTCAATGACTTTGCAAAAGAGACCTCGCACTTCTCCTGAATTACAACTAAGTCCTAACACTATTCCCCCTCCCAGAACTTCTTAGTTAACCCCCTGGCCTTTTCCTAATTCACCCGCGCGCACCCCCAGCAACTCAGTGCACGGCAGCGCGGCGAGCGGCGGCATGGAGCGCCTACGCTGGCCACCTAGGACCTGTTCGGGACCACCTAACGGGTCGATCACCATCTCTAACACGAGCGGCTATGCTAAGCGGCGGTGCAGGGTGAAACGACTGGCTAGGGAAGGCTGCAGCGGTGCATGGTCATCCGCGACAGTGGTGCCACTGTTCTGGTGGGCTAGGGTAGCTACAGCCTAATTAGTTAGCACGTGAGCATCAGGAGGCTATCCTAGACCAGGCCGACATGACAGTTGGGGCGGAGGATGATAGAGGAGGGCTGGTCATGTGCGGCCGAGCCATGCGGCGACGCACCGCGGCGGCATGGTCGCGTCAGCGATGATGGGGAGGCGGTAGCGGTTCCGCTGACGTGCGCAAGGTGGAGAGGGCGGCGAGGCGAAGCTGGTGGTGTAAGTGAATTGGCTTGGGAGGGATGGTAGGAGTGCTGCCCACATCCATGGCCGGACGAAGCCTTATCGACACAGCGGCGGGGAAACTCTAAAATTGGAGCTTGGCCATGCGCGTTTCAAGGCTGGGTGGGGTCGGGCAGCGAGAGGACATGACGGTGAAGCTGTGGATGCAACAAATTGAATGGAGGTGATCGTTTGCAGGGTAATTTGATGGCGTGGCTTGACGACGGCAGCAGAAGGAGAAAGAGAGAAAGAAAGAGACGGGGCACGTCAGGTAGGCTCGGCTCGTCCTCGCCTTGGCGAGACACGGTCGACGTGATCATGGAGGACCACGTGCAGGCGCTAGCCGACAGGCACGCGCGTTCACGACCGGCGTGGCCCGCGCGCCGTAGTGCCATTAATGACAAGGCGACGGCGAGCCCGACCACGTGCGCGTGGCAGAGGCGGCAACGTACTGGGCCGGCAGCAGCGTAGAGATGTAGAGGGAGGCATGGACATGACGGCAAGGCGACGGCACTGGTTGCGGATGCGTCGCGGCACGGGGCGGTAGTGCGGCAGCGCGGTGGGACCGGCGGCAGCACCGCCCGACAGCGCAAGCAGCAGTAGCGGCTCCGCGCGCCAGGAGCCAGCGGCAGCCAGGCCACAGCCCAGGCCAGAGCAGTCGTGGTCGGACACGCGCGGCAGCGTGCGTGCGCGCGGGACAGTCAGCGTGGCGATGCCGAACACCCGAGCGTGGTGATCACGCCCACGCGGCCAACCAGCCCGAAACCATGTCGTGCATAAATTTTAAAGTGCCTATAAAAACTAAACGGTTGCTTCTGGACCTTAACCATCTTCACCATACTCAAGATGGCATATGAGGCTACCAAATTGAGATATAACACTACACCACCCCTTCATCCAATCTCTCAATATAATTTGCTAAACATAGCAATGTCTAGCTGTTGACAAACTTGAAAATTTTTCTAAGTTTTGAGCTGAATTTAATTTCAATTTGCAATTTCTAAGCTAGTGGAAATATTAGCTAGTAATATCATTTTTCGACAGCAAGTATTTCAATGTCATCTACAAAGTTTGTACTTCAAACTTTATTTAAGTATTACACACATGTTCTATAGTATTTTTGCTTAATAAAAATTAGTTTTAAACCCTACTTGATATACATGAACTATCGAATCAACTTTCGTTTAACATTTTTATTGATCATTTTAAGTTACAAGAAATTTATCTACACATTCTATCACATGCATTAACACATAAATATGATGCTCATGACATGTTTTAGTAAATGATTTAGGGTGTAACACCGAGGGTGTTATAGCCCGCGCCCTCGGGGTCGGGTGAGACCTTAAATACGTCTTGGACCATCCGGGTGAATTAACGTTCGTGGCCGTTAACTTCCTTCCTCCGAATATCCATAATATCGATACCCGACATATTGTATAACTTTTTCTGATTAAATATGATTGTTATTTTAGTACAGAGGAAGTATATATAAATGTAAACACCTAAACTCGCCAACAAGGATTTGTTGTACCTAAATGGCATCGACATACATCCACAATTAATCTCAACCAACTAAGCTTGGCTTAGCTTCCTATTCCAAAGTTAAAAGTCAATGCTCTAAGCATACGCAGTTCTAAGGACATGCCCAACCTATAAATTAGATGGTTTCTATGTTTACTACTTAGGGTGCTAGCTAAGAAAAATGATGATGTGGCACTAGAATTAAAGAAGAGATAGGATAAAGCGGTTTCATAAATAAGGAACTATGGGCTTATTTGGGTGGAGCAGCTCTACAAAAAACCTACAAATTCTGGAGCAACTATGTGCTCTCAACTCTACCTTTTTCCTGAACCAGAGTTTGCGGAGCTATACCTATTTTGCTAACAAAACGTCAAACGGAGCTAAAAAGCGTGGAGCAAGACGGTTACAAACAAGCCCTATATCTACGAGGGAACCAAGATATATGAAGAGAAGTGATGGGTAGAAAATGGTGAGAGATGACATATGACTAAATAAAAAATACTATTGAAAAAACTATACCTTGAAATTATACTATATATGTAGTATCTATATGATTTGCAAGTATAGAAATTACCTCATAATTCTGGATGGAGACTACTCTAAGGAAGTTTCTTATATATTCGGGAGTAATAGACAATTGAAGCCCACGAAGGAGGAATATTGCACAAAACAAGAAACGGCCCATGTACAAAGCACACACGCAAAAAGGTCAAGAATACCGGGGATGAAGTACGCCAACTCGCAAGAATCATGTAGCCACATCCAACCTCCAACCATACAATATTTGATTGAAAGGTACAAAATAATTTGTAATAAGTACTTGAAAGAGCTTCCAAAATGAAATGATTATACCTAATAAATAAATGAAATAAACTCCATACCACCGAGGTCACTATAGCATGTTTGGTTGCCCGCTTACGTCGTGGCTAAGCTCTAGAGATTTAACTTCAATGTGTTTGGATGTCTGCACCAAGTCCTAAGCCTGGCTTCCGAGATGTTCTCTGGATACGACAATGAGACCCGTTTCTCCAGAGTCGGACTCCCTAGGTATAGCGTATTAGTAAGCAAAAAATATGGTATTAGCAAATAATTAACACATTTCAAGATACATTAGTATATTTCAATGTAGATTAAGGTTTAACATGATAAAATTAACTACTATACAATTGATTCAAAAAAATAAATATTATCTTAGTACTTGTTTTTTTAAATTTTAATTTAATATGATGTATCCTAGTGCAACCAAACAAACAAACACTATACTCAGCCTGGTTCTTCACACTGAATTCATGACACGCTCCCGCCATCACTACCGGAAACCCTTAGTTTGTCGAGTGCAAGAATCTTTGCCGAGTGCATTATAACGGGCACTCGGCAAAGAAGCTCTTTGCCGAGTGCTACCATAAAAACACTCGGTAAAATAATTACACTCGGCAAAAGAGGCAAAAAAAAACACTCAGCAAATGAGAACAAAAACACTTGGTAAAAGCTAGGCACTCGGCAAAGTCCACATCCGTTAGTACGTGTGCCGTCCGTTAGTACGTTTGTCGAGTGTCCGTTAGTGGAAACACTCGGCAAAAGAGAAAAAAACACTCAGCAAAGGGAGGCACTCGGCAAAGAAATATCTTTGCCGAGTGCTAAACATGTGGCACTCGGCAAATAATTTCATTTTTTCTCTTCTAACCTTGAAAATTTTTCTACTCTCCACATGCATGTGGTATTCCATGTTAAAATTTGGTATATTTATGGATCTATTTGCTATATTTAATTAATTTATTGCATTTCTAGGAATTTTTTGGTATAAGTCAAATTTGAACTGCAAGTGATTCAAATAATAGAATAAAATGAGTAGAAAATGATATTCATGTTATTGAGTCCAATGTGAGGCCTTACCCAGGAAATGAAAAGAAATTTCAAACATCTTGTTCAGAAAACACGACCACAAACATGTGGTCGATTGGTTTTTAAATTTAAAAAAAACAAACAAAGTCTGAAAATCATGATATTTGTCATGATGTGATGATATCATATATGAAGGTTGTGGTAAAAAATTGAGAAGGTTTCGCATAATTTGTCACGTACGATGTTTACAAACCGAAGTATCTCAGAAAAAGAATCGTAGCGTTAAGAATGATTCGCTAAGATTTGGAGTCAAAGTGACGATCGAATTGGGGTTTGGCTTTAAAACTTTTTGTATAGGCAATAGAGAACATAGATTGTTTCATGTGAAATTTTGGTAATTTTTTTGATCCCTTTGATAATTTTAATTTATTAAGTGTATAGAATTTTAATTGATATAAATTAAATTTGAGCTGTAACTGCATAAAATAATAGAATAATATTCGTAGAAAAATCAAATATATATTGTTGAGTCAATTTGACAAGATATTTTCAAAGTACATCGGGAAAAAAACAAAAACACGTTATAGAAAAGAAGAAAAAGAAGGAAAATAAAAAAACAGGATTTGCCGAGTATCCCATCTAACACTCAGCAAAGCTGTCCCGATCTGACACTCGGTGAACCTAGATTTACCGGCTGTCAGATCTCGAACACTCGGCAAACACATCGCGGCCTTCACCTCGTCGATCCGCGGCACCGATCCCTCGCCAATCAGAGATCGATGCTCCATTCCATAAATAAACCGCACCCCACCCCTCTCCTCATAGGAATCAAAATTCCTCATCCTTAAATCGATCGATCGAGCGAATCTCCCTGTTTCCGCAGCCTCCACCCCACAGCAAGCCGCATCGATGGCGCCCAAGGCTGAGAAGAAGCCGGCGGCAGAGAAGCCCACGGAGGAGGAGCCCGCGGCCGAGAAGGACCCGGCGGGGAAGAAGCCCAAGGCGAAGAAGCGCCTCACGGCGAGCAAGTCGGACGGCAAGGAGGGACGGCGGACGGCGAGGGCACGACACTGGTGGCGCCAGAAGAATGGGCGGAGGAACGGTGGGTAGTCGTCCATGCGCACGCCGACGGCGAGCAGCACGCGCTTCATGACGGCATCGATGTTCACGATGTGCTCCTCGTGGAGGTCCAGTAGGCCGAAGGTGCTCCGGGATGCGGCGCGCGGCCAGCCGGCGGCTCGGGACGGGGTGGCGCAGCTCTACGTGGCTTGTCGACCTTCGCTGGCTTCCGCGACAACGCCCGCAACCCCTCCTAGCACGCACGCGCGCAACACCGCCCGAGCGAGCGGCCGGAGCCAGCAGAAGAGGGAACTCTGCCTTGCTAGCTCGATGATCTCACCGTGAAGTCATACTCTGCCTTGCTAGTTTGATGACCTCACCGTGAAGTCACGCTCACACCTTATATGGCCATTTTTCTTTAGAAAAATAAATTTAGAAAAACTTTAGAAATACACTTATACTGGCAATGAACCTCTACAGTTCCTCTCTGGATGTTTGCCGAGTGTTTTTTCCCGTGGACACTTGGCAAACATGACATCTTTGCCGAGTGCCCGTGCCGTTAGACATTCGGCAAACGCACCGTGACCGTCTTCTCGCCGTTACGTTACTTTTTTTTTCTGAGCGTCGGTTTTAACACTCGGCAAAGTCTTTGTCGAGTGCACGATAAAAAACACTCAGCAAAAAACTTTTACCGTCATTGTGTACGTCGTGTGCTGTTTGCCGAGTGTTTTTTGGGCTTCGCCGTGTGCCTTGGACACATAACAAAGCTCATGTTTCCAGTAGTGCATCCAAAAAAAATATATACAATTGAAATTACCTTGAGTTTGATCAATCATATAAAAAATATCTATAGTATCTATGATATTAAATAATAAGTATATTTGAATTCTCTGTGAAAATATATTTTCATAATGCATATATTTAGTGTCGTAATAATTATTAATGCTATTACTATAAACTAGCAAAGATACACATACATTGCAACGGGACGTTTAAATTGTTGTGTAGTAGTTACCAGGACGGATAGCTAGAATTATATACAATTTTTTTAGGACGGATATGGAATACTCTGGAAGGATAAGAAGAATGACATCATGAATAATGTCCCCGGATAGTACGAACCACCGCCACGGAGGAAATAAAAGAGGCTGCCAATCAAATCCTCTCGATCGGGAGGGAGTTTGAAAGCATGGAATGGACACGGAACATCACAGGAGCTGCTTGTTGTTAATTTGAGCACCACCACTCGTTTTTTTCTTATCGGAGACTACCGGCACCCTGAATAATCTTGTCGGCTAGCTAGCAGTTGCACTGGTAGTTGGTTGGAGAAGAAACAAACTTTTGTTTATTTCCACATCTCGCTGCGGTCGCCCTCGTCACGTCGCCGCCCGTCCGGCCAATCATGGCAGCCGGTTCCTCTTCGGGCATGTCCCGCTCGAGAATACGATACGTACAGGAGGCGAAGTCCCCTAGACAGGAATATTGCAATCTCGTTTAATTTATTTGACGCTGATCGCCATGATCGATATATATATTTTATATGTATACGTAGTATGTATGTATAAGAAAGTTGACAACGTACGTAGTACGTGCATACGTATTTACGCAGGCAGCATGATTGCATATCTTTCTTTCTTCTTGCGGCCGGGCTGCTCGATCGGAGCCCCATGACCGAATATCTGTAGCTAGTGAGGAGTATTTATTTGCAGACTCCGATGCGATCCGATCCGATCCGCAGATGCTATTTGCAGGAGCTAAGCGTGACCAGCAGGGATCACGTTGTTGAGTACTCCGTACACCGAGACATGAGAAGAAGCGGTATACATATACAGTATATATAGAAGTAAAAACGAGTGAGTGACTATGTTGCCCGTGTGCCAACGTGGATACTCACCTAGGCCGTGTGATACGTACTCCCTCCGTCCACGAAAGAACGTAATTCTTGCTTCCCCGAGAAATTAATCAGTTTCAACTTTAACTAAAATTATATTAAAAAATTACTAGCATTACTCATGTAAAATTAATTTTCATAATAAATTTATTTGGAGACATAGGTATTAATACTATTTACTATAAATTTGATCAAACTTGACGGATTCCATAATTGCATTCTTTACTTTCCTTGATGGAGAGAGGGAGCCGCGCGTAAAAAAACGTTACACGTACGCGTGCTAGCTGGATGATGAACGCACGCACGCATCCCCAGGTTTACACGTACTACGGCCCAGTGTCAACGCCGTCGCATTTGTGGCACGGGCCACGGGCCACGGCTAGTTAATTTTCAGCGCTCGCGGACGTCACGAGTGGAATGGAGAGACGATCGAGCCGCGCGCTTTGCTTGGGGTGGAGACGTAACAATCGTAGAACAAATCCGGCGCGGCGGCACACACGTGGACGCGCTTTCGGCCTACTACCAGACACGTACCGTACCTGCGTTGAGTTTGTCTAGTAGAGTAAGCATATTCGGCTGGTACACTTTGAGCTTGTTTTAGCTTATTCTTTCTCACAGAATACTATTGAATCGGTCGAAATCCGTGGCGTGGTGTGTTGGATTCGAACGGTTGGTAGCCGACTCACTCAGAGGGTGATTGGTTGCCCAAACCAGAACGTCCTGCATCCCTCCGTGCACTTGTGTCGTGTTTGGTTGCTCTGCTCGCACCTTTTGCCTACATCTTTTCATTCGTTTGCCCTCCCTCATCCCGCACGCCTCCGTCTTCTAGATTTCTCCTTCCCTCATGATGCAGGATGACTTGATTCACCCAGGATGCAGGGACCCATACGTCAGACACCAAAAAAATTGATGCATGCGTGCAACCAAACACAATCTCGTCTCGTACTAGAGCAACAGCAAAGACAACCAAACACAACTACTTGCACAAACTCAACCTAGCTGTTTGGTCCTGCATAGCGTGGCCATCCTGGCTTATGGCCTGGTTTACAACCAATCACGCCCTCAGTGTAGCCGCACAGCTGGGCAGGTCTAGCTTGTTGCTTTGTTGGGTACTGTACCCAGGTCATTCAATGTGTACGGCGCGGTCCACTTGTTAGTTTTCTGGATCTCAACGTGCTGTCCACAAATAAAAGTGAATTATTTCGTCTGAGCAGTTGAAGAGGATGGGACGCCGCAATTGTTTTGTGTAGATAGCGTCTCCTGCCTGGCCGGTTTGATTGATCTCGAGTGAAGGGCAGTGCGTTAAATCGTCTCCCAATAATTTGCAGGGCCCGGCCGGCCATCGTCGCCCATATGCATCTCTGTGCGGTGCGGCATCATCGTTACGCCAGGGCAACGTCACGGCCAGCTTGGAAGAAAAGAAAGAATAAGGATGAAAAGCGCACGCAGGTCCACGCATCCACGATCCGCGCACAGGCTTTCTATCCCCTGCTCCATCGATGGCTGCTCAGTGCTGACAACCACCGGTGGATCGGAGGTGGAGCACTCGTGGCCCTCCAAGGCCGACGGCCGGGCTGCGTGCCAGTGCCACCGCCATCGCCGTCCCAGTGGTGCTCTGCTCTGCTCTGCTGCTCCCGTGTACGTCCCTTTCCGAGGGTCACTCGAAACGATAGGAGACGTACGACAAGCAAGTCGAGTCGTTAGTCGTGGTTCCTTGCGTCTTAATGATGGTCGGCACCTGCATAGTTTCCCGACGAGGCTGACCTGACAGCAACCTCGCTCACCGATCATCTGAAAACGGATCGAGGGCGAGGCCGGCGGTGGATGGCGGCCAATTGTCAATATCCGGTTCGTTTAACCGGATTCGTGGGCAAAGGCAACCGAAAGCGAGTGGCCCGGGCGGCGGAAAGGTGAAACCCAAATCTCGCCGGGGGGTGGCGCTGCCGATGTGGCCACCACAAACGAATGCGGTGGTCTCGCTCTCGCCCGCATGGAATTTCGGTGGACCTAGTCTACACCCATGACACGTGGACTTGCAGTTTGCAGGTGCTAAAAGAGGTTATGTTAGGCACAAATAAAAGAGCTCGCAATGGGTAAGGTTTGGCAAGATTTGGCCGTCATCATCGCTCTTTTTAGGCAGTTGATCAGGGACCGTGATCTTGCTTTCATGTCTATCCGGATTCCGGTCAGAGTTATTTATTAGGTTTATCATTACCCTATGAGAGAAGCGTAACACATGTAATTCTATGTCATCAAAACTTGGCTGTAGTCACAAGTATTTTCTTTTAACACTACTAGTGCATACTCCCTCTGTCCCTGAATAAATAAATTTCTAGAGTTGTTTTAAGTCAAAATTTTTAAACTTTGATCGAATTTATAGAAGAAAAAAACAAGATTTATGATATCAAACTAGTGTCATTAGATTTACCATAGAATGTATTTTCATAATGTCCTCATTTTATGTCATAAATGTTGTTACTTTTTTCTATAAAATTAGTCAAACTTAAAAAAGTTTGACTGACACGGATTCTAGGAATTGATTTATTTAGGAATAAAGGGAGTATATAGATATAATATATAGTATTAATTAATGATGGGCATTTTGTATGATTTGATCTATGTAAGATTGAGTGGGGGAAAATAAAAGGTACTTCATAGAAAAATAATGCAAAATGGGTGCCCATGTTATTAACAGGAGCAATACACAACATTCGGGCCTCTTTTTTACTTGAAGGATTTTCATATGAGTTTTGTAGGATCCTGATCCATAGTAATTTTGGACATGTTTAGTTTGAATCTTAAGAAAGTTGCCTGGACCAGGCAATAATCTCAGACGTTGCATTTTGGTTGACTGTGGTGGGATGTTGCTGCCTGGATTAGACAAGTTTCTCAAGACGAGGGCCGAGCTTAGTTGGAGCCAAAGGTGGCCATGCCCCCTACTGTTAGAAAGTTTCTTTATTAAAGGGGTGACTATAGTCCTTGTCACATCAGATGTTTGATGCTAATTAAGAGAACTAAATATAAGCTAATTATAAAACTAATTGTATAGATGGAAACTAATTTGAGAGATGAATCTTTTAAGCCTAATTAATCTATCATTAGCACATGTTTACTATAGCACCACGCTGTCAAATCATGGACTAATTAGGCTTGATAGATTCGTCTCATAAATTAGTCTCCATCTGTGCAATTAGTTTTGTAATTAGTCTATGTTTAATACTTCAAATTAGTGTTCAAACATCCAATGTGACATAGACTAAATTGAGTTTAGTCCAGGGAACCAAACGCCCCCTAAGTACTCAAAATTACCATGTGTGGAGTGAGTTGAGTTTCATCTCTTAGCTTAGCCCCCTCCTCTTACGAAGATCCGCCGTTACATGTAGTTTCCTTTTACATCATCCAACACACACAACCTCTATTGTTCCTGCATTTTGAAATCATATAGAATCTCATATGTGAGACATTTTGTTCTATATTTTTCCTATTTCTATGTTTTCAACTCATGCTTTCTAAATATAAGGCCTCGGTAAGATGAACTAGTAGCTTTTAAGTTGACAAAGTAGCAAAGCCATCACCCATGTACCGGACAATACACTAGTGTTAAAAGAAGTCCATGTGTTTACTGAACGGGTCTAAAAATTACGAGATTAAACTAAAAAAGGAAAAAGAAATCATCATTAGATTTTATCATGATCTAACAAATTAAACTAAATAAAAGAATTCACACCAGATAAATTTAATATAAAGTAAATTTGCGGTAATAAATGGGAGTAGAAATTGATTTCCTTACAAAATTTGAAATAAAAATACCTAAATAAAGAATCCATGTGTAAAACACAATCAATAAAAGACAAAAATTGAATAAATTAAAATATTCTTAAAAATAATATTTTCATCTCCAGATGAATTGAAAACAAAAATATATAAATAAATAGTCTATAAATTGTAATTAGAAAGTATTTAAATTTAACATTGAAAAATTGTAATCTGATTAGAAAGTATTTAAATTTAACATTGAAAAATTGTAATCTGATTTCCCTATGTTTGAAAAAATACATAAATAAAAAAGTTAGCATATTGGTATAAGTAAAGTTAATAGTCATCTTTTTCACTCCCAAGTGCTAAAAACTAGCACATGATCTTATAGATCAAGATTGTAATGATTTAGATTTACCCAAAAAAACAGTACAAATTCAAATATAGAAAGAGACAATGATATATATAGAATTTAAATATAGCATTACAAATTGACTTTTTCATGTAGATAAGCAAACTATAACTAAGTGATAAAATGCATGCATAAGAGCTATATTAGCATGCCATCACTATATTTGGCATGTTCATAAAAATCATTGATGCACTTCAAATTCCCACGCCGCTCCTTCTCCCATTGTGTTGTAAGGGCACCCGCAATAGTATAAGCTAGCTGCTAGCTCTAAGCCAACTTCTTCAATAGTGCCAACTTTTAGCATATAGCTCACATAACATAAATAGCACCACATGACACTCTCACAACATCTAAAAATGTGTGTATGAGCCTACCTCTTGGTCAAGAGCTAGTTTTTCTCTCTCTTCTATTAAAATATGAAGAAAATGCTTAGAGATAGCTTATAAGTCACCCATTGCGGGTGACCTAAGCCTCACCATCTCAAATTGCTCTTTTGTCGTAGACTTAAGATCATTGATTCACTTTTTTCATGTGTTTATGTCCCAAAAGTTTAGCACCAACATCGACATTGGTGAAGGCAAACAAGTAGATAGTATAATGAGCCAAAGGTCCTCTAGCCTAATTTGTTAGATGGCTCCGGCGGCACTTCTCAGGTCCTAAGTTCGATTCCTCACGGGGACGAATTTTAGGCTTGAGGGTAAAAAAATCCCCTCGTCTGTCCCACACCAAAGTACAGGTCTGTGGCCGTCCCGCTCACGGGGATGTAGGTGCCGCTATATATGGGTAGGACCGGGGTTCGAGGATTTCCTCGAGCTACGTGAGAAATTCATCTTCTTAATGAAGCACTGTGGGGGATGTCTCTCCCCCATGGCTCGAGAAGATAGTATAACGATCGTGGCTCAAATTTAATGTATTTCATAGTGATTGTGATGACCAGGAGAATAAAACAAGTTCGATCAGTCAAGATTATGATAAAAGCATAAAAGCATATCTTCTTTTGATATCTTACAAGCTATTGATCAAACAAAATTCCTTGGTGCACATGTTTAACAAGTTCGCAAGCAACACAAAGGGGTATTATTTGGTTTTTTTTACGAGAAGTTGGACACAAGTGGAAACAGTTATGATCATAGCATGGTTCATGCGGTGGAGTGGCATAAGTAGTAGTCTAGAGATCACCAGCCCACTGGTGTTAGCGATGGATCCACAATTTTATGTTAGAATGCTTACGTCAATGAATGTTGATGTGATCATGGGGCCGACCAACGAATGTTCGAGGCAATATATTGCCTCTAGCAGACATGAATAGCATTGTGGTGAATTCGGTAATGGTTTATGGTAAAAAAAAGGTAAACGTAGATTATTGCAAGAGGGATAGAGAATAAGAAATGTTGTGATAGTGATTCTGTTAAGCTCAACAAAGAACTGAAAGTTACCTAGATTTTGCATCAGTAAAAATTACAGTCATGGGATATGATTGTAGAAAGTAAGGCCCAGTTTAGTTCCCCAAAAATTTTGCAAAATTTTTCATATTCCCTGTCACATCGAATCTTTAGACGCATGCATGAAGTATTAAATATAAATAAAAAATAAAACTAATTACACAGTTTAGACGAAATCCACGAGACGAATCTTTTAAGCCTAATTAGACTATGATTAGACACTATTTACCAAATAACAACGAAAATGCTACCGTACCCATTTTGCCAAAAATTTTGGAACTAAACTGGCCCTAAGCCAAAGAATTGGTGACAACAGTATAAATTTTATGCAAGTGGACGTAGTTACTATGAAGCATCAAAAGAAAAAAAAAGTTTCTTTGAAAAGTTACTTCAAAACTTAATAATTAATAATAGATATACAATGAGGAAAAAAGCTACCCGTCATCTTGCTAGTCTGGTATCTCCAATCGTCACGCTGAAGAAACTCTCCCATTGCTGCTCCCAAACCTTCGCACTGGCGGGTCACGGCAGAGCCAGGCGGCGGCCGGGGACTCTTGCCTTGCCTGCCTGCCCTCTGGCCATGGTCCCGGTCCACGAGGCATTCACCCATATAAACCCACGCGCCACCGGTCCACGCTCTCACAGTTGCCTCCCCTGCACGGCCCCGCCCCTCCCTGTCCCTGCTTCCCCTTCCGCTGACGCAACGGGTGGCCTCCGTTCCGGCCCCGCCCGACCCTCCCCATCCCCTCCCTCACCTCTCCGGCGCTCGCCTCCCGCTCCTCCTGCAGTCCCGCCGCCTTCTCATCGCTTCCAAAATCGCAAAGCCGGATTGAAACTCGCATCGCGCGCGGGGACATGGACCCGGACGACGAGCCGTCGGCGCAGCGGAAAGCCGTCGACTTGCACCTGCCGCGCGACACGGAGCCTGCCTCCGCGCCCGCGTGCACCCGCCGCACCGCGCCGCGCGTGTTCAGCTACGGTGATGACCCTGTCGCCTCCGCTTCGACGCAGCGCTGCGCGTCGTTCCCGCAGCGCCACGGCCACGGCGAGACGGCGTTCGCCCCCGAGGCCTCCTTCGCCGCCTGGGTCGACGGTGCCTCGGCGTCGATGTCGCCGTCGGCTGTGGCGGCGGCACTGGAGCGGGCCATGTCGCAGTACGGCGGCGCGGACGGCGCGCTGCTGGAGTTCGTCGGCGCTGGCGGGGGCGAGGGCATCTTCCGCGTGCCGCTCCGCGCGGCGATGCACCCGGCCCGCCCGCCAGCGCTCGAGGTGCGGCCGCACCCGCTGCGGGAGACGCAGGTGGGTGCCTTCCTGCGGACGCTGGCGTGCGACCCGCGGCGGCGGCAGCTGTGGGCGGGCGCCGAGTCCGGGGTCCGGGTGTGGGACCTCCACGAGGCGTTCCGCGGGTGGCGGCCGGGCGCCGGGCCGCGCCGCCGCGGCGACGAGGAGGCCGCGCCGTTCAGGGAGTCCGTGCCGGTCCCGCCTGCGCTCTGCGCCGCGGTCGACGGCGCCAACGGGATGGTGTGGACGGGGCACAGGGACGGCAGGATCAGGGCGTGGCGCGTGGACCATGGCGCGTCCTCGCCCACCGGAGACCCTGCTGGCAGTGCGCCCATGTTCAAGGAGGCCCTCTCGTGGCAGGCGTACAGCCGCACGCCGGTGCTCGCCATCGTCGTCACGTCGTACGGTAACAAGCTTTGCTTGCTCGATCATCTCGTTATTTTGCGCTCTGTTGACTGCTTCTAGCAATTAGACAATGCCACTTTTTACTGGGAATCCGGAATGTTCGGTTTTTTACTGGCTGATTTCACGCGACTGAATTGTGGTAGCCTAGCAATAAAGTTCTGGGATCTCCAGTAGTCAGTATAGTTATTGACTCGTTGATGACGAGAATTTTGAATCCCAAATTAGAATATTATCATGCCACCGTCATATCTTAGCTATATGTGTCGAGTACTTTATGTCCAAGCTTTGTTGTTTTGTATGAGGTGGGGACAGCTACAAATAGAGTAGGGACTAGCTACAAGTTATTCTGGAATGGCGTCATCCCCTTGTCTTTCTTTTCTTATGTGAATAGGAGCACGCTTGGATTTAGCACATTTGGCGTCTCTTTCTAGCTGGAGAAGTTTTGTTGGGTAGAATTAGCTTCTGTGGTGTCTTTTCATACAGAAATGAATTAGCCTGTGGAAACTTTAACTATCATAATCCTTGAGTGCTACTCCCTCCATTCCAAAATTTTCAAATTATAAATCGTTTTGGCTTTTCTAGACATTGTTTCTATTATGTATCTAGGCATAGTATATATCTAGGTGCATAGATAAAGTTATGCATCTAGAAAAGCCAAAACGACATATAATTTTGAATGTAGTAATTTGCAAAATCCAAATCGTTCCTCGTAATTGCTGACATGCTCAGTGATGTTATCCATAATCTATATGATTCTTGATCGACAACTTTGTACTCGTGATCAAAAGTTCTAAACCTATTCTCCCAGCTTTATGGGGACGCTTTCCTTTTGCTATCTATCAATGGCTGAATCACTAAATCTTTATTGTTTGAGTCTATTCATCTCTGATGTTTATAGCTTATGTGTTAACATAGATTTGGATTTAAAAGGGCTAAAAGCTATCCAAATTTATTGTTTCATTTAATCTCTTGGAAACAGGTGAAATTTGGTCAGGATCGGAAGGGGGTGTCATAAAGGCATGGCCTTGGGACGCCATTGCTAAGTCCCTCTCATTTACATCAGGAGAAAATCATATGGCTGCCTTGCTGGTTGAAAAATCCTATATTGACCTTAGAAACCATGCTACAGTTGGTAACATGTGCTCTTTGCCTGCTGCTGATGTGAAACACATGCTTGCAGACCGCTGCCGAGCAAAAGTTTGGAGTCTAACTAGCATGACATTTGCTCTTTGGTATGCTTTGATAAATATAGATATATCTAACAGTTGCCAAAATTTCACTGGCCCTTATTTTTCTTATAATATTTTATACAGGGATGCTAAGACTAGGGAGCTTTTAAAAGTATTTGGCATCGATGGCCAAGTTGACTTAGCTCGTCCTGAGGCCCCAGTAATGCCGGAACAATTCATAGAGGAAGAGATTAAAGTAAAACCCACAAAAAAGGAGAAACCGCAGGGCTCTTTCAGTTTTTTTCAGAAATCTAGGAATGCCTTGATGGGCGCAGCTGATGCTGTACGCAGAGTTGCAACGAAAGGGACATTGGTGGAAGAGAATCGGCGAACCGAAGCAGTGGCTCAAGCAATGAATGGGACAATTTGGTCTGGTTGCACAGATGGTTCAATTATTGTGTGGGATGGAAATGGGAATAGATTGCAAGAATTTCATTATCATAGTTCTTCTGTTCAATGCATAAAGACACTCGGAGCAAGGGTTTGGGTGGGCTATGCTAGTGGCACTATTCAAGTTATGGATGTTGAAGGTAACCTTCTGGCAGGATGGATTGGTCATAGCTGTCCAGTCATAAACATGGCAATCGGTGATTCTTACATTTTTTCTTTGGCACATCATGGTGGTATTCGAGGATGGCCTCTAAGTTCCCCTAGCCCTCTCGATGATATTCTACGCTATGAATTGGCTAGCAGGGAGCTGTCATATACAAGGCTAGAGAACCTTAAAATACTGGTTGGGACTTGGAATGTTGCACAAGAGAAAGCTTCTCCTGAAGCACTAAGGTCATGGTTAGGTGGTGCATTTTTTGATGTTGGGTTAGTGGTGGTAGGTTTGCAAGAGGTCGAGATGGGTGCTGGAGTTCTTGCCATGGCAGCAGCCAAAGAAAGTGTAAGATACTTTGCCTCACCTTAATATTATTTCTTTCTTGTCAAGTGTGAAGGTAGCATTCAATTTGGCTAATAGTGCCAGAACAGGGAGAGAAAAAATCTGGTTAAGAATTTTGAATTGGAGATATTTAAAGAATAAGTTTACATAGTTTCTGACAATCTTCTTATTGTCTCTACTCCACCCGTTTCATGATTTAAGGAAGATTTTCCTATAGGCTTGTTCAAAATATGTGACCACTTGAAAAATCGAGGGAGTATTCGATGAACTATCCACCTACTACCACTAATTGACAACATTGTTTCTTTTTCTTGAACAATATTATGAAATTGAGGGAATATTTGTGAATCTTCATGTTTGTGGTCCTGAAGCACCCAATCGTTTAGGTTTTATTGTGCCAAAATGCAATGTAAATACACCCTAATGCTTGTACTGTCTCCACCTTGTTACCATTTGCTCTCCATCCCGAGTTAAAGTTTTCAATGTTGTAGCTTATAGGAAGGGATATCCTCTGACTCCTGTTCACAATTAACAGATTCTTCTATTACTTAAAACTTGGGAAGTTAATGTATTTTGTTCTCGTATTAATTATAGATCCATTTTTAGAAAGTATCCATTTTACCCCTGATAACTGAAAGGGAGGGAACACTAATAAGTTTATATTTTCCCTACTCATTACTGTATTCTGATCTTTCTCCTGCTGCTTTCAGTTTAATCCAGAAATGTCAACATCACCCGCTATCGTCACCTACTATTTTGTGCTCTTTTGGTTATTGTTCTATATATAAGGTGATTATTTGATTCAATATATCTGTCTTATGGCCTTAGGTAGGGCTTGAGGGCAGTGCCAATGGGCAGTGGTGGATAGACAGTATTGGCAAAACACTTGATGAGGGGATATCCTTCCACAGAGTAGGTTCAAGGCAGTTGGCAGGATTACTTATTGCTGCATGGTACTGACTAATCATGAATCATTCTTAATAACACATTGTAAATTTCTGTTCACATGATTATTAGAGTTTGCGCTTAAATACTTTTCTCATCTCATATTTCCACATTCTACGTCATGATTATCTGAAGGGCAAGTAATGACCTTAAGCCACATGTTGGTGATGTTGATGCTGCTGCAGTACCATGTGGCTTTGGGCGTGCTATTGGCAACAAGGTAAGCGATTGTCAAGGCAACTTCACTTTCTTGTTTCTGATGAAGGTACCAGGTACCATCTGTCTGATCTGTGTCTTACCACTAGGCATCCCCTAGATCTCCCTTCTGCACAATATAAAATAAAAGAAAATGTCTGCAGAAAAAGGAAAAGAGAAACTGGCAATCTGCATGGTATTTATTAGAGTTAATGCAATATAGAATCTGTAAACTTATTAAAATGTGCTGTTCTTTTTGTGGCTGTACCATGAAGAAGCAATGTATATGTTCAAAAAAAAAATGAAGAAGCAATGTGTCCGCCTGTGTTAGAACAAAAGAATTCAACTGACGGCTAAGTTTGAAAGGTTCTAACTTCAGTAATCCGCAGATAAACTCTTGAAACTATATATTTGAATTCAATAGTTGATTATTAGCTTTTCATGCCTGTCAGTTGTGCTCCAAATTTCCTTCGCCGTTCCACACTGTTACTATAAATGACAGCTGATGCTTCTTTCAGGGTGGTGTCGGATTAAGAATAAGAGTCTTTGATCGCAGGATATGTTTTGTAAACAATCATTTTGCTGCACATCAAGAAAATGTTAGCCGTCGTAATGCTGATTTCGATCACATTTATCGGACAATGACTTTCAACAAACCTCATGGATCTACAGGCATGTTGTTGTCAAATGCCTCTTGGAACTATTGTTTACTAACATTGCTATACATGACACCCATAACACATTTTCTTTGTTGTTGTACTACAGCTTCTGCTACATCTGTCCAATTGCATAAAGCAGTGAGTGTATGTGATCATCAAACTGTGTTCACAACAATAATTGGCTAGTTATCCTCCTGGGAATGAAATTGTTTATGTATGCATACTGTAATAATGGCAGGCTAATGAAAATCAAGCCGATGAAGATAGGCCTGAGCTGGCAGAAGCTGATATGGTTGTCTTTCTTGGTGATTTCAACTACCGACTTAATGGCATCACATATGATGAAGCAAGGGATATGGTCTCTCAGCGGAGCTTTGACTGGCTTAGGGAAAGGGATCAACTTCGAGCGGAAATGAAGGCAGGAAATGTGTTTCAAGGAATGCGTGAAGGTCCAATCAAATTTCCTCCAACCTACAAATTCCAAAGACACCAGTTGGGTCTCTCAGGTACTGTATTTGATGGTTATAGTACTTGCCTGTTATATATGTCCATCTTTTGTTACATGGACAGTTCCAATTCATTTTTTCATGGTTTATTCGTACCACCTGCTTTAGATATGAGTTTGTTCAATCATCTCCATGCAGGGTATGATTCAGGCGAGAAGAAGAGAATACCTGCTTGGTGCGATAGAATACTATATCGAGATAGCCGTTCTGTATCAATAGCTGAATGCTCATTAGAGTGTCCTGTTGTTGCTGCAATTACAGCGTAAGATTTCACAGAGCCAAGCGTTTTTGTGTTTTGACCATTTTTTTGTGTGTTGAGGAAGAGAACTACTGGAGTTATGTGATCCTTCTTTAGTATAACTATTCCTTGCAGAATTAATTTGTTGTTTTTTGCTCTTTGATAGGTACGAAGCTTGCATGGATGTCACAGATAGTGATCATAAACCTGTGAGATGTACATTTAGCGTTGATATTGCAAGAGTAGATGAGCTGATAAGAAGGCAAGAGTTTGGAAAAATAATCGAATCTAACAAAAAAGTATGCTCACTGCTTCGAGAGTTGCATTTTGTTCCAGACACTATCGTCAGCACAAACAACATTATATTGGAAAATCAAGAAGATGTTATCCTTCGAATAACTAATAATTATGAAACTAGTAAGGCTGCTTTTGAAATCCTGTGTGAAGGCCAATCAATCAGAAAGCAAGATGGAACTAAATCTGAGCTGCTCCTAAGGGCATCCTTTGGCTTTCCACTTTGGCTTGAGGTAGAGTTACTCTTTTTTTATTCTATATGTACACTGTTGTTGTTCTTTTTTGTGTACTTTGTTGCCCTATTAGACCTCCTTTGTTATATCATACTTACTACTTAGATATAGTATGCCATAGCTTCAGCTGAATGGCATTTTGACAGGAACCCCTATAGTTGAAGCCTATATTAGGTTCCCACACTTTCATCAGAAAGTAAAACATAGTTCATAGCTCTTCCAGAAGGATATCTTGTTGGGTGTGTTCTGATCATAATTTTGCTTGTAGGAAATTATTGTGTTCATTTGTCATTTAGTTCCAAATGCCGAGCATATATTATTGGGCAAAGGCATACGAATTTATGCAAGTCACTTGACAAGTCTGTAATCAGTCATTCCATATTCAGATATTGTATTGCATACTTCAAGGATTTCCCCCTTTTCTGTATTTATACTGTTCTACCATCTTTATTTTACTTTATCTTGCTTTTAAGAATACTATATTATAAGTTCTCTCACTCTGCGATGTTAAATAGGTACAACCATCAACCGGTCTCATCGAACCAGGAGAAACAATGGAAGTTGCTGTGCATCATGAAGACTTCTTCACACAAGAAGAATTTGTCGACGGAGTACAGCAAAACTGGTGGTGTGAAGCCACCAGAGATATGGAGGTTGTTCTTTCAGTGAATGTCACAGGCAGCTCCTCGACCGAGACCATCACACACAGGATCACTGTCCGGCATTGCTGCCCAGTGCCTTCAGCTCCCCCGCCTGTTAACCCACACTCTATTACTGACTCACCAAGTGATGCTGAGTCAGGTTCCAATAATAACCAGTTGAATCACTTACTACGTTCTGATTTTGCAAAATTTGGCAGCTCAGAGGTGCATGACTTGTGGGGTGTGCAAAAGCGAAACTTGTAAAAGTGAGTTTAGTTTCTTTTGCTTGGTCTTGTAGTTCTTCTGTCCGAGTGTAGCCGGTGGAGTCTTAGACTTACCTAAGCTGGGGGAAAAGTGGCTCTGCTCTTCATCCTGTTATGTACATATGCGTCCCTGATATCTCACGTCTCACCGTTCTTTGCATATCAAATCAAAAAGGGAAAAAGGGGAAGAAAAAAAGAGAGTGCAGTTGTTGCAATTACCTGTAGTTAAAATTTTAAGTTAACCTTTTTTTAACCTTCTTAAGTAGTAGATGTGGCATTGAAATTATGTTGTTAGAAGGTGGAGTATGTAATTGTATATATAATAATGGAGGTTGTGAGTTTGAAGTACTGACTGATCAATAGTCTGTATAGTTTACTTCATTGATTGAATCACGGTAGAGTGGTTTTTACACAAAGGCAATACATGTGTACAGGACATTCTCTTTGATTAACGAGACTAATCTTTTGAACACAACCTATACCAACAATGTTCTATTTTCTTCTTTTCCCCATCCCACAATGCCCAATTGCAGCTCAAGCTCACCAAAATACTACTGGCTTTCGGTTCAGAACGTTGGGAACCTGAAAGCACCATTATGATGTCTGCTATACCTGTCAAGTTGCATCGAGTGGGATGATGCTTTGCTCCTACTGCACACACCTCAGTTGCGATACAGCTCAACGAGAACTGAAGCTGCTTCAATAACAACGCCATACTGTTTTTTTTTTAAAAAATAACTCAGCGATAGCGTTCATCATGAGATTGTCGATGATTGGTAGTCACTTCAACTGAACTTTGTCAGGCACTACACTTCAGCTCCCCCTTTGACCTGCAAATTGCTTCAGAGTTGGTCCGGAAACTCGATTCACAAATCCTTCCAACCACCAACACACCAACTGAAGGTGACCAGACGGATGCTAATGCGTTTGAGGTGGATAGAACTATAGAAGTTGAGCCAAGTGCAAGCGAAACAAACTTTTCAACTCCCCATTGAATGATGATGGCCTGACGGGTCATGCTCACACACCCAAAATATTCAGCAGTTTTGACAACCAAACTGCTTAGGTTTGAAGTTTGAGCCTGACAAGTTGATAGAATAGGAGAGGAGTAGGAGGAGAGATCCTGGTTCGCAGTGCAGTTAGGTTGGGTCAAACTGGTACACTGAACAGTCCAAGCCCGGTGATGATTTGGTCATAATTTGGTGTGAGCCGGTCGGTACAGCTGCATCTCGTTTAGAGTACTGATGATGGTTGGGTTTGGCCAAGCTCACTGACCTCGCCTGCAATGATCAGGCATTTAGGATGTGGATGCACTACTGGTGAAAACTTTTGGAATTTGGTATGGAAAGGGTTTGAGTTGGCTGGAGATTACAAAGGGTCAAGGGTGGTTCCTACCGTCTGGAAAGTGAGACTTCTGGAACTACTAGTTTGCACGTCATGATAAATGTACAGGTAACAAAGTACTATGTGAACTACCGGTCTACATTAGCATGTTTAATGAAAAGGTGATCATTCGTAACAAAAACTTGAGCAATGATGCGAACAAAACAACCCTGTCGAGACACAAGTACAGGTAGTGTTTTTTTAATGCCTCAACTCTTCGAGTACAAATTGTAGTATAGTACAGGTAGTGCTAATTGCACCCATTTCAGCTGCTCGCAATGTTTATGACAGAGTAGCGAGCTGGCAGGACTTATTAGCCCGACTTATCAGTCATGGTCTCTCATAACAAAACAGTATCAGCCGAACGAAGCTCCAGTTCCTGGCTCCGCATTGGACGGCCAAGTGCTGCCTCTGTGCGTGCTTGATCTACCGACCTAATTGTACCATCACGGTATCGGCATGAAAAAGGCTTCCAATCATTGCATCAGTTGGTCGGTAAGATATACAGTATCTTAGCCTGTACGGCCGCCAAAAGCCCAACCCGGCCGGCCTGCCGGCCGCTGAGGCCGAAGAGGAAGAAGACGCGATGGATCGCGTCGTCGTGGCATGGCGTGGTCCATGTACGCTTCCCCGTTCCAGCAGCAAGGTCAAGGAGCCCCCTTTTTTCTGGTGGTGCCGCTGCCGCCGACGCGGCGCGCATGAGCCGAGCCAGCGTGAGAAGCGGGGGCGAGCACCAGCCGCGGCGCCCGGCTGCTCGCCGGGCGTGGCCGTGCGGTGCCAGCTCCCGCGCCACCGCTACGGGCCAAACGCGACGCGAGGCCGCAGTGGCGGAGCGTGACTAAAAATTAGGGGGGGGGGGGGGGGGGCAATATTTATTAGTGAGAAAGTAGCAGACTTGTAATATAATCAATGATAGAACCATTACGAATTTAGTCTCAACTAAAATTTGATGCTAATATTAAACTAGTGCCATATGTGAGTATATCAGGTCCACGACTAAAAAACGAGAGAGGATTAGAAAATTCATCAATCACACCAATTGAACATATCATGCAATCATGGGCATGTTTGGGACCGCGTATTCCGCAGTGACGGTGGAAAGAATCGAATAATCACGCCAAACGCCCTGCGGCCGCGATGATTCTTTTAACCGCATTTGGTACGGGAGTCGCGAAAATAAACTAGCAGCTCACGGTGCTCGCGTTTACGCCACCGCGACTCGGAGCTCGCAGTGCCTATACCGCACCGCACGGTCGACGACCGCGGTCCCAAACACGCCCATGAGACATTTCTGAGTAAGCTAGTATAGCATTTGAACATTGAGCAGTGTGTCGTCGCTGCCACTCATGTAGTCCCTGCCGCAGATGAGATGCAGACTTCACATAAAGAAATGCTGGTGCTCTAGTGCTCCTTCAGGCTATGTTTAGTTTGCGAATTTTGGAAATTTGGCTACTGTAGCATTTTGTTTTTATTTGACAATTATTGTTTAATCATGGACTAATTATGCTCAAAACGTTCGTCTCGCAATTTTCAACCAAACTGTGCAATTAGTTTTTTTTTCGTCTACATTTAATGCTCCATGCACGTATCGTAAGATTCGATGTAATGGCTAGTGTAGCACTTTTTGAGAATTTGGTTGGAAACTAAACAAGCACTCAGTCTTGTCTCATGCAGTCTTCTGGTGCAGAGATGTAGCATCTTTTCACTTAATCTTGTTTACAAGTACTGCAAAGTTATCTCGGACAAGGGGTCCGGAGCCCAGTTTGGCCTCCACTGGGCTCCGCCCGTGCGAGGCCGGCCGGCTGGGGCGAGCGAATCCGCGCCAGGCGTGGCCGTGGCTGCTGCTCACACGCCTTCCGTTCGCCTTTGCGCTAGTCACACGCGTCTCGTGGATTTTTCTGGTCGGGGGCGTTTTTCCTGTGCGCGCCTCCGCCTCGGCACGCCTTTTTCCACCACCAAGCACCAAGGAAAAAGTTGCAGACGGACTCGCACTACGCCACAAACTTTTCTGCGGTTCTCACTGCTGAGGTGACCTCTTCTTCTCGGAGAGTCACTCTCGTGCATGTGTGCGCACCGATGGATTCGCGTGAACGCATAATAAGCTGATAGCGAAAACTGGGACAGCTTCATTAACTTGGAACACATCGCGCGCATTTGCGGCATGGGAAGAGCACCAGCAGATCGCACGGGGACGTTGACACTTTGCATTATATTTTGTTTGGCATTCTAGAAGCATGACGATGCTGTTCTTGTCCTAAACAACCAACCATCGCCACGCCGAACCCT
Organism: Miscanthus floridulus; assembly: GCF_019320115.1. Lineage (NCBI taxonomy): Eukaryota > Viridiplantae > Streptophyta > Magnoliopsida > Poales > Poaceae > Miscanthus > Miscanthus floridulus. The sequence goes on from NC_089587.1 coordinate 88,173,501, forward strand.
GGTGGCCTCACTTTTTTACCTCCACTGGATAGCAGAAAAATGCACAAAATTTAGCAAGCAAGCAGTACACTAGACGCTTCCCAGTTGTCTCACTTTTCTAGAAGAGTCATGCTTCCACTACGTGTATATCCTCTTCCCATCCCAGCTTCACCAACCAACTACTGAGTACACCTCATCTAGTCATCTCATCAGCCTTTTTTTGCAAGATAGAACAGCAAATAGCATGATCCCAGAACACAAGTGCATGATCAGCTCAGCATTCAAGAACAGAACAAAAAGAAGAAAAAAAAGGCAAAGACCAATGCCACCGGTATCACTCACTCATCTCCAGTATAATAATCGTGCAGTATACACACATCTATCATACAAAAAAAAAAGAGAGATACTAAAGCATCATAAGGCCTAACCCGCCTACATCTGCACACCAACACAACACTGAAGATTAGATACAGTCAGAGGACCTGGCTATGACCGAGTTACATAGATAGCGGCAAGCGGCCACCGTTCGAGGTGCCGTTGTAGGTCTTGCTGTCCTCTTTCCTCCGCTTCAAAACAATGCCCCATGTGACGACCTCCAGGATCACGGCAATGGCGCCCAGGATGGCGATCGCGATGATGTAGCCCGTCTTCCACTTCTGCTCCACTTGCAGGATCGACATGCCCTTGAAGATGTTGACGATGCCCAGTATGATGATGGTGTAGCCGATCGAGTGGTGGTAGATGTTCCAGTACAGCCGGTACTTGTGATCCTTCTTCGGCCTCAAGAAGAGCGCAAAGATCTAGTACATTGGGAGGGAAAAAAAAAGATCAGCTATTCAGCTGGGGGTTTAGTTTTTTCATTCATCAGCTGGGTAAAAAGAGCATCATCATGAGAAGGATTGATGTATGCTGCTATGTAGTACCTGCAGAGTACCAAGAGCGAATACTGTGATCCCAATGTTCCTGTGAAGTGAGTAGGTGATTCCCTTGGACAGGTTTCCAAGATGAATTCCAGTTGCCCAGCCTGACACTCCGACACCGTACCCGATCAGCTGGCAAGCTACGTGGAGGTAGAACCATGCCGGATCAGCTGATTTGAATGTCTTGAGGTACCTTGCGAAAATGGCTCCCATCGGCAACAGAAGACCCCAGCTCACAGCATTCAGGATTCCATGAGTCTACATAAAGAACAGGACAAATGAGAATGGTTTGATGAAATCAGAAAACACTGGACAGTACGCCCAAAGCAAAATCAGAAGTAACAGCAGGTAGATGCTAAATGACAGTACGAGCATTTTTAATGGAAACGGAGACACTGTTTTCTTCGAAGACTTCATCATGAGTTGTCACAACTCACAAAGCAAACTGGAGTAAGCTAAGATGGTAACAGCTGTTAGGTGGTAAATGGCCGTAATAGCATTCTTAATGGAAACGGAGACAATATTTTCTTTGAAGACTTCATCAGTTGTCACAAACTCACAAGGCACCTACCAGGATACCTAGGCACTACACTACTAGTATGACAGCAAGAATTATACTGTGAAATAAAAATATGCCAGTTGATTATCTTGACTGCATCGAATTGCCCTGATGGGTCAGAATAGCATGTTAGCCACATATGCCTTTGTTCTTCAGAATCCAGAATGCATGTAAATGCAAAAAACCGAGGCATTTAGCCACCAAAAATTGGTCAAATCCAAGCTGAATTGCTTAGAAGTCCAACAAGGAAGGATGAAAATTGCGCCCCCTATACACCAAAATTCCAAGTGTACGGATAAGGAAGAGGGAAACTGGTATAACTGCCACGCCTAATAAACACAGTCAACAAACGCTGCCTGCCGTACGGACTAATACAGTTGATTAGCAGGTCTGAATCAATTCAACGCACCAGGACAAATTAGTTGAGACTATCGTAGAACACTTCACGAATTTTCTTTTATTAGCTATACATACATTCGAAGCCTGGAATTTTAAAAGGGGTAGGTTTCCCACGTTCTTACCACTACATCAACATGCTGTTCCTCGGAGAGAAAAAATCATGCGACAAACTTGATTTGTGTGGCTGGCTTTTTTTTTTCACAGAGAGAGAGGAATTATCTTTTTCGTTGCAGTAACGCTTCGTGTAAATACAGTAACAAACTAATTCGCAAAAACAAACGTAAAACAGAAGAGCTCTTCTGTTAAAAAGGTGATTTTTATTTTTTACTGAAAATTGAGTCAGGAATCGAATACTAGTAGAGTTGTGTTGTGAATGGGATCAAATTGACTTTGAAATTTTGCACCAGCGCAGGATAAGAATCGAAGAAACGAACAAATGGCTTATATAACACGAACAGACAAAGTGGGGGAGGCAACTCACATTCTTCTTCCTGAGGATGCTGCCGCCTCCGCTGGCGGCGGTGGTGGCCCCGGTAAGGAGGTTGAGCGTCCCCTTGGCGTTCATGCTGTCGCTGCCGGGCTTGGTGTCGTGCGGCCCGATCCCACCGGAGTAGGGGCCCACCTGCCAGACCTGGTTCACCTCGGCGCCCGTGCCGTTCTGCAGCTTGAGGGTCCCGAACACCTGGACGCGGCCGTCGGCGCCGACCTCGGCGGCGAGGTCGGACGTCTGGTAGTTGGGGAGAGGGCCCGGGTTGCCGAGCGAGTACCCGGAGATGCTGTAGGTCTGCACCACGTACCCGCCGCCGCCGGCCTTGGGGACGGCCACCAGCGCCTGCGTGCCGTCCATGCTCTGCGCCTTGGGGTTGAGCCCCCACGCGACCCACCCGCCGGAGGGCGGGGAGGCGAGGAACGCCACGGACAGGGACGAGGTCGCCGCGTCGTACGACCAGTGCAGCGACGCGCCGAGGCGGGGCAGGTCCGCGCACGCCGCGAACACCCGGTTGTTGGAGATCTTCTCCGCCGCGCAGGCCCCGGCGCCGGCGCCCGCCGCGTGGGCGGCCGGCGCGAACGCCGCGGCGGCGGCAAGGAGGGCGAGGAGGAGCCGCGGGAAGGACATGGCCGCGGCCGCGCGGGGTCGGGGTTCTTGCGGGCGGGGCAGCGGCGGCACGGTAGGCTCCTCCAAGGAGGGGGAAAGGAGAAGCACAGAAAAGGTTGCGGATTTTGGGTTCCGGTTTTCCGGTGTTGGACGGAGCTCGGAATGATGCTGCAGCGAGTGGTGCGGGTGCCGGGTGGGGAGGGGCCGCCGCGGTTAATAAGGAGGAGGGCACGAGGCCGGAGAGGAAGGTGGACACGTGGGGGCCTGCGATTGGGCCCTGATTGACTAGCCTTTTGGGAAAGGTTTTACACGCTCCTTTTTTTTTTCTACGGTTGTGGACTGCGGAGGATCATTTCCGCTTTTCGCAACTCGGGGCTAGTAAAACCCACGACGTGGCTCATGTTAGGCATACGAGGAACGTTTGGCGAGCAACCAAACGTACCATAGTAGTAGCCACTTAATGTCGCGGACACGGGTGCGGTTAATTGGATCGATTCTTGGCGTAGAACTAACAGCCGCATGCACGAGGTCGCATGTACGAGCAACGTGAACCTGCCACTAAGAAGAACCTGAGCACGCGGCGCGTCCAATGTGCATCCATACCCAAGGCGTCACTGTCACCGTCAGCGTTCCGTAATCACCGCCTCCAATCCACCTTGTATTAGTAGTAATGATTAATGAAGCCAAGGCTGGCGGCTGGCGGCTGGCCACATCGTCACCGTCACGCATGACACATGAGTTTAGAGTAAACCTTCAGCTGATCAGCTCGCGCGCCCATCTGTGATCTGTCACCAGACACCCACGACGCCGGAGCAGCGCATGCAGGCCGAAATAAATTCGTGCCAGAACGCCGCACGTTAGCCAGGTCAATGCTTACGACTTAACGCGTTGCTGCACTGCAAGTCTTCGTCATGGACTGGGCAGGGCAGGGCTGCAACCAAGGAAGGCGAGGTATAGCCGCCGAAGCACTGGCCAGTCGCCGAATCTGAGCACGTGGCGGTGAATGCCAACCAAGGGTGCGGTGAACGCAGACGACGCTGTGTGAGTGTGAGCGCTGGAGCCTGGAGCGGTTGACCTTGGCCACGCGGTCATCATCAGTCCGCACCGCACGGCCCCGCCATGACCTGACCTGCATGCAGCGGGCGGGCAATGGGCCACTGTTGACCGACTTGAGGTGGACTCGACTCCCGAGTTCACCAGTGGGGACCAGACCAGGGGTTGGTGGCTTGCCTATTGCCTTCCACCGCCCACCGCCGCGCCACCGGCAGCCTCGGCGTGCTAGTCCCACTCGCTCGGACTTGGCAGCGGGCCGGCGCCCGGTGGCGACACCCCATGCAGGTGGTGGGCAGGTGACTTTGGTGGGACGGGGACTCTCCCATTGCAGGTGCTGAGCTGCCGAGCCCCATTGGTACGGTTCAGGTTCAGGTTCAGGTTTCAGGTATCGTGGTTCGGAAAAAAAACGCACTCGGCCGTGACGAAACCGCCGCGACCTGGGAACTCTCGGCCCGTCCGGTCGCATCTCCATGTCAACTTTGGGAGCGACGGCGATCGAGTACCGAGTACTACGTCCGCCGTACGCGCCATGTGCCAATGCTCAGTTCAACGCCCCGGCCCGGGACGCACGTCAGCCGCGTGGAATGCGAACGCTCGGCGGTTGCCGTTGCTGGCGCCGGCAGCGTTAAGTTGCCGTGGGCACTTGGCTTCGCTTGGCTCCGAGCTGAATTGAGCCGCTCTCGTCCCGTCGTCGTCGGTCGTCATCGCCGCGGACCACGAAACAGCTGCGAGCGTAGGTTACCGTGGCCTGACCGGCTGACCCGTCGGTTTCGGCCTCCGGACTCGATCGTCCTCTTTTCCCGGCGCGCGCGCGCGCGTGCGTGCGTTCAGGTCGCACCGGTTCCGTGCACACCACCACTGCTAGGTAGCTTGCGTTTTAGGCCGGGGAGAACAAAGGAAATGACGGGTGGTGCGAGACGAGCCGATACTGTCCAGATTGCATACATCTGCTACTTCATCGATCTCTACCTACCTTTTTGTAATTTGTGGTACAATGAGGAGAACATCAGTACAACAGGCAGGTTGCTGCCTGAGCGAAGTAAAGCATCCATATTCCCAAGGTCGTTGCATTGCAACTCCGGCACGGCGAAGCAGACGCCGGTGTCACTTTCTATCTCACGCTTCTAGACACCAACAACCAGCATGTGGCCAGATAGGGGCGGCGGCATCGACAAAATCGGCACCACGCACGCACGGCACCTATCGGATCTGGCAGTGGTAGCTGGCTGGCTGGCTGTATGCCGCACGCACGGACGTACGTCGCCGCTCCGGCGTCCCGGTTCAGACTTCAGGCTCCAGAGTCCAGAAGACTAGGACACTACACGCCCGATCGACGTGCCGGCACCGCACTACGAACCGGCATTCACATCGCCACACGACCTTTTTTTTTTTCTTTCCTGTGACGCGGCCCACGCGGGTTTCTTTCTCGTCGATACTGACCAGAAACTCGTCCGCACGCCGCCACGTCCACGTCGCCGATGACGAGCGGCCCATGCATGGCCTGCTGGCTGGCTGCTCTCTGTTCGTGCACCGCGACAGGCGCCCGGGGTCCCGCCCGGCCTCCCGGGGGAACCCCGTGGCAGGGGACGCGGGGGACAACGACGGGAGCCAGGCGACGACGGGGCTGCGGCCTGCGGCCTTTGGCGCGTGGCGACGACGCTGCCCGAAATGGACGTGCGGCGCTTTGGTCCTGAGACGGATCGCGACGGGGCGCCCTGACGCCACCATGACGGCCGCATTGCGTGTGCGTGGCACTGGCACCGTTCGGTTCTTGCACAGTTGCACTCCCAGAGCCAAAGCCGTGCATACGGCTGCCTGGCACAGTGACAACTGACACGGGATGACAGCAAGAGGGCTCGACCGTACTTGTTGGTTGGGGTGGCCATGATTACCGATAACCTAACCCAACTAGTCAGACACTGAAACCGATCGAGCTAACCAAATCCGGTCACAAATTCGGCCTCTAACTGTAACTACCTGAATTAGTTTTCGGCTCGGTTGGTTAACCAGTGAAAACGAAATACTTCCCCCCATCCAAAACGTAAGTCTACGGTAGGCTTATTTTAACTAAAAAAAACTTGACTCAACATCAATATCTAAAATTTTAAATTCACTAAGCAAGAAAATAAGATTGAACTAAAAAATGGCAACACGTAGAATGGTGGCACATGCAAAATCACGTATGCATCACCTACTCATCATGTGAGATTTTTTTAAAATTTTAACACTTTTTCAAACTAATTTGAAATCTAACACGGTCGGGTTTTTTAAACTAACACTTTTAGCCGCGCCTAATGCCCTAGCGTGGCCATATGCCTGTGCCGCGCCATGCATGGTGGCACGACAGAGGACTGACGTGGCGGGGACCGGAGTCGCTGACCGCTGACGGGGCAGGGCCGGCCGCGTCACCGATCTTGGCGCGGCACTCCCGCGCCCTGATCCGTGGCGCGGCAGAGCCGAATAAAACAGGCGCGGTCAGTCCCGGCCCCCGCCCAGCCCTCCATTGCCGCCTCCCTTCCCTTCCATTCCTCGGCCGCCTCCCTCCCTCCTCGTCCTCGTGTAAGGTAACGACGCATATTTTATTTTCGTTTCAATGGTGGATATGTATATTATGAATGGGAGCTATTATTTAGTTAGAAGTATGTTTACCATGTATATTTTTGTTGCTCTAATTGTCGGTTATATTATTTTAGTTGCATTGCAAATTATTATATTTTACAATAATTTGCGTTGTTTTGATTGATGTTTAATTTGAACCATTTTATTAGATAGAAGATATGTTTCGGGAGCAGTTATGACGAAAACGGGGTCGTCCTAGAGAATTGTACCCCGACGAGTCTAGTAAAGATGCCCCCGTCCCACCTGAACTCCCTATCCCTAACTGTGACTGTGGTCATCCGGCCGACGTGTTTCAATCGAGACATCCAGACACAGCGGCTTGTTGCTTCTACACGTGCTGTCGTTTTAATGCAAGTAATTGTTTCCGTATGTTTTTTCTTCTTTATTTGTATTACTAGGTTACTAATATTTTGTTGAAATTTTGTTGTGTAGACCCATGAGAGGTGCTTTTTCTTTCAGCGGATCGACGGTGCATACAAGTTTTACCCTAGGTACCTCCTTTTCGACGGTTGGTGGAGAGGGCGACATCCAAGAGAGCACTTCGAGCGGTGGGTTCCGCCTCCCCATAACCCACAATTCTTGCTCATTGCCTCCAACACCGTCAATGGACGGGCCGTCCTGAACACCCTACATTCTGTACCCATTCTCCACCACCACCTCAGCCATAGGCACATTGAAACCTTGGAGAACCCTAGTGTAGCGGGACCGATGAGTAGGGTCGCGCAAGGGCATGCAGACATAGTGTGCCCTAGTCTTCCCAGTATCAAACCTCCACTTCAGTGTGAAATCACTGTCAAACTTTGCATTCAAACGGACACAAGGTCGTTGAAGCTAGGAGATTCATCAAACCATTCCAATTCTTCTTCCATATCCTCAAACATACCATCTTCTCTCCTAACACTTCCTCCATACAAAACTCTAACACAACAATCCATCTGCAAAAGCATTAAAAGAAACAACTAATTAGACTAAATCCAATGTATAACTAGACACAATAACTGTACTAACTAAACTACCTAACTTTACTACCTATACTAACTTACTATATTACCTATACTAACTAAACTAAATAACTTTACTAACTATACTGTAATAATTTTACTATCTATTAGGGGAGTACCTCGCTGCAGCACGCTAGACCAGGCCAGGAGGCGCGGTCGCAGTCCTCGGCAAACAACCGCCGTGCATGGCCAGAGGGGATGGCGCGCCGGCGTGGGGGCTCGGCGGCCACACGGGGCGGCCGACGGCCGTGCCGTGCTCGACGGCTGGCTGGCTGGCATGGGCAGACGCGGCCACGGCAGTCAGCGTGCTCAGCGGTGGGCTGGCGCGGGCGGACGCGGTGGCCTTGCTGCGCTGCTCGGCCACTAGTGGACGCGGTTAGCGGCGACCGGTTTTATTCGGCTCTGCCGCGCCACGGATCAGGGCACAGCAGTGCCGCGCCAAGATCGGTGGCGCAGCAGCCCTACCCCGTCAGCGGTCAGCGACTCCGGTCACCGCTACGTCAGTCCTCTACTGCGCCACCATGCATGGCGTGGCATAGGCATTTGGCCGCGCCATGGCAATAGACGCGGCCAAAAGTGTTAGTTTTAAAAAACCAACCGTGTTAGATTTCAAATTAGTTTGCAAAAAGTGTTAAAATTAAAAAAAAACGGATGATGAAATGCATCAGACTGCCACATTCCTCCTAAGGTCTCCTCCTCTTCCTCCACGTGTCCTCTAGACTTATAATTGAATCTTTTCTACCTTTGAAACAATCTTTTTCCCTTTTTTGATTGTGTTGGTCTTATGTCCATATGATACGGAAACAGAACAGAACAAAGCCATACACAGCGCCAATGACCCTGGCGACATCCACCTTCGCCTGATCCTCACCACAGGTCCATCCCTCCATGGCCCTGTCACTCTTGGAGGTACTACCGCTACTGCACTAGATAGTTGTAACACCCTTGGTGTTATCGCTTAAACAACTTGCTAAAATATGTCATGAGCATCATGTCTATGTGTTAATGCATATGATAAAGTGTGTAGATCAATTTCTGTAACTCAAAACGATCAACAAAAACGCTAAACGAAAGTTGCTCCGCTATTTGTACAGTTATCAAGTAGGGTTTAAAACCAATTTTTATCGAACAAAAATGCTACAGAACATGTAGGTGATACTTAAATAAAGTTTGAAGTGCAAACTTTGTAGATGACAATGAAATACTTATGGTCGAACAATGATATTACTAGCTAATATTTCCACTAGCTTAGAAATCACAAATTGAAAACAAATCCAGCTCAAAAACTTAGAAATTTTTAAGTCTGCCAACAGCTAGACATTGTTATGTTTAGCAAATTATTATGAGAGATTGGGTTAAAGGGAGGTGTAGTGTTATAGCTCGATTTGATAGTCTCATGTGCCATCTTGAGCATGGTGAAGATGGTTTAGGTCCTAAGCAACCGTTTGATCGTGATGAGCACTTTAAAATTCGTACACGACATGGTTCTGGGCTGGTTGGCCATGTGGTTGCGATCACCATGCTCGGGCGCTCGGCGTCACCGCGTTGGTCGCGCTACCACGCACGGCCGGCCATGGCTTCTTCTAGCCTGGCTTTAGTTTGGCTGTCGCTGGCCCCGCCGCGCGGAGCCACTGTTACTGACGCCTGCCTCGCCCGCGCCGTGGCAGAGCCGCTACCGGTGCCATCAATTGCCGTCACGTCTGCCACTGCTACTTTGCGTCGTGATGCTGCCGCTGTTGTCACATCATCATCGCATCCGCGCCTGTACGCTGTAACCGCTGCACCATGCTGCGTCGCTGGCCCGCTTTGATTCTGCGTGCACGTGGCCATGTCGCCGTCGCCATGTCATTTATGACACTACGGTCACGTGGGCCACGCCGGTCGGGCACGCGCGTGCCTGTCTGCTAGCGTCTGCGTGTGGGTCTCCATGAACTCGCCGATTGCGTCTCGCCAAGGCGAGGACGAGCCAAGCCCACCGCCGCGCCCCGTTTCTCTCTTTCTTCCCCTGTTTTCCACCGTCGTCGTGTCATAGTCACGGTGAGTCATAGAGCAAGCACCTCTCATCAATTCCTTATGTCTGCATCTCTGCCCTCACGTTCCCTCTCTAGCTGCCCCCACCCCGCTTTGATTGCAGCTCAGCCGAGCTCTAATTTTGGAGCTTTGTCCACCACCGTGCTGTTATGAAACGTCACCGCTCGTGTCGTGGCCAGCCTCCACCACTTCACCCTGCATAAATTCCTCTGCACCACTAGCTCACCTTGGCTGCCTCTCCACCGTGCGCACACTAGTGGGAGCACTGCCACTGACATGGCCATGTTTACCGCGGCTTGTCACCATGCTCGTCGCGCGCACGTGGCCAACACTACTCAGGTAGTCACCGCCCAAACCACCACTTCGATCGGGTTCGCGGTGTGCCCCTAGTGCTTATTCCCTATCTCTACTATTCTGTTAGCATTGTGGCTCACCGAAACATGGTTGCCGCCATTACAGGTCACCCGCCATCGGGGAGAGCCCGCTCTGCTTCACCCCCATTCGTGCAACCAGCACCCATCATCGCGTGTCGGCCCATAGGTGAGCATCGGTCTTTTAGCTAGGTTAGCAAGGGTCCTGGGTGGCCGGCGTTGTCGCCAATGCCACCGCTCGCCGCGCCAGAGCGCGCGGGGGAGGCCAGGGATCATGCCGTTGTAAAGAGGAGATAGTACAAGGGTCTTTTTGCATAGGTGTTGTCTCTAGGAATAGTAACATGGACTGTGGATTGTTTTGTTCATAGTCCAGTGGTGTTTTCGCTAAAATGTCAGCGCGCGCGGGATTTCTCCATCATGGGCCATCTCCGCGTGGGCCGGCACCACGTGGGCCGCATGTATGGGCCACACGAGAGAATATGTTTTTCTTTTTCTTAAGGAATTAGATATAGTTCTCTAATTTGATTTTTGAGTTGATCTTTTGTAAATCATATAAAATCATGTACGTGTCCAAAAATTATGAAACCAATTTTGTTAGGTTCCTAAAATTGTGCTCTATCTATTAGTGTATTTAGTTCATATATGTGCTAGTTGATACCAGGAGCTATTAAATCATTTGAGAGTGCTTAATTTTATTAGGGTAATTATTGTAGGAATTTTTGTGGTAGATTGGTGATAGCAAAAACCCTAAAATTTTTATAGTAGCTTCATTGTATTATTATGCGCTTACTGTAATTTTTGTAGCCCTAAAATAGACTATTTAATATGGTAGCTAACTACCCAATAAGGCTAAATGAATAATGGCATGATATTGGTTTATAAAAATTAAGCACTTGTAGTGTGAGCTTGGAATCTATTTGGTAGAGATAATGATTAGCTCAGTATCTTAGTCATTAGAGCTAGTTTAGTAGCTTAGCATATGTCGGGTTCATAAACCTAGGGTCCCTTATGGACCGGCTTCCCAGCAAAGGTTCAGCCCAGCAGACGACGTTGCGAACGACGCGCAACTCCTGGACTGGTCCAAATACCTAAACGATAGGCCAGAAGGGCGATCCAATCTCCATCCAGAAGGCCTAGCCAAGGAGGAACAGCGCTCGCTTCCAACTTCGGCCTGCATCTCCGACTGGAAGACCTGGCCAAACATCGTCTCCAACTCCGACCCACATCTCTGACCCAGGATGCATCGAACCCCTACTTATAGCCCTTCTCCAACTGGTGTAGTCAGAGCTGACTAGAACCAACCGACTGGGGACGCCCGCTCGGTGAGGATTAGGAAATAGATGGAGCAAGTAAGGCAGGGCACTCAAGTCGACCACGATACCGAGGACTGTACCCTACACACCTATCGAATAGTAACTGATAGGACATGTCAGAAGGGTGCCCTGCAACCTTCCAGGCATGCTAGAAACCAAGCAGTGTTGTGGGCGCTGACATTTGTCCTACAATATTATGGGCGCCATCAACTCCCATACTAGACAAACACGGTAAGGCTCCCCTCCATGCCTCTAGACATCAACAGTGTTGTGGGTGCCGTCATCTACCATACATGGTGAATACGGTAAAACCTCCCACGTGTGTCTGACAACAACAATATTATAGGCACCTACCATCATCTTGTACCCGACGACGTGGGCAACAAGACTTAGTAGCATGCATACTCTTTCTCTCTCTCTCTCGCTTGTAAGGCCATCCCCTTCATCTATAAAAGGAGATCGCTCTCTCCCAACAGATAGATCCCTTAGTTCACTCACACACCATAACAGAACCACTAGGTTCAAACCTCGAGCACACGCTCAAACACTTAGCACATAGCGGAGCTTCCGTCACTCTCAGCCCTTCAGACCAGAGTCCGACCGGACCTCTTCACCCCCATCTTTCTCCCTTCCGTTTGTAACCCCACAACAAACTTTGAGCACCTAGGCTCAGGAATAAAGTCACCGACCAACTCAAACTGGATATAGGGCACGTTGCCTAAACTAGTATAAACCCTATGTCATTGAGTGCTAGGCCACATCTGATTACAACGTACGGCAAAACTATAAATATTTACGTGTTGGTCACTTTTTGCACCGATAGTTGGCGTCGTCCGTAGGGAAGACGTTGTACGTTCACACTTTTGGTCATCGGATGGCCCATTTTCCCGCCACCTTCGCCATGGCGGGCTCAAGAAATATGACTCGCTTTGGCTTGTTGGACTTTCCTGCACTCCCACCTGTTGGGACATGGGTTCCACTCGTCTTCGAGTCGTCCTAGGCCTTCCTCTTTGGAAGCCTAGACTTCGTCACCGACTGACTTGGCGTACTACACCTCCGTGAGGAGGCACTTGTTCTGGCACTCGTCGGAGGGGCACCCTCCATCGGCTTCGGGACACATGATGACTTCAATGATGAGGCACCTGCACTTCATTCTGAGCAAACACTCCGCTCAAACCCTACTGTGAGTAATGTACATGTTTTTATTTACTCGCTATTTACTATCTTTCGTCGATTATCCTAAGGGACCGCATTGTCCGCACTACAACCACCGTACGACCAGTTCCCCTATGGCCTCACGTCTCCCATGGACGTGTATGCTCAGGGGCTCCAAAGGACGCTGGCGCCGCCCCCTCTCACATCCGAATTTGTGGGAATGGCGACCTATGCTCCCACCACTTTCCACGAACTCCTGGATAACGTGGTTGAGAGCGATGGCTCCAGCATCAGCAACGTGGCACTTAGCCACCATCTGTCCCAAAAGTGCGCTATGGCAGATGCTTCAAGATAGCTGGTGGTGGTAGCGAAGTCCTTGCAGACTCACACCCCTCTGGACCCACGTGCGGGGGCCCTCGCACTCGCACAAGAGCACACCGAGGAGCTACGACAACGGCAGCAGAACCAGCCGCCACCTGTGCCGACGCACTGAAAGCTCTAGTTTGGTTTTAGAGAATTAATGAAACCCTAAATGCTAACCTAGTTTATCAAAGTGATTATGAGATAGGTAGCACTACTCCAAGCGGTGAAGAAAATAAAGATCATAACATGACGATGGTGATTCCATGGTGATGATCAAGTGCTTGGACTTGAAAAAAAGAAAGAGAAAAACAAAAGGCTCAAGGCAAATGTATAAATTGTAGGATCCATTTTGTTTTAGTGATCGAGACACTTAGTGAGTGTGATCACATTTAGGATCGATAGCCGTACTATTAAGAGGGGTGAAACTCGTATCGAAATGCGGTTATCAAAGTGCCACTAGATGCTCTAACTTATTGCATATGCATTTAGGATCTAGTGGAGTGATAACACCCTTGAAAATGTTTATGAAAATATGCTAACACATGTGCACAAGGTGATACACTTGGTGGTTGGCACATTTGAGCAAGGGTTAGAAACTTTACCGGTAAAGTGTCCGCCCGTATAGTGCGGACAGTCCGATGGTGCCACCGCTGCTCTTCATAGAAAAGACAGAGGTCACTATAAGTGACCAGACACTGGTCTCGGTAGGACCAGTGCATCCGGTCAGTGGAAGTGTGAAGACGCTGGCGTCGGTCTTCGACCGGACGCTAGGTCACTTAGTGACCAGACGCAGACGAGGTGCGTCCGGTCCTACTGACGTGGCAGCGCATAGAGGAGACACCGTGTGACCGGACGCTAGGTGAGTCCGACCGAGCATGATCGGACGTGTCCGATCGAGATTTCTCACTTCTGGATGCTTACTAGAAATGACCAGACGCTGAGGTCCAGCGTCCGGTCACTTCGTAGCAGCGCGTCCGATCATCACTTAACTGTTGGGATCGGGCGCTTAGTATTTGAAGAGAAGGGGCACGTGGCGTGCATCGCACGTATGAACGCTGGGGTACTGCGTCTGGTCGATATGACCAGAGCGTCCGGTCGCCCCATGTTCAGTGCAGTGAGTAGCCCAACGGCTCTATTTCATGGGGGCTTCTATTTAAGCCCCATAGCCTGCTCAAGCTCACTCTCTTTGTCATTTGCATTGACATAGCAACCTTGTGAGCTTAGCCAAAGCCCTCCCACTCATCTCCATCATTGATCCATCATCATTGTGAGATTGGAAGAGAATCCAAGTGCATTGCTTGAGTGATTGCATTTAGTGGCACTTGGTATTTGTGTTTCGCTACGGGATTCACTTGTTACTCTTGGTGATTGTCGCCACCTAGATGGCTTAGAGCAACGAGGATCATTGAGCAGAGGTTTGTGATTGTCTCTGACTTCGATCGTGGTGATTGTGAGGAGTCTTGTGCCTTCCTCGGTGGAGCGCCAAAAGGTAACTCTAGTGGATTGCTTGTGTCATTGAGTTACCTTACTTGTGGGTAGGTTCTTGCAGTGTCCAATTGTGTGGACGAGGTTCGTGCAACACCTCTTAGCCGCCAAACCACCAAGTGTTGGTCGACACAATGGGGACTAGTGTGCCGGCAAGCACGTGAATCTCAGGAGAAAAATTGGTTGTCTCTTGCCCTTTGGTATTCTCCCGATGATTGATTTAGTATTCATCTTGTGATTGGTTCACTCCTCTATATGATGGTATAATCACCCTACTCACTCATTTATATTCTTACAAACTAGTTGTAGCAATCTCTTTAGTGTAGCTAGATTTGAGAGCTTGCTTTATAGTTTAAGTTCATCTAGTGGAGCTCTTTATTGTAGCAAGTGTGAGAGCTCTTAGTGAGTAGTGACATAGCAAATTGTGTGCTTAGTGATTATAGCAACTATAATTGTTGGATAGGTGGCTTGCAACCCTTGTAGAGCTAGAGGAAATTTGCATTTTGCTATTTGTTATACTAATCAATTTGCTCTAGTTGGTTTGTAGATTTTTAAATAGGCTATTCACCCCCCTCTAGCCATATTAGGACCTTTCACGCGCTCGGTGCAGCATGTTCACCCCATGCGCGTAACCCGACGAGCGACGCCTGGGGTCATGCCCGCTAGGTCCGGCGTAACATCATGGATGAGGGGAACGACCCCCCATAGTTTGCTTGGGCTAGCTAGAATATCGCTGCTGTGGTAATGCTTCTGTGCGGTGTTCCCGAGCCTATCGACCCCCAGAAGCGGGCGGTCCACCAGAACCTCTAGGCGCTGGTGGAAGCCGTCGCCGTTCAACAAGCGAAAAGCTCCACATCGCGACTTTGACTCGCAGCCTCTCTCTCCCCACCAGGGGAGTGGGGACACATCAGATGGATTGCTCCATCTGCTCACCGCTATAGCCGCCAAGCATGGCACAGGAGGCCGCAGCTGCACCGTGTTCCGACCTGGCACCTGCTCCACATCGACCGCCCGTACGCAAATGGCTCGGTCCAAACCAAGACGCTCGTAGCATCATCAGCAACCGACATCAGGCCAGGTGTGATGATGACGTCCATCAGGCGGCGGTAAGGAAAGGCGACATGGGCCCTGGTCGGACCATCGAGGGGAGCGGTGAAACACGCCCCAGGCATGATCGCCGACCAGACAACCAGAGTCCCAGCCCGAATGGCCTTGGACCAAGGACCTTTGGCCAATGCATTCGTAGAGCGTCGTTCCCACAGTGCTTCTGACCGCCCACCAACATCACCAAGTACACCAGGGAGACAAACCCCGGTATATGGCTCGAAGATTTCTAGCTCACCTATCAAGTCGGAGGGGTGGATGATGACCATTTCATCATTCAATATCTCCCCATCTGCATCGGGGAACATGTTCGAGCATGGCTTGAATTCCTCCTGCACGACAGCATCCGTGACTGGGCGGACCTCAAGAGGGTCTTCGTCAGAAATTTCCATGGGACGTATGTCTACCTTGGTAACTCCTAGGACCTCAAGAGCTATCAGCAGGAGCCCAGCGAGTCCCTATGGGATTACATCCCTCCCTGATGTCATCGATGCAGACGTCATCAGCACATTCCTCTCCAGGACAACCTGCAAGTCCCTAATCCACAAGCTTGGCTACCTAAGACCTGCTCAACATCGCCATGAACCATGCCTCCAGCGAGGAGGCGGTCGAAGCGGTCTTCAACAAAGGCTAGGACAAAAGCAAGGCTAAGTGCGAGGACCAAGACAAGGGCCCCTCCACGCAGAGGGGCAAGAAGAACAAAAAGGGTCGGCACCAACCAACCAACACCGTATTGGTCACCGCAGCTGATCACGTAGGCAAGCAGCCCCAGCATAGCTTGCTTGACCACTTCAACAAGCTCATGGATAGCCCATGCACCAACCACACCTACCCTATCAAACAACTCTACATGGACTACGAGCTCCTCAAACGTTTCCAGTGATAGGCCGGCGGGCCGAAAGAAGGAAATGGCAAAGAGGCGGTAGCCAAGAAAGGAGGCACGACAGGCAATGATGGGGACAACTTCCCCAACCCGAGGAATGCATCATGATCTTCGAGGGATCAAATGCCATCTGCTCCAAGTGCTAGCACAAGGTACGCTACAGAGAGGCATGCTCCGTCGAGACGGCTGTCTCCTCCTTCCTTAGCTGGTTAGAATCTCCAATCACCTTCAATCAGAGGGACCATCCCTCCCACATCGCTAGACCAGGACGCTACCCGCTCATCATCGACCCCATCATCCCCAAGAAGCACCTCACCAAGGTGCTGATGGACGAAGGCAATGGCCTCAATATCCTCTATGTCGACACCTACGACGCCATGTGCATCCCCCGGTCAGCGGGCTCTCCCTTCTATGGCGTGATCTCGGGAATGCCGGCATACCCGCTCGAGCAGATCGACCTGCCCATCATGTTTGGCAACTGAGCCAACTTTCGCTCGAAGGTCCTCACCTTCGAAGTGGTGGACTTCCTAGGGTCCTACCACGCCATCTTGGGGCACCCATGCTATGCCAAATTCATGGCGATCCCCAACTACACCTACCTCAAGCTAAAGATGTCGAGACCGAATGGCATCATCACCGTGGGCAGCGCCTTCTCGCACGCCTTCACGTGCGACCACGAGCATTTTGAGCTTGCCACCACCATCATCAACTCATTCAAGCTCCCGCGGCTTGGGGAGTCGTCGACCCCAGCAGTCCCAGACTACAACAAACCAACCTCCTCGACGGCCTTCTGCCCACTCGAGGAAATCAAGGCAGTGGGAATCAACCCCACTGACCCTATCAAGACGGTGCGGATCAGGACCCAGCTCCCGACCAAATAGGAATGTGAGCTCATCGACTTCCTATGCGCCAATCGCATTGTCTTCGCATGGAAGCCTTCTGACATGCCGAGCATACCGTGGGAGGTCGCCGAGCATGCACTGCACCTCATCCTAGGCTCGAAGCCCACCAAGCAGCACCTGCGTCGCTTCGACGATGAGAGGCGCAGGGCCATAGGCGAAGAGATCACCAAACTCCTGGCAACCAGATTCGTCAGAGAGGTATTTCACTCTGACTGACTTGCCAATCCTGTTCTTGTTAAAAAAAGACCGGAAAATGGAGAATGTGTGTTGATTATACTGGTCTCAATAAAGCATGTCCAAAGGATCACTTTTCTTTGCCACACATAGACTAGATAGTCGACTCCACCTCGGGATACGAGATCCTCTCCTTTTTGGATGCCTACTTAGGCTATCACCAGATTGTGATAAAAGAGTCTGATCAACTCGCAACCTCATTTATCACCCCATATGGTTCATACTGTTACGTAACCATGCCTTTTGGTCTAAAGAACGCTGGCGCCACCTACCAAAGGTGCCTGCAGCAATGCTTTGCCGACCAAATTGACCCGCTCGATCAACCAGATTAAGTCGAGCGGCCAAAACCAACAATCACGTCTATGTTGATGATATAGTGGTCAAAATGGCTCAAGCTTACAACCTAATCGCAAACTTGGCCGCAATGTTCGTGAACCTCCGAAGGTTCAACATCAAATTGAATCTCGAGAAATATGTTTTCAAGGTTCCAAAAGGGAAGCTGCTTGGATACATTATGTCCAAATGCGGCATCAACGCCAACCTCGAAAAGATCACCGCCATATCCAACATGGGCCCTATACGCAACGTCAAGGACGTACAAAGGCTCACCGGCTGTCTGGTCGCCCTGAGCCAATTCATCTCCTAGCTCGGCGAAAGGGGGATGCCACTGTACAAGCTCCTCAAAAAGATGGACGCCTTCGTCTGGACTGAGGAAGCTCAGTAGGCTCTGGAGAGCCTCAAAGCGTCACTAACATTGGCCCCAATCCTTGTTGCTCCTGAACAAGGAGAACCCCTCCTCCTCTACATCGCAGCGAGCAACCATGTGGTGAGTGCCGCCCTAGTCGTCGAAAGGGAGGAGCCAAGACACCACCTTAAGGTCCAGCGACCAGTATACTTCATCGAGGAGGTACTCAAAAACCCCAAGGTCCGGTACCCCTAGGTGCAGAAACTCCTATACGTCATGCTGATGGCAACCCGGAAGCTCTTGCACTACTTCACCGACCATGAAGTCACAGTCGTCACTTCATACCCGCTCGGAGACATCGTTCGCAACCACGACGCCGTGGGACGGATCTCCTAGTGGGCACTTGAACTCATGGGCCATGACATCAGGTATATCCCCCGTACCGCTATTAAGTCTTAGGCTCTTGTGGACTTTGTCTTCGAATGGATGAAGGTCCAACTATGAACCTCAGACGTCACCCACGAGTACTAGATAATGTACTTCGACGGGTCCGTAATGGTGCCCACTGTGAAGACAAAAACCCCCCACATGATTCTACCCAAATCGCACAGGGCTCGGGGGCTCCTGTCGGGTTCATAAACCCAGGGTCCCTCATAGACCGGCTTCCTAGCAAAGGCTCGGCCCAACAGACAACGTTGCGAATAACGCGCAACTCCTAGATCAGCCCAAATACCTAAATGATAGGCTAGAAGGGCGATCCAATCTCTGTCCGAAAGGCCTGGCCAAGGAGGAACAGTGCTCGTTTCCGACTCTGGCCTGCCTCTCTGACCGAAGGCCTGGCCAAATAACGCCTCCAACTCCAACCCGTGTCTTCGACCCGTGATGCACCGAACCCCTACTTATAGCTCTTCTTCGACTGGCACAGTCAGAGCCAACTAGAACCAACCGACCGGGGACACCCACTTGGTGAGGACCAGGAAACAGACGGAGCAAGTAAGGCAAGGCACTCAAGTCAACCGTGATACCCTACACACCTGTCGGACAGTAACCGATAGGACATGTCAGAAGGGTGCCCTGCAACCTTCTAGGCATACCAGAACCTAAACAGTGTTGTGGGCGCCGACATTTGCCCTACAGTGTTGTGGGTGCCATCAACTCCCATACCAGATAAATGCGGTAAGGCTCCCCCATATGCCTCTGGACATCAACAATGTTGTGGGCGCCGTCATCTACCATACATGGTGAATACGGTAAAACCTCCCACATGCGTCTAACAACAACAGTGTTATGGGCGCCTACCATCATCTTATACCCGATGGCGTGGGCAACAAGACTTAGTAGCATGCGTACTCTCTCTCTCTCTCTCTTGGTTGTAAGGCCGTCCCCTTTCATCTATTAAAGGGGATGCGCTCTCTCCCAATAGATAGATCCCTCAGTTCACTCACACACCACAATAGAACCACTAGGTTCAAACCTTAAGCACATGCTCGAACACTTAGCACATAGCAGAGCTCTCGTCACTCTTGGCCCATCAGACCTGAGTCCAACTGGACCTTTTGCACCCCCAATCTTTCTCCCTTTCGTTTGTAACCCCACAGCAAACTTCGAGCACCTGGACTTAGGAATAAAGTCTCCGACCGACTCACACAGGACGTAGGGCACGTTGCCTGAACTAGTATAAACCCTGTGTCATTGAGTGCTAGGCCACATCCAATCACAACGTACGATAAAACTATAAATATTTATGTATTGGTCACTTTCTGCACCGACAGCATGTGTATTCTTATTTTAAGAGTTGTTGTTGCCTTAATATTAAAATGTTGCATCATCATCGCATGCATATAGAGAATGAGTTGGCAGAGATTGTGACCATCGGAGATCATGAGTTCGAGGAGGTGATTGAGGAGTACGAGGAGGAGATCCTCATGCTAGAGGAGGTCCTAGAGCCGCCACTAACTGACTCAGCTGACACCGCGCCTACCCAAGGCAAGCCCCAATGCATAACCTTTATTTTAATTAATCATTGGATATATATATGTGTGTGTGTGTGTGATGTGCATTTATGTTACAGGATTTATATTGAAACTACATGCATAGATAAACCTACCATGAGTCCTACTAGCATAGGTTGAGTAGCTGCTATGCTTAGGCTATCGGTAGCGTGAGTAGCCTGAAGTTACTCACAATAGGTGATTACTATTATTACTCTCATGATAAAATGGTGAAAGGAAATAGAGATCGGGTAGGGATATGGTATGGGTATTGGTGGGTATAACAGGTTGTGTCCCACGGCCAATGGGGCATAGCTTGGTTATATTGTTTTCCCTGTCTATGTCGGTTAAGAACCGTCCGTTGTAATGGATTCTAGTTAGGTCACAGACGTATTATCCTAAGCACATACTTGCTTATAGAAGCGGGAAGGCTCATTGCTCTCTTATCGTGGGTTTCGGCTCTTTCCGGACAAACTGATTGGAGGTGGGGATGGTGGAGGTCTAAGCACCACACTAAGTCTGGGACTAGGAGTGGGGGCTTGGAGTCCAAGTTTGGACGGGGACCTGGACCCCTTGACAGGAGAGTGGTGGGTTGGTCTAGCTTGTGCCTGGGGTACAAGCGGGGCGTATGTTTCGGGGTACTCGGCTAGGATACATTGGTTCACGAATCATCGTGTGATACAATACGACTTGACTACGATCTAGCACCGTAGTAATAACTGGAAGATGAAAGATGGTGAAATGGATCTGGTTGCTCAACTCTTGCTTGAAAGTAGAACAGGTGCTTCCATAGAATGGTTAGCTAATGAACTAATCATGACGGTTAATAAAACGCATACATAAGGATTCACTACTAGTACTGCTTTTCGCAAACAAAAAGGAAACCCAGCAAACCATAAAGCTTATTATATCCTTTGGAGTCAGGAAATTATTCTCACTAGTCGAGTAAGTCTTGCGAGTATATTGTGTACTCAGGGTTTATTTACCCCTGTTGCAGGTGCAGCTTGGAGAATAGCTGTTGTGTGGAGGATTCTTCTAGTGGGTACAGACGGATCCTCGTATCTTATCGTTAGATGCTTATTTCAATTCCGCTGTTTAAATTCCGCACTCTGAACTTGGTATTGTAATAATGTATTTCCGAGAACTCTTGTTGTATGAAATGAACTAAGTATTGTAAGCTCATTCTCATTATTGGATTATAGAGGAAAAACGTGGATTGTTCGAGTTCTCACTTGGAGTGTGCTCGACAGAACCGACTTGTGTAGCTTACTTTTAGGATGCTTAGTGTCTAGTGGAAGACGAGCGTCTCCGAAGGTGGATTATTTCGGACGATTCTGCCACAACAGGATTGCTTAAAACTAATAAATATATATTGTTGAGTGGTCCTACACACTTTTGAACTTTGAACTGGAAACGGCTTTTATAGACAAGGGTTAAGCACGTGGGAACCACCATTACCGATGTTCCCTTCTTTATCCTTTCTTCTCTCCTGGGTGGTGGTTGTGGTAGAGTGCTAATCAACACACTGCACATGCCATAAGACCTAGCCATTCTCCTCCCCTCTCTCCATCAGGAAGAGCTACATGTAGGTCATAGTGGTCATATGCCCCCCAGTTGAAAACCTCATTAAACGATTATTAAGATTGATGATTAAAACTAATAAATATACACAATAAGTAAACCATTAGTAATGATGACCCTCTTAACCTCTTTTGGTTTCCTTCACGCTTTAGTGCTTTGCTACTGTTTCACCATTACTCGCTATAACGCTTTGTTGTCTACACGATAGAGATTATCATTTTTTATAAATATAGAGTGCTAAAAATTAAACTATCAGTATTTTGATGATTTAAATACAAATTTATGAGTTTCAACTTATCTTTCATCTAGTGGAGACGAGTAGTTTAAGGCCCTGTTTAGTTAAGCTGTGACTTTTAGAAAAACAGCTGTGAGTCGTGACTTTTGAAAAAGTTGATGTCGAACGTAGGCCGTGAGAAAAGCCAAAGCCATTTGGTGTAGCAACCGCGGCTTTTGAGAAAAATGTTGCTGGTCTGTCCCACTTACGAGCGGACCCCACTCTTTAGCCTCACGTGGCTTCTTCTACCTCTTGCACCCATCGCCCAAGCCGCATGCCGGAGCCCACGTGCTCATTGGAGTCCCTGCGCTCGCCGACGGCCTTTCACGCGCTCGGCCATGGCAGCCGTGGAGGGAGGGAGCTTTCTTTGACCATGGAGGAAGGGAGGGAGGTTGCGTCGGCCATGGAGGAAGGGAAGCGAAGGGGAAGAAGGGAGGGAGCTTGCGCCGGCGTTAGTCGGGGCTGTGGCCAGACTCGGTGGAGCCGGTGGGAAACGTGTCGGGCGGATGCAGAGGAATAGAAGGAGCGAACCACTTTTTCCATCATAACCAATGGCAGTGGGTAATTTTCTCAAAGTTGCCCACTCAAAAGTCAGTGAAAGCAGGGGAGAGATACTTTTGGATTTGTACTGCACTGAAAGTTGCTTTGGGCAAAAGCACATGTGCCTTTGGAGCCCATTGGTTGAGCTTTTGACTTTTAGAGGCAAAAGTCACGGCTAAAAGCCCAACCAAACAACCCCTAAATGCAAATTTAGAGAATTACTTTATATTTTTATAATAACATATATGGGTATTTAATGAACAATATTAAAAACTAAAGGCACTCACAATAATCATTGTACTCTACCAAATTAATGGCGTGGTTAGGGAGTAGATGTTATAATTATTGTGAGATTTCTATGATTTATTTTTTTTTCTAAACTTGTATCGGGACAATTAACACGTGAATCACTTAAAGCCTGTAAGACTAGGATACTCACTCCTAGGAGTTGCCATCGCCCCCACTAAATTAGACTAGCAAAGTTGAAGAAAATACTTCCGCCATCACAAAAAGGATACAATTCTAGAATAGCTCTAACGCATAGAACCTGAAGATTATCCATTTTTATAATAAAAAGGATAATAATGTTTATCATAATAAATATGTATCATCAAATTCGTCATGAATTATACTTTTATAATGTACCTATTTGGAACCATATATGTTAATAGTATCTTTTATAAATTCAGTCAAATTTAAAATAATTTGAGTCTAATGCGACCAAGAATTGAATTTTTATGAGGATGGTGGTAATATTGCATGGTAACCCTATTACTATCCAAAGATTCACAGGCGATTACAAGGCTAGCTCCACTTATCGTTTGTCTCGATATCTGCAACAAATTAAAGTCGATTTATTGCATAATATCAACATTTATATCTTTAAATAAGTATAAAAATATATTGCATAATTAATCTAGCAATGTTTACTACATGTCATAGATATTAGTATATTTTTAATATTTGATCAATATTTCTACTTTTTGGATTGGAATGGACAACACGCACTGACACCTTTATCACTTATCAGAGGACGAGAAAAAACACGTGCCGGCAATCCAAAACCGAAGCACGCGAATGCCGTGCAGCCAGCAATCAACGCCTTGTCGATCAGATTACGGCGATGCGCACGAACGGGCATGCGCCGTTGACACGACTGCCCGCACCTGAAAAAACTGCCGCTGCCGTGCATCTGCGTCGTCAGTACTCAGGACCTCGGGGCCGAACTCCGAAACTGAAAGTAGCTGCTGCAAGCCTGCAATGTCGCCAAGTTCGGTCCGGTCCTTCGTTTCAGTTTCAGACAATGAAGCCTTCGTTCCGGCTGCTGAATTGTCCTGCGGGAAACCAATTGTCGCGAATTCTACGATCTTCGGTAAGCGATGTTGCTACTTGCGTTGTGCATTGCAAAGGCAAGTGATGACAGCGTAGATAGATCACGGAACTTCCAAGTCTGGGCAAGAAGGTCAGCTTGCAATGCTTGTGACCTATGTGGGCCGGCTGTGGCTCCGGGGAGCTCACGCCGCCGCCGCCGTCGGTCTCAGGACACTCCTGTGGTTTCCGCTACTTCTTCAGTTCTCCATTCTACAACCAACCTTTCAGTTCTATGGCCACGTGACCAAAATCCAAGCAGGAACCAACAAACTCAGGCCAAGCAGATCGATTCAGGCAGGAGAACCATCCAAACCGGACAGGCACTTAGCTGAATCTGGGAGCCTGTTTGGTTCTCTTCTCTGCAGAGCCTGAATGGCATCTCGGAGCCAGGCTGTTTACATGCAGGAGCGATTTGTTTGGTTCGCGTTTCCGTCCATCCTGTCCGAGCGCCAGAAAGTGATTGGTTGCACACTTCTTGCTCACCTCGTGCACGCAGCAAGAGATAGCCGAGCTCCTTGCGCGCACCACGCGAGCCAGGCTGGCCAAAAACGGATTCTAAATCCGTTTCCCGGGAGCCAGGCTCCAGGGGCCTTCCTGCACGCGCCGGGCCAGACCCGTGTCCGAGTATAGGCATCCAAACGACGCTAGCCTGCATTTGTGGAGCCTGACCAGCCTTCATCAGGGCAACCTTACGTATGCAGATTGTGCGAACCCGAGTACACGTACACACACACTTCAGTGGTCAAACCAACCAACCAAATCTGACGCAGGCAGGCAGATGGGCAATACGGCTGAAAGGGAGACAGATTTCAACTATTGAAATCCGCCAATTTTTTCACACCAAGAAAAGCAGGCAGGCAGGCAGGGTTTTTCTAAGTCTCGGTTTCACATCAGCCGGCCCGCACGGCGGCACGGAAGCAGTGCAGGACAAATTTTGCAGGCGGTTAAAGTTCACAAAATGAAGGAGTGGACAGTGGAGTCAACAGTCAAGTGTCAAACTTTTGTTGCATTGCAGCACAAGTTTGCTGACTGAAGATCCCCTACCTGAAGAAAATGGGCACGGGGTGCCATGGTTGATGGGGAAACAATAGTAGTTTAAAATTTCCAAGCTTTCTTGGTGTCTTTTGGAGCACAAGTTCGGCGCTTGCTTGGACTGCTGCCCTTCAACCACGCTCACTGACCCCGACCGAGCTGCGTCTGCTCGTCTGAATGCAACCCAATGCATGCATGCATGTGGTTAGCCGGCAAATGGACTTGGTCCGTTGCAGTTTGTGTTCTCGTCTTCTTCGTTGTGTGGGAGAACGACAAAAAACCACACTCAGTTAAGCACACAAGCAACTTGGCTAAACATACGGATTCAGAAGCTCGCGTGCGTATCACTAAAATGTTCTGTTCTCCAAATCGTGAAACGGCCATATGATGATCTAGGCAGTAGCACAGGATCCGTACCAAAAGGGAAATGCTTTGAAGCGCATGCAGCCGCTTGAGTATAACTCAAAGTTTTTGTTGAGAAAAAATCGCTGATTCGTTGTGAGAGAAAAACACTGTACCACGTTGATAAATCAGGCTGATAAGTTCAAGCGAACAGGGCCAAAATCTCTGCTTTTCTGGAAAGCGTGTGAGGGTTTACAAGCCAGAATAGAGTTGGGGTAGCTTCACCACACAAAATATAGGTTATCTTTGCTTTTTCTAAATATATAGTAGGCCGTTTTAGGTTTTTTAATATATAGTTTTACTATGTATAATCTAGATGTACTTACACAAAAGCCAAAACAACTTATAATTTGAGATGGGGAGGTTAAGAATTAAGATACAACTAGAGAGAACAGGAACACTATGTTAATTGCTAACAGCAGTAGAACGCCAACCAGCTCCTTGTCTTTCTCCTTGAGCAGCAACCGCTGATTATGTGGAAAATAGAGTCCCAAACATGAAATCTCAGATGGGGTGTTAGGGGGAAAGAAATTGTATGCGACGGTGCCATACCCGCCTTCCATGCGACACCACCCCGATGTGTGGCATCCTGGCCCCAACCGACAACTCAGGGTTTGTTTTTCTCATACGAACGTGATTTGCAATATGGGTAGAATCTGTTTTCCAGCATGGACTGGTGGTGGTCATGGGAGCAGTGTCGCACGACATAGAATTTTATTCCTTGTTAGTGTGTGTGTGTGTGGGGTGTGGGGGGGGGGGGGGGGGGGGGGGGGGGTCCTTTGTATTGCCATCTTATTCTGTTTTACAAAGTGCCTAAACAAAACCTGAACAAAGATAGAGACCTACTCTCTCAGTTTCACATTATAAGTTGTTAAGACTTTTCTAGATACGAAGCTTTTGATATGCAACTAGATATACATTATGTAAAGATACATAGTAAAAGATCTAGAAAAACTATGTAATAACTAACGCTTTGAAAGGAGGAAGTATTGCTTAGGTACTCCAAGTTCATGAGGGAACCAATTCGCCCATGAAAAGATCGGCCAGATAAACAGGGAACCAGATAAATTTGGCAATACGGCAGCTGAACATATGTGGCTATAAGTGCCATCTTGTGCACAAAGACGGCACGAGCTGTTACGAGCTTTTCCCATCTAAGTGATCCCAACCACTGAATCCCGAGTTGTACTCAAATACAGCTGTGTATATTACCCTGTTCGCTTAATCGTTTATGTGGCTTATAAGCCGGCTGATGTTGTTTTGTTGTGAAAGAAAAACACTGTATCATGCCTGATAAGTATGGCTGATACGATCAAGCGAACAGGTTTTCAGAGCATTGGTACTCATGGTAGGAGTACTCAACAACAACAGAGCATTGGTACTCAACAGTAACCTATTGCTATTTCCAGGTTTTCAGAGCGGTCCTACTCCTACCAAAACAGCGAGCGCCTGTTATTGCTGATGGAGCCTGAAAGCTGGGAATCACGCCATGCCAGTTAGCATCTAGGAGTAGGAGTAGCACAAAAGCGAGTGTGAACGTCAACTAACGTGAAACCTAACCACCCAACACCAACAAGATGGGAATCCTTTCCATCTGGAAAAAAGACGAGCTTCCACCAGAAAGCATCGTTCCTGGGGCAACTTTTCAGCTACCTTGTTCAGGATCAAGAAAGGCCACAAACTCCATGCAAGAACCCATAAACAAGAGATTATTATACAGGAAAGTTCAGATGTCTTTTTCACTCCAGTGTTCAGTCCAGCGATTCAATGTGTAGATAGAGTGGTATGCAAGACAAAACTATTGAAGAGATAATACAGTGCTAGGCGTGCATGTAGCCGTTAGCCCGTTACCTAAATCCGAACAAGAACCCCTAGTACGTACTTCGCTGTGTGAGCTCCACATTTTATTCAGAAACAACTCTTCTAAGCCCCAGTTGAGACGATGTGGTCACACACTCACAACTGTGTAGCTACAACCTGTCAAAGACGAGCAGGCATAGAATAAAGCATTGCATTGCCTTGCCGGCACGGCCATGACCAAAAGCGTCCATGCCATAATCACATGCATGCCTGACTGTGCCTACCTAGCTAGTTATATGACTATATCTCGATCACTGAGTTGCTTACACACAACGTTCTCGTACTAAAACGCATACCGCAACGATAGGGACCTCTGAACTTTTGGCTTGTATAATAACAGTTTACAGGTCCAATCGTGCCCGTTTTGTCTCTTCCTTCTCGATCGACACTGCCGTTGGCAGTTTTTTGGTGCAGTCTGTAGCATGGATATGATCACGGGCGTAGTCGTCTCGGATTAACTACTCGAGCCGTTGTGGTGGTGGTGCCCCAAACGATCAGGATCTGCCGAAACGGGCTTGTTGTTTAGCCCTTTGTTAATGTGCAATTTGCACAGATAGCAGAGTAGCGCCGTGTTTAGTTTTAGGAAGTTGGAATTTTGGGTTACTGTAGCACTTTTGTTTTTATTTGGCAATTAGTGTTCAAACATGGACTAATTAAGCTCAAAACGTTCATCTCGCAATTTCCCACCAAACTGTACAATTAGTTTTTTTTCGTCTACATTTAATGCTCCATGCACGGGCCGCAAACATTCGATGTGATGGCTACTGTAGCACTTTTTGAGATTTTGGGTTGGAACTAAACATGGGCTAGATGCTGCCCTGGGTGTGCATGATCTGTCTGTTCTTGGCATGCATCTGACTGACGCCGATGTGGGTTCGCAAGCGAAGAGACAACAACAACAGGATCGGAGCCGGAGTGTGAGTTTTACAGTGTGTTTCAGAGTGCAAGCGAAGAGACACAACAGGATCGGGGTGTGTAGTGTTTCAGAGTGCAGAGTGATGGAAATTGAAGGGTTTGAAAGATTCAGAGCTGCTTGTTGCCCGGCCGGCGCGCGGTGGTCGCCTGAGACGGCTCCAAACTATCTGGATGTACATACACGTTCGCGTCGATCGTAGCTTAGGCTAGAGACGTTGGCGCAGGGCGTGTTTTTAAACTGGTTTCTAGATCTTGCGGATCCACGAGTGACGTCCATGCTAAAACGGAACGTGATCGCAATTGCCTCCCACATGCCCGCAATCGAATCAACTCGTCAATCTCCTGCATCCACCGAACCACGTTACTTCATTCCGCTGCATGTGAGCTTATCCATCATACACGCATTCAGCTCAGATGCTTGCTCTGCTTCCCTGCTGCTAGTTCATCCAATTTCCAATCCAGATCCAAGAACCCTAGTAGTACGTTAGTAGATTTTGGCATGTGGATGCTGCTACCTGCGTGCATCGCACAACGGTCACCCCGTTCGTCATCAGTCATCACCGTCGTGATTCGCGGACGGGTCAACCGTCAGCGCTCAGACGCCCAGTTGAGGTTGCCCGGCCGCTGCCGGCCCCGGCCCCGGCCAACCTGCATCTAATGCGCGGTGGCCAACGTGCACGGATTTCCGCGCGACGCCCCACCCGTCGTACTATGGCCGTATCAGAGATTCACAACGACCGGGCTTCAGTCAAGACTTGCAGCGGGGACCGATCGGTAGGCCTGCACCTGCACTAGTTTATTGGCAGCGCAGCATGTGGATCAGTCATCAGTGGATGTGGGTGAGGTTCTACCAATGCAACACCCGTCTCGCAGAAAAACTGAAGGACAGGAGACATCACACAGCAGGAGCTAGCTAGGTGAAGATCAATGGAGTAGCGGACACTTCGGCCTTGCGTTGGCCGGCGGCCCGGCGCTTCCGCCGGTCACCTGACCTGTGTCTGAACATTCAGAACATGAAGCTCGTTGCGGTTCCTTCGGTTTCCTCTCGCCACTGTTAATATATTATGGGTTGACCCGTGTGGGTATTAACCCCTATACCCTTAAGGCTAGGCTTGGGTCAGCCCGGATCAGAGGGTCCGGTCCACTAGAAGACGACGCGCGGTCCGGCCAACCTGTTCGGAGTCCTGCGCAAGGAGTCAAGGCAGATTTGGAGATCAAGCAAGATCCTGATCGGTTAGAATAGCAATCCTTATCTGGCCACCTATGGTAATTGTAACAGGCTAAGATTAGTTTCCAGATCTGTAACCCTGCCCCCGGATTAGTTTCCAGATCTGTAATCCACGGGCTGCAGCATCGACAAGTGTGTTCTGTGTTCTCGGCTCCAGCCGCTGCTCCTCGGTCTGACTTGTTATCCCTGGTGCTGAGGTGTCGCCCTCTACAGGGTTGGTGCTCGGAGCACTTGTGCTTGACTCGGCTCTCCCCTCGACCACCTGCTCGGGGACTGTTGTCTGGCCGCTTGTATGCTGAAGCTCCGGCGGACTTTCTGCTATGGGTTCCTCCATGGCCGGCTGCTGGGCAGTCTTCTCTGACAATGACGGCGGAGCCACGCCGCTCCCTGCTAGTTGGTCTGGATTTTCGGTGGATGCCGGCCTAATATGTCCGAGATAAGTTCAGAAGGCAACCGTAATCAATATAAATTGTAAGCTTACATCAAGGTTACAAATACTTACATGTTGGAAGCACGGAATGATGTGGCAAAGGCGCGTCTCTTTAACCGTGTTTGCTCCACGTGCTCTGCGGGTGACACCTGGTCTCCCTCTAAGACCAGCACCGACGCTGGGGCTTGGTGCTCGACCCCTCCGCCGCTTGTCCTCGGCGCTGCAGTGGTATGCGATGTGAGTCCCAATGGCACGGAGGAGTCACCTTGCTCCGTCGACTCCAGTTGCCTCCTCCTCTTTCGAGGGACGAGTCGACAGATGTCTGCA
The DNA here is from genome assembly GCF_019320115.1 of Miscanthus floridulus. NCBI lineage: Eukaryota > Viridiplantae > Streptophyta > Magnoliopsida > Poales > Poaceae > Miscanthus > Miscanthus floridulus. The sequence continues at coordinate 88,203,604 of NC_089587.1, forward strand.
TCCTCTGTGTCGTCGTCCAATAAAGTCAAGATCGCCTGACGACGCTTGCTGGTCGTCGGCTGCTTACCAGCAGCTCTGGCCGCTGCCTCCTCTCCAACTCCGAGCACAGCCCAGTCCACGTCCTCGCCCCCGATGCTGGTCTAGGTGGTCGGGTCAGCAACTTGCGGCCAATCTACACCAGGGGGTGGCGACACAAACACTGTCGCTCTATCCCGACCATTAACCTGGGAAATAAATAGGCGATCACACAGTAAGTTTCTACTACAATATGAGACTATGGGTACAAGGCAAGATGAGTTACCTTTGGGGGAGGTCAGGCGAGCTTGAAAGCGTGCTCGATGGCGCTCAATCTAACATAATTTGGATCAGCTAAGTTGAATAGCTCTCCAATTCTAGCTCTGACTTCGATCTTGTCAAGCGCCTCCTGCCTCGTCCTCGTTGGATCTGCGCTACCTTGGTACTCGTAGCCGGGATGTACCCTCCTCTGGCAGGGTTGGATCCTTCGGCTGATGAAGTTCCCGACCACGCTCGGACCGTCCAGTTTCTTCCACAGGATCATCCCAAGTAGTTCTGGGATCTGTTCCAGGTGCTCGGGCTTCTCCGACCAGCTGTTCTTCTTCTCCGAAATGAACCCCACATCGCACAGTGTGATCGTGTTTGGCTCTTCGCGGATGTAGAACCACTTCTTGTACCAGTCATCAAGCGACGTGTTCCAAGGGCAGTGTAGGTACTGGGCCTTCATCCCGTCACGAAGATTAAGGTACACACCTCCGGCTATCTTCGAGCCCCCGCTTCCTTTCTTCCGTAGACAGAAAAGATGGCGAAAGAAGTCGAAATGGGGCTGGAAGCCACCATATGCTTCGCAAAGATGAATGAAGGTGGAGACAAGAAGAATCGAGTTGGGATGCAGATTGCAAATCCCAATCTCGTAATACAGACAGAGCCCCTGAAGGAAAGGGTGCACTGGAACCCCAAAACCCTGCTTGAAGAAATCTTCGAAAACCACAATCTCACCTGGTTGTGGATCGGGGTACCCCTCGCCCTCCGGCGCGCGCCATCCAGCGAGTTCCTTGTTGTGGAGTACTCCCATGATGACGAGGTCTTTGATGGTCTGCTCGTTGCTTCTTGACTTCCACCACTCCTTCGCCATGACTCCGGCTTTCTTCTGGGCGTCACTTTTCGCCATGAATCCGCCCTTGCTGATGAAGGTGGATACGGTGGGGGAGTGATTGGTGATGATTTCGGAGATATTAGGGTTGGCAAGAGGAAGAAGAAGGCTGCGGCGGCGAATGATAATGGGGTTCGGTAAAAAGTAACTTACCAATTCTATATTATAAATAACCAAGAGTTCCACCGTTTTGTCTGCCCGAGATTCTTGGGAGACGTGCGCACATGCCACAGACGGTTGTTTTCACAACCTCGAGATCTATGCCAATATATGCGCCTCTTCGTTATCAGTGTATGCGACTCTTCATTGCCAGTGTGAGAGGGCACACATTGATGCACCTCCATACAGGTGCCAAGTGGCTGTTTGCTTGAAAGGACAAGAAGGCAGCATGACGTGCTATAGCCGTCTACTTTTTTGACCAGACGTATCAGATTGGACTTGACAGAGTAAGAAGATAAATAAATACACCAGATAGTAGTACAAGTGGCATTTGTTTCTTCGTCGCACGTCTCGTGCTCAGGGACGGTCCAGACCACTGTCGTGCTCGGGGACTGCCCAGACCACTACCGTGCTCGGGGACTGCCTAGACCACTATCATGCTCAGAGACTGCCCAGACCACTATCGTGCTCGGGGACTGCCCAGACCACTACCGTGCTCGGGGACTGCTCCGACCACTACCATGCTCGGGGACTGTTCCGACCACTGCTCGGCGACTGCTCTCCTTGGCTACATGTGATGTGTACTCACATACAGTTGAGAGGCATTTATTTGGACCTTGCTACAAGGCTTATACTTCGCCTTCCAGCAAGCTCGGGGACTACATCGGTATGATGCACCTGCCGGTGCATCTCGTATTGCTTATACGACGATTGGATTCTTAACTTCAGTGGAAATTCTTTTTAGACCCTGGCACCACGTGCCTACGTCACCTACTACTAGGCTCGAGGACTAAGTGGGCACACTTCACCTTATGGTGAATGTGTTTATTTTATCGACCCCTACGCTTTGACTGATTACCAGAATTACTATTGTCCAAGGGTCACTTACATTTCTTATCAGAAATACAAGTGGGCACACTTGATAAGGAAAGAAATCTTTTTCTTTTTTCTTTAGAGCACCATGCATTCTTCGGACAACCGAAATCTTCGGCTATAATTATGTTCTACTACTCTCTGTTCTAACCAGAATGCTGGCATATTCGATTGGTTAGTGTTTCAATCAGTTGGAGATAACATGAAGACGGATCGCACCAGTCAAAGGAGATCGAACGGCGTGTCGCAGCATAATACATGGTGCTCGGGGACTAGCTGTGGGGGTATTAACCCCTATACCCTTACGGCTAGGCTTGGGCCGGCCCAGATCAGGGGGGCCGGTCCACTAGAAGACGACGCGTGGCCCGGCCAACCTGTTCGGAGTCCTGCGCAAGGAGTCAAGGCAGATTTAGAGATCAAGCAAGATCCTGGTCGGTTAGAATAGGAATCCTTATCCGGCCACCTATGGCAATTGTAACTGGATAGGATTAGTTTCCAGATCTGTAACCCTGCCCCCCGGATTATATAAGGCGGGCAGGGGACCCCTCTAAAAAACATCTCTCATTGACATACATCAATACAATTAGACGCAGGACGTAGGTATTACGCCTTCGCGGTGGCCGAACCTGGATAAAACCTCGTGTCTGTCTTGCGTCACCGTCTTGTTTGTGGCTTGCGCATCTGTCTGCCGATAATCTACTACCTTGGGCATACCCCTAGGTAGACTACCGACCATATTTCGTCGACAACCCGTATAATATTTAATAAATCAAATAAAACTCTATGATACGTAACATTAAGCGTTGTATATTTTAATACCGTATGAGATTTTGACTGAATGTTTACTCAGCTTATTTGGTTGAAAATTATCCATCTTAATTGAGAAGCTGAGAAAAGAACAAAAAAAAGTGCCACACGCGCGCACGGCGCCGCCGCCGCCGCCGGCCGGGCCATGGACGTGGGCGTGGGGCCGTGGCCGTGAGCCGTGGCCGTGGCGTGTCTCTCCTGAATTCCTCCATGTGTCTCTCCTGAATTCCTCCGCTGGCTCTCTCTCCCTCCCTGCCGTAGGCATAAAACACAAAGTCACCCGTCAGTCTTCTTCCCCTTCCTTCGCTTCCGAGAGACCACATCTCAGCCGTCCTTTGGCTTTCCCTGTCCCGTACCTCTGCGCACACGGAGTAGCGGGAGAGCAGGTGCCTCTGGAACCCTCGTCCACCTGCGAACCTTGCACGGGGTGTGGGACGATTAGATTTTTGGGGAGTGATTCCACGACTGCTCGTCCGACGTCTTCTTCCTGGTGATCGCTCATGGAACCCGTCTTCTTCCTGATGACTGTTCGAGGGACCACACTGCGAACATCTTCCTGCATCGACTGTGGTCCACGACTTTGAACAATGCACTATGTCTTGTGCGAATGGAGCCTCTGATGCCCTTGGCATAGGACCCTCCGCTGGGTACACTCTTATCTCTGTGATTACAGTACTTTGCGTACTTATTATATCGATCAGTATATCATATATGCATGCTGTAGCGTTTGTTAGAGATATACACATGCACATATATATGTCATCACGAACCTGCTGATGTTTTATTTCTGGATTAAATTAACCATAAAAATGCCTAATTATCTAACAATCCAAAAACCTAATGTTAAGCAATTTTCTGTCAGTGGTTTTGCTGCTGCTTTGAAGCCAAATAATTTTGATGGCAAGAATTTCATGATATGGCGTGCCAAGATGGTATTGTGGTTGACTACTATGAATGCTATCACGCCGCACAGGGGAAGCCTGAACAATTTACTTTTGAGGAGGAGCAAAAGTTCTTGGCTGCCGATAACCTGTTTTGAGGCGCCGTGATTAGTGTACTTCATAGTAAGTATGGGAAAAACTACATATCTTGCACATCAGGCAAAGAGTTATGGGATGCTCTTGAGGCAAAGTTTAGAGTTTCTGATGCTGGTAGCGAGTTGTACCTTATGGAGCACTTGTATAACTATAAAATGGTTGAAAATCGTTGTGTAGTGGAACAGGCTCATGAGATACATGCGCTAGCAAAGGAACTAGAATATTTTCCATGTCTATTATCCGATAAGTTTGTAGCCGACGGTATAATCGCTAAGCTGCCACCTTCTTGGAGGGATTTTACTACTTCTCTAAAACACAAGAGACAAGAGTTTAGCGTGGCTGAGCTTATTGGATCTCTTTATATTGACGAGAGGGCGAGAGCAAAAGACAACCGTGGAAAAGGAGTTGAGTCTTCCGCTGCCAATATGATGCAGAAGAAAAACTCATTTGCATCCCGTAATAAAAAGAAGAAGAACATGCAAGAGAACAAGAATACAAAGCCCAAGCAAACTGCTCAGTTTAAGAAGAAAAACAACAAGAAAGATGGAGGTTGCTTTGTTTGCGGGAGTGATGAGCATTGGACAAGTGTGTGCCCAGACCACAAATATAAGCAAGAAAATAAATCAGCAAACGTGGTAATTAGCGAGACTGGAGGAGGAACATCTGGTTATGGTAATTCTTTACATTTTGTTCTTTCAGTTTGTCTTTCACTCGAGTGGTGGATGGATAGCGGTGCGAATATTCATGTGTGTGCTGATGTTTCTTTGTTTACTTTCTATCAGGCCAGCAGGACTGGAGCCTTGCTGATAGAAAACGGTTCGCATGTGCATGTTCTTGGTGCTGGTACGGTCATTCTGAAGTTTACTTCGAGAAAGACGGTGCTATTAAAGAACGTGCATCATGTTCTCTCCATCAAGAAGAATCTTGTTAGCGGTTCTCAAAAGTGGCGTGATGGCTTTAAAATTGTACTTGAGTCCAATAAGTGTGTTGTGTCGAGACATGAAACATTTGTTGGAAAAGGTTATGGTTGCGGAGGCTTGTTCGCTTATCTTTGCTTGATGATGTGTGTAATAAAATAGTGAACAATGTTAATGTTTCGGATGAGTCGAATATATGGCATTTCACGACTTTGTCACATTAATTTTGGCTGTCTCACGCGGCATGCAAATCTGAATTTAATCCCAAAATTTAACTTAGTCAAAGATTCTAAGTGTCAGGTGTGTGTGCAATCGAAGCAACCGCGCAAGCCTCATAAGGCTACTGAGGCAAGGAACTTGGCAGTATTAGAACACGTTCATTCTGATTTATGCGAAATGAATGACGAATTGACTAAAGGCGGTAAACGATACTTCATGACATTTATAGATGATTGTACTAGATTTTGCTACATGTATTTATTGAAAACTAAGGATGAAGCGTTGTATTATTTTAAAGTCTATAAAGTTGAGGTAGAAAATCAACTTGAGAAGAAAATCAAACGTTTGCGGTCCGATCGCGGGGGAGAATATTTCTCAAATGAATTTTCTGAGTTTTGCGCGGTGCATGGAATTATTCATGAGAGGACGCCATCATACTCACCACAGTCCAATGGAATTGCAGAGAGAAAGAACCGCACTCTAACTGATTTGGTTAATACCATGTTAGAGACTGCGAGACTATCTAAGGAATGGTGGGGTAAGGCTATATTGACAACGTGTCATGTCCTGAATAGGGTGCCCACAAAGAATAAAGAAATTACACCATTCGAGGAATGGGAGAAGAAGAGATTAAATCTTTCTTACCTGTGAACTTGGGGTTGTTTGGCAAAGGTGAATGTGCCAATAAATAAAAAGCGAAAGCTTGGACCAAAGACTGTTGATTGTGTTTTTCTTAGTTATGCTATTCATATCGTGGGTTATAGATTTTTAATTATAAATTCTAGTGTTCCTGAGATGGTTGTTGATACAATCATGGAATCTAGAGAAGCTACATTTTTTTAGAATAAATTTCCCATGAAAAATACGCCTAGCACGACTGGTCATGAATTTATAATTCCCCATGAGCATGAAAATTTTACTCCGATAGAACAAATTGAGGAACCCTATATGCAAAATCCTGAGGATGACACTATAGTCAATTGTTGGGAATATCACTTGTTTCATGGTCATCAAAAAGCAAAATAGTTTTGCATTATCAACAGTCAAAGCCGAATACATATCTGCCAGTAGTTGTTGTGCACAAATAATTTAGATGAAGGCCACTTTGGGTGATTTTGGAATTAAGTTCAAGAAAGTACCATTGCTATGTGACAATGAGAGTGCAATCAAGTTGACCAACAATTCGGTTCAAAATGCAAGAACAAAACACATTGATGTCCGCCACCATTTCATAAGAGATCACCAACAAAAATGAGACATTTGCATTGAAAGTGTAGGCACCGAATGTCAACTTGCCGATATATTCACCAAGCCAATAGATGAGAAAATATTTTGCAAGCTAAGGAATGGGTTGAACATATTAGATTTCTCAAATATGTGTTGATGCACCCCCTACTCATATGACATGCCTCTCCTTCGAGCAATCTAAGGTAAAAGTTGATTAGCATGGCATACATCCTTGCTAAGGACATGTTTAGTGCATCTAGACATCTTTCACATTTAGTAAGATCGTTCATGAAAATCAAATGATTTTGATGATTGTATGGTACCACTATTGCTTCTATGCTTATTTTGATCTAGTGGTAGCATATGACATGTCTGTGGGCTTGTAAACCTTGTGTTTGATCTAGAAAATAAGCTCTAAGTGTTTAACTCAATATGGTACAAGATAACCCTTATTTGGAGGTGTGAAGAAGCTCGTCCTTGGATCAAACCGAGTTAAATATCTTTGGCAAATGATCTAGATTGGACCAAATTTTGAAAAATGATCCTCGCCCCATTGATTGACATTGATAATCTCAACCTATCTACATTTTGAACCTTTGTGGTCATTGATGACAAAGGGGGAGAAAAACAAAGATATTAGTGATATTAGTATATGGGGAGAAAAACAAAGATATTAGTGTACTAAGATAATGAAAAGACAACAAAGGGGGAGAAATATGATAAAGGAAAGTGATCAATTAAAATTTTGAGCACACAAGTAGGGGAAGCAAGCTCATGAACTTGTATGGTGCATTTGAATGTGCATTTCATATGATTTGCTTGCATGGCACATGTTTTAAATTTCAATATCCATGCTTGTGTGGTGTATGCTAGTTGTAGGTTTGAATGATGAAATGAAAATCTAGCATGCATAGGTTATCTAGTGATTTCATTTCTAAGTGTTTTCAAGTGGTATCGAGCTAACCATGGTGCTAAGGATGGTATAATGGTGCACTCCGATTGGTATCACGCTTCAAAGGTCCATCTTTTATACCTTAGCATCATTTGGTAGACATTGTCTCCTATATTTCCTATCTAAGCATATGTGCAAGCTACAATCCAAACTCTTAGCACATATGTAGGTGGAGCAATTGCTACCATTTAGGGTTCATGAAACTTGTCCATTTTCTTTTACACATGGTAAATATGCTTGGGCAAGCAACATGGATTCAATTGAATTTTATTTCATATCTTTGTATAAGGGTTGTCATCAATTACCAAAAAGGGGAAGATTGAAAGCTCTAGTTTGGTTTTGGTGAATTGATAAAACCCTAAGTGCTAACCTAGTTTATCAAGTGATCATGAGATAGGTAGCACATTCCAAGTGGTGAAGCAAATGAAGATCATGACATGATGATGGTGATGCCATGGTGATAATCAAGTGTTTGGACTTGAAAAGAAAAAAAGAAAAACAAAAGGCTCAAGGCAAAGGTATAAATGGTAGGAGCCATTTTGTTTTGGTGATCGAGACACTTAGTGAGTGTGATCACATTTAGGATCGATAGCCGTACTATTAAGAGGGGTGAAACTCATATCGAAATGCGGTTATCAAAGTGCCACTAGATGCTCTAACTCATTTGCATATGCATTTAGGATCTAGTGGAGTGCTAACACCCTTGGAAATGTTTGCGAAAATATGCTAACACACATGTGCACAAGGTGATACACTTGGTGGTTGGCACATTTGAGTAAGGGTTAGAAACTTCACCGGTGGAGTGTCCGCCCGTAGACTGCGAACAGTCCAACGGTGCCACCGGCGCTCTATATAGAAAAGACGGAGGTCACTGTAAGTGACCGGACGCTGGTCTTGGTAGGACCGGCGCGTCCGGTCAGTGGATGCGTGAAGATGCTGGCGTCGGTCTACGACTGGATGCTAGGTCACTTAGTGACCGGACGCTGACGGGGTGCGTCCGGTCCTACTGATGTGGCAGCGCACAGAGGAGACGCCAAGTGACCGGATGCTGGGTGAGTCCGGTCAAGCATGACCGGACGCGTTCGGTCGTGATTTCTCACTTCTGGATGCTTACTGGAAACGACCGGACGCTGAGGTCCAGCGTCCGGTCACTTTGCAGCAGCGCGTCCGATCATCACTTGACCGTTGGATCAGGCGCTCAGTATTTGAAGAGAAGGGACACGTGGCATGCATCGCACGACCAGACACTGGGGTCCTGCGTCCGGTCGATATGACTGGAGCGTCCGGTCACCCCGTGTTGTGCCCAGTGAAGAGGTACAACGACTCTATTTCATGGGGGGCTTCTATTTAAGCCCCATGGCCGATTTAAGCTCACTCTCTTGGCCATTTACATTGGCATAGCAACCTTGTGAGCTTAGACAAAGCCCTCCCACTCATCTCCATCATTGATTCAACATCTTTGTGAGATTGGGAGTGAATCCAAGTGCACTGCTTGAGTGTTTACATCTAGAGGCACTTGGTGTTCGTGTTTTGCTGCGGGATTTGCTTGTTACTCTTGGTGGTTGCCGCCACCTAGATGGCTTGGAGCAGTGAGGATCATCGAGCGGAGATTGGTGATTGTCTTTGGCTCCGGTCGTGGTGATTGTGAGGGGTTATTGACTTTTCCCCGGCGGAGAGCCACAAGGTACTCTAGTGGATTGCTCGTGGCTTGTGTGATCCTCATATTGTGTTGATTGTGCGGCACCCTATTGAGGGTTTGGCTATGATGCCAAATAGCGTGTGAACCTCCAAGTGAGTGAATCGCCACAATGAGAACTAGCTTGCCGGCAAGCAAGTGAACCTCGGTAAAAAATCATTGTATCATCATTTGATTTCAAGGTGATTGGTCTTCATTGTTATTCATTCTTGCGATTGATTGGCTCCTTCCTCAACATGACGGTATAACCTTCTTGTTCACTCTCTTTACATTACCGCAAACTAGTTTTCAAGCTCTTTAGTGTAGCTAGTTGTGAGAGCTTGTTAGTTTGGTTAATGTGGCTCTTTAGTTAGCCTTTGAGAGCACACTAACTTAGTGTAGTGACATTATTATTGTGTGGATAGAGACTATATAAACTAGAATTGTGGTAGGTGGCTTGCAATTTTAGTAGGCTAGCGCAACACTTGCTTCGCCTCATAATTATCTAACCAATTTGATAAGTGTTATTGTAGAAATTTTTAGTAGGCTATTCACCCCCCTCTAGCCATTAGGACCTTTCATGAGTGTTTAGGAAAATGCTTAGGCTTGGTGGTACTATCGAGAGGTACAAGGCAAGACTTGTGGCCAAGGGTGATACTCAAAAGGAAGGTGATGATTTCTTTGATACTTATTCATCGGTTGCCCGATTGACTACAATTCGAGTTTTGCTTTCCCTAGCAGCCTCCTATGGTTTTATCGTTCATCAAATGGACGTAAATACAACTTTCCTAAATAGAGAGTTAGAGGAGGAGATCTATATGGATCAACCGAATGGGTTTGTAGCAAATGGTTAAGAAGGCAAGGTGTGTAAATTATTAAAGTCATTATATGGCCTAAAACAAGCTCCTAAGCAGTGGCATAAGAAGTTCAACAAAACTCTAACATCTGCTGGCTTGTTGTGAATAAAGCTGACAAATATGTGTACTATCGGTATGGTGGGGGTGAAGGAGTTATTTTGTGCTTATATGTTGATGACATACTGATATTTGGATCCAGCCTCAAAGTGATTGAGGAGGTGAAGGAATTTTTATCTAGTAATTTTGAAATAAAAGATTTAAGAGAGGCTGATGTTATTCTTAATATCAGGCTTCTGAGAGAAGGTGATGGTGGGGTAACTCAGTTACAATCCCACTATGTGGAAAATGTGCTGAGTCGCTTTGGGTTTAGTGACTATGAACCTACTCCTACACCTTATGATCCAAGTGTGCTATTGAGGAAAAATCCGAGAATAGCAAGAGATCAATTGAGATATTCCCAGATCATTGGTTCGCTCATGTATCTTGCAAGTGCAACAAGGCCTGACATCTCATTTGCTGTGTGTAAGCTGAGCCGGTTTGTGTCAAACCCGGGAGATGATCACTGGCGTGCTCTTGAGAGAGTGATGCGCTATCTAAAAGGCACTATGAGCTATGGTATTCGTTATACCGGACATCCGAAGGTGCTAGAAGGCTATTGTGATGCTAACTGGATCTCTGATATTGATGAGCTTTATGCCATAAGTGGATATATGTTTTCGTTTTGAGGTGTTGTTGTTTCCTGAAAGTCTTGCAAGCAGAATATCTTAACGAAGTCTACAATGAAAGCAGAACTCACAGCATTAGACACCGCTAGCTCTGAGGCCAAGTGGCTGCGTGATCTTCTTATGGATTTATCGATTGTTGAAAAACCCATATCGGCTATTTCTATGAACTGCGATAATCAGACTGTGATTACGAAGGTTAATAGTTCTAAGGATAACATGAAGTCTACAAGGCATGTTAAGAGACGACTAAAATATGTCAAAAAATTAAAAAACTCATGAGTAATAGCGTTGGACTATGTTCATCCGTCTAACAATCTGGCAGATCAGTTCACTAAGGGTCTGTCACGCTATGTGATAGAAAGTGCATCGAGAGAGATGGGTTTGAGACCCACATGAAATTTACTATAGTGGTAACCTGTTCTATGTGATCGGAGATCCCGTGAAGTAGGATGGTGAAACAAGCTAGTAGTAAATTATGAGGAAAGATCCTTAGTAAGACTCATTTCTGATGTATATCTTTCCTTTCTGTAAGGCATGTTGGTTTTTACCTTAATGTGTTCTAAGTGGCTTGCTAAAGCAAAGATGTTGCCCTACAGAACATCTTTTGAGGAACACACCTATATGAGTCAGACTGCTGGTCACAGTTTATGAGATTTGAATGATCTCTAAATACTCATTAAAGACACTGGAGTGTGACTTATATGCTTCAAATAGAAGGGATGTCTTTTGCAGCCTAGTATCAGCTAAGGACTTTAGTGACATTCACCTCACACAAAATTGTCAATTCAAGGCTTAGTCCATTGTTCAGCTGTGACTGAGTGAAACTATTGCTTTAGATGGATGTTCAACTTAACAGTCTCCATCGAAACACTGGTATATAAAAGAAATATAGTTCTGAGACTACTTTGTTACAAACCCTAGAGTTTGGTGGTGATTGTTGGATATATTATGGGCTTCGCCCATATAATATTTAACAAATCAATAAAACTCTATGGTACGTCACATTAAATGTTGTATGGTTTAATACTCTATGGGATTTTGACTGAATGTTTACTCAGCTTATTTAGTTGGAAATTATCTATCTTAATTGAGAAGCTAAGAAAAGGACAAAGGAGTGCCACACGTGCGCGCGGACCGCTGCCGTCGCCGCCGACCGGGCCGGGCCGGGCCGTAGGCGTGGGCGTGGTATGGCGAGGTAGGCGGCGGGCGGCGAGCGAGCAGACGGGCGGGTGTGGCTTGATTTTGCCACTTAATCCACATAATTATGGTAGTTTCCCACCTTGATGGTGGAGGCGAGTTGATTGCGTTAGTTACCGTCTCTCCGTGTCTCTGACTCCTGAATTCCTCCGCTGGCTCTCTCCCTTCATGCCGCAGGCATAAAATAGAAAGTCATCCGTCAGTCTTCTTCCTCTTCCTTCGCTTCCGAGAGACCACATCTCAGCCGCCCTTTGGCTTTTCTCGTCTCGTACCTCTGCGCACACGGAGTAGCGGGAGAGCGGTGCCTTCGGAACCCTCGTTCGCCTGCGAACCTTGCACGGGGTGTGCGGCGATTATGTTTTTGGGGAGCGATTCCGCGACTGCTCGTTCAACGTCTTCTTCCTGGTGATCGCTCGCGGAACCTGTCTTCTTCCTAGTGACTGTTCGTGGGACTGCACTGTGAACATCTTCCTACATCGACTGTGGTCCACGACTTCGAGCAACACACTATGTCTGGTGCAAATGGAACATCCGATGCCCTCGGCATGTGACCCTCCGCCGGGTACACTTTTATCTCTGTTGTTACACTACTTTGCGTACTTACTGTATCGATCAGTATATCATATATGCATGTTGTAGCGTTTGTTAGAGATATACACATACACGTATATATTGTCATGAACATATTTTATTTTTAGATTAAATTGACCATAAAAATACCTAATAATCTAACAGCCACCGCCGTTGGTATCACGCGTCAAACTCCCACTCCCACCGCACGCGTAGCGAATTCGACGTGGAAGTACTAAGCTGGTCAAGTCCACTGTCCAAAACGATCGGTCAGGTTCCATAGATGCAGTATGTACTCAGTAGTACTCACCATCATGGACCATGGTAATATGGACCAATTTATTCGGCGAGCTGGCAAATGTCCTGACTTCTTTTACCAAACTTGGCTGTTTGTCATGTGCGTCCGTGGAGGCGCTGCCTGCCCTTTCCAGCACGCCCGCCGTGTCGTCAACCTCCAGGCCAGGCCACGCGTGTTCACTCTGCTCGGTGGCTGGTTCGTGAAAAAATACTATTGATTAGTTTATATGAGAGAAAAATATTATTTTAACTAAAAAATTATAATTATTTATAACAAGGCATAGCCAAATGAACAGGCTGTCTCGTCGCGTGTATCTCCATTAGTTTCCTTACTGGTTAGGCCCGACCCAAGCGAATCTCGCCTGCCTCGTCGCGTGTGGCCGCGCATATGTGGCACGTTGCGGAGTTAGGCATCGGACGCGGCTCCACCGCCCCCCTTTTACAAAAGCAAATTCTGTGATTATGTTCTTACGACTAAAATTACAAAAGAAAAAAAACGCAGACGTTACTTGGATTTTGAGATCTCATCTTGCACATTTTGCTGCAAATGCCCACTCCTAGTTGGTGGCTTCATTCAGCGATGTGGAACCAAGGCTATCCGATCTGAGTCAAATTTGTTTCGGATATTTATCACTAGTCTATCACGCGTGCCCTCACGTGCGTCGACAAATCACCTGATTAAGGCGCAGGTAAAAAATATATTTAATCTTTACATGAAAACAATATTAGGAGTTTAATGTAGATATGTCATGCACATAAACTGAAAGATTGGAGCCTTTTTTAAATGGTGCAGGACACATCTACTCTGCATATTTTTAAAATCATGGCATTTTCTATGTGTGGTAATCATAGATACGACATTTCCAGATCATACACATATCTGAATTTCACACCAGGGCGTTTATTGATTTACCCCCATATGAAGTGCCGATGCAACTGGCAAAAAATAAATAAAATACATACCGACGGAATCAATACATAGGTATACCAAATCGACAAACCAAGTATCAGATCTTACCAATAAGATGGCCGTAGGGACCGTCGGACAGCGACGTGAGCGAGGACGGCCAGCCCTAGGGCATGTGACGGCATCGTAGGCGAGGGCAGCCAGCTCTACGACTCGTCGCGGCCTAGGGAGTGATATCGGCCAGCCCTAGCTCCTGGCGAGGAGGCAGCAGGGATCAGGCCTGCCAACCTTAGGGCACGGCATGGTGGCGGCGCAGGTGAGGATGGCCGTTGCGGGAGGAGAGACGGAAGAGACGATGAGGAACCGTGGAACGAAGGGGGCGCGGGATGGACGAGCGGGAGCGCTCGAGCTCGGAGGAAACCGGAGGCTGGCGACGGGCGAGCGGAGGACCGAGGAGGCGAGAGGCGAGGCCGACCTTTTTTTTGGTCGGAGGAGTCGAGAAGGAGGTGGAGAGATATTTGTTCCCAAGCCAATGAAATGATGACACGCGGGGCCAGCTACCGTAACAGAAGGCGGGGTTAACCCAGTACGTAGAAAGAAGATCAGACGGTTAAAATTTTTTCTAGTATCGTGGCCAGGCTGAGCGGCGGCCAAAACTCCGCTGCTTTGATATATAGAGATGTTATTAAAAAAAAGGTGCCGCCACGCTCAAGCTTTTCACCATTGGTTTATCGGTTGGGAGATCTAAAGAGTGGCTTTTATAGACCTAAAGGTATGTTTGCATGGACTAGGACAAGTTGTTAGCTATAGAAAAAAATATATATATAGCCACTAATAATTAGTCAACTAGTTGTTAATTGTTAGCATTTTTCCATCAATTTGTTGGTGTTAGCCCTATTAGTTGGGTTTTGTTGACTACTTGGCTAACAACTAGTTAGGGGCTTTGGCTAAACTTTAGTCCACTCATTAGTCCTCCAGTCTAGTTGACAACAAGTGTCGGTGCGAAAAGTGACCAACAAGTAAATATTTATCGTTTTGTCGTACGTTGTGATCGGATGTGGCATAGCACTCAATGACACAGGATTTATACTAGTTTAGGCAACGTGCCCTACGTCCAGTTTGAGTCGGTCGGTGACTTTATTCCTGAGTCCAGGTGTTCGAAGTTTGCTGTGGGGTTACAAATGAGTGGGAATAAGAATGGGGTGTCAAAGGTCCGGTCGGACTCTGAACCGAAAGGCCAAGAGTGACGGGAGCTCCAACGTGCGCTAAGTATTCAAACGTATGCTATATGTAGCTTTAGAGTTCTAGAGCTATGGAGTTGTTCGAGTGCTCAGAATGTCTAAAGCTTAACAGAGAGAGTTGGAATGATCTTCTGTCCCTTTTTTAGGATAGAGCGCATCCCCTTTTATAGATGAAGGGGACGACCTTACAAGTTCTAGGAGAGAGAGAGAGCGTGTGTGTTTTCTAGTCTTGTTGCCCACGCCGTCGGGTACAAGATAGTTTGTCGGCGCCCACAATACTGTTGACGCCCAGATACATGTGACAGACTTCATTGTGTTCTTCTGTTATGGCAAATGTCGGTGCCTACCATACTGTAGGACAAATGTTGACGTCCACAACACTATTCGTGGTTTTTTGTTTCGCCAGCGGGTGCATGCGAGCTTACCCGGTGGGTGTAGCCCCCGAGCCCCCGGGCGATTTGGGTAGAATCGTCTGGGGATTTTTCAACTTGCCAGCAGGTGCGCACGAGCGCACCCGGTGGGTGTAGCCCCTGAGCCTACGTCCGACTGGTGAATCGGTTGGAGGCTAAGTATCTTGGTACTCTTTCCTGGTGCCGTAGACTCCTGTGTTTCTGCCAGTCGGGGTGTTCGCCCATGTTTGTCCCACCCGCGACTTACGCGGTCGTTTGGTTCCCTGAGTCGGCATCGGGCGACCCGAGCCCCTGAGCCCCGTTGGGTTTGGTAGGGGTTGGTCTAGTTCCATGCGTTACCCCGTCCACAGTTTCCGTAACTGGAGGGGCTGAGCTAACGTCACTTGCCTCGATGGCTCGAGTGACGCGCTCGGTGAGCTCACTAATGGGCACATTTGAGCGGAATTTGGGTCCATTATTCGTAACGGGGTCGGCATAGCCCTCATGTGACATTCCACTGCTCCTTAACCTGTCTCTCGACAGATGCCCAGGTCATTCTAGAGACCGACTTAGGTGGCCTGCTGGTCTCCCCTCGATGGAGATTCTATTGGCATGGCTTGAGGTTAGGTTCGAACGAGAAGGTTGAGATGACCCTGTCTGCTTCTGAGCATATCAGGCGAGGGCCACTAGGGCTCATCTGTGTTTTCTCCCCTAGCTCTGTTTGACGTGAGGCGGCCTCAAGCCCTTCGCGGGCTGGCCTTGGAACCCTGGTCGGTCTTTGCTCCTGTTGAATGAGGTAACTACTGCTTCGTGACGCAACACGAAGCGTTGTGATACATTAATTGCATATGCGATGCTTTGGATGTATGGGATGAATAAATTTGTGAATGCATGTATGAGAAAGGATGAATGAATGATCATGCATCAGAAAATAAAGTAAGAAGGTTTGGTAAAGTTACCTTGATGACTCGAGTGATGGGTTTGAGGAGCTCCTATCAGATATGTCCAAATGGGATCCGCATCCGTCGTTCATGACGGAGATGGCATAGCCCGCATGGGGTATCCCACTGCTCCTTACCTGTCTCTCTATAGTCGCCTGAGCCATCCGATCGACTCAGGAAGCCTGTTGGTCTCTCCTCAACGGAGATCCTATTGGTGGGCCCTTTCAAACCCTGCCTGGGAAGGCGGAGGGTCGTTTTGCATGCGGTTGTGCCTTGTTTCCTGCGCCTAGGTTATGGCAGTGGTGGGCCCAACCTAGGCCACATCCCATTTTAACCATGTGACGTTTTGTTGGGCAAGGTGTGTCCCATCAGTCAGGACGCGTCCCACCGCATGCCCATCCACATTAAATAGGGGAAGGGAGAGGGTTTTTCATCCTGTTCCTTCGCCTTTCTCCATCTACCGCCTCTCCTCCTTCCTTCTCGCCAAGCCCATTCGTGCGCCGCGATGGTTTCTAGGAGAGAGAGGGCAGAGCGAGGGAGAGGAGAGCTCACATATTTGTTTCGTGAATCCAGAGCGTAATGTCGAACTGGAGGCCATCCAACATAGATGAGGCGGTGCTGGCCGCCTTCATCGAGAAGGGGCAGCTCTCGCCGAAGGAGGTGGCGCATTAGAGGGCTCCTACGCCAGGGGAAGCCGTTCCGTGACCTCAGGTCGATGAAGTTGTCTTCTTCCTCGCCTTCCACGAGCATGGGCTAGGATATCCCACATACTAGTTCTTGCGTGGGCTCCTCAATGAGTGGGGCCTAGAGCTACAGCACCTTAATCCGACTGGGGTGCTGCATGTTGCTGGTTTTGTCACCGTCTACGAGGCCTTCCTCGAGATGGAGCCGCACGTGGACCCCTTTCAGCGAATCTTCACTGGGCGAGCCTTGTCGGAGGGGAAGCCACCAAGAACTACGCCGATTGGGGGCTTCACCTTGCAGAAGAAGTCAAGGTCGTTGGGCTCCTACCCCACGTACTCCCCCTATGACTCCAATCGAGGGTGGCATGGGGAGTGGTTCTACATCAGGAACCCAGCAGAGGTGCCATTCCCGCCGTTCACCAGAAGAAGGTCGGAGAGGCGACATAGTTGGTCTTGGGGTCCCTCCAGTCAGCCGAACAAGCTGGACGTCATCGAGGCAGAGCTCTAGAAGCTAGTGTAGCATGACCTTGATGGGGTGCGGGTGTTCCACACCTTCTTCCACCATCGTGTCACTCCACTGGTAGAGAGGAGGCGGCCGATGTGGGCCTACTATGGCCCAATAGATCCTGACCACGCATCGCCGGAGGAACTGGCCAAGGACGAGGTCTAGAACTGACTCGATCAGGTGCTACAACTAATGGATAAGGAGTCCCTTGAAGGAAAGCCCGGACCTCTCCACGCCATGAAGCTATCCAATCTAGTACGCTCTCCTCCTCTTATTATGTGACCTTTTTTCTCTTGGTCTCCTTTGTTTTAACTTCGAGTCGTCCGTTTCATAGGGAGTCGTCGGTTACAAATCCTAGCTGCATCTTCCAAGGGGGGCAGAGAGCATGGCCTGGCAAGCTACCCTAAAGGAGGCAGCGGTCACCAAAAAGAAGAAGAGAGCTAAGAAGGCTCAGAGGAGGCACAAGAAGGAGAAGGAGATCGCCTAGTGGGTGCAGACTGGTAAAAACTGGAACGATGTGGAGGCAAAGCTCGAGTCGGAGGAGCCCACAAAGATGGGTGGCGACACGACCACCTTCGAGGATGATGGAGACTAGGGTGTCGTTGCGACCTCAATGGAGCATCGTGAGCCTATGGCCGCATCCGTCAGCGGTGGGCGGGACGTGGAGAGGCGCGGTGACGTTCCCGTGTCAAGGAAGCGCGCTACGAGCTCAGACGCGGCCATCGAGCAAGAGGCGAAGCGAGCGTGGCGCAGTGCCCTTCGGAGGCATCATTAGCCCCGCACCCTCCTGCTCCGAGCATGGTAGGGTGTGCCAGCCGATTAGAGGAGCGTGCCCGTACCCCCGCATCTTTAGGGTCAACACACACGCGCGAGCCACAACGGGGAGATGCTCCGTCAATTGCTCTGGTGGGTGCGCCGCGAGCCGGCGGTCATGGCCATTCATGGGTCAATTGGGAACTAGTTGGGTCGACTCTTCCCTTAGTTGATACGAGGGGGTGCGGGTCACAACTCATGAGTGGTCCTCGTCTAGCGGGCTCATTGCCAGTGGGTCGAGGCTACAGGGCTCTGCCCCTTTCGTCTAGGTATGTACCTATGTTACTTTTGATCTCACAGTTGAGTTTTTTTAGCACGACTGACCTATACTTATTTGACAGCAGCTAGGAACTGACGGGTCTTGGCATCGCCCCGCCTCCCATGTGGGAGGAGTGGAGGCCCAGCCTACAACAAGTCACGATTCGCGGTGGGGAAAGCAGATTGGCGGCGGTGTGACCTTCCCTTCTAGGGGTTGCGTCCTCCCGACCGGTCGCGAGTACGGTGGCAGCGGTGGTGGCGGTGATGGCCATGACCCCCATGGTGATGGTGGAGGTTGGGTTAGAGGTGACCCTAGCGATCCCTCCCCCAATAGCCATGGTAGAAGAGAAGAGGGAAACTAGGCACCCTGCCTCGCCTAGCGGAGGAATACACGGCTTGCCCTCCTAGTCAGAGCAGGAGGGGTCAAGAGGTGATGCGGCCAGGCTAGAGGCAGAACATCCACCGGTGGGCCGTAGAGTCGAGATAGTGGAGATCCCCTGCTCCGACAAGGCAGGCACTGGGGTGGAGCCGCCGGCCATCCCGATGTCGTAGTAGTTGGCGATGGTCCGGTTGTCACATGATATTGCGAAGGCTAGATCTTCCAGTGGGTTGGGGGTGACCCATGAGCTGGTGTGGCCCTACCCCAGCGACCTGAGGAAGGCTCGGTTTGTCCTTTGCAATGAGGAGGAGGTGGTGCTCTGGCACTTCCTAGAGGAGAGAGGACTATCGATGGAGTCCGACCTCGCCCAAACCAAGGCGAGGCTCAAGGAGGCCTTGGAGTGGGTTGAGCCCATCCATTAGGCGGTTTCAGTTGACTTGTCGTGTGTCGTAGAGGTAAGCTTTCTATGTTTTTAGCATTTTGTCCTTGACTCCTTGGTCTTCCACTAGTTGTCTCAGCGTGCTTGCTTCTTGCTTTATAGGAGTTAGAGGCGACATCGATCCATAAGTCCCATTTCCTTTAGGAGGAACATGGTCAGATGGAGCGAGAAGCCGTGATGTCATGACGGGTTGACGATCTTGAGCGCCAGCTGGAATCCACCCACTATGAGTCCCAAGACCGGGCGGCTGAGGCGACGGGAGTGCGGGCGGTGGAACTGCTCGTGGCAAAACGAGCGACTACCACCGAGTGGGGACTCGACGCAGCAAAGGTCCACCTGGCGGAGACCAAGGCGGCACTCTAGAAGTCCTTGGAGGCTGTAAAGACAGAGCGGTAAGAAGTGCTCACGCTTCGGGGGCAGGTGCTTGAGGTGGAGGAGTCGAATGCCCGACTGCTCGAGAAGGTCACCCAGCAAGAGGAAGGGCTCTCCATCCTTGAAGGCACCCACCTTGGTGTGTATCTATTCTGCCTTTGGTTGATGCCTTGATTTTTCCTTTCCTTTGCTTCTAAACTTGTCGTCCTTTTTTAGAACTGGGTGGAAAAGTTGGTTCTCTAGAGCGGGAGCTGGAGACGGCCAAGGTGGCGATCGGTTGGAGCATGGAGGCGCTAGCCAAGTCCCTTGAAGAGTGATGTGCTCTCGAGGGGGAGCTCGACTACATCCGTAATGTTGCCTAGGTGGTTGTCTCTAAGGTGTTTGGGTCGGCACCGAGCACCAGTACTCCCACCATCCAGCTGGCGGAGGTCCTATACAAAGTTCAGGCGCTCATCTCCGATGGGATGTTCAACCGGACATTGAGGGTGCTGACCTCAGTGGCGATGCACCACCCAGACTTGGACTTCAGCACCATCTACAAAGGGTATGCCAATGGCTGGAGCACGGATGCCATCCATGCACTCGGGGAGAGCTTGGTGCCATACGCACAGATGGTTGTCGAGCAAGTCTCCACGCAGTGGGTGATGGAGGCTCACGATGCGAGCCTAGCTGAAGGCGTGCGTCAAGAAGATGTCATCTAGCCTGTGAATGGAGTGGAGATCAGGTCAGGAACGAGCATCATCCTACCTCTGACCGAGCCGAACGTCGTCCCATCGAAAGGCGAGCAACCGTTATCCTCGTCGACCAAGCCGTCAGTCGATGCTGCCGGGCAGCCACAATAGAGTTTAGGGTAGAAATTGTTAGTACATGTAAAAGTTAAGTTCATGTGGAAGCCCCCATGTGAATAGTTTTTCATATTCATGAATACTTTAATTTCACTTTGTGATGGAAGCACTTCGTAAGGGGAAGCTTGTCCCATCCGTTCCTTGTTTTTACCCTAGCATAGCTTTATTTTTTATCCTTTCTTTTTCACACCTGCCCGTTTGACCCATAGGCTGCAACCTTAAGAACCCGAGCGTGGCCCATGAGGCTCAACTGCTCGTAACCATAGGTCGTGGCGGGGTGTGATCGGTTGGGAGTTTAAAACATAAGTTACATAGGATAATTAAAGGAACGAACTACCTTTTCGTTTGGGTAAAAAAGTATTACTATATGATAGTAAAAGAGAGGGGTGGTATCGCACCCTCGTGGAGCCCCCGAGCGACCTAGGCCGAGAGTGCTCGGGTTGGGGTGCTTGTAGGAACAAACGTTGACTGAAGAAAAAATGGTAAGACCAACTTTTGAGGGAAGAAATGACATAATTGTTCGATGTTCCATGTGTTGGTGAGAATGTTGTCGTTGTCATCCTTTAGTCGGTGGTGCCCAGTTGGATCACCTCGGTCATCGTATAGGGTCCTTCCCATGGCAGAGAGAGTTTATATTTCACCTTGGTTGATTGGGTTCTTTAGAGCATGAGATCACCGACCTCGAGGATTCTCCCTCTGATTTTTCTTTCATGGTACCTACAGAGAGTTTGCTGGTAGCAAGCGGAGTGGATAATGGTCATCTCACAAGCCTCCTCAAGCAGGTCGACCACATCCTGCTGAGCCTCCATGGCTCGGTCTCGATCGAAGGCCTTCACTCTTGGGGCGTCGTGGTCAAGGTTGGAGGGTAGCACTGCTTCAGCTCCATAGGTTAGGAAGAAGGGTGTGAACCCTGTTGATCGGTTCGAGGTCGTTCTTAGGCTCTAGAGGATCATTGGGACCTCTACAACTCATTGCCCGATGTACATATTGAGTCAGTCGAAGATGCGTGGCTTGAGTCATTGGAGGACCATGCCATTGGCCTGCTCGACCTGACAGTTAGTACGTGGATGTCTGACCGAGGCCTAATCGATCCTAATGTTGTATCCATCACAGAAGTCCAGGAACTTCTTCCTAGTGAAGTTAGTTCTATGGTCTGTGATGATATAGTTAGGAACACAGAAACGGTAAATGATGTCAAGGAAGAACTTGACCGCCTCTTCCGAGCAAATGTTGGTGATGGGCTTCGCCTCTATCCACTTGGTGAATTTGTCCACCGCTACGAGTAGGTGAGTGAACCCGCCCAGGCCCTTTTTGAGGGGTCCTACCATGTCGAGGCCCAGACCACGAATGGCAAGGTGATAGGGATGGTTTGGAGCTCCTATGTTGTCAAATAAGTTTGTTGAGCGTAGAATTGGCATCCCTCACACCTGCGGATGACCTCCTCTGCATCTCGCAGTGTAGTGGGCCAGTAAAATCCTTGGCGAATGGCTTTTCTGACTAGAGACCTCGGGGCCACATGATGTCCGTAGATTCTGGCATGGACCTCGAGGAGGAGCTGTTTCCCTTGGTCGGTTGCGACGCACTTCATGAGTACTCCCTACGGACTTCACTTGTAAAGTTTGTTACCGAAGGTGACGAATGTCTTGGTGCGTCGAGCGATTCGTCGTGCTTTAGTCCTTTCTGGTGGGAGGATCTCCATGAGGAGGGAGGTGAGCAGCGGTGCTCTCTAGTCGGCTTGATCGAGTGCTACCATGGCGATGTTGTCATGGAGGCACCGAGGTTAAAGCCCCCGAGTGCTAGATTGGCACCGGGGTGTGTCTAGATCGGACCTTCCAGGATGTGGGCAGATGGCTCATGAAGGTCATTAATGAAGACCCCATCTGGAGATGGAACCACCTGACAGCCAATTTTGTGAGAAAATCGGTGACATTGTTGTCCTTTTGGGGGACATGATATAGTTCGGTCCTCTAGAATTTGTCTTAGAGCTTGCGCACCTCTTGGCAGTATGCTGCCATGAGGGGGCTTTTGCAGGAGGATTCCTTCATGACTTGGTCAACGACCAACTCTGAGTCACAGTGGACGTACAGCCATGTAGCGCCAAGCTCGATGGTGATGCGCAGTCCGTTGATGAGGGCCTCGTATTCCACGGTGTTGTTTGAGGCCAAAAAATAGAGGTGGATCACATAGTGGAGCCTGCTCCCATCCAAGAAGATTAGAACCACTCTAGCCCCCGAGCCGGGTGCCATTATGGATCCATCGAAGTACATCGTCTAGTACTTGTGGGTGACGTCTAGGGTCGAAAGCTGGACCTCCGTCCATTCGGTGACAAAGTCCGTGAAAGCCTGAGACTTAATAGCGGTGTGGGGGATTTACCTGATGTCGTGGCCCATTAGCTTGAGTGCCCACTTGGAGATTCATCACTCGGCATCGCGGTTGCGGATGATGTCTCCCAGCAGGTATGAAGTGACGACCAAGACTTTGTGGTCGGTGAAGTAGTGTAGGAGCTTTCGGGTCACCATCAGCATGGCGTATAGAAGTTTCTGCACCTAGGGGTACCGAACCTTGGCGTCGGTGAGTACCTCCCCGACGAAGTATACGGGTCATTGGACCTTAAGGTGGTGTCCCGGCTCCTCCCTTTCAACGACTAGGGCGGTGCTTACCATGTGGTTGCTTGCCACGACATAGAGGAGGAGGGGTTCTCCCTGTTCAGGAGCGACAAGGATTGGGGCCGATGTCAGTGACGCTTTGAGGCTCTCCAAAGCCTCCTATGCTTCCTCAGTCCAGACGAACGTGTCCGTCTTTTTGAGAAGCTTGTAGAGAGGCATCCCCCGCTCGCCTAGCCGGGAAATGAACCGACTCAGGGTGGCCAAATAGCTAGTGAGCCTTTGTATGCCCTTGACATTGTGTATAGGGCCCATGTTGGAGATGGCCGTGATTTTTTTGGGGTTGGCCTCGATGCCACGTTCGGACATGATGTATCCAAGCAGCTTCCCCTTTGGGACCCCAAAAACACATTTTTAGGGATTCAATTTGATGCTGAGCCTTTGGAGGTTCATGAACGTTGCGGCTAAGTTTGCGATCAGGTCACAAGCTTGAGCCGTTTTGACCACTATGTCATCAACATAGATGGCAATTGTTGGTTTTGGCTGCTTGACTTGGTTAGGCTGGTCAAGTGGGTCGATTTGGTCGGCGAAGCATTGTTGCATGCACCATTGATAGGTGGCACCAGTGTTCTTCAGACCCAAAGGCATGGTTATATAATAGTACGAACCATACGGGGTGATGAATAAAGTTGCGAGCTGATCAGACTCTTTCATCTCGATCTGGTGGTAGCCTGAGTAGGTATCCAGAAAGGAGATGATTCCGCATCCTGAGGTGGAGTCTACTATCTAGTCTATGCGTGGCAAAAGAAAATGGTCCTTCGGACACGCCTTGTTGAGGGTAGTATAATCAACACACATTCTCCATTTCCCAGTCTTCTTTTTAATAAGAATAGGATTGGCAAGCCAGTCAGAGTGGTATACCTCCTTGATGAACCCAGCTGCCAGGAGTTTGGCAATCTCCTCGCCCTATGGCCCTACGCCTCTCGTCATCAAAGCGATGCAGTCATTTCTTGGCGGGCTTTGAGCCTAGGACGATGCGTAATGCATGCTCGGCGACCTCCTGTGGTATGCCCAACATGTCAGAAGGTTTCCATGCAAAGACATCATGATTGGGGCATAGAAAGTCGATGAGCTCGCATTCCTATTTGGCTGGGAACTTGGCCCCAATCCACACCGTCTTGGTTGGGTCAGTGGGGTCGATTCCCACCATCTTAGTTTCCTCTGTTGGGCAGAAAGGCAGTTGAGGAGGTTGGCTTGTTGTAGTCTGGGACTGCCAGAGTCGATGAGTTTCTAAGCTGAGGGAGCTTAGCTGAGTTGATGATGGCAGTGGCGAGCTCGAAATGCTCACGGTGACACATGTAGGCGTGTGAAAAGGTGCTACCTACAATGATGATGTCATTCAATCCCAGCATCTTCAGCTTGAGGTAGGTGTAGTTGGGGATCGCCATGAACTTGGTGTAGCATGGCCGCCCCAAGATGTCATGGTAGGACGCTAGGAAGTCCACCACCTCGAAGGTGAGGATCTCCGAGCGAAAGTTAGCTCGATCGGCAAATGTGACGGGTAGGTCGATCTACCCGAGTGGGTATGCCTGTGTCCCTGGGATCACGCCGTGGAAGGCAGATCTCACTAGGCGGAGCTCCAACCGGGGGATGCGCATGGCATCGAGGGTGTCGACGTAGAGAATGTTGAGGCCGCTGCCTCCGTCCATCAGCACCTTGGTGAGGCACTTCTTGCGGACAATGGGGTCGACGACGAGCGGGTAGCGACCCGGTCTGGCGATGTGGGAACGATGGTCCCTCTAATCAAAAGTGATCGGAGATTCTGACCAGCTAAGGAAAGAGGGGACGGCTGTTTTGGTGATGCATGCCTCTCTGTAGCATACTTTGTGCTGGCGCTTGGAGTAGATGGCGTCGGATCCCCCAAAGATCTTGAAGCATTCCTTGGGATCAGGAAAGATGTCCCCATCCTTGCCCGCCATGCCTCCCTTCTTGGCCGCTGCCTCCTTGCCCTTTCCTTCTTTCGGTCCGCTGGCCTATCGCAGAAAGCGCTTGAGGAGTTCGCTGTCCTTGTAGAGGTGCTTGACGGGGTAAGCCTGGTTGGTGCATGGGCTCTCCATGAGCTTGTCGAAGTGGTCGGGCTAGCCCTACTAGGGATGCTTGCTCGCATGATTGGCCGCGTGACCAAAGCGGAGTTGTCCGATCGGCGTCGATCCTTCTTGTTTTTTTGCCCCTTTGCGTGGAGGGGCCTTTGTCTTGGTCCTCGTGCTTGGCCTTGCCCTTCTCCCAGCCTCCACTAAAGACCATTTTGACTGCCTCCTCGCCGGAGGCATGGTTTGTGGCGACGTCGAGCAGGTCGTGGGTGGTACGGGGCTTCAGACAACCAAGCTTGTGGATTAAGGACTCATAGGTTGTCCCGGAGAGGAACGCACTGTTGATGTCCGCATCAACAACATCAGGAAGGGAGTTGCGTCATTTCGAGAACCTACGGATGTAATCCCATAGGGACTCGTTGGGCTCCTGCCGACAACTCTTTAGGTCCTGGAATTCCCAGGACGGACATACATCCCCTAGAAATTCCCGATGAAGATCCTCTTGAGATTCGCCCAGTCGCGGATGCTGTCAGGCGGGAGGAATTTGAGCCATGCTCGAACATGCTCCCCCACATAGATGGGGAGGTATTGAATGATGAAGTGGTCATCATCCACTCATCCGGCTCGGTAGGCGAGTCGGAAGTCTTCGAGCCATATACCAGAATTTGTTTCCCTGATGTATTTGGCGATGTTGGTGGGTGGTCGGAAGCGTTGTGGGAACGGTGCTTTCTGGATGCGACGGACAAAGGCCCGTGATCCTGGGCGGTCCGAGCTAGGACTCCGATCATCTAGTCCGTGACTATGCCTAGGGTGTTGTAGGGGACCATGACGCCTAGGAGGGGGGGGGGTAAATTAGGCAACTTAAAAATCTAACTGTTAACTATGGCCTTTTTTCTAACCTTAGCAAAACTTATGCAAAAAATAAAGTATCTAAAAGTGCAACTACGGTTTTGCTAGTGTGTTGCTATCTCTACCGTAAAATGAGTAATACAATCAATATAAATGCGGAAGCTAAAGAGCAAGGTAGAGATATGCAAATTCCCGTCGACGACTCTGGTATTTTTACCGAGGTATCAAGAAGCGCTCAAGTTTCCCCCTAGTCCTCGTTGGAGCCCCTCGCAAGGAATCCCTCGCAAGGACCAAGCTCCCGGTCGGGTAACTCCGTGGATAGCCTTCGGCCTTCCCCACACGCAAGTGGGTCTCCGACGTGCCTTTCGGCAAGCCTTTCTCGTATGCTCCTCGCCGTCTTCACTATCAAGCTTTCGACCGAAACGCCATAGGCCTTGTTCCCTCTGGTACATGGTGGTGGCCACACCACAAACGCGGTTGGTGTGATCTCGCAAGACTATAAGTCCCTCCGATGTACAACAATGGTGCACGCAAGCACCGAGTGATAAGAGGTATGCAAACCTCATTAAACACTAGGCCTAAACCTAGAGCAAGCGCATAAGCAGTGGTCTAATCAACCTAAGTACATCGCAAAGCACCTACGCTAATCACCTAATAAAACACTAAGCACTATACAAGTGGAGATCACTAAAATGGTGTATCAACACCCTAGATATGTTTCCTCAGCTCTAGCATGCTCAAATGGCCGGTTTGGGGTCTATTTATAAGCCTCACT
Organism: Miscanthus floridulus; assembly: GCF_019320115.1. NCBI lineage: Eukaryota > Viridiplantae > Streptophyta > Magnoliopsida > Poales > Poaceae > Miscanthus > Miscanthus floridulus. The sequence goes on from NC_089587.1 coordinate 88,230,373, forward strand.
GAGAAAGTAGCCGTTGGGGACGAAATCCCGCTTTTCTGCTACTGATCGGACGTTGGAGTCGTCCTGATCGGACATGTCCAGTCATCCCGACCATTGGAGCCATGAACAACAGATTGGACGCTACCAGCGTATGGTCACATGCCACCGGACGCGTCCGGTCGCAAGTTCATCGCTCTAGAACCTCTTTGTACTCGATCGGACGCTGTTGTCCTGCGTCCGATCCGTTTGCCGCCAGCGTCTGGTCACGTGCTGAGTGTGTTGTCGGACTAATGAACAGTGCCCTCAGTGTGTCCGGTTGATTCACATGTTCAGTGTCCGGTCGCTGCTGCTGACGCCTGCTGTTGCCGAGCCACTGATCGAAGCGTCCGGTCACTTTCTTCCAACATCCGGTCCAGCGTCCAGTCGCTTCTGTGAGCTCGTTTCCTCGTGATCTTGTGTGCGGCTTGGTTCCTATCTTCATGCTTGGACTTTGCTTGATATCTTGGGTCTTCTCTTGTGCTCCTAAGGTCTTGCTTGAGGTGTTGATCATCGGATCATCACATCGCCTTTGTCCAAGTCATGTCTTGCATCCTATTGAACTACAAAACAATCACTTGCACATTCATTATTCCAATTTGGTTGTATTGGTCAACAAACACCAAAATCTAAAGTAAATGGGCCTAGGGTCTATTTTCCTTACAGGTGTGTTTCTCCGCTCCCCTCGATGGTCCGGCTAGGGTCCGTGCCGCCTGCTCTCACCGCCCCATGATGGACGTCATCATCACGCTAGGCTTTATGTCGATTGTTGATGATGCTGTGAGCATCTCGGTTCGGCCCGAGCCATTCACGCACAGGTGGTCGGTGTGGAGCGGGCACCGGGTCAGGCCATGGTGCAGCTGCGGCCTCCTGTTCCACACCCGGCGACTATAGTGGTGAGCGGATGGAGCGGTTTGACTGGTGCACCCCCATTCCCCCCGTGGGGAGAGAGGCCGCGAGTCGGTGTCATGACGCGGAGCTCTCCGCCTGTTGGACGGCGGCGGTCTCCACCAGCGCCCGGAGGTTCCGGTGGATCGCCTGCTCCTAGGGGTCATCAGGCTTGGGAAGGCCGCGTAGAAGCATCGCCGTAGCGGCGATGTTCTGTCTAGCCCGAGCGAACTGTGGGGGATCATTTCCTCTGTCCATGATGTTGCGTTGGACCTGGCGGGCACGACCCTAGGCGCCACTCGCCGGGTTACGCGCGCATGGCGCTACGTGCTGTGCCGAGCGCACCGGCGCAGGTGGTGGCTAGCTCTGCCACCTTTGTCGTAGCTCCTCGATGTGCTCGTACACACGCGCAAGGGCCTCCACATGAGGGTATAGAGGGGTGTGAGTCTGTAGGGACTCCGCTACCATCGGCGGCTATCCCGGAGCATCCGTCATAGTGCACTCCCAGGACAGAGGGTGGCTAGGTGCCACGACGTCACCAATGCTGGAGCCGTCATATTCAATCTCGTCATCCACGAGGTTGTGGAAAGAGGCGGGGGCGTAGCCCACCATCCGTACGAATTCGTATGTGAGAGAGGGCGACATCAGCATCTTTCGGAGGCCCCACACGTACACATCCACGAGGGACGCGAGGTCGTAGGTGAACCGGTCATATGGTGGTTGCGGTGGGGACAACGGGGTCCCTCTGGAGAGTTGGTGGAATATATTAAATAGAGAGTAAAGAACAATATGTACGCTACTGACAATGGGGTTTGAGCCCTATGTGGGCTCAGAACGGAGCGCAGGTGTCTCGTCGTTGAGGTCGTCGGGTGACCTAGAGCCGACGGAGGGCGCTCCTCCTCCGACGGGCGCTGGGACAAGTGCCTCCTCACGAAGGCGAAGCACGCCGAGCTAGTCAACGATGAAGTCCAGGCTTTCGAAGAGCAAGGTCTAGGACAACTCAAAGACAGGAGGTACCCACATCCCAACAGGTGGGAGCGTGGGAAACTCCAGCGAGCCGAAGCAAATCGTATCGTTTGAGCCTGTCATGATGAAGATGGCGGAAAGGTGGGCCATCCGATGACCAAAAGCATGAACGTACGGCGTCCTCCCCACGAACGGCGTGAACTGTCGGTGTGAAAAGTGACCAATAAGTAAATATTTATCATTTTGTCGTACGTTGTGATCGGATGTGTCCTAGCACTCAATGACACAGGGTTTATACTAGTTCAGGCAACGTGCCCTACGTCCAGTTTGAGTCGATCGGTGACTTTATTCCTAAGCCTAGGTGCTCAAAGTTTGTTGTGGGGTTACAAACGAGTGGGAATAAGAAGAGGGGTGTCGAAGGTCCAGTCGGACTCTGAACCGAAGGGCCAAGAGTGACGGGAGCTCCAACGTGCGCTAAGTATTCGAACGTATGCTATGTGTAGCTTTAGAGTTCTAGAGCTATGGAGTTGTTCGAGTGCTCAGAATGTCTAAAGCTTAATAGAGAGAGTCGAAATGATCGTCTGTCCCTTTTATAGATGAATGGAACGACCTTACAAGTTTTAGGAGAGAGAGAGACCGTGTGTGTTTCCTAGTCTTGTTGCCCACGCCGTCAGATACAAGATAGTTTGTCGACATCCACAATACTGTTGATGCCCAGATGCATGTGGCAGACTCCATCGTGTTCTTCTGGTATGGCAAATGTCGACGCCTACCGTACTGTAGGACAAATGTCGGCGCCCTCAACATTGTTCGTGTTCTGATATGTCTAAAAGGTTGGAAAGCACCCTTCTGGCATGGCCTGACGGTACTATCCTACCAGGGTGCAGGGTATGGTCCTCGGTATTGCAGTTGACTTAAGCGCCCTACCTTATCTGCTCCGCCTGATTTCTTGGGTCCTCACCGAGCGGGCGTCCCTGGCCAGTCGTTCCCAGTCGGCTCCGACCGCGCCGGTCGGAGAAGAGCCGTAAGCAGATGTTCGGTGTATTCCTGGTCGGAGATGCGGGCCAGAGTCGGAAGCGAGCGTCGTTCTCTCCTTGGCTAGGCCTTCTGGTTGGAGAAGTGGGTCGAAGTCGGAAGCGAGCATCGTCCTCTCCTTGGCCAAGCCTTCCGATTGAAGAAGCGGGTCAGAGTCAGAAGCGAGCGTCATCCCCTCCTTGGCCAGGCCTTCCGGTCGGAGACTGGGTCGCCTCTTCCGGCCTGTCGTTAGGTATCTGGGCTGGCCTAGGAGTTGCGTGTTGTTTGTAATGCCGTCTGCTGGGCCGAGCTTTTGCTGGAAAGTGGGCTCATTAGGAACCCCGCGTTTATGAATACGATAACAAATGTTTTGGATCCACAACACAGCTTGTTATGGCCCGTTTGGTTCATAGCCTGGAGCAAACTTGCCTGGCCTATCGCATTCCTAGACACGGCTTGTGATGCGTTTGGCTCGAGACCTGGATATGTGCCTGAACCCAGCATCGGTGGCCTCACCCAGGCCAAGGAAAATGAGCGTCGTCTGTCTGCTCCAACCTGGTTGCCTGGGGTGATTATTGCTAGTTTGTATGAATGTGTGTAGATTTCTTTTCTGTCTTCTGTGTCCTCGCTGGTCCTCGATTAAATTAAAGGATGGCATAAAACAAAGAGGGATTTTGTTTTTCTATCTTCTGTTTCCTCACTGGTCCTCGATTAAATTAAAGGAAGGCATAAAACAAAGGCTCCGTTCGGCTGGTAGAAATCGCGGCTGGTTTTGACTGAGGCTGAATGGGCCTTCCGGCCCAGCGTCTCCAGCCGTTCGGCTGAACTACAAGTATTAGCTCGCGCCTCGTCGGTTTCCCCCTCTCGCATTCGCTCGTGCGGCTCTAGGGTTGCGCCGCTCCCACTTGTTGCTCCCGCTGCCGACGCGCTGCGTTGTTCGGCCGCACGCCCATTCCCGCTTCGTCGCCCGCCCGCCCACCGTCCTTGTCCCGTCCCCGTCCCAATCTCGCCGGATCCGCCGACGCAGTGCGTTGTTCGCCTACATCGCCGCCCGCCCACTCGCCCGTCGTCCTTGTCCCGTCCCCGTCCCCATCTCGTCGGATCCGCCAATGCGCTGCGTTGTTCGCCCGCACGCCCATTCCCACTTCGCCGCCCGCCCGCCGTCCTTGTCCCGTCCCCGTCCCCATCTCGTCGGATCCACCGACGCGGTGCGTTGTTCGCCTGCACGCCCTTTCCCGCTTCGGCGCCCGCCCGCCCGCCGTCCTTGTCCCGTCCCCCTCTCGCCGGATCCCCCTCTCGGTGCGGTCTTGCCCTACTGATGCCCAGGAATTGTTCAACCAGCACCATTCCAAGTTGCGTAATGTCATAGAAAGAACATTTGGAGCAGCGAAAGCTAAGTGGCAGATGTTGAAAGGCATACCTCACTATCAGGGGACCAAGTCAACCCAGATAATTATTGCTCTCTGTGCATTACACAACTACGTGCATGAGCTGGAGGGTCAGCACCAACCACGACGGGTTATGCAGGCGCCGGAGCTTGGCCCGTTGAGTCAAGTGGCAGCTATGGCCTTGGGAGATCCTAATGACATGGAACAAGTCCGTGAGTGGATAACATATGGGCTTGGACTCCTTGGGAAGACAATGTAAGTGAATTATTTATGGTTTGTGGATGTTATCAGTGAAGTCATGCACATTTACTTTGTCTGCGTAGTGTGCGGCTAATGAGGATACGTACACATGCAGGTGAAGGAAGTGAAGACATGGTGCGCTGGGATCAGATGAAGCTGCTTGGCTCCCACCTAGTGCCTTCCTGTACTGCTGTTGGGATCAGATTTCATAACCTTCTTGTTCTTCTTAACGGTTAGTCTGAACACTGTTTGCTTATGAAGTCTTATCCTGCTATGTATTGTGTAGGACATTCTCAGTGTTCAATTATGAGATTCTGAACTTTCCAGACAAAGAATTGCTCATGTTCTATTGGATTGTGGTGATACTTGCAATATCTGGCACCTACATTATGAAGATGATGATGATGCCGTTTGGTTTACTGTTTGAGTATCTAACTTAATTAATTTGTGGCAACTCGGAGGCATTTGAGTTGGTTACTTGATCATGTAACTTATATTTTGCATGCCTTAGTCCTTGTGCCATTGAAACTTTGATAATTGATATTGTTTGTCTAGTCTTTGCAGACGTTTGATGAAGCTATCTCTGAGTTGGACACCCTTGGGGAGGAGTCATACAAAGATAGCACTCTGATCATGCAGCTCCTCAGGTACAACTTGACCCTTTGGACCTCTGACCTCACTGTATTTTCTTCTCCTAAAATAAACCTAACCTTTTAATCTGTTGCCTGTCTACTCTTCTTATCCGGTGATAAAAATTTGTATCTGGTATGTGCTGCAGGAGGGTGCTGATGAGGGCAATGAAGCCTCCAAAGGCGATGCTGGCGAGAGGCAATAATCTTCTGAGAGGGCATGTTGTTCCAGCCCAATTGTTGTAGATGCTCTATGCTGTCAAAGCTGTGCTGTGCCATTGTACTGTTAATTATGGTGGTGTATTGAATGGCATTTGATTTGTGGAGTTGAATGATGTAGTAATGGAGCTTTTTGGTTGTAAAGAACATTTGATTTGTAGTGCAATGGCCTGGCTGCTGGTGTTTGAAATTGAGCAGCATTAAATGGTGTTTGAATTTGAACTGCATTAAATGTTGTCCGGCTGAACCTTGTGGATGGCTGATTCTGGGCACTGTGCGCGTTGGCTGGAATTCAGCTGTAATTGTGGTCAGCCGAACGGGCCAAAGAGGGATTTTGTTTTTGTGTGTTCTTTTTCGTCGTTGCTCCAACCTGGTCCTCGATTTTAATGTAAAAAATGCATTGATTTATATTATTTTGTTAGTTCATGTTACTCAAATAATATTAAATTTACGATGTGAATATGTTATATCTCTTTATTAATTTCCTTAGGCACAGGCTTCTATCTAGCTTGCCTCGTCAGACAAATTTCATTGAGCCCTTGATTAGTTCCACCCCAAAATCCAAAAAGTTGCTACAGTACCTGTCACATCGAATGTTTGCGGCCCGTGCATGGAGCATTAAATGTAGACGAAAAGAAAAACTAATTGCACAGTTTGGTGGGAAATTACGAGACGAACGTTTTAAGCCTAATTAGTCAATGTTTGGACACTATTTGTCAAATAAAAACGAAGATGCTACAGTAGTCCCAAAATCTAAATTTCACGAACTAAACAAGGCCTGAATTTTTAGGCAAGTGTCAGAGAACACTTTTTTTCCAGACAACCGTCTCCAACGGCCTTGCTCTCTGCGACCGTGGCTACCACACGCAACAAAGGTAAAACTAGCAGGTCACGGGAGCTGGGACTCGTGCACCATTATCTTATGCCACGTAGTCCAAATACTCCTCCTAACAGCGAAATTACTACTAAACGAAAAGTCGAAAACAACCTCTAAGATGCTCAGAATTGACGATTAAGCCCACACCTCTTTCCGCTCGTTATAAACCCCCACACTCACTCATTCAACAGCTCCAAGAACAGAGCACTGAAGGAGAGCGAGTGAGCTGTCCAAAGCCACCAGCCAAATCCCGCATGGCCGCCTCCACAATGCCGCACCACCTCGCGCTGCTCCTGCTCCTGTTAGCCTCGCCGGCGGCGACGCGTCTAGCATCCGCCGCGTGCGCGAGCGAGAAGTTCCCAGCGGGTCGTGCGTACGCGACGTGCGAGGACCTCCCGAAGCTGGGCGCGTCGCTGCACTGGACGTACGACGCGTCCAAGAGCTCCCTGTCCGTGGCGTTCGTGGCGGCGCCGGCGGCGCCCGGCGGGTGGGTGGCGTGGGGCCTGAACCCGACGGGCGAGGGCATGGCGCGGACACAGGCGCTGGTGGCGCTGGCGGGGTCCGGGTCCGCGGCGCCCACCGTGCGCACGTACAACATCACGGGGTACGTCCCGCTGGGGAAGGCCTCGACGCCGCTCGACTTCCCGGCCACCGACCTCGCCGCGGACGCCGCGGGCAGTGGGGGCAAGATCCGGGTGTACGGCAAGCTGCAGCTGGGCAAGGGGATGAAGGCCGTGAACCAGGTGTGGCAGGTCGGCGCGTCCTCCACGGGCGGCGCCCCCGACAAGCACGCGTTCCAGGCGGATAACCTCAGCGCCAAGAGCAAGCTCGTCCTCGCCGGCAAGGCCTCCGAGGCCCCGTCGCCAGCCCCCGCGCCCGAGGCCGGCGGCCCGGCCGCGTCGTCCGGTGGCGCCGCCGGCGACAGCGGCGCCGCGCCGTCCAAGTCGCCTAACGCTGCTGTGGTCGCGGGCGGCGTGTCCGCGCCCGCACTCCTCGTGCTCGCGCTGGTGGGTTTCTTGGCGGCGGTATGATGATGCTTGGTGGTGGCACACCATCCCCAGCGAAGGTGGCGGCGGCGTCGGCGGTGGGTAGTGGAGGGGAGGAAATATTGCGCTGTTTTTGTTCGTTTTTCAGTTTGTTTTTGGCCGTGAAATAAAAATGGTTGATGAACTCGCTGTTGAGCTGTTGTTTGGTAGGCATAGTGATTTACATTACTGTAGTGGACGTGGCATTCATCGGTTCACATGATGAGCTCTCTGTTTCTGATGAATTGCAGTACAGGCGCACTATTGCAGTACGAGTCTTTGGTACACCCATCTCATGTGGTTTAGGGGGTGTTTGGCCGAGAGACTAAGCTCAGAGCCCCCAGATTAGCAGTGACCAGCTGGGGCCTTGTTTAGATTGCAATTTTTTTGTTTAGATTACATTTAATGTTCCATACATGTGTCCAAAAATTGATGTGATAGAGAGAGAGTGAAAAAACTTAGAATTTAGAGATGATCTAAACAAGGCCTAGATACTCGAAGCAGCTTAGTTTTGCAGCAAAACGAGCTGGCGGCGCTCGGTCAGCCTTTTACCGGCGATGCAAGGAACGTCGATTAGTAGTGTAGCTGTTGCGCACATTTCCGGATGACTCCACTCCACGCTCTGTTCCCAGCCCTTTCCTATGCAGGACTGCAAGGAGATGATTAGCTCGTGGATGGGAACTGGGAAGTGAGGTCGTCATGGCAATTGAGCACCTCGGTCATCATTTCTTTGGATTGGAGAAGAGTATGATGGGGAAGAACAGCGCACTACGCCTACGCGGCGGGCCATTACAGGCGTCCAACTCTGTTATTTTCCGAACCAACCAAAGCCATGAAGCAAGAAAAGCACCAGAAAAACCAATGGAGCTCATTGAAGTTGCAGGTCCCAGAGAAAAAGGCACTGGCCAGCTATCTGGATCTTGGAAAGGGCTCCGCGCGGTAGGTGGCGGTCGACCGAGATGATTACCTGTTCCTGCTGGAGCCTTGCTGCTGCTGCTGCTGCTGCGTTCTGACGAATTTCTCATGCGGCCATGGCCATGGGTGCGTTCCTGGCGAGCACATGGCTGCCTGGGGCCGCCAACAGGTGTGTGGACGGGACGGTCCCCGCCGCGGCGGCGCGGCTCCCGGTGGAAATTACCGCGCGCCTGACCGCCTGTGCCTGTGCGCCGTGCGCGCGTATGGGCGCACATGCCGCCGCAGCGCGTGTCGGCGTCGTGGTCGTCGTCTTCTTCGCCGTCGTCAGCCAGTCTGAATCCTGTCTGTATGCTCGCGCGGTGCGCGCCAGACAGCCTTGCAGTTGCACGAACCTTAAGGTGCGCCTGTTTTTTAGCAGGTAGGGGTAGGCCTGATGGTTGACGGCTGGACGGACGTCTACGCAGGGCCGAGAGGCAGATGACTACTCCTGCTCTTCAGTCTTCAGTGGTCACAGAGAGAACGCATCGTGGGCATTTGAGACGCTGGACCAGCGAGTCACCGCCGTAGAATCCAGCTTTTGGGGTTCAACTTGTGGTCTCGCTTTTACAACCCCGTGCGTCGGATAACAAAACTTTTGTAATAAAAATATACGAATCGCCGGATAAGATAATAATACTGTGAAAATTAAATACAGACGTTAAAGTGATATTTAATTTAAAAAGTAAAGTTCGTGAAATTAACACAGTCACGGAGAGCGCAGCATCGTAAGTTTATAAACTCTAATGTATAGATCTTTCCGTGATACAGTTAAGATAATGTTTTATATCGACAGGAAGAAATATACGTGCGCCTATAAATCTAAGAATAAGCTCACAGTTTTGTTTCTGTGGTCGTTTTGTTTCTGTAGCTAAGGTGAACTGAACAGAGAGAACTCATGGTAGGCATTTGTGACGCTGGACCAGCGAGGAACGAATCACCGCTGTAGAATCCAGCTTTTGCTTTTGCAGTTCAACTTGTGGCCTAAACATCGATTATGGTCTCGCTTGTACAATCCATGACCAAACCTAAATTATGGAATTGCCTCACTAGTTTCTACCAGCTGGTGTGATTCATCCACTACGACCTAGGGATTGCGCAAAAGATAGCTTTTTACGGTACAATGTTTGTTTTGCTGAAAAGCCTGGCTAAAAAATATTATTCACTGATTTGTTGAGAGAGAAAAGCACTGTATCATAATTGTCAAGCTGATAAGTTAAGTGAACAAAGTAGACGGTCTAGATTTCAATGGTCAACAATGTACATTCTAGCTTCCACAATTTAGGGTGGATTCAAGTAAGGACCATTGAAACTTTAGTGTTTTTGGGATCGGAACTGTTTCCTCTTATAAGGTTTTTTGAAACCTTTTTTGAATGAACAGTACGAGTTTTCATTGTATTTTTAGGAGAGAATTGATCCAATTTTTAGGGAAATGCTAACATGTCTATACTAAAACTAAAAAAAAAAACACAACTAAACAAACATCTACATCTAACACGGTCAACTGAACTGGAGCTCTTCTAATGACTATGACCTGTTTGGTAGGGCCTCAGCTCCTACTAAAAGGGCTCCAGTTTGTGGAGCAGCTTCTCTGGTGAAAGTAAAGCTGTTTTGAAATAAAAGAAACAAGGTAGTTTGGTAATAATTTGTATTTGGTTTGTAAGAGCTTCTCCAATGGTGTTTAGAAAGTGACTCGTGGGATTGTTTTAATTGGCATGAGTCGAAGCATGCACCACTACAACAAACCGATGTATAGAGTGTGTCAGGAACCGACCACCAAACATGAGCCAATTCATACCAATTAAAAATAGTATTCATGAGAAAAGAAGAGAAGGAGGAAAGGTACGGAAAGCACCATTGCTCGTGCAAGTGTCCGGCTTAGGAGAATAAAATGATTTTTTATTTGATTGGCCCAAAGGAAGAGTCAACCCACCACTGGAGATTAAACGGAATCGACTCAATTGCATCCTGTCACGAACGTACATTGCCCTGGTGAGTCGCCCCACCACTGCGCATGCCCTGAGGAGCTGAGAAACGCCACTTTTATCGGTTCTCTTCTATTAAAAACGGCTATCGCTCCTCAAAGTTCCTTGCAAGAAGCCATTTTTTAGATGGATGTTTGACAAGGTTCCTTCCAATAAAACACAAGAAGCTGAAGCCAGTGCCGAAGCTCTGCCAAACATAGCCTACGATCCCTTACAAGGTAAAAGAACACAAAGCTCAATTGATAGAAAAAAATCCACAACTACAAACCAGGTAAACAAAAAGATAGCAAAGAATTGAAAGTCCTATCTTACATGAGAATAGAGCAATTACTTTCAATTACTAAAACTTAATCCCTTATATATATAGTTAATGAGAATTCAAGAAACCGAATTCTAGAGTGCATGGGATGTGTGGTGCACCGGTTTGTAAAAACTTCAACCCTTTTATATGTGGAACCCACATGATAGTGGAAAACGTTCTCTCCTTCCTCTTGTCTTTCTTGTCTCTCTTCTCTCCGCCCTCTCCCCTAGGTGCCACTAAGACCCATCTTACCTGCCTAGCTTGCTGCACGGTGGCTCCCACACTTGACCTCCGCCTGCCTGCCGTACTCGTCTTCGCAGCTCTAGATGCTGTGGCATAGTGGTGGATTGAGTTTGTCAACACAAGAAAGTTTGGTGGCGGCAATGTCCTGTCGTAGGGGAAGAAGGGGGATTGAAGCAGTCACCCCCATTTGTTTGAGGGTTTGAGAAATAAATTTAGGGAAAAAGACAAGAAAAGAGATCTGATGGACCATATTTTTTCATAGTTTTTTAGAGAAAATGGATCGATTTTCTCAATTGGGTGGAGATGCTCTTACTAGAGGCAATTTATTTGAGATCCATATTCTTGTGTAAACGCTTTAGATTTAGGTTCTCCCAACAAAATGTTTTGTGTGATGGGTGAATCAGAATCATTTTTAAAATGGGACCTGTCGGTGTTTCGAACAGCCGACTAGTAAATTTGTATATTGCACGTTTGACCTAGATGGTGTGCTAAGAGAACACGAGGATTATACTGGTTCGGGCCGAATGTCCCTACGTCTAGTTTCGGGCTGCTCGTGTTACCAGCACTGAGTTTGTAGTAGGGGGTTACAAACTGGCGAGAGAGGAAGGAGCTCCCAAGTCTCTATGGTTCGATTGCTCGATTCTTCTACTACTCGATCTATTGGTCGATGGATCTCCCTTTCTGAACGGTGCCCTGCCTTCCCTTTTATAGACCAAGGGGAGAGAACAGGATACCAGAGACCGAGAGAAGGGAAGAGGAAAAAAATAAAGAGAAATAAGGCTCATGGGAGTATGCCGTCCTCCTCTTCGCGTGGGTCCCGCTGACCCTGTAGATCGTGGTGGCAGCGGCGTGGCACCGGGGTCTTGTTGGCCACTGCAGCACACGTGCGGGTATCGTGTGCCATTCTTGTCTTCCATCCCATCCGAGCGGACGAAATGGTCAAAGGGCCCCCTGACAGAGGCCATACGAAGGGCTGGAGGTACAGTGCCAGTCAACTGACGTCGGTCGACTGACGTTGGACGCTGGTCAGGCAGGGAGTTGGTAGCATAGTGCTGGCCTGTTAATGCGGTGGGCGACGTGAGTGTCCCAGCATAGCCTGATGCGACCACCAGTCGCATCAGGACGCGCCCGAGACGTGCTCCCGGGCGTGCGCCTCCACGCCATAGTGGTTGAAGCGGTTCGAGTACCACCCCTGGGGCCACTGCTTTTGTTCGGTTGCAAATCCGACCCCGAGGGAACGAGCAAGGCAGAAATCTCGCCCTAGGGGCCGAGCGAGACTGAATCCGACCCTCGGGGGTCGGACGAGGCGGAGCCCTCCCCATGGGACCGGACAAGTCAGAGCCCGTGCCCTGGGGTCGGAGAAGTCGGAGCCCATGCCTTAGGGTTGGATGAGGTAGAAACCTCATCCTCGGAGTCGGAGCCCACGCCTTGGGGTTGGACAAGGCATAAACCTCGTCCTCGGAGTCAGAGCCCACGCCTTAGGGTCGGATGAGGCGAAAACCTCGTCCTCAGAGTGGGACGAGGCGTGGCCTAGCCCCTGGGGGTCGGATGAGGCCGCAGTTGCGTCCTTAACCATCGGATGAGCCGACGTGATGCTCATTAATCCTTTGGCTCGGATACCCAGGAATAGATATCCGACAGTAGCCCCCGAGCCTTTAGAGGAGTGAGACACTCCTGCAAACTCTTTTTGCGATCCGTCGCTTAAGGGTGCATGGGAGTACTATTCATTATTGTCGCTTAATGAAAGCTTGTATTCGCTTTGTTGCTCCTATGGCCGTTGTGCCGTGGAGGCGGGTTGTTATTGGAACTTCGGCGTTTTTTCCCTTTGTACTGCGTAGGGTAATCAGATAGGATTTATACACCTAGCCTCCATAGGGAGGACTAGCAAAGGCCACGGAGGCACGCTGAGCAGACATAGGCTCCCATGCTCCTGAGCCTACGGCCGACTAGGAGTCGGTCGGAGGCTGAGCATTTTGGTACTTATCCTTGGGGCCACAGACTCTTATCTCTTTCAGTCGGGGTGTTCGCCTGTGTACGTTCCGACTACAGCCAGTACGGCCGATCGGTTCCCTAAGTGGGGATTGGGCGGCCCGAGCCCTCGAGCCTCTAGGGGTCGGTCGGGGTCGGTCGCCTAGTTTCTTGCATCACTCTATCCATGGTTTCCACAACCGAAGGTGACTCATCGTATATTTACGACCGCGTGTTCTATCTCTTTGCGATGCCAAGCCCCTGAGCCCCCGTGCATAGCAGGGGTCCAGTCGGGGGTCGGTTCATCTTGTGATCATCATCCCTCATGCGTCCATTTGCTAGAATAGAGGGGTTGAGTCGTGTCATGCTTTCCTCGCTGGACGAAGCACTGTGCTCGGTGAGTTGTTAACGGGCTTGTTCGAGTGGAGCCCCGGCATCCCCTTCGTGGGGGCCCATTTTGAGATCAGCTGGTGACTGACTCCAGATTCTTGGTGGCCAGTCCATATAGTTCTCAGATCCATTCGACCGATCTGAGGGCTCGATGCCTTTCTTTGGGGAAATCCCATGGAGCTTGCATTCTCCAAGACTCGAAACTAGGGTCGGGATGCCCGTGGTGCTTCGCGCGCCTCAGGTACTAGCCTCTAGCGGGCCAGTCCTTAACCTCCCCTCACTCTAGGGTGCCCTAAAGAGGAAGTGATCCCAACGGTGGGCCAACCTTTGAACTCCTTGGTGTTAATGGGCCGTGGGAGCGTTTTCAGCTCCATATCTCACTTACCTACGGCGTCCCATAGCCTTTGAAGGCAAATCATCGCCCGGCGGATCCTTCATGGGGAAGATTTTGATAGGCATGTGCTCGTCTCTTGAGGTAGCGATGCGACTTATAAACGGAGCTGTTTCTCCCTAGCCTCTGTACGCACAGCAGTATCCTTGCCCCTCTAGTCTTTCTGCCTTTCGCTCTCAAGTTCTGGCCTTCGCTCCCCTATTTCTGCTCCACCACCGGCGAAGTTCTCGCTCTCCAGCCCTACGCCACCACTGGATCTTCTGCATCGCCATCCCTGTTCCTCGATGGAGCTGTGGCTTCACTTTGATGTTCTCCACGTGCGCATGGAGGGTCTAGTTAAGAAGGGCCTTCTCCATGTGAGGACCATGGTGATGGAGTGGATCGTACCTGGTGGTGAGGATGCACCGTCATCGCCCAATGGCTACGTCATCTCCTTCATCCCCTTCCACGTGCGTGGGTTCATGACTCCTCCCCACCGATTCCTCTAAGGGCTGCTACACTACTGTGGGCTTGAGATGCAGCATCTCGGCCTTCGTCGTGCTGTGCGAGGGGTATCTAGGGATCGAGCCCCACTTTGAGCTATGGAAGTACTTCTTCACCATCGAGCTATAGAAGAAGGAGAGGAAGAAGCCAGACCTGGCAGTGCCGATGGGATGTGCGAGCATCTGTCTTTGAGGCAACCAGTCATCGGAGTACATGTCCATCCCATTATCAAAGTCCAACAAGGGGTGCATAAGCTCTGGTTCTACCTAAGGAACGACATCGATGCCCCCCCTACCGATCTTCACCAACCACCTGATCGAGGAGGCGCTGAACACGTGGAGGTACGAGCCCATCATGAAGGAGCAGAAGAGGCTCGGTGATCTTCTCAAAGCCATAGCTACTCTAAAGGTTCGTGGTCTTCGTAGGACCGGTGTTGTCGAAGCGTACCACGATAGGAGGCTAGCGCCGCTGATGGCGCGTGCTCTTCTGATGTACAAGATGACATCAGATTCCGTACCCAAAGGGACGGTGATGGTCATCGGTGAGGCCCTCAGCGTTGGTGAAATGGCACAACGCATCAAGGAGGCGATGGAGTGCCTGGTAGATCCATCGATGGATCTCGCCTCGGTGTACCCGGTCCCGGGGCATGCCGCGATGTGTCTGGACGCGGGTTTCATCAAACTGGTAAGCCTTCTTCGAGTTTCTTTCCTTAGCTGACCCTCCTCTATTCTCAGATTCTAAGCGCCGAGATTTGCAGCCTGGCCTCTTCGCCCGTGAGTCCAACCCACCACTGCTAGAAGACGCGGCTAGGAGGGCAGTGAACCATGTTGTGGCTGAGGTGATGAAGGTGAAGAAGGAGTGGAAGAAGGTGAAGAAGGAGCGAGCGAAGCTACAGCGTGGAAAGCGCCAGCAAGGCTCCAAGGAGAGAGACGACGATGAGGAGGAGGACGAGTCCGACCCCAACATCCCATGGGGTGCGCTTGCACGCTAGGATGAGTAGGCTAACGTGGGGTAGGCCAACATGACCCTGATTCCACAGCATGCCCCGACGCAAACTAAAGAGGATGTGCCTCCAAGATTGGTGGGGGAGGATGCACCCGTAAGGTCGGTGGAGCAAGTCCGCCTTACTCTGACCGACCCCGCTAGGGTGACCTCGATTACGCAGCAAGCCCCAGCGCAAACCAAAGAGGAGGCGCCTCCATGATCGGTGGGGGAGGACGTGCCCCTGAGGTCAGAGGAGCAAGTCCGCCCTGCTCCGACTGATCCCACCGGTGGATCGAAGCGGCCAACTGCCGACATGGTGGAGTTGACGTCGAGCGATCAGCCCCTGAAATGTTCTCGGACAATGGTGTCGAGGTGAGTTAACAACTTCTTCACCCTTTCATTGCGTTCTCGGATTTATCATGTGACGTTGGTGCTTTCTGTAGGACCGACCCTAGCAACCTCCTGGCATTGGCGCCGTAGAAGATCTTGGCACGTTGGAGGCGGAGGTGCCAATTGTGCCAAATGAGGCGCTCATGGAATCGGTGCCCGCACGCGGTCGACGTGCCCAAGGTGGGTCAGACGCGGTGATGGCTTGGACTTTGGAGCCCAAGCTACTAGCCTCATCTACCATCAGAGGGTCCGCTCCTGAGGGAGCATCCGTGACGGAGGAGGTACCGTCGACTCCTGTTTGGCTGACCCTGACGGTTGCGACGGTCGACCCCTTGGTTGGGGTCGAGCCCTCCCGAACCCTTGTTTGGCTGGGCAATGATTCGCTCACGTGGGGAAGAAACTGGCTCCATTGGGCCTAGTGGCTGGACCTGAGTGACTCGGTGTTCACCCTCAACGACTCGACGGAGGTGAAGGATTGGACGAGCATGTGCTCGGGACTTGAGTCCGCAGTCCGCTCTCTGATCGACGCATTGGGGGTGTTGAAGGATTACGTCGCCCCGGCCAGCCAGGTTTGTTGTGTCTTCAGTTTTCTACTTTTGAGCACTGTTTATATAATTCTAACATGATTTTTTTGTAGTCCCTTGTGATGCGCAGCTGAGAGAAGTCCCTATTCCTCTGTCGTGAGAGGGAGGTCTAGGGCTTGCTGCTGAAGTGCCACGGCTATAGGAGGAGGTGGTGAGTGAAAGGTCCTAATGGCTAGAGGGGGGTGAATAGCCTAATAAAATTTCTACAACAACACTTAACAAAATGGTTAGACAATTATGAGGCGAAGCAAGTGTTACGCTAGCCTACTCAAAATGCAAGCCACCTACCACAATTCTAGTTTAGATAGTGTCAATTCACACAAGAGCAATGACACTAACCTATGTTAGTGTGCTCTCAAAGGCTAACTAAAGAGCCACACCAACCAAGCATGCAAGCTCTCACAACTAGCTACACTAAAGAGCTTGTCAACTAGTTTGTGGTAAAGTAAAGAGAGTGATCAAGAGGGTTATACCACCGTGTAGATGAAGAACCAATCAATCACAAAGATGAATAACAATGAAGACCAATCACCTCAGAATCAATAATGAACACAATGATTTTTACCGAGGTTCACTTGCTTGCCGGCAAGCTAGTCCTCGTTGTGGTGATTCACTCACTTGGAGGTTCATGCGCTAATTGGCATCACACGCCAAACCCTCAATAGGGTGCTGCACAACCAACATAAGATGAGGATCACACAAGCCACGAGCAATCCACTAGAGTACCTTTTGGCGCTCCGCCAGGGAAAGGTCAAGAACCCCTCACAATTACCACGATCGAAGCCGGAGACAATCACCACCCTCCACTCAACGATCCTCGCTGCTCCAAGCCGTCTAGGTGGCGGCAACCACCAAGAGTAACAAGCGAAATCCGCAGTAAAACACGAACACCAAGTGCCTCTGGATGCAAACACTCAAGCAATGCACTTGGATCACTCCCAATCTCACTATGATGATGAATCAATGATGGATATGAGTGGGAGGACTTTGACTAGGCTCACAAGGTTGCTATGTTAATGAAAATGGCCAAAGATGTGAGCCATAGCTGGACATGGGGCTTAAATACAAGCTCCCATGAAATAGAGCCGTTGTACCCCTTCACTGGGCACACTACGCTCTGACCGGACGCTCCGGTCAAACTGACCGGACCCTGGACTCAATGTCCGGTCCACTGATGGATGCCACATGTCACTGGCTTCAAATGCTGTTCGTCAGATTTCAATGGCTATGAAGCTGACCGGACGCTTCGGCAAAACTTCCGGTTGAGTACAGTAAGGGTCGAAAACTGGTTTTCCTCGACCGGACGTGTTCGGTCCACCTCAACCGGACACATCCCAGCATCCGGTGGTAAACCCTAGCCTTTGTACCGCCAGTCAACGTGACCGGACACAGGCAGTCAGCGTCCGGTGCTTTTGGATCCAACGTCCGATCACTTGACCGATGCTGGCATCTCCTCCATTCTCTTCACCCTTGCTCAAGTGTGCTAACCACAAAGTGTATCACCTTGTGCACATGTGTTAGCATATTTTCTCAAACATTTTCAAGGATGTTAGCACTCCACTAGGTACTAAATGCATATGCAATGAGTTAGAGCATCTAGTGGCACTTTGATAACCGCATTCCGATACGAGTTTCACCCCTCTTAATAGTGCGGCTATCAAACCTAAATGTGATCATACTCTCTAAGTGTCTTGATCACCAAAACAAAATAGCTCCTATGGATTATACCTTTGCCTTGAGCATTTTGTTTTTCTCTTTCTTCTTTTCAAGTTTAAGCCCTTGATCATCGCATGTCATCACCATTGTCATGTTATGATCTTCATTGGCTTCTCTACTTGAAGTGTGCTACCTATCTCATGATCACTTGATAAACTAGGTTAGCACTTAGGGTTTCATCAATTCACCAAAACCAAACTAGAGCTTTCAATCTCCCCCTTTTTGGTAATTGATGACAACCCTTATACAAAGATATAAATTGAAATTCAATTGAATCCATGTTGCTTGCCCAAGCATAATTACCATGTGTAAAAGGATATGGACAAGTTTCATGAACCCCAAATGGTAGCAATTGCTCCCCCTACATATGTGCTAAGAGTTTGGATTGAAGCTTGCACATATGCTTAGATAGGAAATATAGGAGTCAATGTCTACCAAATGATGCTAAGGTATAAAAAATGGACCTTTGAAGCGTGATACCAATCGGAGTGCACCAATATATCATCCTTAGCACCATTGTTAGCTTAATACCACTTGGAAACATACTTTTAGAAAGATACCACTTGTAAAGACTTACTTGGAAATAAAAGTTATCTAGTGATTTCATTTCATCATTCAATCTTACAACTAGCATATATCACACAAGCATGGATATTTTGAATTTTAGAACTTGTGCCATGCAAGCAAACATATGAAATGCATATTCAAATGCATCATACAAGTTCATGAGCTTGCTCCCCCTACTTGTGTGCTCAAAATTTTAGTTGATCTCTTTCCTTTTTCATAACTCTCCCCCTATGTCATATGTCAAGAGATATCTATGTTTCTTTCCCTTTTTCACTATCTTTGTTTCTCTCCCCCACATCTTTGTTTCTCTCCCCCTTTGTAATCAATGACCACAAAGGTTCTAAATATAGATAGTATTACTTGTAGGGTCAAGATTATTAATGTCAATCAATGGGGTGAGGATCATTTTCCCAAATTTGGTCCAATCTAGATTGTTTGCCAAAGATATTTAACTCGGTTTGATCCAAGGACAAGCTTCTTCACACCTCCAAATAAGGGTTATCTTGTACCATGTTGAGTTAAACACTTAGAGCTCATTTTCTAGATTAAACACTAGGTTTACAAGCCCATAAACATGTCATATGCTATCACTAGATCAAATCAAGCATAGAAGCAATAGTGATACCATATAAACACCAAATTCATTTGATTTTCATGAATGAGCCTAATAAAATAGAACCACTTGAAAGGTCCTAATAAGATTGAAAATATGACTAGATGCACTAAACATGTCCTTAGCAAGGATGTATGCCATGCCAATCAACTTTTACCTTGGATTGCTCGAAGGAGAGGCATATCATATGAATGGGGGTGCATCAACACATATTTGAAAAATCTAATATGTTCAACTCATTTCTTAGCTTGCAAAACCTTTTCTCATCCAATGGCTTGGTGAATATGTCGGCAAGTTGATCTTCGGTACCTACACTCTCAATGCAAATGTCCCCTTTTTGTTGGTGATCTCTTATGAAATGGTGGCGGACATCAATGTGCTTTGTTCTTGCATGTTGCACCGGATTGTTGGTTAACTTGATTGCACTCTCATTGTCACATAGCAATGGCACTTTCTTGAACTTGATTCCAAAATCACTCAAAGTGACCGTCATCCAAAGTACTTGTGCACAACAACTACCGGCGGATATGTATTTAGCTTCGACGGTTGATAATGCAACACTATTTTGCTTTTATGATGACCATGAAACAAGTGATCTTCCCAACAATTGACATGTGCCCGATGTGCTCTTTCTTTCAACCTTGCATCCCGCATAATTCGAGTCGGAGTAACCAACTGGCTCAAACTTTGCTCCTTTGGGATACCACAAACCAACATTTGGTGTATGCTTTAAGTACCTCAATATCCTCTTTGTAGCCTTCAAATGACTTTCTCTTGGTGAGGCTTGAAATCTTGCACACATGCATACACTAAACATGACATCCGACCTTGATGCGGTCACATAGAGTAGGCTTCCAATCATAGACCGATACAACTTTTGATCCACCATGTTTCCACTTGCATCACTATCTAAGTTGCCATTAGTTCCCATTGATGTGCTAATGACTTTGCTATCAATCATGCCAAACTTCTTGATCATGTCCTTGATGTACTTGCCTTGACTCACAAAAGTTCCATTCTTCAATTGCTTGATTTAAAGACCAAGGAAGTAACTCAACTCTCCAATCATGGACATCTCAAACTCATTATCCATCATCTTTCCAAACTCATCACAAAAATCTTGATTTATTGATCCAAATATGATGTCATCTACATAGATTTGCAATACAAATAGATCTTTTCCAATCTTCTTGATGAAAAGAGTGGTGTCAACCTTGCCCATTATGAACCCTTTAGAGAGGAGGAAGTCCCTCAATCTCTCATACCATGCTCTAGGTGCTTGTTTCAAGCCATACAATGCCTTCTTCAACTTGTACACATGGTTGGGCTTCTTGTCATCTTCAAAACTGGGAGGTTGCTCAACATATACTTCTTCATTGATATAACCATTTAGAAATGCACTCTTGACATCCATTTGATAGAGCTTGATGTTGTGGGCATAAGCATAGGCTAACAAGATTCTTATTGCTTCCAATCTAGCAACCGGGGCATATGTTTCTCCAAAGTCAAGACCTTCAACTTGTGTATAGCCTTGTGCTACCAATCTTGCTTTGTTCCTTACTACTATCCCTTCTTGATCTTGCTTGTTTCTAAAGACCCATTTAGTTCCAATCACATTGTGTCCCTTTGGTCTTTCTACCAATTTCCACACTTGATTTCTTGTGAAGTTATTCAATTCTTCATGCATAGCATTCACCCAATCAACATCCTTCAAGGCTTCATCTATCTTCTTTGGTTCAATGGATGACACAAATGAGAAGTGTTCACAAAATGATGCCAATTTTGATCTTGTTTGTACACCTCTTGAAATATCACCAATGATTGTATCCAAAGGATGATCTCTTGCAATACTTGTTGGTTGGAGCAATGGAACTTGATTGCTTGCACTTGCTAGATCATTGGGTTGAGACGATGTACTAGCCACTTGATCTTGATCAATATCATGCACTGATCATGAGAGTCACTTACACTAGCTTGATTTGTATCATCTTGCACATTTGAGTTAGTGAGCACTTGCACTTGATCATCTTCATCATCATTCACTTGCCTAGGCCTTAATTCACCAATATTTATATTCTTCATGGCATTTGAAAGTTGAATGCCTCTAACATCTTCTAAGTTCTCATTTTCTACTTGTGAACCCTTGGTTTTATCAAATTCAACATCATGAACTTCCTCAAGAGTACCACTATCCAAATTCCAAACTCTATATGCTTTGCTTGTAGTGGAGTAACCAAGTAGGAATCCTTCATCACATTTCTTGTAAAACTTGCCCAATCTAGTGCCTTTCTTCAAGATATAGCATTTGCAACCAAAGACCTAAAAGTATGCAATGTTGGGCTTTCTACCATTCAAGAGCTCATATGGTGTCTTCTCTTTCAATCGGTGACAATAGAGGCGGTTGCTACAATAGCAAACCGTGTTGATAGCTTCGGCCCAAAAAGATTGACTCACATTATACTCACTAAGCATAGACCTTGTCATATTAATGAGTGTTCTATTCTTTCTCTCAACAAGGCTATTTGATTAAGGTGTGTACTTGGCCGAGAATTGATGTCTAATTCTAAATTCATCACATAACTCATCAATTCTAGTATTCTTGAACTCACTACCATTATCACTTCTAACTCTCTTGATGGTTGTTTCAAACTCATTGTGAATGCCCTTGACAAATGATTTGAATGTTGCAAACACATCACTTTTGTCCATTAGAAAGAATACCCATGTGTATCTAGTGTAGTCATCCACTATCACAAAGCCATATTTATTTCCACCAATGCTAGTGTATTGAGTTGGCCCAAACAAATCCATGTGCAATAACTCAAATGCTTTACTAGTGCTCATCATGCTTTTCTTAGGATGGGTGTTTCCATTTTGTTTGCCAGCTTGACAAGAGCTACAAAGCTTATCCTTTTCAAACACAACATCTTTCAAGCCTTTAACTAAGTCATGCTTAATTAATCTATTCAATTGTTTCATTCCAACATGACCAAGCCTTATATGCCATAACCAACCCATGCTAGACTTAGTGAACAAGCATGTGGACAATCTAGCTTCACTAGCATTGAAATCAACTAAGTATAGATTCTCATATCTAAAGCCTTTAAAGATCAAGTTAGAGCTATCTACACTTATGATCTC
Source organism: Miscanthus floridulus (assembly GCF_019320115.1). Taxonomy (NCBI): domain Eukaryota; kingdom Viridiplantae; phylum Streptophyta; class Magnoliopsida; order Poales; family Poaceae; genus Miscanthus; species Miscanthus floridulus. The sequence continues at coordinate 88,252,341 of NC_089587.1, forward strand.
TACATCATCTACTCCAAATATGCATTTGAATCCAAGATCACATAATTGAGCCATGGATAGCAAGTTGAAATTTAAGCTCTCTACTAGCAATACATTGGATATGCTCAAGTCATTGGATATTGCAATCTTACCAAGCCCTTTGATCTTGCCTTTGCCATTGTCACCAAATGTGATACTATCATAACCATCATTGCCATTGGTGTTGATTGAGATGAACATTCTTGCATCACCGGTCATGTGTTGAGTGCACCCACTATCAAGAACCCAATGCCTTCCTCTGGCTTTGTAATTGACCTACAAAAGAAGATCAATTCCTTTTAGGTACCCAAACTTGCTTGGGTCCTTGAAGGTTAGTAACCAAGCTCTTTGGCACCCAAATGACTTTCTTCTTTAAGCCCATCCATGGTTTGCCAATGAACTTAGCCTTCACATCATTTGTACCCTTAACAAGCATATAGGAAGAATTAAGCTTAATGGAGGATACATTAGCATTTTTGCTTTTGTTGGTGCATTCATGCTCTCTATGACCAACTTGCTTGCAACTAGTGCAAAACCAATCATTATTCTTCACAAAACTTATCTTGTGAGGAGCAAAGGCCGCCTTGCCTTTCTTAGGGTTATAGCCCAATCCCTCTTTGTAGAGAGAAGCTCTTTGGCTACCCAAGCACATAAGCAAGCGGTCCTCACCTCCATAAGCCTTAGCTAAGGTGTGAGTGAGCTTAGTGACCTTCTTCTTGAGGTTCTCATTCTCAACCACTAGTGAGGCATCACAAGTGAGACCATCACTACTAGATGAGGTAGAAGTGGAAGTGCTACAAGAAGGGTTAGTAGTAGCAATGATGATAGGCATAGATAGTGATTCATCAATTATATCACAAGTTAAACCTACATTGTAAGTTTCAACATCCTTCCTTTTATTTTGCTCATCAAGCAAAGTGGAATGAGCCTTTTCAAGCTTTTTGTGAGCTTTGCCAAGCTTCTCATTGGCTTCCTCTAGCCTCTCATGAGATGCATTGAGCTCATCAAAGGCTTGCTTAAGGGCTTTTAGTTCCTTACGCAAGCTTTTGCATTCCCTTCTCTTGATATCAAAGTGTTCTCTAGCATCTTCTAGCATGTCAATTAATTCATCTTTAGTAGGTTCATCATCATCACTATCGCTATCATTTTCATTTTCATGTTCATTATCATCAACATGTTCTTCATCACTTTCATCATCGCAAGATTGTACCTTAGTGGCCTTAGCAATGAAGCATGATGAAGATTCAAAGAGAGAAGGCTTCTCATTGATGGCAATGCTTGCAAGAACCTTCTTCTTGGTGGTCTTGTGATCATCACTATCATCATCATCATCACTTGAGGAGTCATCACTATCCCAAGTGACTACATATGAACCACCCTTCTTCTTGAAGGCCATCTTGTCCTTCTTCTCTTTCTTTTCCTTCTTGTTCTTCTTGTTGTTATCATCATTGTCACTATTGTATGGGCATTGAGCAATAAGATGATCTTTGCTTCCACACTTGAAGCACCTTCTTGACTCTTCTTTGTTCTTGGATGAAGACTTCTTTCTTCTAGCACGGTAGCCCTTCTTCGCTATGAATTTGCCAAATCTCTTGGCAAATAGAGCCATCTTCTCATCATCATCATCAGCCTAAGATTCATCTTCTTCACTTGAAGTTTCTTGCTTTGCTTTGCCCTTGGATGATGTGGCTTTGAATGCCACGCTTTTATTCTTCTCATCCTTCTTCTCCTTCTTTTCTTCCTTCTCATCATCATCTCAATAGGTATCATCGGTCATTATATCTCCTAATACTTGATTTGGTGTCATGGTGTCCAAACCGCTTCTCACTAGAATGGTGACCAATGTACCAAATCTTGAAGGCAAGCATCTCAAGAACTTGTGGGAGAAGTCCTTGTCCTTCACCTCTTCTCCAAGTGCTTTGAGATCATTGATAAGCACTTGAAGCCTATGGAACATCTCCGACACACTCTCATCATCCTTCATCTTGAAGCTTGCAAACTTCTCTTTGAGAATGTATGCCTTTGCACCCTTCACGGCTTGAGTGCCCTCAAATGATTCTTCCAACTTCTTCCAAGCTTCATGTACCATCTCAATATTCTTGATTTGCTCAAATGTTCTTTCATCAATTGCATCATGAATGGCACTTAGAGCAATGCCATTGTTTTGGAGAAGCACTTCTTCAACAGCGGTGGGATTCTCTAGATCACCAATCTCAATTTTGGTTTCTACCACCTTCCACACCTTTCTATTGATTGACTTGATATGTGTGGTCATCTTTGACTTTCAATAAGGATAATTTGTGCCATCAAATTGGGGTGGCTTCTTGGTGTTGTTGATTTGAGCTATTTTAACACCGAATATTGTTAAGCCTCAAATAATGGTGACCTCGGCTCCGATACCACTTGAAAGGTCCTAATGGCTAGAGGGGGGGTGAATAGCCTAATAAAATTTCTACAACAACACTTAACAAAATGGTTAGACAATTATGAGGTGAAGCAAGTGTTGCACTAGCCTACTCAAAATGCAAGCCACCTACCACAATTCTAGTTTAGATAGTGTCAATTCACACAAGAGCAATGACACTAACCTATGTTAGTGTGCTCTCAAAGGCTATCTAAAGAGCCACACCAACAAAGCATGCAAGCTCTCACAACTAGCTACACTAAAGAGCTTGTCAACTAGTTTACGGTAAAGTAAAGAGAGTGATCAAGAGGGTTATACCACCATATAGATGAAGAACCAATCAATCACAAAGATGAATAACAATGAAGACCAATCACCTCGGAATCAATAATGAACGTAATGATTTTTACCGAGGTTCACTTGCTTATCGGCAAGCTAGTCCTCGTTGTGGTGATTCACTCACTTGGAGGTTCACGCGCTAATTGGCATCACACGCCAAACCCTCAATAGGGTGCCGCACAACCAACGCAAGATGAGGATCACACAAGCCACGAGCAATCTACTAGAGTATCTTTTGGCGCTCTATTGGGGAAAGGTCAAGAACCCCTCACAATCACCATAATCGGAGCCGGAGACAATCACCACCCTCCGCTCAACGATCCTCGCTGCTCCAAGCCGTCTAGGTGGTGGCAACCACCAAGAGTAACAAGCGAAATCCACAGCAAAACATGAACACCAAGTGCCTCTAGATGTAAACACTCAAGCAATACACTTGAATCACTCCCAATCTCACTATGATGATGAATCAATGATGGATATGAGTGGGAGGACTTTGGCTAGGCTCACAAGGTTGCTATGTCAATGAAAATGGCCAAAGATGTGAGCCATAGCTGGCCATGGGGCTTAAATAGAAGCTCCCCACAAAATAGAGCCGTTGTACCCCTTCACTAGGCACACTACGCTCTGACCGGACGCTCCGGTCAAACTGACCGGACCCTGGACTCAGCATCCGGTCCACTAATGGATGCCACGTGTCACTGGCTTCAAATACTGTTTGTCAGATTTCAACAGCTATGAAGCTGACCGGACGCTTCAGCAAAACTGACCGGACGCTGGAGCCTCAACGTCCGGTCGAGTATAGTAAGGGTCGAAAACCGGTTTTCCTTGACCGGACACAGCCCAGCGTCTGGTGGTAAACCCTAGCCTCTGTACCGCCAGTCAACGTGACCGGACGCAGGCAGTCAGCGTCCGGTGCTTTTGGATCCAGCGTCTAGTCACTTGACCGATGCTGGCATCTCCTCCATTCTCTTCACCCTTGCTCGAGTGTGCTAACCACAAAGTGTATCACCTTGTGCACATGTGTTAACATATTTTCTCAAACATTTTTGAGGATGTTAGCACTTCACTAGATACTAAATGCATATGCAATGAGTTAGAGCATCTAGTGGCACTTTGATAATCGCATTCCAATACGAGTTTCACCCCTATTAATAGTGCGGCTATCAAACCTAAATGTGATCACACTCTCTAAGTGTCTTGATCATCAAAACAAAATAGCTCCTATGGATTATACCTTTGCCTTGAGCATTTTATTTTTCTCTTTCTTCTTTTCAAGTTTAAGCCCTTGATCATCGCCATGTCATCACCATTGTCATGTTATGATCTTCATTGGCTTCTCTACTTGAAGTGTGCTACCTATCTCATGATCACTTGATAAACTAGGTTAGCACTTAGGGTTTCATCAATTCACCAAAACTAAACTAGAGCTTTTAGTGAGCCTCCAGACCAAGGAACGGGAAGCCTGAGGCCGAGGACAAGCTCAAGGCTATGGTCCCTCGGCACCTAGCTACACTGACACCGAGCTGGACGAAATTGAGAAGGAAGCGGCTCCCCCGGCGCAGGACTTGGCAGAGAAGGTCGGAGAAGAAATCCTGCCCAAGGGTGTTTAGTTAGATAGCTAAGTCCGACGTCGATTTTTTTGTAAAGACTTTTATTATGGCCGGAAATGTTGTTTGGCCTTTCTATATATATATAAAGTTTGTTGCGATCTGACCCTTGTTTTATGTTAAGGCATTAGAAACTTAAGTTGCGAGCGACTAAGTAATGATCACGCTGGTGAGCAAGTGATGCTATAGCCGTTGGGGCATAGGCTTTTTGCATTCCGACCAGTTTTACTCATCGTTAGTTTTCGGCAAGTCTTATTTCAAGGTCTTGTCATAAAAAAGAAGGGTCAGATGGGAAAATATTTCTGAGTATATGTACTCATATCTACCCCCGAGTAAAACCTGACCCTAGGTAGTTGCCGAGGTCAGGTGTTACTAAAGACCAATGATATCAGAAGCGAACCCGTTAGGAGGTAACATTTTTTGGTTTTTGCAGAAACATTACTTAGTTTGATAAGCATATTGGAAGCTTTGGAATGGGAAGACTAAGGGTAAAAGCGACGTAGCTACTCGATGTTCCAAGCGTTGGTGATGGCTTTTGCTGTCATCAGTCTTGAGCTTGTAGGTGTTGGGTTAGAGTACTTCTGCGATGATGTACGGTCCTTCCCACAGCGTCGAAAGCTTGTGGTGATTTTTGTTGCTCTAGATGCGGTGAAGGACTAAATCACCTACACCGAAGGCGTGACCCCGCACACGTTGTCTATGGTACCGTCGTAGCGCCTGTTGGTATTTGCTTGAATGAAGCAGGGCGATGTCACGTGCTTCGTCAAGCAGGTCCATGGCGTCTTCTAAAGATGCTTCATTTCCATGCTCGTTGTAGGCCTTGACCCTTGGCGCTCCATAGTCGAGGTCGGTCGGGAGGATGGCTTCAGAGACGTAGACCATGAAAAATGATGTGTAACTGGTTTCCCAGCTGCTGGATGTCCTTAGGCTCTATAGTACCGAGGGGAGCTCCGTGACCTACCGTCTGCCGGCTTTGTTGAGCCGGTTGAAGATCCTAGGCTTGAGGCCTTGGAGGACCATGTTGTTCGCGCGTTGTAACACCTCGGTGTTAAGCATGCATTAACATTCCTCACATGAGCATAATCATCATTTCATTATGCATAAGCAGCATCTATGCATTCCATTCTAAAGAAAGGAAGTGTCATTTCATGTGGTGCTGAAATTAAATTGAAATTTGTTATGTTTAAACTATTTAAAATGCCATGCTCATGTTTGGGTGATATGATTTCTTGGTTTGATCACTAAGATAGCTTATAAATATTTAGGATGCAATTTGGAGCAAAGTTTATATTTAAATTTTTGCCAAATTTTGCTTTTAAAAATAATTCTTCAAAATTAGGGTTTTGAATTAATATTGATTTTTATTTTGTAATTCAAAATCTATTTGGAATTTGACTTTGGTCATAAAAGCAAAGTGGTAGAGAATAAATTTTTGAGCAACTTTTATTTTTGGGCCAAAGTTTGAAACTACTTTGAAATTTCTCAAAATTTGCATTGAATGAAATAGGAATAGAAAATAATTTGAAAAATCGCATTTCACCTTAGTGGGCCTCGCGCCTCGCTTCCCGGCCTAGTCCGCAAGCCGGCCCGGCTTGCCCCGCACCACGCCCGGCCTGCCTCCGTGCCGCGCCGCCGTTCGTTCGCCTACATCGACACCCCGACCGGCGCCAGAGCGCGCACACCGTGTGGCGGCCATGCGCCGACGAGCACGCCGCGCGGCACCACCGGCCTACGCCGTTCCGACCGGCCCACCCCGCCTTCAAGACCGCTGTCCGAGCCTCCCTCTCCTTTCTCACACATTCTCCTAGTTTACTCTCTCGTGCCAGCTGCAGAGCAAGCGCTCACCTCTGCCACCGCCACGCTGCCTCGTCGGAGTAGCCGTCCCGGCCACGCCCAACCACCGGAGCTCGCTACGTCTTCACCACGCCTTCGCCCCAGCCTCGCGCAGCTTTTGCTCATCTCCTTTCGACGTGGTAAGGCTCGAGCCGGCCGCTATTGCTCACTAGAGCACGGCCGTTCTCACTGGAGCAGCATGGCTCTGTGGTCCTCCCCTTTTCGCTCCCTTCCTTCTTCCGATTTCGCGCGCTTTAGCACCGCCTTGCCCTTGCGAACCTCGTGCGCGCCTCCCCGTGCCTTGCTGTGGTCGGGAAGTGCCCGCACGCGGGCATGCCGCACCGCCTTGTCGTCATGCGTGCCGGCGAGCTCACTTTTGAGCTCCTCCAGTGCCCGCTCTTGACGCATCGTGTCTGCCTCGTCGCGAGAAGCCGCTGGTGGTGACCTCACCGCCAGCAAGCTCACCGACGGCGAAAGCCGGCCGGTCAACGACGGCCCCTGCCTCGGCTCCGGCTGACGCGTGGGCCTAGCTTGACCACGGGTCCCGCGTGGCAGCACCTCTAGGTGCACTGCACCGGGTGCACCTAGCAGATTAGGGTTCAGTGGAATTTCAGTTTTAAAGAAAATGATTTCAAAAATTGATTAAAAAGCTTGTAAAATGTCTAGCTCGAGTTATGTTGCTCCAAAATTTATGAAACAAATTTTGTTGTGTTCCTTGTCACCAGATCTACATGATAAAAATATTGCATGTCATTTTTGAGATACTTTAACGTAGAGCTTTATTTAATTCTTGATATTGCTGATATCTTGTGAAATGTTTAGTAAATCCTATATGTATCAGAAAAATATGATTCCAATTTGGTTGATCTATTCTTGAGATGTACTTTCTGTGAAAAATATATGTCATGCATGTTATGTGGAAAAAAATATGGCTAGGTATGTTATGTGTATTAATTGCTGATTTCTTGTAAAATTGCTAGGGCTAAAAATATGATTAATACATGTAGGTGAAACTTTTTGTACAGTGATTGTATGCTATGTAGATCATGGGAAAAATACCAAATCTGTTGTTTGACACTTTTCGTAGTACAAAGTATTTTCATGCTCAATTATCCACCATAGCTTGTCATTTTTGTGTAGGCTGTTATACTTATCTAAATGCCATGAAAATTTTATGGTATCCTACTTAAAGTAGTACTATGCTACTATAATTTTCTCAGATTTTAATGAGTAACAGAAATATATGTTGCAGTTGTAGCCCTAGTTTAAAATGAAATAAACAAATCTTGTTTAATGCATGATTAGTTAATAATGTTTGCTTTGGTGTATCTTTGAAGCATCTTAGATTGCTATGGTGACTTAGCATGTTATTACAGTGGTTGTAGTAGTAGTATAGTGGTACATGTTCTTAGATGATGTTGGCTACCTTGTAGGAGGGCTTTACTTCTACAATGTCCAATAAAGTTAAACATGTTCATCTGCATTTCATGCATCATGATCATTACATGTCATCTCTTTGTTGCACCTATGCATTAGCACTCATACATCTACATCATACAGGATGGCAGGAGGAGTTGCTAGCAGTAGTTCAGGAAGAGCAGATCGAGATAGATCCACAAGAAGTCCAGGCATAGGAGGTGCCAGAGGAAGAGGAGTCGAGAGAGGACTTGCCTGAGTGCATGGATCATCAGCCTAGTTTGTTCGAACAAGGCAAGCCCCAGAGCATTATAAGTCTCCTACTTTATAAAAACAATTCTTTCTATATATATGAGTTTATATATTGTTGCATTAAGTTGTAGGAGTTGATTGAAACCATTGATGCATTTATTACTATCATTGCCGACCTTATTACCTTTTTATCCTGTTAGGTCAGGATCGAATAACTGCTTAGCCTTGTTTAGACCGGTAGCGATCGGTGATATCCGGTCACCTACATTATAGGTGGTGACTGGAAGAATTTAGCTATGGAAAGAATGATATCCTGGAATTAACCATGTGTGGTGGATAATTGGAGATCAGACAGAAAAAGTTGGAGGCAACTTGACAGGGTTCTGGGGTGCTGTTAGTTTCCATCTATGTCGATTAAGGGCTGATCGTTGCTCGTCCCTCTTGTCATGTTGAACGCATGCCTCATATTTAGCTGGTCGAATAAAGTACCTTTCGACCGCGAAGCTAGTGAAACTATTCGGGCCGGGATCTACATGGGTGCACGTATTGGTGCTGATGGGTATGACAGGGACGCGAAGAGTGAGCCCAAGGGCAGGTGCGCCCTGATTCCTGGCAGTTGGGCGGTCCCTGGGTACTGCGGCTCCAGATTGTCCCACGGCTACCTAAATAGTGTCCTTGGTGATCTAAGCTACCCAGGCAGGGGAAGCATGGTTTGTGTGAGGAATAAATCACCAGCTGGTTAGGAATCGATTCGAATCGCCATCGCTCCTGGATAGTGAGCACTTGACTCGAGCTATGGCATCGTAGTAATTATTATGGAACAATGATGGTTATCTAGATGGTATGGGATATGCTAAATCTAAATTGGTAATTGGATGTTATTGGTTAATCAAGTGATTGCTAAAGTACAGGTGCTTACCTAGATGGATAGGTCATAATAAAGATGATGCAAAGTACTTAAAATTGTTTCTTCATGATAGCTTATGTTTTTCACAAACAAGTCAGCTAGCCCACTAAAGAAAGCCTTGCATAATCCTTGGTGTCGCTTTATTTTGGTTTAAGACGGGTAAGTCTAGCTGAGTACCTTCTCGTACTCAGGGCGTTGTTCCCATTGTTGTTGCAGATGGTCAAATGTACTACGGCTATTGCATTAACTGCCTGTACCCGGCGATGGGTGACAACTAGGACCAAGGACAATGGTCACCCTGTATCTCTCATCTGATGCTTTTGTTGGAGATGACTACCTACTGGCACTGTATCTGAACTAAAAGTGTGTGTGTGGCTTTAAAACTATTTGCTTCCGCTATTTCAGATTGAACCTAGTTTGTAATAACTTTATATTCTAAACTCTGATGTATCCTACTGTCATTGCGAACTTTATATAACATGAGATGGTACTTGTTAAACTTGTATGATCTTGGTTTGTATGTCGATTGGTTTGAAATCCTTCGTGGTTTCATGGACTACCGGGTTATACGGGCTTAAGTTTGTTAAATTATCTGCTTCGACGGAAGATTTCCTTACTTAATCTCGTATAATTGGTTAGTTCTATTACAGCTAGTATCAGAGCAAGGTTTAGCAGGTTACTGTTCATGCGTGTATTTAAAACAAAGGGGTTTGTGTTACAAAACTAATTACAAACTATAGTATATAGGTATTTCAACCTCTAAGTAAAAACTTAAGAGTGTGCCAGTGGTCATATCCTTTATGCCCAGTTAAGGACTCTAGGTGGCTTATTTAAGTACTGACTTGGGGGTCTTTGCAGCATATTTCTATTTCGTTGCTCATACGGCGTGCTATTGTATGAGTGCCATTCACTTGAGTGGTAATGTATGGATCCATTGCCTCTACGCCTCGGTAAGTGAGAGTTGTGAGAGCATGATCGAATACACTGCCGATCTAGGGAAGTGCTTATATGATGCCGGATTATTTACATGACATACACGTGTTTGTATGAAGGTATCCAATGTGTTGGGAAATTCCATCCTGTGGTGACGATGCCGTCGATAGGATGATGGTTCGGGTAGTTGCTACCGTTGTACGCGTATCTGGGGATGCGTGTAGAACGAGTAGATTACTTTACTACTTTTGTGCATATTTTTCATACTATCAGGGTTTGGGCTGAAGTGAATCTTTTGCAGGTGCATAACAGCACGTCGTGTAGTACATATTAGCTACGTTTATCAGAGACCGTTGTGTGCCACCGTCTATGCCGCTAGCAATTGTTATGTTTCCTAAGTTTGTGAGAACGTACGGAACATGCATGCATCATGTTGTTACATATCATTCATGGCATTGTTCCTCCCCTTATAAGTTGATTATCTCATTTTGATAAAAATGACAACTTAACCTTGTTCTCACGTGAGTAATAAAACAAATTTGCTACAGATGGCACGCACAAAGCAGACCACTCGCAAGTCCACCGGAGGCAGAGCTCCCCGCCATCAGTTTGCTCCACGTACCCATCAGCACCACACGTTTCTTGGAGAGTTTGGCATGCCTACACTCTTGTGGAGAGTGCTCAGCTATGTAGGCTATCCTGATGGAATGGAGCCCCGCTACTTCTGGACAAATGAGCAGTTGGGGGAAGGTCTCTTGGTTACTATGGAGGCCGTTGTTCATCCCTGAGGTGACGGTTCTGAGTGGACTGGTTGGCGTTATGAGTCAACTAGCAGGACCGCGGAAGAAGCAGTTGATAGGGCAGCCTTTGGGATACTGAGGGATATCATGGATTGTTTTCCTCAGGAGTTGGCAGCCACTTTAGTTGGAGTCTTTCTGAGGGGCAACCCCTCCACTGACTCATGGCAGCAGGCAAGAGGAAGATCTTTGGAGATTGGTGCAACAGAAGGACAGAATAGTGATAACCCTACCATGAGCGCCATGTTCACAGTGATGAAGGCTTTCAATGGAGTAGAAGGTTGCCTGAGACGTGTGTCTGGTGCTCTTGGTCATGCCCGCGATGACCGACATCAGCTTCAGAGGGATCACGACACTAAAATTGAGAGGCTCGGTGCAGAGATGGCTCAGTTGACTTGTTAGAGGGATCAGGCGACCTAGAGGACTGGAGCCTATGAGGGAGACGTATGTGCACCGCCAACAGGAATGCTGAGCGCATGTTGATCCATGTGCTCCACTAGAGGAATGAAGCCTGGTCCACAGAAGATGTTCTGAGAGCTCGACAGGTTGAGCTAGAGCAGCAGCTGGCCAATGTAGAAGAGTACAACGACAGCCTACATGAGGAGGTTCATCAGCTGAATAACCAGCTCCACCCTTACATTCCGCCTAGAGCCGCAGAGATGGATCTAGATGAGGACGAGGATCCCAAAGAGCTTGAGGCACCAGCTGATGATGACGACGACGATGTACATAGTGACGATGTCGACATCTCCAACCTAGACAGCGACCACGATGAGTAGGCTAGTAGTTGTTGCACTAGCTCCTAGGGTTTCATTTGCGATGGCCTTTTTGCATGGTTGACCTGTCTGGCATGTAATCATGAGTAGAAAGACTAAGACCTTGATGTAATGTTGGAAAACTTGGATGTGTTTGTGGTGATATCTGAACATCAAAAGTCTAGTGTATGTATGCTGGCAATTTGGTTGTAATGAACGCGATGTGTGCACTTAAGTAATCAAATTAGTAATGTTGTGTTAATTGGAATGACTTCTTGTGCCCCTATTTTATTGTATGAATTTATTCTCTCTAGTGAATTCAGTACGGCATAATTTTTCATTCACCTGCAATTTCTACAACATCGCCTAATAATTACTGTTGCTGAAATATGTAGATGCCGAACACTCACCGTACCGTGTATGACACGACTAAGGTAGGTGGTAGTGCCATTGGGAATGAGAACCGTGATCCACCACCACCACCTCCTCCTCCACCATACACCGTGGAATAGTTCTTCGCACAGTTCCTTGGAAGTAAACACAACATGGAGGGCATGCAGCAGAACATGGAAGCTGCATTGCGCCATATTGCTGACAACACCCGCCGTGGGTTAAACCTAGGTGGACATGAAGCGAATCAGCATAGCAGTTTCAAGGACTTTATGGACACCAGACCACCAATTTTCAAAGAAGCCGCAGAGCCATTGGATGCGGAAGAGTGGATAAACACCATGGAAGATAAGTTTCGTGTTCTAAGGATGATAGAAGTGTTAAAAACTAAGTATGCAGCTCATCAGCTACAAGGCCCTGCAGGAATGTGGTGGAAGCACCACCGCACCACTTTTCCCCCCAATGCCCACATTACTTGGAGGGAGTTCACGAAGGCTATTCATGGAGTTTACATTCCACCGGGTTTGACCGAAATGAAGTTTGGAGAATTTCTAGCACTGAACCAAGGCACTAAGACTGTGACCCAGTATCTACATGCATTCAATAATCTAAGTCGCTATGCCTCTGACATGGTGAATACTAATGCCAAAAAGATCGCTAGTTTCAAGAGAGGTCTGAATCCCAAGATGATGAAGCATGTGGGTACCAACACAAGAACTGGTTTCAATAACTTCGTTAGTGACTGCTTAAAGCAAGAAAAGAACAACAATGTATATGCTACATCCAAGACTCGCAAGAGGGCTTTTGAATTAGGTCCATCCCAGCCAAGGGCCTTGATGACAAATCGTTCAGCGTATCATCTGCCTGCCCCTGGTGCAAGGTTCAGGCCACCCCAACGAAGGAATCATAATGCCCAGCAACCTTAGAGGAACCAAAAGCCATTCAAGATGGTGGTGCCACAAGCCAAGACCGGACAAGGCAGTTCATCTAGAGCTGCTACTCAAGTAAGAGGACCATGTTTCAACTGCAATCAAACTGGACACTTTGCGAAGTTTTGCCCATATCCCAAGAGGCAGCAGAATCAGTACCAAGCTCGTGTGCACCACACCACCATTGATGACATCCCGGAAGGAGAGCCCATGACAGCCGGTATGTTTTCTATCAACAATCATCCTGCAGTCGTTTTGTTTGATTCTAGATCATCGCATTCATTCATAAGTCAAGCATTTGCAAGAAAGTATGAGCAAAAGATAGTTGAATTGGAATATGCTTATCAGATTAGTTCAGCTAGGGCTGATCTGTTAACTGATTAGATAATCTGGGGGATAACCCTGAGTATAGCAAACAGGCAGTATAAGCTTAACTTGATAGTTATGCCAGGGCTAGTTCTGGATGTGATTATAGGAATGAACTGGATGACTAAGATGGGAGTAGTAATCGATGTTGGAGGAAGAAGCATTTCTCTCAAAGAACCTATTGGAGAAGGTACATTTCAAGTAACCTTACCTCAGAGAATAGATCTGACCAGTACAACTTGTGTAGTCCAAACTACTCTTCTAGCCAAGATTCTAGTAGTGTGCGAGTTTTCGGACGTGTTTCCAGATGAGTTACCCGGTCTTCCACCGGACAGAGATGTTGAGTTTGCCATTGAGTTAATCCCTGGAACACCACCGATCTCAAGAAGGCCTTATCGGATGCCTCCAAATGAATTAGCCGAGTTGAAGAAATAACTCCAAGATCTATTGACTAAGGGTTTAATTCGTCCAAGTTCATCAGAATGGGGATGTCCCACACTATTCGTGAAGAAGAAGAAGGATAACTCCTTATGGATGTGCGTGGACTACCGGCCACTGAATGCGGTGACAATTAAAAACAAGTATCCTCTACCTCGGATTGATATCTTGTTTGATCAATTGTCAAAAGCCAAGGTGTTCTCCAAAATAGATTTGAGATTAGGGTACCATCAGATCAAGATTAGGCCATAAGATATACCCAAAACCGTGTTCTCCACCAGATATGGTTTGTACGAGTATCTTGTCATGTCCTTTGGTTTGACAAATGCTCCTGCATACTTTATGTATCTGATGAATTCGGTCTTTATGCCGGAGTTGGATAAGTTCATGATTGTGTTCATTGATGACATTCTAGTATACCCAGAGAACGAACAGGATCATGAAGAGCATCTCAGAATTGTCTTGACCAGACTCAGAGATCACCAGCTGTATGCTAAGTTTAGTAAATGTGAGTTATGGCTGAAGACAGTTTCTTTTCTCGGTCATGTGCTATCTGAGAATGGAATCTTAGTGGATCCTAGTAAGGTACAAGGGGTTATGGACTAGAAGGCACCAAGCACAGTTCATGAGGTTCGAAGTTTTCTTGGATTAGCCGGTTACTATCGCTATTTTATACTGGACTTCTCGAAGATTACCAAGCCAATGACAAGTTTGCTACAAAAGGATCATAAGTTCGTTTGGACAGAGGAGTGTGAGGCAGCTTTCTACACCTTGTGGAATTTGCTAACCACTGCTCCTGTTCTAGCACAACCGGATATAGAGAAGCCGTTTGATGTGTTTTGCGATGCATCAAAGAATGGTTTAGGATGTGTTCTGATGCAAGATGGAAGGGTCATTGCTTATGCCTCACGTCAGTTGAGGAAGCATGTGGTTAACTATCCTACGCACGATTTAGAGCTTGCGGCCGTTGTGCATGCTCTAAAGATTTGGAGACACTACTTGCTTGGGAATGTGTGCAATATCTTTACAGATCATAAGAGTCTCAAGTACATATTTACTCAGTCTGAGTTGAATATGTGACAAAGAAGATGGTTAGAGCTAATAAAGGATTATAATCTGAATGTGCACTATCATCCGGGAAAGGCAAATATTGTGGTCGATGCCTTAAGTAGGAAGTCACATTCTCTTGTTGTGCAACCATTGTTTGAAGATGGGTTCAATTTGTTGCATCCTGCTGTGTTGCATAATATCCAGGTCAGTTGTACCTTGTAGAGTAAGATCATGGAGGGTCAGAAAGCAGATAAGGGAATATTCCATATCAAGGAGAAAATAAAGAAAGAACCGACCAAGCACTTTAGAGTGGATGAACAAGGAGTGTTATGGTTTAAGGACCATCTGGTTGTACCTAAAGATCGAGAGCTCAAGAACAAATTGATGGATGAAGCTCATCACTCTAAGCTGTCTATCCATCCTGGAAGTAACAAAATGTACCAAGAATTGAGACCTTGTTATTGGTGGACAAAGATGAAGAAGGAGATTGCAGCGTATGTTGCTCGTTGCGACATGTGTTGTAGAGTGAAAGCTCTTCACATGAGACCCGCAGGAATGTTGCAACCTTTGTCAGTACCAGATTGGAAATGGGATGATATAAGTACGGATTTCATTACCGGTTTCCCCACCACACCAAAGGAGAATGATTCAATTTGGGTAATTGTAGATCACCTTACCAAATCAGCTCACTTTTTACCAGTCAAAACAACATTTCGACCACCTCAGTATGCTGAGAAGTACATTGCAGAGATTGTCCGATTACATGGTATACCAAAGACTATCATGTCTGACCGTGGGTCACAGTTTACCGCTCATTTTTGGGAGCATCTTCATAAAGGTTTGGGTACTAGCTTGATTTAGAGTACAGCTTACCACCCACAGACAGATGGGCAGACAGAGTGAGTTAATGCTGTTCTAGAAGATATGCTTAGAGCCTGTGTGTTATTGTCTAAGGGTTCATGGGAATCATGGTTACCTTTGGCAAAGTTCGCTTACAACAATAGTTACCAAGAGAGTATCAAGATGGCTCCATTTGAAGCGTTGTATGGCAGGAAATGTAGGACACCATTGAATTGGGTTGAGCCTAGAGAAAGAAGGTTTTACGGAATCGATTTTGTTGACGAGGCTGAGAAAAAGGTCCGTATTATCCAACAAAACATGAAAGCAGCACATTCACGCCAGAAGAGTTATGCCGATAAGAGAAGGAGACCGCTTGAGTTTGAGGTAGGTGACTACGTTTATCTAAAGGTTACTCCAATGAAGAAAGTACAACGGTTTGGAATAAAGAGAAAACTTGCTCCTAGATTTGTAGGACCGTACAAGATCTTAGAGAAGAAGGGTCCCATGGCTTATAAGTTACAGTTAGCAGAAGCGATGGGTTCAATCTTCCCAGTCTTCCATGTATCACAGTTGAAGAAGTGCTTGCGTGTTCCGGAAGAGAGAATAGAACCTTAGAGCATTCAGCTCAAATCAGACTTGGAATACCGTGAGCAACCGGTTCGAGTTTTGGACACTAAGGACTGAGTCACTCGGAATAAAGTGGTGAGAACATATAAGATCCAGTGGAGTCATCACGATGATGGTGATGCAACATGGGAAACAGGAGAATATCTGCAAAACGCTTATAAGGATTTTTATAACAAATGGTTCGTAACTCAAAATCTTGGGACGAGATTCTTATAAGTGGGGAGGGCTATAACACCTCGGTGTTAAGCATGCATTAACATTCCATCTCATGAGCATAATCATCATTTCATTATGCATAAGCAGCATCTATGCATTCCATTCTAAAGAAAGGAAGTGTCATTTCATGTGGTGCTGAAATTAAATTGAAATTCGTCATGTTTAAACTATTTGAAATGCCATGCTCATGTTTGGGTGATATGATTTCTTGGTTTGATCACTAAGATAGCTTATAAATATTTAGGATGCAATTTGGAGCAAAGTTTATATTTAAATTTTTGCCAAATTTTGCTTTTAAAAATAATTCTTCAAAATTAGGGTTTTGAATTAATATTGATTTTTATTTTGTAATTCAAAATCTATTTGGAATTTGACTTTGGTCATAAAAGCAAAGTGGTAGAGAATAAATTTTTGAGCAACTTTTATTTTTGGACCAAAGTTTGAAACTACTTTAAAATTGCTCAAAATTTGCATTGAATGAAATAGGAATAGAAAATAATTTGAAAAATTGCATTTCACCTTAGTGGGCCTCGCGCCTCGCTTCCCGGCCCTGTCCGCAAGCCGGCTCGGCCTGCCCCGCACCTTGCCTGGCCTGCCTCCATGCCGCGCCGCTGTCCATTCACCCGCGTCGATGCCCCGACCGGCGCTAGAGCACGCACGCCGCGTGGTGGCCATGCGCCGGCGAGCACACCACGCGGCACCACCGGCCTGTGTCGTTCCGACCGGCCCGCCCCGCCTTCAAGACCGCTGTCCGAGCCTCCCTCTCCTTTCTCGCGCATTCTCCCAGTTTCCTCTCTTGCGCCAGCCGCAGAGCAAGTGCTCGCCTCCACCATCGCCGCGCTGCCTCGCCGGAGTAGCCGTCCCAGCCACGCCCGACCACCGGAGCTCGCTACGTCTTCGCCACGCCTTCGCCTCGACCTCGCGTAGCTTTTGCTCATCTCCTTTCGACGTGGTAAGGCTTGAGTCAGCCGCTATTGCACGCCGGAGCATGGCCATTCTCACCAGAGCAGCACGGCTCCATGGACCTCCCCTTTTCGCTCCCGTCGTTCTTCCGATTTCACGCGCTTTAGCACCGCCTTGCCCTTGCGAACCTTGTGCTTGCCTCCCCGTGCCTTGCTGTGGCCGGGAAGTGCCCGCACGCAGGCATGCCGTGCCGCCGTGTCGCCATGCGCGCCGGCGAGCTCACTTTCGAGCTCCTCCAGTGCCCGCTCTTGACGCATCGTGTCCGCCTCGTCGCGGGAAGCCGCTGGTGGTGACCTCACCGCCAGCAAGCTCACCGGCGGCGAAAGCCGGCCGGTCAACGACGGCCCCTGCCTCGGCTCCGGCTGACGCGTGGGCCCGGCTTGACCGCGGGTCCCGCGTGGCAGCACCTCTGGGTGCACTGCACCGGGTGCACCTAGCAGATTAGGGTTCGGTGGAATTTCAGTTTTAAAGAAAATGATTTCAAAAATTGATTAAAAAGCTTGTAAAATGTCTAGCTCGAGTTATGTTGCTCCAAAATTTATGAAACAAATTTTGTTGTGTTCCTTGTCACCAGATCTACATGATAAAAATATTTCATGTCATTTTTTAGATACTTTAACGTAGAGCTTTATTTAATTCTTGATATTGCTGATATCTTGTGAAATGTTTAGTCAATCCTATATGTATCAGAAAAATATGATTCCAATTTGGTTGATCTATTCTTGAGATGTACTTTCTGTGAAAAATATATGTCATGCATGTTATGTGGAAAAAATATGGCTAGGTATGTTATGTGTATTAATTGCTGATTTCTTGTAAAATTGCTAGGGCTAAAAATATGAATAATACATGTAGGTGAAACTTTTTGTACAGTGATTGTATGCTATGTAGATCATGGGAAAAATACCAAATCTATTGTTTGACACTTTTCGTAGTACAAAGTATTTTCATGCTCAATTATCCACCATAGCTTGTCATTTTTATGTAGGCTGTTATTCTTATCTAAATGCCATGAAACTTTTATGGTAGCCTACTTAAAGTAGTACTATACTACTATAATTTTCTCAGATTTTAATGAGTAACATAAATATATGTTGCAGTTGTAGCCCTAGTTTAAAATGAAATAAACAAATCTTGTTTAATGCATGATTAGTTAATAATGTTTGCTTTGGTGTATCTTTGAAGCATCTTAGATTGCTATGGTGACTTGGCATGTTATTACAGTGGTTGTAGTAGTAGTATAGTGGTACATGTTCTTGGATGATGTTGGCTACCTTGTAGAAGGGCTTTACTTCTACTATGTCCAATAAAGTTAAACATGTTCATCTATATTTCATGCATCATGATCATTACATGTCATCTCTTCGATGCACCTATGCATTAGCACTCATACATCTGCATCATACAGGATGGCAGGAGGAGTTGCTAGCAGTAGTTCAAAAAGAGCAGACCGGGACAGATCCACAAGAAGTCCAGGCACAGGAGGTGCCAGAGGAAGAGGAGCCGGGAGAGGACTTGCCCGAGTGCGTGGATCAGCAGCCTAGTTCATTCGAACGAGGCAAGCCCCGGAGCATTATAAGTCTCCTACTTTATAAAAACAATTCTTTCTATATATATGAGTTTATATATTGTTGCATTAAGTTGTAGGAGTTGATTGAAACCATTGATGCATTTATTACTATCATTGCCGACCTTATTACCTTTTTACCCTGTTAGGTTAGGATCGAATAACTGCTTAGCCTTGCTTAGACCGATAGCGATCGGTGATATCCGGTCACCTACATTATAGGTGGTTACTGGAAGAATTTAGCTATGGAAAGAATGATATCCTGGAATTAACCTTGTGTGGTGGATAATTGGAGACCGGATGGAAAAAGTTGGAGGCAACTAGACAGGGTTCTGGGGTGCTGTTAGTTTCCGTCTATGTCGATTAAGGACTGATCGTTGCTCATCCCTCTTGTCATGTTGAACGCATGTCTCACATTTAGCTGGCCGAATAAAGTACCTTTCGACCGCGAAGCTAGTGACACTATTCGGGCTAGGATCTACATGGGTGCGCGTATTGGTGCTGATGGGGTTATGACAGGGACGCGAAGAGTGAGCCCAAGGGCAGGTGCGCCCTGATTCCTGGTAGTCGGGCGGTCCCTAGGTACTATGGCTCCAGATTATCCTGTGGCTACCTAAATAGTGTCCTTGGTGATCTAAGCTACCCTGGCAGGGGAAGCATGGTTTGTGTGAGGAATAAATCACCAGCTGGTTAGGAATCGATTCGAATCGCCATCGCTCCTAGATAGTGAGCACTTGACTCGAGCTACGACATCGTAGTAATTATTATGGAATAATGATGGTTATCTGGATGGTATGGGATATGCTAAATCTAAATTGGTAATTGGATGTTATTGGTTAATCAAGTGATTGCTATAGTACAAGTGCTTACCTAGATGGATAGGTCATAATAAAGATGATGCAAAGTACTTAAAATGGTTTCTTCATGATAGCTTATGCTTTTCGCAAACAAGTCAGCTAGCCCACTAAAGAAAGCCTTGCATAATCCTTGGTGTCGCTTTATTTTGGTTTAAGACGGGTAAGTCTAGCTGAGTACCTTCTCGTACTCAGGGCGTTGTTCCTATTATTGTTGCAGATGGTCAAATGTACTACGGCTATTGCATTAACTGCCTGTACCCGGTGATGGGTGACAACTAGGACCAAGGGCAATGGTCACCCCGTATCTCTCATCTGATGCTTTTGTTGGAGATGACTACCTACTGGCACTGTATCTGAACTAAAAGTGTGTGTGTGGCTTTAAAACTATTTGCTTCTGCTATTTCAGATTGAACCTGGTTTGTAATAACTTTATATTCTAAACTCTGATGTATCCTACTGTCATTGCAAACTTTATGTAACATGAGACGGTACTTGTTAAACTTGTACGATCTTGGTTTGTATGTCGATTGGTTTGAAATCCTTCGTGGTTTCACGGACTATCGGGTTATACGGGCTTAAGTTTGCTAAATTATCTGCTTCGGCGAAAGATTTCCTTACTTAATCTTGTATAATTGGTTGGTTCTGTTACACGTGTTCGACCTGCCCGTTCGTGCGGGGGTGCGCTATGGCAGCCCAATCAACATGGATGTTGTGGTCGTCGCAGAACCGAAGGAATTTCTTCCCCATGAATTGTGTGTCGTTGTCAGTTATGATGGAGTTTGGGACCCCGAATCGGTGGATGATGTCCGTGAAGAACAACATAGCCTGCTCGAATTTGATCACGGTGATCGTCCGAGCCTCTATCCACTTTGTGAACTTGTTCACGGTGACAAGTAAGTGCATAAAGCCCCTGGGAGCCCTCTTGAGGGGCCCTACTAGGTCAAGCCCCTAGACCACAAATGGCCACGTGATGGGGATCTTCTAGAGTGTTTGGGCTGACAGGTGAGTTTGTCGAGCGTAGTATTGGCATCCTTTGTAGGTGCGTACGACCTGCTCGGCATCGGCCACCACGGTTGGCCAATAGAAACCTTGCTAGGATGTGTTTCCAACCAAGGTTCTAGATGCAGCGTGATGTCTGTAGACCCCTCCATGGATGACTTCCAGCAGGTCCTTCCCCTGCTCGGTGGGGATGCAATGCAGTAGGATTTCGATGTGGCTGTGCTTGTAGAGCTCCCTTTTGATGATGATAAAGGACTTGGCGCGACGCGCGAGCCATAGGGCCTTTGTCTAGTCGGCAGGGAGCACCTCGTGGAGGAGGCAATTGAGATAAGGTGTTCTACAGTCAGTCGGAGGGTCGGGCTCTGCCCCTAGGTCTTTGATGAGTTCCATGACCTCGGGGTTAGATGGAACTGAGGGTCGGTCAACCCCTGAGCCTAGAACTGGCGGCTCATTGCCAGTCTATTCTAGTTCCTTGTATCGGACCGAGGGCTTATGCAGGTCACTAGCGAAGATGCTGGTGGGGACTGGCTCTTGGCTTGATGCCATCTTTGATAACATGTCGGCTGCTTCGTTAAGCCGCCTCAGGATATGGTTGAGCTCGAGACCGTCGAACTTGTCCTCCAATTGTCGGACCTCATGACAATACGTAGCCATCTTGGCATTGTGGTAGTTTGACTCCTTCATGACCTTGTCGATGACCAGTTGCGAGTTGCCTCGGACATCAAGCCATCGGATGCCCAACTTAATGGTGATGCGCAACCCATTGATGAGTACCTCATACTCGGCCACATTATTTGAAACTAGGAAGTGGATGCGAATTGCGTACCTCATGCGCACCCTGAGGGGGGGCAACGAAAACTAGCCTGACCCTAGAGCCCTTCTTCATCAGTGATCCATCAAAATACATCGTCCAGTACTCCTGATCGATGACTGGTGGTGGCATCTGGATCTCGGTCCATTCAGCCACAAAGTCAGCCAGTGCCTGAGACTTGATGGCTGTTCGTGTGGTGTACGTGATGCCCTAATCCATCAGCTCGAGCGCCCATTTTGGGATTCTCCCTATGGCCTCCCGGTTCTAGAAAACCTCGTCGAGGGGGAAAGATGACACGACGGTCACCTGGTGTGAGTCGAAGTAGTGGCTTACCTGGTGTGAGTCGAAGTATTGGGGCACCTTCCTCTTAGTGATCAGGATGGCATATAGGAGCTTCTAGATCTAGGGGTAGCATGTCTTGGAGTCGGACAAGACTTCACTAACAAAGTACACAGGGCGCTATACCTTGAGGGCGTGCCCCTCTTCTCCCCGTTCTACAACCAAGGCGGTGCTGACCACCTGAGTCCTAGCTACGACATGGAGTAGGAGCGTCTCTCCCTCTACAGGTGGGACCAGAATTAGGGCCTTTGTTAGGAGCACTTTGAGCTTGTCAAGCGCCTCCTGAGCCTCAGGCGTCCATACAAATCGGTTGGTTTTCTTCAGAAGCCGGTAAAGGGGGAGCCCCCATTCGCCAAGGCATGAAATTAAGCAACTAAGCGCTGCAAGGCACTCGGTAACCTTCTGAACTCCCTTTAGGTTTGGAATTGGGCCCATCTTCATGATGGCTGAGATTTTTACCAGGTTGGCTTTGATGCCATGCTCAAAGATGATGAATCTGAGCATCATGCCCCTTGGGACCCAAAGACGCATTTCTTAGGGTTGAGGTTGATGCCGTTCTCCTAGAGCTTCTTGAAGGTTTGCTCTAGGTCAGCCACGAGCTGGTTAGTCTACTTGGACTTGACTACGATGTTGTCCACGTAAGCCTCAACGGTCCACTCGATGAGGTCTCCAAAGCATTTGGTCATACAACGCTGATACGTAGCCCCGACGTTCTTGAGTCCGAATGGCATCATAACGTAGCAGAATGATCCGAACGGGGTGATAAAAGAGGTCGCGAGCTAGTCGGACTCTTTCATCATGATCTGATGGTACCTAGAGTACGCATCAAGGAAGCATAGGGTTTCACACCCTGAGGTCGAGTCAACTACCTGATCTATGCGTGGTAAAGGAAATGAATCATTCGGGGATGCCTTATTGATGCTCGTGTAGTCAACATAGATTCTCCATTTCCCACTTTTCTTTTCTACCAGAATGGGATTAGACAACCACTCTTGGTGGTATACTTCCTTGATGAAACAGTCCGCCAAGAGCTTAGCGATTTCCTCGCCGATGAGCCTCTGCTTCTCCATGTTGAAGCGGCGTAGGCGTTGTTTGACCGGCCTAGAACCTAGCCTAATCTTCAAGGCATGCTCGGTGACTTCCCTCAGAATTCCTAGCATATCCGAGGGTTTCCATGCAAAGATGTCTTGATTGGCGCAGAGGAAGTCGACAAGCACGCCTTCCTACATAGGGGAGTGGGCGGTGGCATGCGCACCATCTTGTCGATGTAGTTGTCGGGGTCAACGAGGACCTCCTTGACATTCTCGTAGGCCCAAAGGATCTAGTCGCCCGCTTCACGTCGAGCACTCCTTCAGCGATGTCCTTCCCGATGGCTACAAGCTCCTCGGAAGCGAGGGTTGCCGAAGTGAGCTCATAGCTCTCAACCTCGCACTTGTAGGCCCTCTAGATAGAACTACCAATGGTGATGACCCCGTGCGGGCCCAACATCTTGAGCTTAAGGTTGGTGTAGTTGGGGATGACCATGAACTTCGCGTAACACGGTCACCCCAAAATGGCATGGTAGACCGGGGGGAACCCGACTACCTCAAAGGTGAGGGTCTTTGTCCTATAGTTGGACGGATTCCTGAAGGTGACGGGCAGGTCGATCTACCCGATCGATATGGCCTACTTTATGGGCTCGTTGCCATGGAAGGGCACCCTAGTCAGTCAGATGCGCGATCGGTCGATGCCCATGGCATCAAGTGTCTCTACGTACATGATGTTGTGGCCACTGCCCCTATCCATTAGTACCTTCGTGAGCTGCTTTGTGCCAATGATAGGGTCAACCACGAGCGGGTACCTACCTGGGTATGTGACGCTATCCAGGTGGTTAGATCGGTCAAAGGTTATGGGAGACTCTGACCATTTGAGGAAAGCGAGCGTGGCGGGCTCAGCTTCATAGACCTCTCGGCGCACGAGCTTCTATCGGCGCTTGAAGCCGTATGCCTTTGGCCCACCGAAGATCATGAGGCAGCCATCTCACAACGAAAAGCCACCGTCCTTCTCTTCGACATCGTCGGCTTCTGCCTCAGGCATCTTCTTTTGTTCCCATTTCTTGGAGCCGCATGTGAAGAAATGCTTCATGAGGGAGCAGTCCTTGTACATGTGTTTAACGGGGAAGGCGTGGTTTGGGCATGGACCCTCGAGCAGCTTGTCAAAGTGATCAAGGGTGCCCTCGGCTAGCGCTCGATTGGCTTATTGCTCGGCAATGGCCACGAGCAAGCCCCCGTGCCGTTTCTAGTTCTTCTTCTTATTTGAACGGTCGGAGAGGCCTTCGTCAGCATCCTCGTTCCAGTTCGCCTTGCCTCTAGAGCGATCAAAAATTGCTCCAACCGCCTCCTCACTGGAAGCGTGGCTAGTCATGATGTCGAGGAGTTCCTTGGTAGTTCATGGGCCCTTACGTCCTAACTTATGGACTAGGGACTCGCAGGTGGTCTCTGATAGGAAGGCTCTGATGACGTCGGCATCGACGACATTGGGGAGCTCATTGCACTGTCGGGAGAAGCGTCGGATGTACTCATGGAGAGTCTCTTCTAACTTTTATAGGTAGTTCTTCAAGTCCCAGGGGTTCCCAGGGCGTGCGTAAGTGCCTTGGAAGTTCGCCATGAAGATTTGTTTTAGGTTCGCCCAACACTGAACACAGTTGGGCAGAAGGTGCTCCAGCCATATTCGCACTGAGTTGGCTAGGAACAGGGGGAGATTGTGGATGACGAAGTCATCACTGACCGCACCGTCGGCCCGGTAGGTGAGCCGATAGTCCTCGAGCCACAAGGCGGGGTTCATTTCCCTAAAGTATTTTAGGATGTTAGTCGACGGGCGATATCGGGGCAAGAGCACCGCCTTGAGGATATGCCAACAGAAAGCCTAGGGGCCCATTGGTTTAGGGCTATGACCCTGGTCCTCCTCACAATCGTAGCGCCCACCGTGGCAAGGGTGGTAGCCACGGTCGGCTGCCTCCTCTCTGTCACCCTGTGCATGCCTTTGGGCGTTCAGGGTGAGCCGAGCATCATGGTCGCGGCTGAGACGCCCTTAGATCAGGGCCATGGTGGGCCTTCCGCCGCCCTACGGTGATGGCACCTAGTGGACGGATACGTCACTGGCATGATGTGTCGAGGACGTGCGCTGGTTGATATCGAGCTCGTGTCGCCGAGACATCGAGCTCTCTGCCTGCTGCACCACTGCTCACTTAAGCAATGAGCGTATCTCTCGATGAGCTCGGTGCTCATCGGGCATTGCGTGCTCTGGCATGCCTTGGATCATAGCCGTCACGGTGGCTATGTTCTTACTGGCGTAGGTGAAGTGTGGGAGGCCATCGTCGTCCTCGATGGGCCACGACACGTGCGTGCCCACCGTCCACGCGGTGAGCGATCTTGTGCTCGAGCTCCACTTGCTCGTGCTCCAGCTAGAGCCACGCGTCCTCGAGCTCCTTCTACCGTGCCCGCACTGCTCCACGTGTGGGGCCCTTGCGTCCCCCTCGGCCTCATCGTCCTGGCCATTTGGGGGAGTGGCTTCCCCACCGTGGACACCTTCGTCGTGCACATCGTGGATTTCCGCCACAAAGCACTCATGCGAGGGGTGGTGGCTCCCCCCGCTAGAGTCAGAATCGGAGATGGTCTTGGAGCCTTTCGCGATCAGGTCGTAGAAGGACTCCGAAATGTAATCTGTCACACCCATGAACTCACTGTTCACGGTGGATGGACGTAGGTCACTCTCGGGAGCGTGGGTACCCGGGGTGTGCAGCCATAGCTCCCCGAGGGTCTCGATGACCGCATCAAGACTGAAAGTCTAAGGTGGTGTGGCGGGGCCGTTAGCCCGCGCCAGTTCTCCCTCCATGGAGGCGATGAAGTCTAGGCTCCCAAAACGCATGTGCGTGCCCGCGACCCAGCTCGTACCGTGGTTATCCATCCACGGCCTAGTGGTGTCGACGTGACGCGCAAAGAGCCCCTACTTGGCGCGCCAACTGTCGGTATTTCGAACAACCGACTAGTAAATTTATATATTACACGTCTGACCCCGATGGTGTGCTAAGAGGACACGAGAATTATACTAGTTCGGGTCAAATGTTCCTACGTCTAGTTTCGGGCTGCTCGTGTTACCAGCACTGAGTTTGTAGTAGGGGGTTACAAACTGGCGGGAGAGGAAGGAGCTCCCAAGTCTATGTGGTTCGATTGCTTGATGCTTCTACTACTCGATCTATCGGTTGATCGATCTCCCTTTCTGAATGGTGCCCTGCCTTCCTTTTTATAGACCAAGGGGAGAGAAGAGGATACCAGAGACCGAGAGAAGGGAAGAGGAAAAAAAGAAAGAAAAATAAGGTTCTCGGGGGTGTGCCGTCCTCCTCTTCGCGTGGGTCCCGCTGACCCTGTAGATCGTGGTGGCAGCGGCGTCGCACCGGGGTCCTGTTGGCCGCTGCAGCACACGTGCTGGCGTCGTGCGCCATTCTTGTCTTCCATCCCATCCGAGCGGACGGAATGGTCAAAGGGTCCCGTGACAGAGGCCATACGGGGGGCTGGTGGTACAGTGCTAATCAACTGACGCCGGTCGACTAACGTTGGACGGTGGTCAGGCAGGGAGTTGGCAGCACAGTGCTGGCTTGTTGACGCGGTGGGCGACGTGAGTCTCCTAGCATGGCCTGATGCGACCGCTAGTCGCATCAGGACGTGGCCGAGACGTGCTCCCAGGCGTGCGCCTCCACGCCGTAGTGGTTGAAGCGGTTCGGGTCCCACCCTGGGCCACTGCTTTTGTCCAATAGCAAATCCGACCTCAGGGAATTGGCGAGGCGGAAATCTCGCCCTGGCGGCCGGGTGAGACGGAATTCGACGCTCGGGGGTCGGACGAGGCGGAGCCCTCCCCGTGGGATCGGACGAGTCTGAGCTCGCGCCCTGGGGTCAGAGGAGTCGGAGCGCACTCCTTGGGGTCGGACGAGACGGAAACCTCGTCCTCGGAGTCGGAGCCCACGCCTTGGGGTCGAACAAGGCGGAAACCTCGTCCTCAGAGTCGTACGAGGTGTGGCCCGGCCCCTGGGGGTCGGACGAGGCCGCAGTTGCGTCCTTAACCATCGGATGAGCCGACGTGACGCTCATTAATCCTTTGGCTAGGATATCCGGGTATAGATATCCGACAGGACCTGTCTAACCAACAACTGAGTGTTTTAAAAGTTCCTAGCGCCTGATTTTTTCCATGTATTTACACTGTGTTTTAACTATAGTTACACTATTTACATTCATTTCTTCGGTGTAATTTATTGAATAGAGGGATGTAATTTGGGGATAAGACGATCTCATAGAAATATATGCCAAATTTTTCAGAAAATTTTTACAAATTATTTCTATAGATTGCAGATATCAGACAAATATACGTTAAACTGTTCACAAATTATTGACATTTTAAAAAAAAAATTACAAACTCTTCACACAAATTGCCGACGAGTAGAGCACCAGGCCGTGGGGGCCTGTCTGTGCCGCGGCCGGCGGCGCGCGGGCTCGGCCAGACGCCAGGGGCATGGAGCCGCGGCAAGCCTTGGGGCGGCAGCGGATGGCTGGCCTGGCGGCTGCAGGCGCGGCGGCGGAGGTCCGGCCTGGGGCAGCGGGGGTAGCGGCGGAGGGCTAGCTCGCCATGGCGACACCACGGCAGACGGCCTGGTCGAGCATCCGCAGGAGCAGCCGATGATGCGAGCTTATCCGCAGGAGGAGCAGTCGATGATGTGTTTTCGTGTCAGATATCGGACGGTCTCAAATTCGCGTGTCGCCAGGAGCCGAAACACCAGAGTGTCGTATAGAATTTCTCCTTAAAATTGATTGACTGTTAGGCTGGATTTTGATTTCCAAATAAATATCTTCTTATAAAAAATCATATAAATTAAGATATGCTTCAAAAAAGTTTAGAATTTTTTTAGGCGAGGAACAACTTAAAAATAACCAATTTTAATGTGTTGTATTTTAAAAGGACTAACTAAAAAGTATGACCACCATTGTAAAAGGGGAGAGACGAATCCAACCTCCAGTTGATTTGAACTCCAACGAAGGAAGTGTGAAACGTTCTGACTCCGAATCTCTCGAGCCTTTGGACAGATTATTGCCATTCTCTTGAGAAACGGATCCGTTCTAGCTGTCCAAATGACCAGTAATAAGTGATGTGCCAAAGCACTGGATCTTGTAAACGAAATCTTGTAAGTAACCAAGTAAGCCTGAAAAGTATATCCATTTTCAGTGAACTTGAGATCTTAATATTGTTTTTTTTTTGAACTACTACTACTTAATAATGGCATTCTCTGTTTTCCTTTGAAAAATCGTTACAACACTCAGTTCTCGAAGTCCTCGTCTAGTATGAAAGCAGCAAGAATGTAAGGAGATGTCACAGTTTGGGCCGGACCTGGCTTAATCACATAAAGGAGCCATTTAAAGCAGACACAGCCCAAGGACTCAACTGGACCTCTAATTCTCTGGGTAGCTGACATTTTCAGAAAACTGAGGCCCAATAGCATAGGAGCCCATCCACCCCGATCCAACCGTCGGGCTACAACAACGCACATCCCAGCCGTCCATCCGATCAGTCTCTCCTCGCTAGGGTTTTTGCCCGTATAAGAACCCCCCGCGCCACCACGGAACCCCTCGCGCCTCGCCCGCTCGCTCGCTTCCTCCGCATCTCGGTGCGCTCCGATCCGAAGGTGACTACCGCCTCCTCGTCGGCGAAAGTCTTCTGCTGGTTTTCTTGTTCCTCTTCTCGTTGTTTGTTCCTCGCCTCACGTCTGCGTGTTTGCTGTTGCTTGTCGGTGATCGGTGACGGAGCAGAGATGGCGGTGCCGCTGCTGACGAAGAAGATCGTGAAGAAGCGGGTCAAGCAGTTCAAGAGGCCCCACCTCGACCGCTACAAGTGCCTTAAGGTTTGAAGCTTCACCCTCTTTTCATCTCTGGAATGGACTGTGTTCTTCGACTTCGAGGCCGGATCTGTGTGCTCCATAGTTTGCACAGCAGCGATATTCTTGAGTTGCTTTGTGATTGGCTTAACACATGATGTATGGATACAGTATTTATCCCGAGGATTTGTTCCTTATGATACGTGCGTGGTTTAATCGTGCATAGATCTGCCCCGTTAATATCTGTAATTGGAATTAGCTACATACGCTGGTTTAATCGAACCTAGATCCGAACAGCTTGTCCTTGTAATTAGCAGATATAGTTTTCTGTAATGGTATGTTGATGCTTGGTGACAGCAAATTTGTGTTATCTAGACTACAAGTGCTTCAAACTGAAACATTGAACCTCCTGAATACTCGAAAGTTCTACACTGCTTCTGTTTGGGTTGAAGAAGTGTATTTGTTCTCCCAGGGTTAAACATATAGCAGCATAGATACTTGGATACTTGGGCATTGTTTTCTATTGGGCTCATCTACTAGTAAAGTTAACCATGGTTGCATAAATGTCAATTTTGTAACAGCACCTTTTATGAAAGTGGTATCATTTGAAAATTTGTTTGATTGAGACAGTCAGTTATTGGTTTATGGTTTTCAGAGCGCGGTATATAGACAACAACAACAACAACATAGCCTTTCAGTCCCAAGCAAATTGGGGTAGGCTAGAGTTGAAACCCACCAAGAGCCCCAAGTCACGGTTCAGGCACTTCAATAGCTGCTTTCCAAGTACTCATATTCAAACATAGATCTCTAGGTATATCCCAAGCTTTCAAATCTCTTTTTATTGCCTCCCCCCATGTCAATTTTGGTCTTCCTCTACCTCTCCTCATATTATTAGCTTGACTTAGGACTCCACAATGCACTGCACTACCAGATTGATCTTTCACTTAATACATAGTACTTTTATCTTGTATCATATCACAGTGTTAGTATTTTAATAATTATTAAGGTATTCTTCATTGGTACTGGATATCATTTTGTTCTGTCTGTTTAGCTTCTAGTTCAGTATTTTTATAACATGGAATTTCAATTGTTTCATGTTTGAACTCAATTTTGAAGCTGGTTTGCTTATTATCTGGATGGCTCGTTCTTGTGATATTCCTCTTATATGAATCTACTGATGCATGGTTAGTCAAATTGTGAAAACGTTGTAGTTTTTGGTAGACCATTATGGATTGGATTAGTTCTGCTAGCTAGAGTTCTCAATTCTTCAATTTGTTTAGTATTTAGTATGCCAATTACTTGCAGGCATCTCTTGAGAGTGATTTTTTTTACCCCACTATCTTTGTATTTATCTCCCTCCATAGACTAATTTTGGTGTTGATTCTTTGTACAGCCAAGCTGGCGCAGGCCAAAGGGTATTGACTCCCGTGTCAGGAGGAAGTTCAAGGGATGCACCTTGATGCCCAACATTGGGTACGGTTCTGACAAGTCAACCAGGCACTATCTCCCCAACAAGTTCAAGAAGTTTGTGGTGCACAACGTTTCTGAGCTGGAGTTGCTCATGATGCACAACAGGTATTGATTTACATTGCAGATGAGGCTTTTGTCATTAACAATGCCTGCTGATTCTGATCTGTTTGTGTGTATGTAATCAAGTTCCTTTTACCGATGTATAATGCTCCCTTCCCTTGCACACATAGGACCTACTGTGCCGAGATCGCCCACAATGTCTCCACCAAGAAGCGCAAGGAGATTGTTGAGCGTGCCGCGCAGCTCGACATTGTGGTCACCAACAAGCTTGCTAGGCTCCGCAGCCAGGAGGATGAGTAGTCTGGATTCTTGTCATAAGGACGTACTGGATCTTGTCATTCCCATCTGTAGGAAACTATTATGTTTTGTGTCTTAGTACTGAGAATACCAGTTATTCCTACCTTTTTGCTACCAGTAGCGACTATCTTAATTATCTGCATTGCATGGCTTCATTGTTGTCGTACCAGTCATCCTGGCATTGGTTGATAATATGAAGTGGTTTAGCTTATTTTTAGCTAGGCTATGCTTTAGTAATTGCTAGAATGGGCCTATATATGGCTACCCAAGGGTTTGGAGTTTGGTTGCTTGAGAAGTTTGGCACATGCTTATATGCATTGTCGCAGCAACACAACTGAATAGCAGACACCTGCTCATATGCAATATCGGCAGCAACTAAATATTGCTGTCGCAGGTACTGAAAACAGATACTTTTTTGCCATGTAGTATATGCTAAAAGGAAAATCATAAAATTGGTTTCGTGATTTTTAAAACTAGATAGAGAATTAGTTGTGAAATTAGCCGGGAAAATTATTTACAATTGTAGTTAAAAATATAAATATAACTGTGATGCAACCACAATTTTAGAAGGTGGAAGACATCTTAAGAAATTGTATTGTTTCACAATTTTTGGAGTTTATATGAATTTTTGCAAGATCATGCATACAAATGAAGTGTCTACCGGTGAGCCTTCCTACTCGTGGTCGCCGACTATAAACGATTCCAGTCGTCGACTATAAATGATTCCGAGCACCTCCGACTATAAACGATTCCAGTCGTCGACTATAAATGATTCCGAGCACCTCCATCTATCGATTTGGACATTGTTGGTTGTTTTGGTTTTGTATGAACGAGAGAACTTATAGTGTTGGATTCGTCATATAGTGTTGGATTCGTCATACACGAAGCTTTAGCTCAGACATTGTCTTTAGCTCAGACATTGTGGTTAGGGCCATCGATAGGGATAGAGTTTTGGGGGAGATCAATAGAGAGCGAGGTGATGGATAAGAAGGCTTGGGGATGCTTCAACAAAATATCTCAATCTTATGGGTTCTTGTAGTAAACCCACATACTTTGGAGCTTGAGTTTCATGTTGATGGCTTAAGCATTTTGGGGTACCTTAAGATAGAAGGGTATATGAAGATACAAGGTAGCTCAAATATAGTGGTTAGTACCATACATAGGGATAGAGCTCTCGGAGAGATCAATAGAGAGTGGGGTGATGGAGAAGAAGGCTTGGGGATGTTTCGCCAGGTTGTGGGAAAGTTCCCACCTATAATAGCTCGGACTGGAACAGTTTGTGGTGGGAGATCGGCCTTCGAGCTTATTCATGAGCCTGAGGTATACGACGAAGCTTGAAACATCTCAAGCTAATGGGTTCTTGCAGTAAACCCACGTATTTTTGGAGTTTGAAGTTCATGTTAATGGCTTAATCATTTTGGGGGTATCTCAAGATCGAAGGGTGTATGAAGAAGATGCAAGGTAAGTGATGGGCTTTAACCTATTAAGAGGCCTACATGTGGTACCATTCCACCAGCGGTAGCTTTGGTTTGGGCTTTCCACGGCCCAGCACTAGAAACAGCATTGGTCGATGGTCAGCTTGCCCTACAGGCTAGGACGGCCCAAGCGAGCGTCGGCCCCCTCACTGGTCGGTCATCCACCCTCGGACTCGGACCTCCTGTGGTCCCGGCCTGTACAGTGCCTGTGTGAGCGTGACCCATCGTAATCGTTCCATTCCATCTCGCACAGTGCCTGCCGCACCGAGGCTGCCTCTCGGCCTCTGCTGCAGCCTCCCGCTCCAAGAACAACTTCAGTTGGATCATAAGTCCATCTCACTGATAATCGATGGTTGTTCTATAAAAAGCCTTTGTAGGATTAACCTCTACTATTAAAGGACAGGACTAGCTAGTTAGGCAAGCTGGTACGTGCTACGAGAGTAGAGATATCCCGTAGGTCTGGCTAGGAATGAAAAGAAGTGGTTGCGTAGAGGAATGACCCCTTTCCGTCGAGGAAAAGTACGCTAACTAGCTAGTTAGGCGAGCTGGAACGTGCTAACGAACTGGCATGTCTAGTACGTGCGAACAAACGAACCGGACGGATATGGGCAATTGATGGCGATATCTTTTGATAAAGAGCCTATTTCTTTACATTTAGATCGTTTTTTCAATCCAAATCATCTAGCAGAGCGATGGAAATAATGTATCCAGAGACCAAAGGGAGAGAGAAGCCTTGATTTCAGAGAGGTTCTCTATCCCTAAGGTCGAATCGAACTAGTATAACTAACTATTTATCCCAAGAAGGCAAGCCCATTTCTAGTGATAAAGATTATAAAAAGAAGAGGGACGCGCCACCCTCTCCCTATTGCTAGGGCGGGCCTGAAGTACCTGTGAAATTACACGAGCTAGAAAAGCGTTCTATTCTAAAGAAAAGTTGACCTGGAGGTACCCGGATTGTAGAGTTGTCCTGAACTTCCAGTCCAATCCCTTTGTTCGCCGCCGCCGCGCGCGCTAGCAGCTAGCTTGCTTTGGCTTTCTGGCCCGGTGCCCACAAAGTCTCTGTACTATTCTGGCTTGCAACCTTCGCTGCGTGTGGCTAGGAC
This sequence comes from Miscanthus floridulus, assembly GCF_019320115.1. Classification (NCBI taxonomy): domain Eukaryota; kingdom Viridiplantae; phylum Streptophyta; class Magnoliopsida; order Poales; family Poaceae; genus Miscanthus; species Miscanthus floridulus. Next base: position 88,285,294 of record NC_089587.1, read on the forward strand.
CCTAGGATCCCCGCGGGGATTGATTACCCGTGCGGAGACGGGGATGGGAAGGAAACCATCTCTGTGACCTTTCGCGGGGACGGGGACGGGGACGCCATCTTTATGAGGAGATCGCCTGCAACGACTACCTGTGATTCTACTACACGGCACAAAGAGACGATGATAGGACGATGCGACGACATGCGAGAACAGCAACGAGCCGACGGAGCATGGTGCAAAAGCAAAGCTGCGTGGCTAGGACCCTAGGATTCCAACTTTAAAGCAACAACTACTATGTCAAATTACAAGTGGAATTCTCCACCTCTCTCTCCTCTCAGTTGGGCTGGATTGGAGTGAAAGTATTGACGCGGATACATGTGTATCCAAAAAAAAAGCCTAAAGATAACATGCCTCACTAACGTTGAGCCATCTATAGTCATTTTATTATCAATTTGAAAACCTTCTGACCTTTTTTTAAGGGAAACCTTCCGACCTTATAGTGAAAAATGATGCGCAGCCCGACAAGCCAAGCATGGCCCATGGGCCATTTCTGCATTAGGACGCGCGGCTTGTGCAGACGGAAGCAAAACCCAAAAGCTGTTCTGAGCCTGACCTCAATCGCTGCTGAATCGATTTTTATTTTTGGTTGCTTATTCCTACTACTACTGGTTAAATATGAGTGCATGGCTTAAAATGGACCCGCAAAATGCTCAATTCTAGGCATATGTCAGGAGAAGAAGCGGCAAGGCGCGGGTTGCTGTTGGGCGTCCGGCAAGCAGCGGGAGGAGTAGCGCCTGACTGGTGGACCCGATTGCATTCTGTTATCTTGTAACGAGTTGGTTTAGGCGGTTGTTGGCCTTGGGCCTTGGGCCGTAGCTGGTAATGGGCTCTGTGTGCCGCCGGCGTCGGTTGTAAACGTTGGCAACGATCAACTCTGAACCTGAGACTTGCTATTCGATCCCAAATTCCTTGCTGATTCTATCCACCCTTCAATTACCGTTACAGAATACGAATGGATGGGATCGTCTACGTATGAATTATTACTTATATGCCGCGCGCCATTTTTTCGTGGCAGTAACTTTTTTGTAGCACGTACGATACGAGTAGGGTAACTTTAACTTTATTAACCCCCGCCGCGCCAGCGCCGTCCTCTCAGCTTTTTTTCCTAGGAGGAATGGCTGGAGTTGACGTCTGCGACGGCGAGTGATTCGTCCGCGTCGCAGCCCACGTACGGGCCGCACCAGCACGGGCACGACAGTGGGGCCGTCCATCAGAATCTACTGCGGCCGTCCCGTGCCTGCCACGGCATGTTCCTAGTCGTCCTACTCGCCTAGGAGTACTCGGCTACTACTAGCGGCCGGCCGGCCGCCCTAAAGGACGCTGCTAACGCCGCCGGCGTCACCCCTGCCGCCGTCACTGCATGCACTCGCCGTCGTAGCACGCGCGCATTCACGGCGCCGTGCTGGGGTCCGGCCGGGGGATCGACGGACGACGGTAGTAGAGCACGAACAAGGCCAGCCTAGCTACTTACCTCGTGCCACGGTGCCACTGCTATACTGAACCGTTTGGGCAAAGCCAAGGCAAGGCAGCTGTGTAATTATTCATCGCATAGCATTGTTCAAGTGTATTGAGAATAACACGAGTTGTTAGAATAATAACATGCGTCGAGAACGAATCTGTAACGATTTTACAGTACTTGTGCAGAAATAACGGTGAGCTGATGATCAGGTCCAAGAGAGAGCCTGCCCGACAGAAGAACCTGAAAGTAAGCGCCGGGAACGGGGAAGGTTAGAAATACAAATACTCCAGCAGCAATGATTGACCTACCACAGGAATGGAATATCGACGACGCATCTCAACTCAAGCTACCGCTTCGTGATATATACGTATTCTAGTATTACGTCCGGATCCACCAAACTTATGCTGTAAGTTGAGATCCAACAACTATGCATGCAAAACTAATCAAATCACCCAGCTTCCTAGCTAGTTCAATTCCTACACGAACACCGCCACTGCCTACTGCAGAAGTGCCCATTCGACGTGGCGCTAGCGTGGCATTCGTCCACTCACTGACACACACTGTTAGCTTAAACGAACTCAACGGTGATTAGATGGATAAATTACCAATTAAGCGGATACGGCAAGCCAGTGTGTGTAATTAATGTACTAATGTTTACACTCTAGTCTCTAGGTAAAAGAGCTAAACGGCTACGTAGGCGAACAGTGCTGACACGGCCCATGCATCAGCTGCCACGTAGGAAGGAGCCGGGCCGTGTTGCAACTGCTGCGCGCTGAATATATACATAAAATAAACTCGTTGTATTATTTGGCAAAAAAAAAAAAAAAAATCGGAGCGAGCTTGGACGCCGGCCCATGGATTCCTCTTCCCTTCCTTGTTCCTGCAGCTGAAATGATTGAGCTCGCCGAGGAAGACGATCGGGTTAAATACGATCGATACGGAAGAACCGACCCTAGCTAGGCCAAGACCAAGGCCCATTTTTTCTGCATAGCTTATTGAATAAACAAGTACAGCTCCTTGTACTAAAGTAAAGCCCTAATAGATGTCGCGGCAGTTCTGCCTGGCAACCTAATCTACGCTTTATTGGCGGTGTTCCAGAGACTAACCACATCGATATTAATTACAAGGACTAAATATAAATTAATTATAAAACTAATTACACAAATAGAGACTAATTTATGAGATGAATTTATTAAGCTTAATTAATTTATCATTAGGATATATTTACTGTAGCACCGCATTATCGAATCACGGACTAATTAGGCTTAATAGATTCATCTTGCAAATTAATCTCTATCTATGCAGTTAGTTTTGTAATTAGTCTATATTTAACACTCCAAATTAGTGTCAAACATCCAATGTGACATGAAGTAAATTTTAGTCGTGGAACCTAACACCCACATTATTACCCTATATCCCTACGAGATCTGTCCGTTCGTACTACGCTTGGGCCTTGGGGTGGTTAATACTGTCCCTGAGAGGGTTATTAGGCTGTCTCCAACGGGAGGTTTATTGGGGAACTCAAACCTAAAATGGGTATTCAACACAATACATATAGCCTTTAACAGAGTACCTATATGGAAGATCTATTTTGGGTGCCGAGAGATGCATAACCTAAATCTAAGTATTCTCTCTCCTGGAGACCCATTTGCATAAAGGATTGTCTTTTGAGTCTTATTGTTGGAGAATAACGAAAATATGTATTGAACACTTTGCCTATAGTGCTACCCAAAGGACGAATGGGTCTTGTATTTTGGGTCGTGCTTGTTGAAGACAGTCTTACGAGTGGCCATCAAGTCCGCTCCCGTTGAGAGATTTATGGTAAAAAAGAACAGTCGTCCTGTTCGCTTAGCTTATAAGTCATATTTTTAAGCTAACGAATATTTTTTTTTCTCACAACAAATCAGCCAACGGTACTTTCAGCTATGACTGATAAGCGAACAGTGCACGTGTCCATGTGTGCATGCATGAGCAATTGGGCATGGCTCGCCTCACCTACTCCGATCCTCCAGCTTTTCTTTCGATGGGTAGTTGCTGAGAAAGCAGGCAGCAGGCACGACGCAGCAATGCGAGACAGTCTTGTATGCTGGCATGCAGTATAACTAGCTGGCGGTGCAAGAATAACAAAGGCTGCTGCAAGCATATGAGCTGGTGGTAGAAATTTTGCCACACGGTTGTGTACTGTGCCGTCTGTGCGACACGGCGGCCGGATCGGCCATAATTCTTCTTCCGTCGCCCATGGATCTCGACCTGCCAGTGACATGACACTGACAGCAACTTTCAGGGCTCAAGTTCTAGGTTGATTTGTGCAAATGCAGCTGAATATGGATCGGCTACTGCATTTTAGCTTCTCGATCGTGAAATTTTGTCAAATTCATCAGTCTCGGGTCAGAGTATCAGACGCCGGCCATTCTTTTTTTTTTCTCCTCCTCTCCTGATGGTCATGAACTCATGATGTTCATCATGAGTTTGGAAGTTCTGACCGACCTTGCGACTACTGCTGCAAATGAGAACACGGTTACGGTTGAGAGAGTTGTTTAGATTTTTACTTGGGATGCATATGCATGTGAGGAGGACCGTCGCAGCGACCCCGAGGCGATTAGAATAAATGGGGAGATTATTCAGAGATACGTACGCCCGGCCAGGGATTAGCTAGAATAATAATGTGACCGAGAGGTCTGAGTCTGATTAGAGAAAACCATTGATTGGTCTGGCAGCCAGATTATTCCATCTACTGTCAGTCGTCCATATGTTCTTCAGTCTGGATCTTCCTTGCGTCAGTTGACAAATTAAGAGATTGCAATATGTATGTGATGCCTTGAGGGACAAATATTCAAATGCATATATGCATACACACACCACTTGTGAGTTGTCAGGTTCTTTCCTTCTAGTTCGATCCGCGTATGAAACCATTCACAGCTAAAAAACATGGTTTGAACGCGCAGTACGTCCTGCCAATTTTAATAAAACGATCTTAAAACAAAGCCACTTCAAATCTGAAAACATGTTGCAGGTCTGAAACCACAATTCTCATGGGCAAATATTTGAAGCTGATGAAGTACTCCGTACATTAATTCCATTCATGGCAAGTTGGTAACGCATCATCCTCCTGCCTTTGCAAATTCAGCTAACCTTTGCATTGCATTGAAGCCCCATGGATCGATGCATGAATTCAGCTAGCTTGCGAGCTTGTGGCATCGATCGATCGGTGAGGCAAGCATGGGCCCCGGCCTGCATCGCCTCGCGTGTTTCCCGTTATGGAAGGGATCTCGGCCGCTCTCTGAATCTGAACACCATGCTAGCACGAGAATGTCGATGCCTTCAGCGAGGAGCCGAAGGATGAGCCAGAAATGGCGGTGGAATGTTAGGCAGCTCGAATTTGTTAGGTTGATCTCCTCTAGCTTGGTCCAACGACCGAGTCGGGCCTTGATCCCGCGTCCTGATCGGAGGCGTCCAACCGAATCAATGGTTGGTGGACCCCCATCGTGCAGCGCCATAAAAAAGAGGTGGGGGCCGGGGCACTATGTATGAGGTTGATTGCCGCCGCCACAATCCCCACCTACGAACCCTAAGCCGATCTAGAGGGGACGCTGTGAGCGACAGGAAGCGCCACCGCTTTCGCCACCGCCACTGGACCGCACCACCGCTGCGCCTTCGACACCGCCGCCGGAATCCACTGCTGCCCTACATCGACACCATGGCCAGCTCCTCCGCCAAGCCTGCCGATGGTCGGTAACGCCTCCCCACTCTCATCCTCTCTCTCTCTATATATATATATATCTCCCAGTTTTAGTTCATGTTTTAGGGTTTACTCATAAATGCAAGTTTATACCCACTAGATCTACTGCTAGTTAGTCTTAAGTTCTATCATTGGTATCAGTCGCCTACCCTAATGTGTAGATCTAGATTTTAGGGTAGAAATTGAGTAGAAAGAAGGAGATGAATCGAATCGGATAAAATCTTGAAACCCTAACCCTATAGAAACGGAAAGAAAGAAGGACGGAGAGGACAGGGGCCTACCTAGGGCTCACCTGTCACCGTCACCACTGCCGACGTCGCGCGGGAAGAAGCCCCCGAGCCGCCGTCGCGCGGGAGGCCACGCAACCGCGGAACCTCACCCTCAGACTCGGGAATCAAGGGCGTCGCCACAAGGCCGCGCGCCGATGAAGGGCCCCGCGGCGGCGCCACCACCTCCTCCTCCGGCAGCCACAAAGGCTGCTGCCGCGCCGCTCCGTTTCACTCAGCTGTGGTGATGAGAGAGAAGAGGAGGGAGAGAATGAACCTAGGGTTTCAGGGGAGCGGCCGCGGCACGTTTTTGTTCTGCCGAACTACGCGGACAGCCATCGGATTAAGATCAACGGCCAGCAGAGCTTGGGCCGGATACGACCCAGGCGGGAATGAGAAATCCTGACCCAGGCCTAGGTTGCGGCCTAGGACGCGGGAGGCACACAACGCACGAGTGAGCCGCTAGGCTGCGCGGGAGTGACCGTGGGCCGCCGCGCGAGCTGGGCCTTCGGGCCGAAATGCACAGTAACAGTCTTGTATTTAGTTTTATTATTTTCAGAAGTAATTTTAGATGATTTTTAGTCAAATTTGAAGTTTTAAATCTCTGTCAAAATTTGAATCAATGAAATAATTTTTTCAGAGAGTAGATAAGTACTAATGAAATGCTTCTGATAATACCATTTAAGATTATTTTTTCATGTTTCCGCTGCAAAGTTGATGTTTATTATCTTCTAATTAAATTCGAACCAACGGGATGATTTAATTTTGAAGAGTAGTTATAGTATTCAGTAAATTATGATATTGTTATTTTTCTAACCAACGTTGATAATAGCAATATTATTATTTTTTGTATTCATGAGTTTTTCCATGCATTAATTCTATTTCTGCACAACGGTGATGTAGAATTAATGTAGAATAATGTTGTATGTTTTAATTTTAACCAACGTAAAATTAAGGCATGCAATTATTATGTTGAATTTTCTCACTATCTCTGACGCTGTTTTCAGGACTCAACCCTATGGCATTCATCTTGCACATTCCGCCTCTTGAAGGGGGCAACTATCGTGTATGGCGAGAGAAGTATGAATTAGCACTTGCGCTGTCCGAAAATGACCTAGCGCTTACCTCTCCGTGTTCTACTGAGCCAGTGGACCTAGTGAGGGAAGAAAATGAAACTGATGCTGATTTCACTGCTCGGCAGCGAGATCATGCAGAAGTGAGAATGAAATACAATCTTGATCGTAAGAAATGGGACATTTCGAACCGTAAGTGCTTGATGGTGGCTAAGTCCACTATTTCAGATGCAATAAGAGGGTCAATCCTAGATTGTGACACCGCCACTGAGTATCTCAAGAAAGTGGAGTCAATTTACTAGCTCTTCAAAGGTTTATGCTAGTACCCTGATAAAGAAGTTATTCAATGAGAAATACTCCGGTGAAGGGATAAGAGAACACATGTTGAAGATGAGCAACACGGCTTACAAGCTCAAGCCAATGGATTTGGGGCTCAAGGATGAGTTCCTGATTCATTTGGCTTTTGCTTCATTGCCTAAAGAGTATGAAACTTTTGTTGTTAATTACAACATGCAGCCCGACAAATGGGACATTGAGAAACTCATAGCAACGTGTATGCAAGAAGAGGAGAGGTTTAAAAGCTCACATGGTGACTCTACTAACCATGTGAAGGACAATAAAAAGAAGAATTTTAACAAGAATGCTAAACCTTAAGGAAAAGCCCCTCATAATGACCACCATCAGAAGAACAACAATGTCCAAGTTGACAAGGATCAATGCAAATGGTGCAACAAGTATGGATATTACCAGAGGGACTGTCCAGATTTCCTGAAGAGCCTTTTGAAGAGAGGTGAGGATTTTATTACATTCATAGATGAGTCCTTGTATTTAAGTTATGCAAAATCTACTTGGTGGATTGATTCAGGTGCAACTATTCATGTTGCAAATTCATTACAGTGATTTCCATACGAGGAGGACCTTGCAAAGAGGAGAAAGAAGAATTAAAGTAGCAAATGGAGTTGAAGCTAAAGTTGAAGCCATTGGAGATCTCTCTCTAGAATTAGATGATGGTTTTGTACTTCAGCTTTTAGATGTCCTTTATGTACCCTCTTTGCGTAAAAATTTGATAAGGGTTTCACGTCTAGACGATGATGGATATGATTGCCATTTTGGTAATGGCAAATGTCAGATTGTGTTTAATAATAAGTGTGTTGGTCTTGCCTTCCGACAAGACAAGCTTTATTTGTTACCACTTTCTGAGAATGTGAATGTTGTGAGCACTGAGAATGAGAATGTCTCCTCGTCTATGAATGCAAGAAATAAGCGAAAGAGAGTTCATGATGTATCATCAAAATTATGGCACTGACGTTTAGGCCATATTTCAAGGGAGAGAATAGAGCAATTGATTAAGAAATCAATTATTCCGCCATTAGAATTTTCAAATTTAGAACAATGCAATGATTGCATAAAAGGAAAGTATGTTAAGAAAATAAAGAAAGATGCCAAACGAAGCGTAGGAATTTTAGAAATAATTCACACAGACATCTGTGGTCCTTTTCCTGTGAAGAGTGTGGATGGTTATGATTCATTTATAATATTCACAGATGATTATTCTCGTTATGGCTATATTTATCTAATTAAGGAAAGATCAGAAGCATTGGATAAATTTAAGATATTTAAGGCTGAAGTAGAAAATCAGCACAACTTAAAGATTAAGGTAGTAAGATCCGACCGTGGAGGAGAGTACTACGGTCGACACACCCCATATGGCCAAGTTCCTAGACTTTTTGCAAGGTTCTTACAGGAAAATGGCATAATTGTCCAGTACTCTATATCGGGCGAGCCTCAGCAGAATGGAGTAGCTAAAAGACGTAACCGTACCTTAATGGATATGATGAGAAGTATGATAAGTTACTCTACTCTATCGATAGGTTTATGGATGGAGGTGTTAAAAACCGTCATTCATATTCTTAATCGAGTGCCAAGCAAGTCGGTGCCCAAAACACCATATGAGTTGTGGACAGGAAATGAACCCTCACTTAACTATTTACGTGTGTGGGGTTGTCCAGCTGAGGCTAAAGTCTTTAACCCAAACATAGGGAAGCTAGACTCCAAGATAGTCAGTTGCCATTTCATTGGCTATCCAGAAAAGTCAAAAGGTTATCGCTTCTATTGCCCTAAGAGACATACGAAGTTTATAGAAATGAGACACGTTGTGTTCTTGGAGGATGATATGGTCAGGGGGAGCATGGTAGCGTGAGAAATTAATTTTGAAGAGAAGCGAGTATACGTGCCCACTCTGATGGTTTAGGAGCTATTTTTCTCGCTACCTGTTGCTGCTGCACCAACAATTTAGGACACTGTAGTGACAGCACCTGTTGTTAATTCTCCCGTGGCAATAATGAATGAACATGAGGAACCTATCGTTTAGGATCCTATAGAACCCATTGTCACACATGAGGAAGAGCAACAATAGCCTCATATAGAACAAGCGTCAACTAATGAGGCCCCTAGAAGGTCTCAAAGAGTCAGGAAACCAACCATTTCTAATGACTACAAAGTCTATGAATGTGAAGAATTTCAAATGGAGGGTGATCCCACCTCATTTGAAGAAGCCATGAGAAGCTCTCACTCATCAAAGTGGATTGAAGCCATGCAGGATGAAATAAGATCAATGAATACCAACGAAGTTTGGGACTTAGAAACAATTCCTAAAGGACCAAGACAGTTGGTTGTAAATAGGTCTATAAAACTAAATATGACTCCAAAGGAAATGTAGCAAGATTTAAAGCGTGACTTATGGTGAAAGGCTTCACGCAAAGAGAAGGCATAGATTATAACGAGACAGTTTCTCCAGTCTCATGTAAGGATTCTTTTAGAATCATAATGGCGCTTGTAGCACATTACGATTTAGAATTACATCTGATGGATGTAAACACGGCGTTCCTAAATGAAGATTTGGAGGGAAATGTTTATATGGCACAACCAAAAGGTTTTGTTGTGGAAAGAAAAGAACGTATGGGATGCCGTCTAAAGAAATCCATTTATGGATTAAAACAAGCATCAAGACAATGGTATTTAAAGTTTGATAGTACAATAAGGAAGTTTGGGTTTCAAGAAAATATAGAGGACAATTGCGTTTATGCAAAGTTCAAGAATGGGAAATACATTTTCGTAATCTTGTATGTAGATGACATCTTACTCGCTAGTAGTGATATTAATCTACTACTAGAAACGAAGAAGTTCTTGTCCTCAAACTTTGATATGAAGGATCTTGATGAAGCTTCGTTCATTCTAGGAATAGAGATTCACTGAGATAGAAGAAAGGGGGTTTTAGCATTATCACAAAAGGCATACTTAGAAAAGGTTCTAAAGAAATACAGTATGCAAAATTGTAAGCCTTCACCTACTCCCATAGTCAAGGGTGATAGATTTGGGGAATTCCAATGTCCCAGGAACCAATATGAGATCGATCAAATGAAAGCGGTTCCATATGCTTCACATGCTGAAAGTTTACAGTATGCTCAAGTGTGTACACGCCCTGACATAGCGTTTGTTACCGGGTTACTTGGCAGATATCAGAGTAATCCAGGAATAGAACACTGGAAACTAGTAAAGAAAGTTTTGTGTTACTTGCAAGGCACAAAATGTCTCATGCTAACATACAGAAGATCTGATTCCCTACACATAGAGGGGTATTCAGATTCAGATTATGCGGGAGATAATAGAAAGTCCATGTTAGGATACATATTTACTCTCGCAGGAGGAGCTATATCGTGGAAAAGCTCCAAGCAAACCGTCACTACATCGTCTATGATGTATGCCAAGTTTGTAGTGTGTTATGAGGCCACAGGGCAGGTGAATTGGCTGAAGAAGTTCATGCCCGAGTTGAAAATGGTAGACGACATACATAAGCCACTCAAGTTATAATGCGATATGCCAAACACATTGACATAAAGTATTATGTTGTGAAAGACAAAGTTCGGGATCATATAATTAGTCTTGAGCACATAAGTACAGAAAAGATGCTCGTGGATCCGCTCACAAAAGGCTTACCACCCAATGTGTTCAGAGAACACTTAGCCGACATGGGTTTAAGGGAAAGCCTATGATTCCTAGACAATAAGAGCCTAGATGAGAATCTGTTTCAAAACAGAGAGGTGCATTGTAGCTGTTAATCTAATAGCAACTGACCATGATGATGAGACACGCTCTATGCACTGATTTGTGATGGAATGGGAAAAAGATAAAGTAAGTTAAGTTTAAGTTATAAGTTGAGATCAAGGGGGAGAATGTTAGGTTGATCTCCTTTGACTCCGTCCAACGACCGAGTCGGGCCTTGATCCTGCGCCCTGATCGGGGCGCCCAACCGAATCAATGGTTGGTGGGCCCCCATCGCGCAGCGCCATAAAAAGGAGGTGGGGGCCAGGGCACTATGTATGAGGTTGACTGCCGCCGCCACAATCCCCACCTACAAACCCTAAGCCGATCTAGAGGGGGCGCTGTGAGCAACGGGGAGCGCCACCGCTTTCACCGCCACCACTGGACCGTGCCTTCGCTGCACCTTTGACACCGCCGCCGGACTCCACTGCTGCCCTACATCAACACCATGGCCAGCTCCTCTACCAAGCCTACCGGTGGTCGGTAATGCCTCCCCACTCTCATCCTCTCTCTCTATCTCTCTCAGTTTCAGTTCATGTTCTAGGATTTACTATATCCTAAATGCAAGTTTATATCCGCTAGATCTACTGCTAGTCGGTCTTAAGTTCTATCAGAATTATCCCACGAGGGATAATCTTTTGATGGATTGGAGGATAGATGGGGGCCATGGACGACGTAGTGTAGCCTCTGCACAAGTCATCGGCTTATCGCCATTGCCCTATTTGTGGTTTCTGGGTAAGCAGTTAGGCAACAGGCATCCAAAGTTCATCCATTTCCTCTCCTCTCCTCTTCAAAATCCATACCCTGAATGAAGCAAGCAGGGACTATTGCCTAATAGTGCCTAGTGCCTCGATTAGCATGCATCAATGCCTACCGCATATTGCCTACCGCTATGCATCCATCCATCCATATAATCTCGCATATGATTGCAACTTTTCATTTGGGGAATTCATTTCAGAGCGATGCGTCATAAAGAAATAGAAAGGAGAAGTTCGGTATGTGCTAAGTGGCTAAGTGCTATAGGTTTTAGGCACAAGAGCTTTTAGTGCGCACCCAACATTTTTGTGTATTCATAAGGCATTTGTTAAAAGCAAGCATCACGAATTACTCAAAATAGGTGCAACATCCTTTGCCACCTACACAATACAAAATTAAAGCCACATATGAGTTATGAGTTAGTATGAAAGGAGCATGGCCATGCCTAAGTAGGATAAGGTGTGGCCAAATTATCTTCCCAAGGTCTAGCAAAAGAACACTAGATTGAAACAAGCAGGAACTCGACAAATGGACTTGATGCATGCATCCATCGCATTGATAAGGTGAAATGAAATTAAACTGCGTTGTCAACTTCAAACAATGCCTCCTTTTTTTGCTTCCTCCCTTTATTCATCCATCACAATTGTCAGTCCACCTCATCATCCCCGTTAGTACCCTACATGTATATCCTTGCCGCAAATGCAAAAGTTCATAATATCCTTGACATCAATGACAAGGCCTCACTCTCCCAATTGTCAATTTTGTTGCCGCCGCCGTGCTAGATTTGCATCGGGCTTCTTTTTTATTGCGTGGTGGCGATGAATTTGCGCCGTTGGGAAAGGTTTTTTGGGATGGACAAAACATGATAGATTTGCAAGTCCGACCTAAATAGTCGTTCAGTGCCAAGGCGACAAATTTTAGTAGTCCTATCCTCTACTCCTCTTTCCCTTCAAAGTTGAAGGGGGAAAACAAGAAATGTGCACATAAAAAATGTTTTTAAAATCCATCACATAGGCTAAGATTTGATAGCGAGTGTGTTAGGATAATTCATTGTTGTGACATGGTTACGAGCCGTGGAGGCTAGAGCTCACAACAACGGTAAAGAACTAACAACTTTTTAAGTTTCATGGGCAACCTGCAGGGAAAGAAGATAGCGACCTTCGCTCGATCGGCGGATCCGGGCGGAGGCATCAAAGGAGACCCCCGCTTGGCTGGTCGCTCCAGGAGAAGGTCTAGATGTCGCTGCGAAGGCCCCACCAACATGGGCGGAGACCATGACCCGGGCGAATGACAACGGAGGTGCCAGCGAAGACGCCCTGGGCGGAAGACCTAGATCCAAGGGGAGCTCTGACGTGGTAGTAGCATTGGCCCATGGGCCGATGGTAGGCCGTTGGCAGTGGCCCAACACGTAAGGGCGGTTGAAGAAGAGGGCACCCATAGTGCCTCTAGTGGCTTGTATTATCATAAGAATGTTCTGAGAATGTACTATAGCCGATAAGGGGTAGAATTGTAAAGAGTAGCCTTAGTAAACAACGCCCTATAAAAGGGGGGCTCCAACTATGTACAGAGAAGGTGGGTGAACTCATTTATGAAACCCTAATTGCACTGGGACCTACCTTTCCCTACCTATTTGCCAAACCTCTGCCTAGGGCATCGGCAGGCGGAGGACTCCCTACCTATACCTACTGGAAACCTTGCTTTCCAACATTGGTGCCCACCGCGTGTTGGCCGAGCAAAACCCACGATGGCGACAAAGAGAGAAGCCTCTGCTAGAGCTTCCCTAGAGCCCTCGACGAGGGGATGACCCAGGCGTAGTGCCCATAGCACTTACGCCAGCACACTAGAAGACCAAGTCGAAGAAGAGCCCGCGGTTGAAGATCAGCCTCCGATAGGCGAAGATCAGCCAGCCTCAGATCCCCACCCCGAGTAGGTGCTCCAACAACTACAAGCTCAACTGCAGAGCACACAATAGGAAAGAGAAAGGTTGGCGGCAACCTTCGCCACAAACCAGAGGGCAGCCCAGACATCATTACAGGCAGCGGAGATCAGGCAACAGTTGGCAATCCTACACGCGAAAATACAAAGCATGCAGCAAAGTCAGCCCCAACCCAACGCATCCAACCAGCTCCACTTAGCAAATCAAAGCCAGCTTAACCCTTTGCCAGGTATGGCCGCCCAACCAACCTTCGGCACACCCCTCAACTTGTTGTCAGTGTAAAGAACCATAGATTCAAGATCCCCGTTGTCCGAGGGAATCCAAACTTCACCCTGGCCACCATCTTACAAGCCTATCACCCTGCCCAAATTCAATAGAAGGTCAGATCTACGCCAGTTCATCATGAGCTTTGAGGCAGCCATAGCCTCCATAGGAGGAAATGACACTATCTTGACCAAATCATTTATTATTGCAGCCAAAGGAGATGCACTAGCATGGTACTCAATGTTGAAACCAAGTTCAGTATATTCATGGGAGGACCTCCGAGACAAGATCATCGCTAACTTCAAAGGGTTCACCATCGAATCTTTGCCATCAATGGATTTGTTTTAGTGCAAACAGAATCAAGGTGAAACACTAAGGGATTATTTTTAGAGATTTGTGTAGCTTAAAGCGAAGGCACCAAATGTCCCAGAAGATGTAGCAATCGAGGCCATGATTAAATGCCTCCGCATCGGAGCCTTTGCAGCTCATTTAGCTTGGGAGAAGCCAAGCACCGTAGAAGAATTATACAAAGAGTTTGAGAAGTACTACAGGTCAGACATTGACCTCTAAAGAAGGTTGGAAGAACAAAATTAGAACAAGCAATACTAAGGAAATGGCAGGAACATTCAAAGGGGCAACAGAAGCCAAGGCCAGCCATAGCCTCAACAAGCGTCTAATCAACAAGTTTTCAACGTAGAGCACAAAGGGAGTAGCCAGTAATGGCAATAGATGCTAGAGGTAGAACAAAGCAAAACATCCCAGAAGCAATACAAAGGCAAAAAATACAATCAAAAGAAAAGCTAGAACAAAAACCAGCAACCAAGGCAGCGAAGGCAGTATTGTTTCTTCCATGGAGAAAACAAAGGGCACATCACCAGAGATTGCCCAGATGCTAAAGAAACCCAGGAGAGGATAAAAAAATAGGACAAACGCTCAACCTCCACCACAACAACCCACTAGGGAGGTCAACCATACCTTTGCTATACCTCCACAATAGCCATATTGCCCAATCTACCCAAGCCTTAACTCCAATCAGATTCACCCATCCACTTTGGCAGCCACATACTACCCAAACTTCTTGCCAGCATGGAGAGAAAGCAGCCAATAGCAAGGGCAGCCATGTAGTCAGCGAGCAGAAGCCAACCTCACCTACATAAACCCAAGGCCTCCGCACATAACATTCATGGAGATAAGCTAGCCAGCTCAAGTGCATAATAGACAAGTTGAAGCACTACCTCCGCCGCCACCTCCACCACAGCTAAACGCTCCCAAAAACATGCCCAACCTAGAAAACCAGCTCAATCCACATACACCACTACCCACCCTAGGAATGATACTACCGATAGTCGGAGGCTCCTCAATGGAATTTCAGACAAAGGAGCACAAGAAAGACCACCTTAGGCTTATTAACAACATAGCAGTGCAGGGCCTAGTGTGCTGCACATATTGGTCGAAGACACCCATCACATTCTTAGAACAAGACCTCCAGCTGGAGAGCTACCCCCACATAGATGCCATGGTGATCAAAGCTAATATAGCAGGCTGAGAAATCAACAGGGTTCTCATAGACTCTGGAAGCTCTACAGACATCATCTTTGTCAATGCCTTCGATCAGATGAAACTAAGTAGCCATTCACTTAGGCTACTTATGTATGAAAGTCAGAAGGAGGCGAGAAACATAGAAAGAGCAATCTACAAATCGCAGCGCAACATCAATTCTATCGAAGCAGCCAGAAACAACTCACTAGAGCCTCTGGACATGCCGAAGGACAAAATAGATCTCAAAGATCAAGAAGAAACAAAGTCAGTCCCATTGGAAGACATAGTCCCAGACAGAAAGGCCATTATCGGAGGCAACTTGCCAAAAGAAGAAGAAGCAGAACTAATAGAAATCTTTGAAAAAAACAAAGATGTCTTCGCCTGGTCAGCCTCTGACCTCAAAGGAGTCAGTAGGGATATCATACAACACTCCCTTGACATCAACCCTAGAATGATGCCAAAGAAGCAGCGATAAAGGAAAATGTCGGAAGACAGAATCTTAGCAACGAAGGCCAAAGTATAGAGGCTGTTAGAAATAAACGTCATCAGAGAAGTCAAGTACTCAAAATGGCTAGCAAATGTTGTACTAGTACCAAAGCAAAATGGAAAGATAAGAATGTGCATAGACTTCACAGATCTCAACAAAGCATGCAAGAAAGAAGATGAGGAGAAGAATAGACACCTCCGTCGATAAGGCGGCAGGATGCAAGCGCTTCTCCCTCCTGGACTGCTTTTTAGGATATCGCTAGATCTGGCTCAACAAAGAAGATGAGGATAAGACAAGTTTCACTACCCCGTTCAGAACCTATTGCTACACCAGAATGCCCAAAAGACTAAAGAATGTAGGCTCAACTTTTGCTAGAATGACGAAGGCAGTCCTCGGCCCACAACTACAGAAAAACATCATAGCATATGTCGATGATATTGTGGTAATGAGAAGAATGAAGAAAACCACATAGCAGATCTAAAGGAAACCTTCACCAACCTCAGGGAAGCAGGACTCAAACTAAACCCCAAAAAGTGTGTTTTTGGTGTTAGTAGGGGGAGGGTGCTTGGGTACATCATAGGACCCGAAGGCGTTCGGGCTAACCCAGAGAAGACGAAGGCCATAATCTCATTGGTGGAACCATCAACTAAAAAAGAAGTCCAAAAGCTCACAGGGAGGATAGCAGCATTGAACAGATTTATCTCAGAGTCAGCTGAACGTAGCCTCCCTTTCTTGAAGGCTCTAAGAGGCTGAGACAAAGTTGAATGGGGGCTAGAACAGTCAAAGGCCTTCCAGCAACTCAAGAACTACATGGCAAGGAAACTCCTGGTAACGGTACTAGACCCAGAAGCACCACTATTGCTATATGTGTCAGCCTCCGACCATGCAGTCAGTGGGGTACTTGTTCAAGAGAATGAACAAGAGTCGAAGGTCATTCAATTGCCTATCTACTACATCTTAGAAGCCTTGTCTGGAGCAAAGCTGAACTATATAGAGATAGAAAAAATTGCATATGCAGTGTTGATTTCTTCAAGAAAATTAAAGCACTACTTCCAGGCAGATGAAATCATAGTGCCCTCTTCGCATCCACTCGGGGACATACTCAGCAACAAAGAAGCCTTCGAAAGGATAGGGAAATGGGCAACATTACTATCTCAGTTCGAACTCAATTATGTATCAAGAACAGCAATCAAATCTCAAACACTAGCAGATTTCATAGCAGATCGAACACCTTCGGTGCACCAGCCCTCAACCCTAAGAACAAACATGGACACTCTACTCAGATGGGGCTTGGGGGCATCTGGGAGCCAGAGCCTCCGTCGTATTGATAGCACCATCTGGCCTCCACACAAAATATGCAGCAAGGCTCGAATTCAAAGCAATAAACAATATAGCAGAGTATGAAGGCCTTATATTAGGCCTCAACAAGGCAAAAGCACTCAGAGCAAAAACATTACTGGTAAAAATAGACTCCTAAGTCATAGCAGGATAGGCTAAGAAGGAATACATAGCACGTGAGCCAGAATTGATCAAATACCTGGCCACAGTAAGGGCTCTTGAGCAAAGATTCTAGGGATTCACCCTAAAGTACATACCAAGAGCAGAAAATGTGGAGGCAGACGAGCTGGCAAAGGCAGCAGCAAATAACTTGCCCATACCAAGTGGAACCTTTTACCAAGTGTTGCAAGCGCCGGCCACACAAGTAATAGCGAAGGCATTCAAATCAGTTTTAGTTACTGAGTCCGAGGACTAGAGGCAACTGATCATAGATTGTCTAAACAACATACATCAAGAAGAAGATGAGGCAAGCACAAAAAGAATGATAGCAAGAGTAAGAATCTATACATTGATAAATGGAACTCTGTACAAGAAAGAGGTTGTTCAACCATTGCTCAAGTGCATACCTCAGAGTGAAGGCAAAAACCTTCTACAAGAAATCCACTTAGGCATATTTGGCTCACACATTAGTCTAAGGACACTATCTATGAAGGCCATCAGGCAAGGATTCTATTGTCCTACGCAGAAGAATTGACAAGACATGTTAGGCATGCCAGAGCACCTCCCCTTAACAGTCAAAACCTTTGGCTCTCGCACAACTCATCCCACCCACCTGGCCCTTGCAAAGATGGGGGATGGACCTTGTTGGGCCACTACCACCATCGCAAGGGGGGAACAAGTTCATAGTAGTAGCCATAGAATATTTCACAAGATGGATTAAGGCCAAGCCGCTTGCAACAATCACATCAAAGATAGTAAAAAGGTTCTTCTGGTAGAACATAATTTGTAGGTTTGGAGTACCAAGAACATTAACAGTTGACAATGGGAAGCAATTTGACTTAGAAAAATTCAGGGAATTTTGCAAAAGCATAGGAACCAAGATAGACTTCACCTTGGTCTACCACCCAGAATCTAATGGAGCGGTGGAAAGAGCCAATAGAGTAATATTCTCAGCAATATCGAGGACCTTATTCAACCTCCGCGAATGCCAATGGGTAGAAGAACTGTCGAAGGTTGTGTGGTTCCGTAACTCCACAACATCTAGAACAATAGGTTTTACACCGTTCAATCTCTTATATGGCGAAGAAGCAATGCTGCCTAAGAAAATTAAGCATCAGAGCCTCCACGTCATAAAGCAAGCCCTGGCAGAGGATGAAGAATACTCCAAGGAGATGATCGAAGGCATAAGACTGGAAGCAGTGGAAAATATCACAAAATATCAAGAGCAAACCAAAAAGTGAAGAGACAGCCAGGTAGTCAGAAAGCTCATACAAGATGGAGACCTAGTTCTAAGAAGGAAGCCCAATGCGGGGAAGCTCCAACCAAAATGGGAAGGCCCGTACACGGCGAAGGCCGCCGAGAGACAAGGGTCGTTCTTCTTGACAAACAACAAAGGTAAAACAACCACTCATATCTAGAACATTGATAGTTTGTGTAGGTTCTACATCTAAAATGTAAAAAGGTGGCCTCCTCAGAACTATAAGCGAAGGTCATCACACCTCTCCTAGTTTTTGTATTTCCTTTACATTTCATGCAAAAGGGCATGTACTCTTTTCCTCACAAAGGGGGCTCCTAGCGGAGGTGAGATTTTTAACAAGGTAGGACCCATGTAAAAACCTCTAAAAATATAAAGAGAAATTCCTCCAAGAATACCATAAAAACCGAAGGTCGAAAGTGGCTAGCAACGGAGCCACAACATTCAATAAATAACATCACAATAAAGAGAACCTTCCACTGCTTTAGCCGAAGGCTCTAAAAGCATAGAGCGACCACCATAGCTAAATTAGCATGTAACCTTGACAAAGCCCTATCCACATTTAGGCATCAAGGATTCATCAAAATGGCTAAAAGGCCAAAAACCCAACAAAGACCGACCTTCGCCGTAGGCATTGGGCACAAAAAAACCGTGGCGAAGACCTGTCCTCATCAGGCACCACATGTCTATCAGGGATTAATAACTCAAGTACAATAGAAACAAAGAACAAAGATACGCTAGGTACAAAGAAATCCATCGGTTTTATCAAAACTTCAAAACCTATCTAAGCAATAAACATCAGCCAACTACAAAAATTTATTAAGTTGTACAAGCCATAGGCTAGAAAATCTAACACCTTACCCCGACACTAGCCCCTATCAGTGCATCTTCATATCCCTACCCTTAGAGGAGTGCTAGGGGGGAAACCAAACCAACCAAGAGTCAATATACTATAGAGCAAAGCAAGAGAACCATGGAAGCAGGAATTTCTTTAGAAACCAGAAAGGAAAAGGTGCTGTGCGAAGACTCATAAATCTAGTAGCTCACGCAGCCCAGCGAAGGCCACATTGAGGTTGTACGCATCTTCCACTTGGTGTCGTATAGCCTCCGCGGGGCATTGTGTGACCATAGTCTGACAGTAAACAGTCAGTGTCAGAGGTTACGGGAGGGCATCGCACGAAGCCTCATAACATCCCCCCACAACCAAAGACACCATCTGGCGCAACCCAGCATCAACCATGTTCGATGGGAGCGTAGCTGCTCCATCATAGCCGAAGGAAAAAACAAAGCAATCCAGGCACAAGAGGAGGCAGTGTCTAAGAAATGCTCCTTCAACCTCCGTTGCTTGCTCAAATTGCTCTGTGACCTCTAGAGAAGCATCAAGATCGAAGAAAAGCACCTCCGATGGATGCTCAAATTGTACCAACTCCTTCGCAACAATTGCAAGATCAAATACGAGCACTCCAATTTCTCCACAGTGACGTGCTAGAGAATTCATGTCAACTCCAAGCAAGCACAAAGATGGAGGCCAGGGCGACTAAATAGTCACTGAAGCCTCCGCAAGGCACGCAAGGTCAAAGATCAATACCTCAGCTTTTCCGCGCAAGCACACAAACTCGTACTCAACATCAATCAGAGAAGAGAGAAGCGGAGGCAAGAGAGAGAAAGTAAGCCACAGAGAATGTATCCCTTTGGCCTAGATAAAACTTAAATTAAGAATCTTTTACAAAAACAAGAGAACAAGCTAAACAATCTAGGAAAACTTCATTACAAATGTAGATATGATTACAACAACAGCGCATTAGAAGTGCAATAGTACAAAAGCCCGAAAGCAATAACAGAGCAAAGCACAAAAGGCATTAAAGCCTTCCAAGGAACATCAACATGGGCGCGAAGGCTAGTCAAACAAATCAACATAAAAACTAAGGATGACGCCCTCACCAAGCCAGTGACCTGGTAAACTTCGCATGTTCATCATTAATATCGTACTTCACGAAAGCAAACATGTCACAAACAGAAAACCAGCAAAAAGCTTCCTGCCAAAATTGCCAAAGCTCACCACTAACATAAATCCCATCTTGATACATAGTAATAGGGAGTACATCCTGCATAGGCCTAGAGAAGGGGACCTGCGTAGGACAAATTCACAATTTGGACCTAGATATACACAAAAGGGCTAGCGTTTGCAGCACATCGCCTTCGACCTCCGGGTCAGTAGGAGCAGGCATAGGTTCTCTAGACTTTGGGACCTCGGCAGTAGGGGAAGGAGACTTCAGAGCCAACATCCCCATAGCTCGGGAAGACTGTGCCCCAGCAGTACCACACGCAGCCTCCGTCCTCTGCGACTCCTGCAAAAACAATATAAATGTGTAAAAACAACGAACAAGCGACAGAAAGCTTAAGCGAAAAAATATAAACCATGAAGAAAAAACCAACCTCAGCTCGACGTGCCTTCGCCATCGAGCGAGCCTTCACCTAGCCAAACTTTACCTAGAATGACTTCATAAAGTGGCAGACCGATCTCCTGATATCACACGAAGTCACTCCAAGATCGACCGGGCCCTCAAGATCTCTTTCCTTCACATCTTTGGTATGCAGGCAGCCATCCTGCACTAGCATCTTAGAAAGGTTGGTGGCGGAGGCTAGGGCTCCAAAATCGATAGCACCGCCAACAAAATCAGGGAGCTTCAGGAAGTTGGCCTTCATCTAGGAAAAGATATTGAACGCCGAAGGCTCAGAAGGAAACGACAACATAGAGCCCCCGAATTGTTCGAGGGCACCCACATAGAGCGCTGGACTCTCTCTCGACGTCCACCTTCTTGTGAAGGTTATCGACCATCTCATTAGCTTTTACGACGCACTCAGCAACTAATTGCTTGGCAGCCTTTGCGCCATCCACCTCCCTCTTCAGTGAATCAACATTCTTCTGAAGCTCCTCCAATTCAGCTTGGACAGTGCGGAGGCCACCAACCTCCCAAGCAAGCCAGGTCTTCTCAGCCTCAAGAGTGTCCACCTCTTTCTTTAGGGCCTTGATAGCCAGATTGTGGTCGACTACCTCCTGCGTGCCACGTTCCTCGATGGCCTTTGAAAGATAATGGCTCTGTCAATACAAAGGTCAGCCACAGCACAGTAGAACAACAGTAGGAAAAACAAACAAGAAACGTACCACACATTGCTGCTCCAAATTCATTCGCAGCAGCTTGAAGTAATCAACATTCTTTAGGTGATGGCGAAGGTGGCCTAATAGCAAGTCAAGCATAAGAGATGTAAGACCAAAAGCAAGAAAACGAAAAATAGAAATAACAACCTCCGATATCATTATGAACAGCTTGAAGGACATCTGCCCACCCACTTATTGTGCTATCGGAGGCACTTGAAACAGCAACTATGCATCAACAAAACTCAAATAAAAAGGAGATAGCGTAGAAACAAAAAACAAACAAAATCAACCTTTGCCACCATCAAGGCCCGGAGCATATGGACGAGGAGTCACGCCCACAAGCAGAGGCCTCGAAGGTCCCCCACGCCGATCCGAGCGAGGTCCACGCCCACAGGATCACTAGGGTTTGCATTAGGGTTCCCAAGGGCCTCCGTCAAACCTGCTGAAACAATCAGAATATGTCAAGTCCTGATAAAACCAAAAACATAAACAACAAGCAAAAACAAAGTTAAAAGGCAACTCACCCAAGTGCAAACGATCTGGAACGGCATCCACGACACCAGCGTCCCCACGACATCGCGTCATGGCCTGGTACACCATGCTACAAAATGGAGTAGCCAGAGGGTGGCTTGGTACACCACGCTACAAAATGGAGTAGCCAGAGGGCGAGCCTCCGCCTCGCCCTCGGACACCTCCATGGTAGTACCAATAGTAGGGCGACGACGCTTAGTACCAACGACCTCCGCATCCTTTGGTGGGGAGGCATCGCCTCCACCAATCTCCTCTTCAGAGCTAGAAGAATCATCATCCAAAACATCGGGCATAGGAACCACAACGGAGGGTTTAGTGACAACACTGCCACCCATTCCTTGGAGGGCAGTCTCGATGAAGTCATCGCCCCCAAGATCCAAATCAGCGGCGGAGCCATCGCCTTCCATCCCAACGTCCACGGAGGCTGAGCCTCCACCAACATTCTCTGCAACCTCCTCGTCAGCATCACCGGAGGCAGCGGCAGAGGCGAGCGCGGTCTTCCACCTCTTGCTGACAACCTTAGAGGTGCCAGCCCCCCTCCTTTTCTTCGTCTCCGCCGCAACAATTGTATTCTTTGTGGCGGCCTTCCTTGCCTTATCCTCTAGGGATTTCAACACCTTCGCAGGAACCTTGTGTTCCATGTGGTGTATCCCCAACTCTTCGAACACACGATTTAGCCAGGGCATAGTGCCCACAACAGCCCTCCACACAAGAAATTCCTTGTCAGTTATATCACCAATAATCTCCCGTGCCTCTTGTTCCATGACAGCAACAAAATCCTCGGAAGTTTCCTCCTCCGATAAAGCTATCCCAAAATGGGGAAACAGAACCCCTCCAGCTTCGCCATAAATAGGCAGACTCACCATTTCTATCTTAAAAGAAGGCCTATACTTCCCAAGGGGCTCGAACTTGGCAGCAACCATTTCTTCGACAAGGTCACGGCCTTCGGAGTACCATCAAGCCAAGGCGAAGGCCTTATTGCATGCCTCCCTATGAGGCGTCATCTCTTCACTAGGAGTCACCATCGCCAGCGGTTTCATTTCGGTCATCACGGAGGCAAGGGCATAATGAGTAATCTTCTTCCCGTCTTCATGGGTAGAAGTAATGCCAAAGGTATAAACATAAAATCAATAGCGCTTCCAGTCCTTGTCCCACTTGTTCTTCTGGCAATATGAGATCTCAAGATAGGATCTTCCCTATTGCCTCTTTGCCATAAACGTGCAACTGCCATACTGAGCTATGAGTTCATCGCCACCCACCATTTTAGGCTAGCACTGAAGCTCATAATAAGTGCAAAAGGTGTCCACATCTGGCTCAGCACCATAAGACTCGTAGGCCCAGCAAAACTTACTCAAAGTAAGAAATCCATTGGGGGTGAGGTGGTGCATATGAACATCAAACTCCTCAAGTACTTCACGAAGGAACTTAACGGAGGGAAGGCGAAGGCCACAGGTGAAGAAGTCCTTGAAAACAACAGCATAGTCCTTATTGGGCTCAGGTACCATCTCGCCCTGTAGAAGTTTAGCCTGGCCTTGGGGGACGCACTCATCATTCTCAAGCTGAAGGATCATCCTCTTGGTCATCAGCGAAGGCCCAAAGTCCTAGGTCTTTCCGACCATGGCCTCCGCTTCCTCAGCTCCAATCAAATCCCCAACGGAAGCTTCAACCCCAGCAAGATCCTCCTCAAACTCCTAAGCCTCTGCACTAGCAATCATGCACTCCTCAAAACACGCAGACCACCCACTCGGTCTAACACTGAGAAGATGGTGATACGGGCCAAACAAAGTAGCTCAGAGGGGAGGAGGACTAACATGCAAAGCCACTTCCAAGATCAGGCAATAGCAGTAGGAAGCGAAGGCGGGCGGCAACTAAGTGAAGGTCGAGCAAAGAAGAAAGAACCTAGAAAGCGACTGCAGCGAAAGCGATGGCTCAGATGGGGATGGGGAGGCCTTCAGCTACCACCCCCTTATATAGCCCCCGCCCCATCGCTTCAACTTCTAGAGCCAATGGCCACATCCGCTCGGCAGCGCATCGGTTGTAGAGCCACCGCAACCAATCAAATAGTGAAACGTCAAACAACACAATGGTCTGATCCGGGTGACCCAAGGGGTAGGAGGGGAAACCTTCGCATACACAAAAGATCCGTACCTCAGAACTTGAAGACCTAATTATGAGAACAAGGCCCGCTAGCATCAGACCATGCCCTCATAAGGGGGGAACTGTTGGAACACGGTTACGAGCCGCGGAGGCTAGAGCTCACAATAATGGTAAAGAACTAACAACTTTTTAAATTTCATTGGCAACCTACAAGGAAAGAAGACAGCGACCTCCGCTCGGCCGGCGGATCTGGGCGGAGGCATCAAAGGAGACCTCCGCTTGGCTGGTCGCTCCAGGCAAAGGTCCGGAGGTCGCTGCGAAGGCCCCACCAACATGGGCGGAGACCATGGCCTAGGCGAACAACAGCGAAGGTACCAGCGAAGGCGCCTGTCGATGTTTGACCACCGATAGCCTACCACGGGGGTACCCGGGGCAGTACGTTTGGGCTTTGGCGTATGCCGAACTCGACGGTAAACACAAGAGATAGTCGATTTATCCTGGTTTAGGCCCTCGATCGTAGATCGAGTAATAGCCCTACGTCCAGACAGCCTTAGCCTTTGCGTTGAATTGATCGTAAAGTGTTGTTCCAAAGTCCTATCTCTAGGAACCTTGCCCTCCCTTATATAGTTAGGAGGTCAGAATCCTAGTCGATTTATAATGAGAGTTCCTAGTAGGATTACAGAATAATACTACTACTAAGATTACATGGAAAGAATCCTAGTTAGACTAGATCTTCTCTCTTCCTTATGGGGTATCCTATGGGTCCCGCATCGACAAGCCCCCGAGCACTTTATGGTTGAAATCTGGAAGCCTCGTCTTGTTCCTCTTGTCGAGTAGGAACAAGGGTTGTTCGAGTGCTTTCTTGAGTGAAACCATGTAGCGCTTCTTTGGATCTTCGAGTGGTGTGTGCTTTTTTGAAAAAAAGTTCATCCATCTGGGTGTAGCCCCCGAGCCTCTTGCTCTTTGGAACAAGGAGCTGGAGGATCTTGTCTTGATCTCTTTCTTCATTGAATGTCAAAAAGAACTCGGATATGGCTCGGTCTGGGTTCTTTTTGTCGTAAGGTCTTGAAGTGGTCTGCCTTGAAGAAGTCTTTTCTGTGACGTGCGCTTTTTTGAAGAAAAAGTGCACTCACTGAGTGTAGCCCCCGAGCCTCTTGCTATTTGGAACAAAAAGTTGGAGGGTCCTGAATCTTTATGTTGTTTGAGAATTCCTGTTCTAAAGAAGTCTTCTGAGTGATATGCGCTTTTTTTAAAAAAAAAGTGCACTCACTGAGTGTAGCCCCCGAGCCTCTTGCTATTTGGAACAAAAAGTTGGAGGGTCTTGAACCGCTGTCTTGAAGAATTTGAGTGATGTGCTATTTGGAACAAGGAGCTGGAGGGTCTTGATTGTTGAAAACCTTTTCTGTTGCAGCCCCCGAGAACATTTCTGGGTTCTTTTATTCAAAAAGAACTCAGATACAGGGTCTTGGCATATTCTCTGGTAGTTTGCTTTTTGTTAGGTGTAGTTGCATGGTGGTAGTTGAGTATAAATGATGTTTGTTCATGGGATGCACAGTGTTGGTATATTCTTCTGAATATGCTCGCTTTCGGGTACCGTTCCTTTACTTCTGAGTCCTCCATTATTGAGTTCTGTCTTTTCACTATGTCCTTTGTTAGGCTTGTTTCGTTGGTGCTCTTGGTCCATGTGCACCGCTCCTTTGGTCTATAAATACCCTCCTAGAGTGCTGTTCTGATTCATTGAACATTTTGTTGCTTGTTCTGAAGTCTCTATAGTCATGAATATGGTAGTTTGTGAAGTAGAGCAGCCCCCGGGCGTATTTTGCAGTTCTTGTGTGTCTTGCCATAGCTGGAGGGAGTCTTGTGATAGAGATTAGAGGTAGGCTAATCCCGTAGTAGCATTGTACTTGAAAGTACGTGGCGGTAGTCGGAGGGAGTCTTGTGATGTGGGATACGTTCCTTCATCTGGCAGTTCTGGGTTGATCTTCATCGCCTGCCCTGAGACTATCCGATGCAGATCAACACCATATCCAGCATCACATCGGACTTGGGTAGATAGATGCCTACCGGCCTTCTCTGCTCCATGTTTTCCCGCCATGCTGCTGATCTCCGCCTTGGATGCATTGTGTTCGTCCTTTGAAGAAAACAGTGTAGCCAAGTACGGTTTGTTCTACCAAGTAGCAATTTGGAACACATAGTTGTTCTAGAGCCTAGCTGTGTCTGGGTTCCTCTTTGCTACCTTGCTTGTCGTAGTACCGAGTTCGTTGGGTCTTGTAAGATGTGTAATCTTCTATTTTTTGAAACCATTTATAATGGAAAGAATCTTGTCTTCTGAGTTGTCATTGTTTATTCTGCTGATTTCCCGATTGTTTGAGAGATTCCCAAGTTCTTTCTATAAGATCCAGGTTGTTGTGTTCCTTGTTGGTAACCCTTCGTTGCTTCGTGGTTGATGAGTTCTTTTCATAGCAATACGATAACTCTGCCGTGGTGCTGGATGGATAAGTCTGAAATCTACCCGTTGAACTGTATCGTTGTGTGGATTTGTGCCATCCATCATTTTAGCTATGTCAGTAAATGGACCGTTGCTTCCTCATGCCATGTTAAAATGGGCCTGGTGGGCCACGTTTTTACTGGTGTAAAATCTATTTAAGGGCCTTTCTCCTCCTTTTCTTCGTTACCCTGCCTTTGCCTTGAAACCCTAGTTTTCAGGAATCCACCGCTGCCATTGTTGCCGTCATCTGAGCGCCACCGTCAGAGCCTCATCTTTCCCTAGTGCCTTTTTGCTTCTGCTAGTACATGGGTAGGAAGAAAGCCGTGAGCAAGTCCCAGGCGACATTTGTCGACGAGGAGTCCTCACTTTCTGTGATCGAGAACCAAGAGTTCATGGCCATGAGGGATGCCCAGAAGGTTTGGCCAGCTCCGACAACGACTGAAGACTAGCTTCACGAGCTTGTTGGTGATGGTCTGATCCAGAGTAAGGACATTGCTGAATAGTGGGCTCCAGGAGAGCATTGGGTCCCTGCTCCTGGTCCTGGTGAGATTATTCTTTTCGTCTCCTTTATCTGTGCTGGACTTTGCCTCTTGGCTTCTGCTTTTCTTCATCGGTTTCTCAGCTATTTTGGGATTAGCCTGAATCATCTTGCTCCTAATGCTGTCCTTCATCTTTCTATATTTGTTCATCTCTGTGAAACTTTCCTTGGAATTCCTCCTCTTTCCCTCTTTCGTTACTTTTTTGTCTGAAGCCCCAACCTCGCCGTGATGACACCAGCGTTCTTGTTGGCTGCGGGATTCAGTTTCGCTAGGGTCTTAAGAGCAAATTCTTTGACTATGACCTAGTTGATTCTATGAGAGATTGGTGTGTCGACTGGTTTTACGCCACCAATTTGATTCCTCCTCTTTCCGTTCACTCCGGATCTGGTCCCTTGGTTAATGACTAATGGGAAAAGAACCCTGTGACGACTGCTGAGTTCCAGATGATCAAGCCTTTTCTCGAGAGGATTTGCACTCTGAAACAGCAAGGCTTGACCAGCTTTGGGATTATTTCAAGTTTTCTTCACCACCGAGTTCAACCTTTGAAGGAGCGCGAACATTACGGTTTTGAGTACTCTGGGGCGGAGGACCCTTCTCGTATGGTCCCTGCCCTTGAGTTGACCGACGAGGAGGTGCTCGAGCGTCTCCAGAAGATGTTGAAAGGAGTAAGCGTCGTTCTGTTTGCTGTCCTTGAGTACAGCGCTAAGAACTCGCCCCCTACTGTGAGTTGTTCTTTTCTTTATGCGGGTACTTTTGATTCTCTTTTGTTGTATCCACTTTTGCTTAATCTTCCTTGTCTTTGTTGTTTTACTCTTTTATAGGAATTGGGGCGTAATTTCGCTGATCCAATTCCCCTTGATGATCTCCCTGCAAATGTGGAGGCTGGGGGTAGTCTTGCTGGGGTGTCCTTGACCAGTAAGTTTTAGACTACCATGATGCTTCCTGGTGTTTCTTCCGCATTTTCTGACGTATATGAAGAGTATGTTCCTCGTCCAGTTTCTTGAGCTCCTCGTACTTTTGGAAAGAGGGGGCGAACGGATAGTTCTTCTGCTCCATCTGCTGTCAAGAAGTCTCGCTAGTCGAGTACTCATCTAGGTACTCTAGTTGTAGCTAGCATGCTCTTAGGTGAGCATATTAATACGCTCTATCCTTTTTGCTGTTTGTTTTTATCTTTGACCGAGTACTTTTGTCCTTTTTCAGCTGGAGCTATGGTGGCCTTGGTCGAGAGTGAGAAGGAAGAGGATGATGATGCCGCCCTCGTTACTCGTTGGTGAGTTCTTTTCTTGTTTTCCTGTTGTTGAACTCCTCTTTTTGTTTTGACTTTGGTCTTGTTTTCTTTGTAGTAAGTGGTCGTCGGGTACCAGTTCTTCTAGGGCTCTGGCACCGAGTTCTTTTATAGCTCCGGTACCGAGTTCCTCTGTAGCTCCGGTACCGAGTTCTTCTAGGGCTCTGGTACCAGCTATGCCGCTTCTGTCGCAGGGTGGCGGTGATGTTTTTGCCGCTGTGGTTCCCCTTACGAGGTCTTCTATTGGTCTTCTGAAGAAGAAGATAGCTGAGTAAGTGATTCCTTGATATGCTTTTTTGCTTCTCTTTTCGTTTTTTCCTAACTCATATTCTTATCGTCGATTTTTCTTATCATCTTGCAGACCTTCGCCTTCCCTTAACCCTCCGCCGACTTCTTCTCAGTCCTCTGACCTGCCTCTGCGCGCTGAGTCTCGGGACTTGGAATGCTCGGTCAGCGAGGTGGCTGTGAGGGAAGCTGGTTCCCCTGCTGCCATTGATCCTATTGCTCCAGAGGTGACCGTGGCCACGTCGGTGGGTACTTCTGAGGAGGTAGCCGGGGCTTCCTAGGATACGGCCCTGGTTTTGCCCTCTTTGCCAGTGCCGGCTTCTCCCTCTGCTCTCCTTGGAACCAACAGTCAGCGCTTGGACGATGATGTGTTGCATCAATTTGATGCTACTCATCGGTTGTCAGAGCTGACCGGTGCCTGGGGAAACTTGGCGACATTTGCGACTTCTTTTGGGGAAAAGCTCCAGGTAAGTTTCTCTAAGGTTCTTTCTTTAGATGTTCGTCTTTCTTCTGTCCTTATGTCTTGTTTTTCTTTCTTTCTTTTTGCTCAGTCTTTTTCTCGAGATCATACTGGCTTCTTTTTCTCATTCGAAAACAAGAAAAAGTTGTCTTCTGAGGTAAGCACCCTGAAGGCAGAGCTTGATCTCTACCGAGCTGAGATGGAGACTGAGCGCTAAACGCACCAAAAGGAGGAGAAGGCTCTTCGTGCCCAAGTGGTAGAGGTAGAGAAGCAGAAGGATGCTGCGGTGGAGTCCATGAAGAACGAGTGCAAAGGTATTGCAGGTTCTGTTTGTTTCCTTTTATATTCTGACTTCCCTTTCTGCTGACTTGTTTTTCTTTTGTACTCTGATTTTCCTTTCCGCTGACTTGTTTTTGTTGCCTAGCTTAGCTCTCTGAGTTGAAAAGCAGAAGCTCTCGGGGGGTCTCGAGGAGATGAAGACACTCGTCCGCACTAACCACAACAGGGCTGAGGAGGTAATTACTCGAGCTGAAGAAGAACTCGCGCTTGCTAAGTTGATTAGGCGTGGAGCTGACAGGGATCTTGTGTAGACCCAAAAAACTATTCAAGACTTGACTGGTAAGTTAGCGATGGCTACTGATAACTGGAATGCTTTGTGGAAGTCTTTTCGGTCAGTAGCCGACCTTCTCTGGACTCCAGCGGATGATGGTCAATCTTGGGCTCAGTTTATTCCCTAAGTGCTGACACATTTCCAGGAGTTCATGAAGAGGTGCGTCCATCTGTGTACCAGGAATGTTCTTGCCTAGGTCCGGGTTCTTTCTCTGGAGTTTCCTTTGTCCAAGGTTACTGATGAGGCCGAGAGTCAAGAGTATCTGGATGCTGTTGAGAAGTTGGAGCCTGAGGTCAAAGATTTAGCCAGGAAGGTTGTAGATAATCTTAACATTGATATTTCTTCTCCTGATGGCAATGCTTGATGTAATCGACCTTTGTATTCCAGCTTCTATAATAGAACATTATACTTGAAGATTGAATGGAGATTCTTTATTTTTTGTTGATGTCTTCTTTGCCTGGACTCCTTGTTTATTCTTTGAATGAGTTGACCAAGTGATAAGCATTTTCCTGGTGGTTGTTTGTCTGGCTTTCGTCTGTGCCGGGTGAACAACTCGGTATGTGTAGATCGTTGTCTTGATAAACTTTCTTGATCTGTCGATTGCTTATCTGGCTTTCGTTTGTGCCGTGTAAACAACTTGGTATATGTAGATCGTTGTCTTAACAAACTTTCTTGTTTCGTCGAGTGCTTGTCTAGCTTTCGTCTGTGCCATGTAAACAACTCGGTATATGTAGATCATTGTCTTGACAAACTTTCTTGTTTTGTTGAGTGCTTGTCTGGCTTTCGTCTGCGCCATGTAAACAACTCGGTATATGTAGATTGTTGTGTTGACAACCTTTCTTGATCTTGTTGGTACTGGAAAGTCTTAGGATTAGCGGGTGTTAGCTTGTTAGCTACCCTCATCGGCCGGCTCAAGCATCTTTCGAGCTATTTTGCTCTCAGCCGGAATGCTCAGGCATACTATTAGCCTTTTTGCTTTTTGGTTCGGGTGTTAGCTTATTAGCTACCCTCATCGGTAGGCTCAAGCATCTTTTTAGCTTTTTTGCTCTCGGCCGGTATGCTTAGGCATATTATTAGCCGTGTTGCTTTTTGGTTCGGGTGTTAGCTTGTTAGCTACCCTCATCGGTGGGCTCAAGCATCTTTTCAGCTTTTTTGCTCTCGGCCGGTATGCTCAGGCATATTATTAGCCGTGTTGCTTTTTGGTTCGGGTGTTAGCTTGTTAGCTACCCTCATCGGTGGGCTCAAGCATCTTTTCAGCTTTTTTGCTCTCGGCCGATATGCTCAGGCATATTATTAGTCGTGTTGCTTTTTTGGTTCGGGTGTTAGCTTGTTAGCTACCCTCATTGGTGGGCTCAAGCATCTTCTCAGCTCTTTTGGTCTCGGCCAGTATGCTCAGGCATATTATTAGCCATGTTGCTTTTTGGTTCGTGAAATCAACTCAGGGAAAGCCATAATAGGACATGTTGTCGATGAACACCATCTTTATTGATCTTGAATGAAAGCCATAATAATACATGTGTTGTCAAGGAACATCATCTCTGTTGATCTTGAATGTTGATCTCTTGTGGCTTGTATATATATTCTTCCTTGAGTTGTTTTCATGCGTAGAATCTTCTTAGTTGGCTGATGTGCCATGTATTGTTGACTTCTTTCCCGTCTTCAGTTATCAACTTGTATGTGCCTGGTCCGGTGACTTTTGTGACAATAAAAGGACCTTCCCATAGACTAAGTAGTTTATGGCGTCCGTTAGTTTTTTGTATTCTTCTTAGCACTAAGTCTCCAATTTGGAGTGATCGAGGCTGTGTACTCTTGTTGCAGTGGCACCTTAAACCTTGGAGGTATCTTGCTGATTGAAGTGTAGCGTTTACTCTGACTTCTTCTGTACTATCGAGTTCTAATCTTTGGGTGTGTTCTGCTTCTCTTTCATCATATTGTTCTATTCTTGGTGATGTCCAGATCAAATCAGCTGGTAATACGGCTTCTGATCCGTAAACCAGGAAGAAGGGTGAATATCCGGTGGCTCTGCTTACTTGAGTCCATAGCCCCCATACTACTTTGGGTAATTATTCAATCCATTTGGATCCATAGTCCACTAGTTCTTCATATAATCTTGGTTTTAATCCGGCTAGTATGAGTCCATTAGCCCTTTCTACCTGTCCGTTGGCTTTTGGATGTGCGACTGATGCGTAATCTATGCCGAAACCATAATCCTGTGCCCAACTTTGGAATTCTGTAGCTATGAAGGGGGAACCCAAATCTATGATGATTCGATTGGGCATGCCGAAGCGGTGCATAATGTCTTAGATGAACTTGACTGCTTTGGCTGCACTGTATTTTGCGAGTGGTTTGTATTCAATCCACTTTGTGAACTTGTCAATTGCTACGAAGATGTACTCAAAGCTTCCCTTTGCTTTCTTGAGAGGTCCGACTTGATCCAGCCCCCAGCAGGAGAAAGGCCAAGCGGGCGGGATGCAGATGAGTTTGTGAGCTGGTACATGAGCTTGTCTTGCGAACATCTGACAACCTTTGCATTTTCTGACGAGTTCTTCTGTGTCTTTTAAAGCGGTTGGCCAGTAGAATCCGGTGCAGAATGCTTTGCCGATCAGTGTTCTTGAGGCGGCATGATTTCCACAGCAACCTAAGTGTATTTCATCTAGGATCTCTTTGCCCTCTTCAAATGAGATGCATTTTAGGAGTACTCCTGATGATGTGGCTCTTCTATAGAGCTTGTCTCCTACTAGGACGTAGTTCTTGCTTCTACGAACAACTCGGGTAGCTTCCTCTTTATCCGCTGGCAACTTATTCTCTTTGATATAATCAATAAAAACCTAGGTCCATGAGGTGGTGATTACCAAAATCTGGGTACCTTTAGCTGAGATTTCAGGGGTTATCTCATCGGGTTGTTTGATAGAGGGAGCTGATAACTCCTCTATGAATACACTGGGTGGGACCTTCGCCCTGTCTGATCCAAGCTTGGCGAGGACATCTGCCGCGATATTAGAATCGCATAGGATATGTAGAATTTCTAATCCTTGAAAATGTTTTTCGAGCTTTCGTATTTCAGCACAGTAAGCGCCCATGTTTTCCTTGGTGCAGTCCCAATCTTTGTTGACTTGATTGATGACCAATGTCGAATCTCCGTATACGAGTAAACGCTTGATTCCGAGGGTAATTGCCACTCGTAGCCCGTGGATAAGGGCTTCGTATTCTGCTTCATTGTTTGTAGATTACCATAATATCTGGAGGACGTACTTGAGCTGTTTTCCATCTGGAGAAATGAGGAGAACGCCTGCACCGGCTCCGCCTAGCTTGAGTGACCCATCAAAGTACATCTTCCAATGATTAAGGATGGAACTTGACATAGGCTGTTGGATTTCTGTCCACTCGGCAACAAAATCGGCCAGGGCTTGAGATTTAATTGCCTTCCGTGGGGTGAAATCGATATTGAGAGCACCAAGTTCAACTGCCCACTTAGATATGCGCCCTGTTGCGTCTCTGTTGTGTAGGATGTCTCCGAGTGGGAAATCAGTCACGACGGTAATCTTGTGGCTTTCAAAATAGTGGCGAAGCTTGCGTGAAGTGATCAGTAGGGAGTAGAGTAGTTTGTGCACATGCGGGTACTGGATCTTTGATTCTGATAGTACTTTGCTGATGTAGTATATGGGACGTTGTACCTTATATACGCGCCCTTCTTCTTCTCTTTCCATGACTATTGCTGTGCTGATCACAGTAGAGGTAGCCGCAATATACAGCATCATGTCTTCGTCTTTCTTTGGAGGTGTGAGCACGGGTGAGGAGGTGAGGTATTCTTTAAGTCTTTTGAAAGCTTCGTTGGCTTCTTCTGTCCACTCAAACTTGTCTATCTTCTTTAGTAGTTTAAAGAAGGGTAGCCCTTTTTCGCCGAGTCTTGATATGAAACGATTGAGGGCCGCCATGCAGCCTGTTAGTTTCTACACATCTTTAACACTTCAGGGAGGGCCCATCTCTGTTATGGCTCGAATTTGCTTGGCGCTGGCTTCGATTCCCCGATGACTGACCAAGAATCCGAGTAGTTGTCCTGATGGAACTTCGAATACACACTTGTTTGGATTTAATTTCCACCAACACCTTTTCAGGTTTTCGAAGGTTTGCTTTAAGTCTTCAATTAGTATATCTGGGTTCTTTGTCTTCACTACTACATCATCCACGTATGCCTCTACGTTTTTGCCAATCTGATCACCAAGGCATGTTTGGATAGCTCTTTGGTAAGTGGCACCAGCATTCTTGAGTCCAAATGACATGGTTTTGTAGCAGTAGGCACCAAATGGAGTGATGAAAGATGTCTTGCTCTGGTCTTGTTCCTTTAATGCAATCTGGTGATATCCTAAATAGCAATCAAGGAAGGATAACAGGGTAGATCCTGCTGTTGAATCAACTATCTGATCAATGCGTGGTAGTCCGAACAGATCTTTCGAGCAGTGCTTGTTGAGATCTATGTAGTCAACACACATGTGTCCCTCGTCCGTGTTTTTTTCTGTACTAGAACTGGGTTTGCTAGTCAATCTGGATGAAGGATTTCCCTGATGAATCCTGCTGCCATTAGCTTTGTGATTTCTTTTTTAATTGCTGCCTTCTTGTCGGGTGAAAACCGTCGTAGCCGTTGCTTCACAGGCTTGGAGCCTTCGTTGACATCGATTCCGTGCTCAGCCAACTCCCTTGGGACACCTGGCATGTCGGCCGGCTTCTAGGCGAAGATATCTTTGTTGTCCTGAAGAAAGTTGGTAAGCGCGAGTTCCTATTTTGCCGAGAGGTGGGCACTGATGGTTGCCGTTTTGGAGGGATCACCAGTGCCCAAGTCGATTTGCTTGACGTCGGCTTCTTTTGGTGGTGCTAGCATGCTTTGCTTTTTAGCCGGTATCTCTAGTTCTTCTAGGCTTATTTCTACGGCAATAGTAGCTATCTCTTTTCTTCCACTGGCGGTTTATGCTTTTGCTGCAATTTGGATTGCCTGAACGTCGCAGTCAAAAGCGCGCTTCAAATCACTCCACGAAGAAAGAACACCATTGGGCCCTAGCATCTTAAGCAATAGGTATGGATAATGCGATATTGCCATGAATTTTGCTAGTGCTGGGTGCCCAAGGATTGCATGATATGATGAATCGAAATTTGCAACTTCAAACTTGATGAACTCTGTACGGTAGTTCGAGGGAGTCCCAAAAGTAACCGGTAAAGTGATTTGTCCAAGTGGCATTGCTGCCTTACCGGGTACTATGCCATAAAAAGGCGTGCTTGTTGGTGTAATCATCCCGGCGAGTTGTAGTCCCATCTTCCTTAGAGTTTCTGAAAAAATGATGTTGAGTCTGGCTCCCCCGTCGATTAATACTTTTGTGACAGTCATACCAGCAATAGTTGGATCTAGAACCAGTGGGTAATGGCCTGCGTTTCCGATGCTAGTCCATTGGTCTTCTCTTGAAAATTGGATTGGATATTGTGACCAATTGAGATATCTGGGTGTAGCCGGTTCTGCTATCATGATGGTTCGTAGTGCTAGCTTTTCTTGATGTTTGCTTCTGGAATCTAGAACCCCGGCAAAGATTACTGCTACTGTCCCCCTAGATTTCTAGAATCCCTTGTCTTTGTGGTTGTCTTCTTCTTTTTTCTGATTGTCTTCTTTATTGTTCCCCTTACTATCTTTTCTTGTGTATCGATCTTTGAAGGTGTAGCACTCTCCGATTGTATGATTTGATTTAGGGTGCCAGATGCACTGCATGTTTTCAATGTCGTCATACCTCTTGGGTTTGGAAAACTTTCTTGCTTTGTCAGCTGTTGCTACGGTGTTGTCTGGTCTACGCTTTCTTTCCTGATGTCTGTTGTTTCGATGATTTCGCTTGTTCGGGTTGTCTTGGTTATTTCTATCCGGGAACCTTTCTCGTGTCTTTTCTTCTGCAGTGATCATTCTTTCCACTGTGCGTCTGAATTCTTCATTGTTTTTCGAGTTTTCTTTGCAGAAGTCCTAAAATTGCCACCTAGCCATGATTCCATGAGAGAAAGCTTCAATTACTTCTCGTTCAGTGATGTCATGTGCTTGAGCTTGTAGTTCGCCAAATCATCGATAGTAATTTCTGATACTCTCGCCTCCTTTCTGCTTGAGTCCTTTTAACTCTAAGTGGGTGATTGGGTGTGTAATGATACCCGCGAAATTTTCATAAAAAAGATCTTTGCAAGTCTTCCCAATTTCTGATCGACCCTGGATTCAATTTGTCGAACCATTGGAGGGGCATGGTTTCTAGGGCCATTGGGAAGAATAAGGTCTTAATGTCATCGTCTCCTTCGGCTAGTTCGATTGATTGTGAGTAGATCCTGAGCCACTACCTTGGTTTGGTCTTGCCATCATACTTAGAGTGGTTGGACGGCTTAAACTTGTGAGGTAGTCGAATTGAAGCGAGTCTGTTCGCAAAATAGGAGAATCTATTGTGCGCTCTGGCTTCTTTGTATTCTGATTCGCCACCTCCTTCCAGCCAACTGTCGTCTTATTGAGAGTAGTTCTGCGTGGCTGTCTGAATGGGTACTTTGCTTCTGATTTTTCTTGGTTGTTCGATTCGGTAGTTTTGACTATGGTTTCTTCTACTTTCCCCGTTGTGACTTCCACTTGGACCAAGTCTCTCGAAAGCGGACTTTCTTTGATTTTGATCTTCTTGTGCATGAGATGTTGATCTGGTAGGTAGTTTTGAACGGGTTCTTCCATCATGCGTCCTTAGAGCTGCTGACCGGAGATAGTCCTGGAGTTGTTCCTGTTTTTCACTGGGATGTGAGATTGCTCTGAGTTCTTCTAGTGCTTCTCTGATCCTATCGTAGGGTGTATTTGCCATGCGTCTTTCTTTGACTTCTTGTTCTGATTTTCTTCTATCGTACTCAGCTAGATCTAACTCATATCTGATCCATGCTTCCTTGCGCTGCCTAGCACGGCGTTGGCGTCCTTGTTTCAATTTGTTTTTTCTTTCTCTGGCTTGTTTTTGATTTTCGGTCTCACCATCGTGCCCTTGGATAAAGGGTGATATGTTGGACTCAGATTCATCTGATGACCTGATGTCGGATGCTTCTAGGGGGCCAATGGTGATCGAGGACGGCGAATCATGAATACTTCTCGTGCATGAGTTGTTCTGTCATCGGCGTTGGTTTCCGTACTATCAGAGTTGTTGATAACTTCTGTAGAGGCTTCAAGGTCGCAGATCGAGTCTCCTTCTTGGTAGGGTAGAGCTGTTGTCGTTGTTGTGTCAACTAGCCGTGTACTGCTATCTTCAGGAATAGAACCTAGCCAGTGGATGATGCAGTTTTGAGATGTTATGGTTAGTACGAGACCTTCCTGAGCTCCTGTCAGTGGCATTCCAAGCACTAGATTAAGAGATCTTTCGAGCTGTGCCTGATAAGACGTTGCCATGCTGCGGAGACCGAACGGAAAAGGACCCGTCTTCTTTAAAGTACTCTGAGTGTACTCCGAGTTGTATTCTTGATAGGTTGATGTTGTGTTTCAGAGCCCTGTCGGAAAAGAACTCGGTTTTCCGAAAGAACTCGGATAAGACTCCGTCTTGGAAGCGGAGCTCCAGTTTGAATTGGATGCGTGAAGTCGCGAAATCCGAGTTGGATCGGACATCACAAGCTGCGTGAATCTTCCAGCAAGTTGATCTGTCGTAGTTGCCAAAATAGAATGGTCTTTATGATGATCCGAATCTTCAAGGAGACGGCATTGGAGCTTGCCATCGTCGTCCGCCTCGTAGATCCACGAACTAAAGATGAAGGTTGATCCCTTCGAAAAAATCATGTTGTCGAGGTCCGTCGAGCTCTCGGATGCAAAGTCGCCGAAAGCCCCTACCTGGCGCGCCAGCTATCGATGTTTGACCACCGATAGCCTGCCACGGGGGTACCCGGGGCAGTATGTTCGGGCTTCGACGTATGCTGAACTCGACGGTAAACACAAGAGACAGTCGATTTATCCTGGTTCGGGCCCTCGATCGTAGATCGAGTAATAGCCCTACGTCCAGACGGCCTTAGCCTTTGCGTTAAATTGATCGTAAAGTGTTGTTCCAAAGTCCCGTCTCTAGGAACCTTGCCCCCCTTATATAGTCAGGAGGTCAGAATCCTAGTCGGTTTACAATGAGAGTTCCTAGTAGGATTACAGAATAATACTACTACTAAGATTATATGGGAAGAATCCTAGTTAGACTGGATCTTCTATCTTCCTTGCGAGGTATCCTGTGGATCCCGCATCGACAGCGCCCCGGGCGAAAGACCCGGATCCAAGGGGAGCTCCGGCATGGCAGTAGCATTGACCCATGGGCCGATGGCGGGTCGTTGGCAATGGCCCGACGCGTAAGGGCGGTTGAAGAAGAGGGCACCCACAGTGCCCCTAGTGGCTTGTATTGGCATAAGAATATTCCGAGAATGTACCATAGCCGACAATGGGTAGAATTGTAAAGAGCAGCCTTAGTAAACAGCGTCCTATAAAAGAAGGGCTCGAACTATGTACAAAGGAGGTGGGTGAACTCATTTATGAAACCCTAATTGCACCGGGACCTACCTTTCCCTGCCTATTTGCCAAACCTCCGCCCGAGGCACCGGCAGGCGGAGGACTCCCTACCTATACCTGCTGGAAACTTGCTTTCCAACATTCGTTATCGTCAATCGACTAGCATCAATCTTATATTTGCATTCTATATGTAATAGCAAACTTGTCCGCACATTGCAACGAGATGTACATTATATTGTGTGATAAGATCTATAACTAGCTATGTATATTAGGATTTAATTGATCTTAGCCCAACCTCATTTTATTTAAATCCTAAGGCTCATAATAAAAGCTAGCTTCTATGAAAGATTAATCTCGTATACTAGCTATACATATGATTTTTTATATTGATAGTCATCAGAACTTAAAAAAGTTTAACAATGTACACAAATGAAACTATAACATATAGGAGGAAGTACCCATTACCGTGGCGGCCGGCGAGAGGCTTAAAAGGGGCAGTGCAGTGGGGCAGTGGCGCAGCCTGAAAAGACAGCCTCCTCCCAAGTCTCTCAACCAAAAGGCTTCCACTTCCAGCTGCAGCGGAGCATCATCACTAGTTCAGGCCCTGTTTGGTTGAGCTATGGCTGTGGGAAAAAGCTGTTGTGGGTTGTGAGCTGTGGGAAAGCTGCTGTGGGTTGTGAGCTGTAGAAAAGCTGAAAGCTGTTTGGTTAAACAAGTATAAAATATACCTTATATCTTTATCTCTCTTGAAACAACTATGGAAGAGCTTTTTATTCCACCAATTTTAAAAAGCAGAGTCAAACCAGCTTTCAAAAATGTACTACGGAAAAGCAGCCGCTTCTGAAAAAGCAGCCTCCAAAAACAGCCCCTTTGGTTGGGCTTTTAGCTTTTAGAGCCAAAAGCCAAAGCCAAAAGCCCAACCAAACAGGGCCTCAGAGTTCACCACCACGCCTTTGACCTCCAGCCCATAGCCCAATCCCCCAAGCATCCTTCCCCCTATAAATCCGCCCCTCTGCTTCCGATTCGCCACCTAAAGGAGGCGCCTTTCCCCAAATCCACCAGCCACCACCGAGAAACAAACGCAGGCAAGCCGCTCGCCGCTCGCTCCTCGTCCTCGGACGGCGCTCCGGCCAGTCTAGTCTACTCCACTCTCTTGCGGCCGCGATGGAGGGCAGCAGAGCCGGCGCCGGCGACTACATTGCCAGCCTGCTGAGCTCGTCGCCGAGGCTCGACTTCGGCGTGCTCGGCACCGACGGCGGCGGCGAGGAGGAGGAGGACTGCCTGGACAGGTTCTGCGGCGACCCGGGGTTCGCGGCGCGCGCGGCGCGGCTGTCCAGCTTCAGCGGGCAGCGCTTCCCCGGCGCCGCGGGCCTCTTCGGGCTGCCCCCGCCGGTGCCCGCCGCGAGCGGCGAGTTCGCCGGCTCCCGGGAGGCGTCGTCGGTGTCGGACCCGGCGTCCGCGATGAAGGACGCCAATGCCAAGAAGCGGAAGGCGCCCGCGGCCGCCAAAGGCAAAGGCAAGGAGTCCTCCGTCCAGGTGCGTCAGCTTTGTCTCTGCTCGACCTCGAACTCGAATTGCTGCCCAGGCCCCAGGGCAGGTTGCTCCTGCCCCTCGTCTGGCGTCACTGACGCCGAAATTTCCTCGTGTCCATCCAGGCAGCGGAGCAGAAGGATCCGGACGCCAAGAGGTACAAGACGGAGGGAGGCGAGGGGAAGGAGGAGAGCCCCGTGAAGCCCAAACCGGAGCAGGCCGGGAGCGACAGCTCCGTCGAGGACGGCGGGCAGAACCAGAAGCCGCCGGGCAAGGGGAAGAATGCGAAGCCCGTGGAGCCCCCCAAGGACTACGTCCATGTCCGGGCCAGGAGAGGTCAGGCTACTGACAGCCACAGCCTCGCAGAGAGGGTACAGTAATTCTGATCACTTCGTTGATGATGTGCTCTGCTCCCCACCCAGCTTGCCAAATTCCATCTCTGCTGAGTGTTGCTGAACTGTCTCGTGTCTTGTAACAGGTGAGAAGAGAGAGGATCAGCCAGAGGATGAAGGTTCTTCAGGACCTGGTGCCAGGATGCAACAAGGTAGTCATTGGTGGTTTTGTTTCTGAACGAGGAACAGGCAAATCAAGAACTAGTAGTTGATCGACCCCTTAGCCACCCACAAGGTTACTGAATTCTTTTGCCAAAATGTTGTTTGTTCAGGTGATTGGCAAGGCGCTCATGCTCGACGAAATCATAAACTACGTGCAATCGCTGCAACGACAGGTCGAGGTAAGCAGCAGAGCCCCGTTCAAACTGTCCGATGCACCTAAAAAATTCAGCTTTCGAAATTCTTAACAATTTCACTGCTTTGCTGGCCTCAGTTCCTCTCCATGAAGCTTGCAACCGTGAACCCACTCGACTTCAGCAACCTGCCTACCCTCTTACAAAAAGATGTAAGTTCAAACTTTCCCCTTCTGAGCATGCCCTGTCCTGTGATGGACCAGTCCACCAAATGAGTAGCTTATGATAGACTTGACAGGATCCACTAGCCATAGATCTAGCATATATACTGACATTTGGGATAAATAGAAGTCCTAGAACATGAACTAGTACGAGATTTAGAGATAACGGGAGAGAGGTTCGGAGATGCAAACCGTCGGGCTTGGAGGAAGAGGAGGAAGCCATGCCGTCGGTGCAGTGTCCCGACGGCGGTGTCGAACGGCGCGGTGGAGGCACTGTCACAGAGGCGGCGGTGAAGCCGGTGGCGGTACTTTCCATCGCTGGCAGCGCCCCCCCTCTAGATCGGCTAGGGTTAGGAGTGTAGGTGGGGTTTTTGGCGGCGCAGGTGAACCTCGTGCCTTGTGCCCCGGCCCCCACCTCCCTTTTTATGGCGCTGTACGACGGGGGCCCACCAACCATGGAACGGTTGGACGCCCCCGATTAGGACGCGGATCAAGGGCCCAATTGGCCGTTGGGCCAAGTTGGTGGAGATCAACCTAACAGCTTACTCACACATGGCGCTGGCAAAATTCAGATGTTCCAAGCCTGTGGCCCTTCGGCAAGCTCAGTCTTCTCATTGGAGAGCTCGAGTTCAGGGTTTCCGTTCAGCGACCAAGGAGATGTGTTCCAGTCGTTCGTTCCAAACGGCTTGGAGAACCGGTGCGGCCTGAACCTGCTGGACCTGGCTCTGTCTCAGGCCACCAATGGTCAGTATGGTTTTCAGGACGGAACAGCCGGCACAAACCTGCAGGTATACTAACTGATGCTTGAGGAGTTCATTTTCATTACTCACTTCATTATCAGCTCACTGAAGAATCAAATCACTGGGGATCCTAACATAGCTTTGGTTCACATTTTTTTATTTTTCAGCAAAGAAGCTACTGGGAGGAGGACCTCCAGAGCGTCGTCCACATGGACAACGGGCAGAGCCAGGAGAACGGGGTTTCAGTTTCAGCGCAGAGCTTTCATGGTTGGTAAATAAAGCACTAAAAATTGCTGATTTTTTTTTTACTGAATCTTGCTCAGTTTGGCTGATACACCTGAATTACCGCCCGAAACAGGTCAGTTACAAGAAGGCCACATGAAAATGGAGTTCTGAATTCTCATCAGCGTAGACCACCGACCGTGGGAGCGATCTGTACATAGCAAAACCTAAGTACAACATCAGCGGCGGCGGCGATCGAAGCTCCGAAGCTCTAAAGCTAGCTAACAAGTCCGTGTAGGCCCTTGGAGACGAATTCGTTTGCCACACCATGACCCTGCCTGCGCGCTGGGCGACGTGATTCTTTGAACAATTTCGATCCGGCGATCGATTAATTAATTAATACCACGACGACGACGACGACGATAGCGTACGTAACAATCACCGAACAGTGAACTTGTCACTTGTGTATAAGATAATGGTGCAGATATTAGTAGTATTACCGGCGCTGCTTTTTTTTCTCTGTAATGTAGTAATGTGTATGAGCTGGCCAGAGTAGCTAGTAGATAGCTGGATGGAGTGGAAGCACGTGAGGGGAGCCACTGCGTGCTGTCTGCGGGAGACGGCGACGGGCTATATCCTCGCGGCGTCACAAATGCTGCCGATGTCCCGTCGCTTTCCCCCATCAGTTTAGCTTAGCTCTGAATTATTGCAAAGCTCTGAATCTCTTTCTGATCGCCTGCTTTCCTTTCCCCCCGGAATATCTCGCTTCTGAAGCGAAGCAACCTGTGTTGCCCACCGGCATCGTAGAGCTACGACGATGCCGTAACCGACGACTGGAATCGATCACGGGCAGGGGGTCCAGATCGATGGATGGAGCGATCGAGCTCGTCCACCGGCGTACGGCGGGTCTGTCGGAGCGCTGTTGTTGGTGTGTGTGCGCCTGTCAGCTTCCGCGCTCGCTCGTCCTCGTCCTCCTCCTCGTCGTCGCGCTCTACTCTACTCACCCATGTACCATGAAGTGGTGGTGGTAGGTTACGCGTCGCTTTTCTACGAGGAGGGCCTCGCTCTCAGTCCCAGCTCAATCCGAGCTGGATTCAGCCACGCCGAAGTGCGCTGCTCTGTTGCGTACGAATGCTCCCGCTCCTTACATCCCTGAATAGTTGGTTACGTTGTTCAATTGTCCAGTGCTACTACACGTTAAACACGTGGCTAGATTCAGGCGCCCTGGGATGTTTCGTCTGGGAGGAAATTCCACAAGTAGAGAAGTGCTTGTTCTATATGTGATGTGTATACTACTTCCTTTATTTGTCCAAAAATCGGTTTTACATATACTTACATTTTTCCCCCTCTTTTGAGAAACAAGAAATGAGAAAGGAACCTTCCCCTTTACTTATTTGGGCTTGCCCATCGAGCTAGCCAAGCCCCTGCTAGAGGATTTTTGGCCTCTAATCTAATCACTAAATGTGAAAGAAGGCTCGTTGGTACTACAACATTTCTCTCTCAAGCTCGAAGACTTGAGCTTACTAACTCGGTTTTTTCGGCTCTTCTAACTTTTTTTGTGTGCACCTTTCGTCTTTCAAAATCTGTTATCGAACACACATTGATAAATTTCGCAAACATTGCTTGTGAAGGGGAGCAGATATTAACTCTCACAAGCCTTCAAAAGTAGCCTGAGAGATGGTTTGCAAGCCAAAATAGGAAGGAGGTCTTGGAGCCTTGAATCTAAGGCAATAGAATCAAGCACTTCTTTTGAAGCATCGGCATAAATTCTTTTACTGGATGCACATTCCTTGGGTGAATTTGATTTGGGAATGTTATTATCAAAATAATAGATTGCCTAATCATGTCCGAAAAGGTTCTTTTTGGTGGTGTGCTCTCCTAAACCTTTGGATACCTTTAAAGGTTTGGCTTTAGTGACTATCCAAGATGGCAAAAACTGTAGCCTTTGGGAAGATCTTCGGTATGATAGGGTTCTTAAGTTCAGTTATCCGGAGCTCTTTTCATTTGCAAAGCATCTGACCATATCCTTCAAGAAAGCAAAAGCAGCTCCCTATCTCCACACTCTTTTCAACCTTCTTCTTTCCACGGTGGCTTTCTAAAATAGGCTTTGGACCTGTTCACTCTTTCACATAACAGCGATCAGTGGACATATATTTGGCGCTCTCAACTGTTTTGTTCAAGGAAAGCGTACTGGTCAGTGGTCACTCATTGGACATGCGAGCACTCATGTTTTCTCTTGGATATGGGCATGTTGATGCTAACCAAAGCATAAAGTCCTTTTCTAGCTCTTGTTGAAAGATCACCCTGAGATTTCCTATCCTTTTCTCTTTTATATTTATTTTAATTATTTAGTAATTACTCACTTCATTCCAAATAATAATAAGATGTTTGGTATCTCTAGATACATTGCTTTTAGTATGTAACTAGACATATATGATTGTTTGAGATCTAACCTCTTAGTATACATTTTTTGGAAGTTACTGCGCTGAGACTCATATCATGGTATCGCTAACAAGAGACAGTGGCCCCTCCACCGTGGCATTATATTTTTCTGTCCTTGTCTTTCTCTCCTCTCCCATCCACACACTCTGAAGGTTAGACGTCGCTGTGGGTTGCCAGCCAAACATTTTGTGACGCA
Organism: Miscanthus floridulus; assembly: GCF_019320115.1. Classification (NCBI taxonomy): domain Eukaryota; kingdom Viridiplantae; phylum Streptophyta; class Magnoliopsida; order Poales; family Poaceae; genus Miscanthus; species Miscanthus floridulus. The sequence continues at coordinate 88,329,699 of NC_089587.1, forward strand.
GCGAAAGCGGCCGGCGCGCCGGCCGGGTTCAATGCCGTGCGCCCGTGCCAGTGCGTGCTCGCCCGTTTCGTCCTCCTGTAATATAACCACTGCGTGCTGCCTGCGTTGGGGATGCTCACAGTAGGAACTCGTGGATGCACGCAGTGCAGAGAAGAACCCTGTGCATGCGTGTTCCATTTCCATTTCCAAAGCCAAAGACGACTAGACGAGGGCTCTCAGTGTTTCATCAGTCCTTGGGACACCCCGTCGCGGCGTCGCCCGTACTGTCTGCGTGCCGTCGAAAGCACAGCTCAAAATCGTCGTTACGCATGCATCATGATGCCTCCGTGTCAGCGTGCCCTCAAACTCTGTCACTACGCGTACTCCAAGGTGAGGTCGTCATGCATGTCTGAACTTCTCTGACTCAGTGACCCTCACATTTTTTTGATAACAGTGACGCTCACATTAGTCGTGCCCTCGCTCGCTCTCAGCCAGCAGTGAATTGGCAACGAATAAACCGTCCCTTGCCCAGGCACGCGCAACGACCACTCGACCCGGCTATCAGTTCCGATCCAGGTCGTCCACCGCGCGCCTCCCGCCCGTAGCCCACGGCTTTTGGGGCCCCTCCTTTCCCGGTGACCGCGACGCGCCGTCGCGCCGAGAGCACGCATCGGCGCGGTGCGGCACGCGCATCGCCACACGATCCAAACAGCCGGGCACAATCATCACGTGCTCCTTTCCCCACCCTCTCTCCATCTGCTGCTGCTCCTTGCTGCCGTGCCGTCAGCCAAGCATGCATGCAGCGTCCCGTGGGATCAGCCGCGACCGCGAGGCACATAGCAGCAGGGGACGGATCAGAACCCACCTCTTTGTTCGGATCTGTGTCGGACCCACGAGAGAGCAGTGCACGCTCCAATCCGGTCCGGTGTGCCACTGCCACGGCGATCGACCAGCGCACGGCGCGTTCGGCGTGGCGGACGCTTGTCAGCACGCAGTTCGCGGCTGGCCGTCCCGCGACACGGACGGACGGAATCATGGCGGGGTCGCCATCGCCCATCATCGGATCCCCTCCCCTCGTCGCCGCCGGGCGTACGGCAGCGGCGCGGCAGTGGACGGGGTTGGGGTTTGGACTGACTGATAGCGATCGCGGCCAACGGCCTGCCGGCGGGCTGGGGTAGTACGCGTAGTAGACGCAACGGATCATGCATGCATGCGTGATCCCATGCATCACCATCTCCATATGCATGCATGGACGACCATAGGTCCATATAGAGCTACGACCGATCGACGACGACTATTAAGACTGTAGCGAGAATACCGACGTGTGAACGAGCGGAGCTACTAGCTAGCTGTTGGATCTGAGGGTATGGCCTTGTTGCTCACTGCGTGCTTTGATCCTAGCCAGTCTCCGAGAGATCGGATGGACCAAGTGATGGTGGTGTGAGTGTGATAACAATCATCGGCCGGCCATGAAGATTATTGATCAAGAACTGAACTGAACTGAATTGCACCGACGACCATGCTGCCTCTCAATTTCTCATCATGCCACGGCCGGCTCCACGAGAATATCAATCCATCATTGTATCAGCCCGTATTTCTGCATGCACTGCACGCGATAGCATTTTCAGAAAAGCGTCAGAAATTCATATATAAACTCAGGGTCCACACAGCTAATAAAAAAAATGCTTATACTTACTCTATCTAAGTTGTTTATATTCTAACACAATATTACTCACACAGATACATCCTTATTGTTTACAAGTAGTTGCAAAAAACTTTAATCCATATTATTCATAGTTAATTTTCCTCTACGTTGCACCTCCATGTGTTTTGTTGAAATCATAGCTTCAGCCTTGTGTTTCGCGTTGAAGTAGACTAGTAGTAAGCGCGCGCCCTCGCGGGCGCGGGCGAAGAGAGTGTTGCAGGTATAGAAGAATGCATATGTTAGGTTGATATCTTTAAATTAGACTTAAATGAATATGTCTATATATCAAGGAATGGTCGCCAGAGAGACTAATGCTATAGTTCATTAGACAACAAAAGCATCAATATTAAAGATAAGTCAACGTAACGGAGTACCCTAAAGACAGATTGCTATCATGATCATGATAAGGCAGCAATGAGTAGCTAGTAAAATGAGCTTCGATTTTTGTATCCCTTCGCCGATGAATCAGCAGCAGCTTGCAAGTGATCAGTTAGCAATTTGCAAAATCAGGTGTTTCCCATGATTGAGAAAGCAAAGGTGGAATTTGAAGCCTCATTCTTTGTCAAAGCATTCAGCGTCGCACGTTGGGCCATCTGTAAAGAGAGAAACGGCTACATCTTTAGACAAATCGATCAGCCCGATACAGGGAAACCGGGAAACCGAACCGATTTTTTCACGAAAACCTATATGTAGTTGTATAGGATAAGAATTGAGTTAGAAATGCATTGTAAACATCCGGGGGACCACATTCTATATTGACAAAGACTGTAGTAGAAGTTATTGCTGAATGATATATCCATTGCGTAAAAATGTCATAGATTTTAACAGCAATATGAAAAAGTGTATTATGGAAACTTGAGATTGGAGGTAGGGTACGTACAGGAGTTGCGAAAGTAGCCCATTCCAGCGCATCACATCAGGTAAGAAGGAAACAATCCTTAGTACCACCCAAGGAAGTTTTTCGCTGCATAAGCAACTCATGTAAAACATTTCTGTTACCAAACAACTATGTACAAATGGAACATTAAAAAATAGCTTGCTAATTATATGGTGTTCTCTACTCGACCAACTGCCGCAGGCAAAAGTATTTTTAAATGATTCAAGTAACCATAAAATTGTCTGAAAGGTTGCTATGGCTTAGAACATAACACACACTGCACCTATGACCAAGCTTTATTTCCCTTGAATACCAACTAAGAAAATACCTAACAGAGACATGCATGTGCACTGTCTAATTTGACTTACACCGAATATTTTTAGTGTTCAATTAGACTTCCTTAACAACAGAGTATGCAAAGAATTATTGCTTATTTGTTTGTGCCCACCTGCTTGACGACAAGCATAGTAAGCTCTGTAGCCATCTCTCCGAACAATGAGTCTGCCATTGGTCCACAATTATCAGCATTCTGGATCAAGTCTCATATAAAATGGAGCATGCAGCACTTTCTGCAGAGCAAATCCGAATTAGGCCGTTGGACCATCCATCACAAAAAAAACTATCAATTCTAAATAAAGTTGAGGGCAGCACAATAAATACCAAATCTATAAAATTGACAGGAATTTTTGTGTAACGTATAGATGAACCAAACTCGAAACGAAGCATAAGATATTTAAAGAGTTGTTCCAGCCATTAGACACATGCAGTTTTGAAGGTCATGAAACTCTCTTCCTTTGTACGTGCACATGAAGAACATGCAGTAAATATGATTATACATATGCATGTGCAGAGAAATTTTTATGAAATAACAGAGTGAATTATGGCTTTATTATAAATGGAGAACCTGCATGAATAAAATATATTAAAGGGAACTGCATACCTCCCGATACTCATATTCAAATTTAGACAGTTCGGATCGATTTGCAGTCATGTTTGCCTCTACGCTTCGTGGCTTCTTTTTTTTAAGCAGAGAAGGGGTCAGCACATACAACCTCAATAATAACATAGCTCACACCTTTGAAGAAATTGTCACCCGAAAATGATTGAGTTTCAGTAATCTGTGATATAGTTACACATGCCTATATATGGTGCAACAGGAAATGGTATTACCATAACAGCAAAACAATGTGTTTTTGCTTTCAGCTTATTTACTTCACAAGGTTGAAAGGCAGCCAATCTGGAGAGAAGTGTTGCAGTAGCAGCCACCTGGCCATTTCAGTGGTCATTTCAGTGGTCAGTAAATCTATACCTAGAAATGGATAACAGAATGTTTAATAATGAATTCAAGGTACACAAAACTTATCCCCTAAGAGAGTGAGAGACTATGCAGGATAACGTGTATGGATGGTTGAGACCCTTGGTAATGGTTAGGAACATATTCAGGTTTACATATACCACAGAAATAGTTCGTACAGGCCCAATTGAATATTGATTTTGTGAGTTAAGATAAAAAAAATATAAAATTAACTCATAAAGTCAAGATGGAAAATTTTCCGGGCAACAATATTAGTATATTACTACACTGTCATAAATCATGTTGAGGGGGCTCGCTCGAAGCACATGATATATTGTAGAATGAACAGTTACCAAACACATTTCCAGCGACCAATAAAGCATTACCGATGCTGACATACTACAGTCATGTTGCTAAATCAACAGGATCAAACTTGGTAAGAAAATACTAAATTTCTCATGTTTGGCGTTCTATGGTTGGCAGAATGGCAGGAGATAAACCAATAACCAATAGAACTTTGTCTTTCAAAAATGGTAAGTTGGCACACACATGCGTACCTGTAAAGCAGGGCCTAATCCACCATTGTCCTGAAGCTGAAAATACAACAACTGAAAAAAGAAGTGTGAACAAACTTGTTTTCCTGCCGCTGCACAATATATCAAGTACTTGGTTTATCTAGACATTCTATGCCGCGACAATATGCACAACTAAAGAGAATCAGGTAAGCATCTAACAACTATCGTAATCTAGTAACAACAGAAGTGAACTAATATTTTCCAACTAAAACGTAGACCTATCCAGTAGATAAAAACCAAATAGGTTGGTTATGGAATACTACAGTTAAAACAAGATGATACCTATTAGTGAATGGACATAATCAAGATACATCTGCAATTGCACAATATATCAAGTACTTGGTTTATCTAAACGTTCTATGCTGTGACAATATAAACAACTAAAGAGAATCAGGTTAGCATCTAACGATTATCGTAATTTAGTAACAATGTAAGTGAACTAATATTTTCCACTAAAAAGGTAGACCTATCCAGTAGATAAAAACCAAATAGGTGAGCGAACATAATCAAGATACATGGTCAATTTTGTAAGAAGAAAAGGAAAATATGTACCTGTGGAACATGGAATTTAGAACCGAAACACAATAAATGGCAAATAAATCTGCACAAGAACCATAATTCAGCAATCTAAAATTGGAGCATGCAAACAACAATGGAGCAGGGAGAGCAGCTCTGACCATGGCATCGAGGGCTGGTGTTGCTCCGGCTCATCTCCATCTTGAAACCTCGGCCGCAATAGTTGGCTCATCCACTCCTGTCGAGATCAAATCCACCCCCAGTAAATCCTAGGTCATGAAAGGGCCAAAAATTTCTCACCTGCTTCCTGTACGGACAAAAGAAGGAGAGAGGGAGAGAGCTGGGCGTGAGGGTGGGTTGCCGCCATCCAGCCTACGCGTCGGCCATCGCTGCTCGCGTCGTTGACCTGGCCGCGCACCCGTGGGGAGGACTGGCGACGGAGCGGCCAAACCCTAGGCCGCCGTTCTTGCCGCTATGACCCGTTGCCTTGCGTCGTGAGGAGGAAGGGGCGTGGTGGAGGAGGAGGAGGAGGAGGACAAGGGAGGCTGCTGCCGCGCGGAGGGTCGGCCACCGCCGAGGTCGCCCTGCGCCGTCGCCTTGGTCGCGCCGCGACTCAACCTAGGGGTGGGATAATTAACTTTTTACCATCATAACGGATGGCACCTCCTAAAATAGCAACTTTAGGTTTGGCGCTACACTTTTAGCAGCAGAGAGAAAAACGATACACATTTATCACTGGCACGCTAGCTCCGCTATCCAGTTCAGATCCGAGTCAGCAGCCCCATGCAAAAAGTCAATCATGCCCCTCCCCTCATTGCCATAGATTAAAGGATGGACGGCTCAGGATTGCCATAGATTGCAGTAGCTTCATTTCCCTCTTTCTCTCTCCTCATCATCCCCCACGACGAAAAGCGGCCCCATCTCTCTCTCCTCCCCGCTTCGGACCGGAGCCTCCTCTCTCCACTAGAGAGCACGGGACCTAGCACAAGAGGGGGAGAGAGAGGGAGAGAAGCAAGCCGCGAGGTCACCGTCGCCGTCGCGATGGCTCGCCTCTTCCGTGAGTCCCGCAGCGACTCGTCCCACTCCTCCTCCAACGGCTTCCTCCCGTCGGTGGCCGCTTTCACCCCCTCCTCCGCCGTCTCCACGCTACCCTTGCCGTTCCCGGACCTCGGGGTCACCCTCTCCGCCGCGGACCTTCAGGAGGCCACCTACGAGGTGCTGGTCGCGGCCTCTCGCACCACGGGCGGGAAGCCCCTCACCTACATCCCGCAGTCCTCATTGGTGGCCGTCGTGGGGCCGCCGGCGTCCCCGGCCTCCTCCTCCACGTCCTCGGCGTCCTTCGCCTCGCTCCAACGCTCCCTCACCTCCGCCGCCACCAGCAAGATGAAGAAGGCGCTCGGGCTCCGCTCCTCCGCCTCATCCAAAGGAGTTAGCAGCCCCGGGAGTGGCGGGAAGGCAGCGGGCCCACGGAGGCCCGCCACGGTTGGGGAGCTCATGCAGGTGCAGATGCGCATCTCTGAGCCCGCCGACACCAGGATCCGCAGGGGGCTTCTCCGCATCGCCGCCAGCCAGGTAGGATTTCGCGATTTGGCTACTGAGATTTCCGCCTCCAACGTGGGCCGCCACCGCCACGCTTTACGCTGAGCTTGAGGCGCTCACATGCGCCAGTTGCGCGCCAACTGGAACCGCGCCATGGCCACGCTCTCTTGGGTCGCCGATGCGGCGCGCTGGATCGAGGACACCTGCCAGCGAGCGCCATGCACAGTGCTTTGCTCTTGAGCCATGACATCATGATGATGTCATATACGTTCTTTTTTCCTTTGCAAAATAAAAAATAAATATCTTAAAAATACAAGTATATGTATCTCCGTCTGCGGCTATCCTGAGCCGTTCATCCTTTAATCTATGGCAATGAGGGGAGGGGCATGACTGACTTTTCGTATGGGGCTGCTGACTCGGATCCGAGCTGGACAGCGGAGCTGGCGTACCACACGAGCAAAAGTGGTAAATGTGTATCGTTTTTCTCTCTTTGCTGCTAAAAGCGTAGCGCCAAACCTAAAGCCGCTATTTGAGGAGGTGCCATCCGTTATGATGGTAAAAAGTATTAATTATCCCGACCTGGGGAGAGACGAAGCGAGAGTGAGAAAAAGGTTTTTTTGTCGATGGATGGAGTGACGGCTCGGGAAGGAGATATTTTCCTCTGGACCACTGGAAGGCTAACACGTGGGCAGGAAACAGTAACACGATGGTGGGAGGAACCTGAGCCACACGACGGAGATTAAACGGTTAAAAACTTAAAATCTTTTTGGGTGACGTGGCCACGGTCCCCTGCTGGGTTCAACCTTGTGATTGTAGGGGCTAATATGACCATCATTTCGTGCATAAGTGTGTTGATGTGTATATGTTCAGTTAGTTTTAGATCAACAATGCTAGGAGTGGATAATTTTACAATCACATATAATTGCTTTGGGATGCTTCTTATAATGACAAGTAATCTAGCTATATGCAAATATGAAGGGGTTACTTTAGGCTACTTCTAAAAATAGTGGGTGTACATAATTTAGATGTAAACATTGGGTATGCCTTTAGATTATTATTTTTCATATTGTGGTGGGTGGGATTTTTTTTAAAAAGATCCGGCAAAGCCGGCTTACAATAATACTTACATTAATAAGTAGGAAGCAGATACATGCACAAGAGGCGCAAAACAACTAAAAACAACTTGCTCAGCAAGGATTACCGACCAAGGTGTCGTGGATGGGATTACTATGTTATTTTTAACAATGAGGGATTTCGCTACTTTATTAGATGCATATTCAGAAGTTGATTCTAGATCTTTTTCATAATAACATAGGTGGGTAATTTAGATGAAGATCATGGGTCACCTTTAATTATTTCTCATTATGGTAGAGGCGGTTAATTTAGATACATATCTAACGTGTTCATTTAGAATAAATTCATTCATAATGATAGTAGTGTTTACTTCTTTTAAAATAATGGACCTGGTGGTTATTATTGTTGATGGCGATTAGAGTAAGGTCAATCGATGGCCGATTGTTTCATATTTAATGAGAATTTCTAAGATTTATATTTTCTTCTTTTAGGGTGTCTCGTGAGAATTAATGCGAATGCTCTAAAACGAGTTTCTAATAATAATTAGTCAGTGTAAGATAAGCTAAGTTCCATGACGATGGAATCATATGCAAATCTGTACAAATTAAATATGAAATGAAACATTCGACACCTGTTCAATTGAAATTCAAGTCCAACACTTATTAAGCTTTGTATCAGCAGCAGCTGAGCTACCTACACGTGTAGAATTTTTTTTTAATTTTAACCTTTTTTCGAAACTAATTTTAAATCTAACACGTCCGTTTTTTTTAAACTAACACTTTTGGCCGCGCCTATTGCCCTGGCGCGGCCAAATGCCTGTGCCGCGCCATGTATGGTGGCGCGACACAGGGCTGACGTGGCGGCGACCAGGAGCGATGACCGCTGGCGGGGCAGGGCCTGTCGCGCCACCCATCTTGGCGTGGCAGTGCCGCGCCAGGGGTCATGGCGCGTCTGGGCCAAATAAAACCCCGCGGCCGAGCTCCCGGCCGCACGCACCCCTGCCCGCCCGCCCGCGCCGCCGACCACGCCCGGCCACTCGGGCGGCCCTCGCCCTCGCAGCACCCGCGCCGGCCGCGCCACGAACCTCGGCGCGTCGAGGCCGCCCGCTCCTAAGGTACCTCCCTCTCGGTTTAATGTTATTATGATTATTATTGTTTTAGCATAATTAGTTTGTGATATACGTATGTAGTTTTTAGTTTTTAAGTTAGGATTTTGGGTTTAGGGATTGATTAGGTATTTGTTATTTAGTTTGTAGTTATTGATTTAGTTAGGGATTGTAGCGATGTGGTTGTCACTGGTAGATCCGGTTATTATTTAGTTTATAGTTAGTTATTTAGTTAGGGATTGTAGCGAGCCGGTCGATGGATCGTATTCCATTCGAACGTTTCGATCGTAGGTTCATCCCGCCGTGGCCGTAACGCTGAGCGTAACTGGCTCCCTCGCTTCTTGGTTGGCTTTGTCATACTACGATCTATAGCCTCTATCCACGTCCCTAGCACATGACCATCGGGCTTTACCTCTTTTGCGCGCTTGTTTATCATATCCTTGTGTCGATTTATTTTGGGTTAGAGTGAATATTTTACTTTGCAATGCTATATAATATTAATTTGAATTTTGTTAATTTGAGTACTCTAACGCTTTGTTTATCAATTTGTAATAGGATGGCCTATCCCACGCAGCACCCGTTGTACCCCATTCTTGAGGTGGAGTACGACGACCAGCACCGAGCACACATCTTGAGTGACAACGATGCAGAGGTGGCCTTGCCTCCTTTGAGGCCCCGCACGCACACCAGAGCGCACCAGTGGGACGAGCGTTACGCGCCGTACATACGACGTGCCGGCTTCCTCGAGCTTGTCCGTGTTGTCAACCACGGTCTTCCGCCCCTTGACCCAGCACTACTTACCGCAGCTGTAGACAGGTGCGAGTGCATTCTTTGTACGTAAACTTTCTTGTAACAAATTTGAGGCAACTAACAGTCGTTCTATTCTTATAACAGGTTGAGGTCTGAGACCCACACGTTCCACCTATCTTGTGGCGAGATGACCTTGACGTTGCAGAACGTGAAGGCTATTTTAGGCCTTCGGTTGGGGGGACTTCTAGTGACAGGGATAGTTGACAACGATCACTGGAGAGAGCTGGTGGCTCAGTTTACTGGCTTTGTTCCACCGGACGACGAGGCTTCCAAGAAAAATAAGTGAGAAATTTAAGCCTATTTAATATTTGCATCGCTTTCCTGCAGCCATCGGGTCTCATTTTCTTTGGTAAATTTCAAGAAAACTTCTGATGTTTCATCGTCCTGGATCATGGAGCGTTTTGATTACTTGGAGCCACAGGCTGAGGAGGCTCAGATCGACATGTTCGCTCGAGTGTGGCTCTGGCACTTTCTTGGTGCTTTCCTCTTTCCAGACGCCTCGGGCAACACCATCAGCTGGATCTTCCTTGACATACTACGCCAGTCGTGGGAGAACATAGCGGCGTACAGCTGGGGCAGCGCTGTCCTGGCATGGACGTATCGACAGCTATGCGTTGCCTGCCATCGCATCTCAGGGTATGCGAACCTTGGGGTTGCTCATACCTACTCCAGGTTTGGTATTGGGGATGATGGCCCGTTGGGAGGCCCCTTAATATGGGTTTACCGGTAAGTACTTGAGTTCATTATATTCTTCGATATGGTTACATATGATGAGTTTATTAATGGCTAATTCATTATTGTGTTCAATGCAGCAATAGAACGGGCAGGATACACTCCCTATTGCTCTGTTTATCTGGACGGAATCAGAGTTAGTTAGAGGGAATGCGAGGCGCAAGTACAGGGAGTACACGGACGGTCTTGACGTCCTGACACAGCACCAGGTTACGCTCTTTTTACTATCATACCTATGTCTTGTTCGATCTACACTATATCACAGCCTAACTCAATTACGAAATGTTCAGGTGTATTGGTGTCCTTGGGATGCTCCGAAGTTCTAGAACTATCTCAGTCCTGTCACTAGGGACGAGTCAGAGAAGTATCGCTGCAACGTCCCTCTTATTTTCTTCCATGTGGTCGAGATTCACTACCCCGTCAGGGTCTGCAGACAGTTTGGAAGAATGACAGGCTGTCCACCACCGCTTTACTCCACCAACCAAGTATTGCACGGGTGCGTTACTTATTAATAACAGAGCTACAATCCAGAGGTGTGTGTGGTAGAACTAACATCGTTTTGTTGCAGGTTTGACCGCAGGAAGAGGTACAAGACCAAGAATTGGTGCGTGACACACAGCGCGTACATCCACTTGTGGGAGACCAGGAAACGGCAGCCAGTCCATGCGGGTCCTCCACACGACCAGCACACCTACGACGAGTACCTACACTGGCTTCACAGGTCTACGAGGACACATATCAAGCCCCCGTACACTGAGGAGGCGATTGATGAGGACTCGGAGGAAGATATGATCGAAGATGTGTACGACGTTGCCACTAGAGAGGACACACGGCTACAGAGAGCCCCGCTACAAAGATACATGGTAAGATACTTGAATGGTACAATTTGTTATCCATTTGGTATTAATTATGTATACTAAAAATGTTCAACCACGTTTCTAAACCCAGGCGACACAATTGTCGAGACTGTCCAACGAAGCAGCGTACCGGCTTCACGAGTCTAGAGGGCAGGGGCCAGGCGTTCTCGAGACTTTTGTGGAGATAAACATAAACTAGTCTATTCTGAAATTATTTCTTTAGTGTATATACGTTTGTGAAATGCGCTAACTTTAACGTCTATTTATGCAGAAGGTGAAGAAGAGCTGCAGGAAGCTAGCTCAAAAGTTGAGCTGCATGGACACTCCTTATGAGGAACCGCCACTCCCAGCGCAGTCGGGTGGTACGTCTTTAACCTCTTTGAGGACGCCAGCCGGCTCTTCTCAGCCGATGACAGGTACCACTTCCGCAGTGCGTACACCACCACATTATAGCGTTGGGAAGGACCCTGCAATCGAGGACGACGAGGACGACGACGACGACGATGACGAGTGGGAAGATTGGCCGCAGGACGAGATCGACATGTCTCAGCTAGGTGGTGCTCCGCTTGGCACCTAAGGAGCATCACAGGTATTAACAAAGGTAGTTTCTTTAAATACGTAGGCTACATGAACTAACGATCACAAAAAATTCTAAGTAATCGTGCATATCACATACTTGCAGGGTACGAGCCATACGCACTGGCGACGCGACCGCTCCGACGTTGGCTACACTCCCAATGTGTTGCCAACAAATCCGAAGAGACATAGGCGTCCGAGGAATCCTTACACTCCTAGATCTTAGTTTGTTAGGTCGAACTATTATTGGGTTCCGAAACTTGCAGGCTTATTTGGTTATGTTATATCGAACTTAAGTTAAACTTATGTGGCAGCTTGTCAACTTATGTTATTTGCTTCATATTCGTTTCAATGCGTCGCGACATCACTGCTTGCGAGATTAAGTAGCAACTAGTTCAAAAAACGGTTTTCAAAAAATATTCGTTTCAATCCGATCCAATTTTTCGTAATCGATTAGTTAACATGGTGTTTAACCGTATTATGAAAGACGAAAAAAATATCAATTGCCTTATCAATTTCTCTATTCGGCCTTGAAAAAATTTAACAAAATATAGAAACAAATTCACTATTTATTTTACGTCAAACAATACTTACAACAACTCCCACCATCGGCGCGACGCGTTCCAATTAAACCGTCCAGGTACCGCCGGGTTGGCGGTGGGCGCGGCGGGCAGGCTTGCTGCTCAGGCTGGCATGACTGGCTGCGGGGTTTTATTTGGCCCAGCCGCGCCATGACCTTTGGCGCGGCACTGCCGCGCCAAGATGGGTGGCGCGGCAGGTCCTGCCCCGTCAGCGGTCATCGCTCCTGGTCGCCGCCACGTCAGCCCTGTGCCGCAGACATTTGGCCGCGCCAAGGCAATAGGCGCGGCTAAAAGTGTTAGTTTTAAAAGAATCAGACATGTTAGATTTAAAATTAGTTTCGAAAAAATGTTAAAAAAATGCAGGTACGAGAGATCAGAGTGAATAGATAGATGGATCGGAAGTGAGTTATGCAATGATGAACACCCGCAATGATCGATTTGTACGCAATTCAGCTGTGAGGTGCGCCGTCGCCGTCGGACCGCGATTCGGGACAGCGTGCCGTGTATCCAAATCTAACCCTCCGACGATCCCCTCGATCTGCAAAGTAAGACAACCCGGTGGAATCCTGAGACGATGCCACAGCTAATTCCCATCTGGGAGGGGGTTCTGGCCCTGCATGCTGTGCTTTTAGTATGTGAGCAAACCGTCCGAATCGTAACGAACAGTCACGGATAGGTGGGCTCGACCGAGATGCCGCCCACCTGTCAGTGACTATTCGTGACGACTAATAAGGGGTTAAGTGGGTGTTACTGGTAAGATGAGCAGGAGCAGGGACGCATGGCTGCAGGAGCACTCGTGGTATGGTATGGTCCACAAGAGCATTGATGCCTAATGTAAAGAGATTTTCAGCATGTTGGTTTGATGGTTTTAATCAGCCCAAACTGATCAGTCAACAGTGTTTTTTTCTCACAATAGATCAGCACCAGTCAATCTAAACCAGCTCAGAAACCAACCAGCGAACAAACCGTTTAAGGTGTGGGCAAATGCAAGCTAGCTTGCTATTGGAAGCATACTACAAGCGTTATCAGCCGGGCGTGTGGGGACGTCGCCACTCGCCAACTAGTTTGCTTGCTTGCACTGCCATGGCCCAGGAGCAACAGGAGCAGGAGCAGGAGCAGGTCCATGGACCACGGCCCCGGGGCCGGACGAACCAGGTGCGGTGCAATGGCCAATGTGGCCGTCATGGACCGGCCTACCAACGCAGCCGTGTGTCCATGGGCGGGGTTGGCCGGATGGGGATCGCTCGATGGGGAGATGCATGTGCGCTATGGAAGGGAAGGGAAGGGAAGGGAAGACAGACCTGCTGTTATGCAGAGCTGATTCCGCGGCCTGGCGTTCATGTCATGTCATCAGGTGCGTCAGGATCTCGCATCTTATGGAATGATTTGAAGAAGGGATCAGTCGGAGGAGCTTATTTAGTGCATGCTTCAGCATGATCATGGTCCCGTGTTTTTTTTGACGAACCTGGTCCCGTGTTATTATGGGATTCGATCAGCAGCTTTCAGGAGACACGGTGGTTCGATGATTGCCTGAGCCTGCATGGAGCTGTCATGCATGCTTATGCCTTCTCACTATCGGAGGTGGCTTCTTTGCCGAGTGCCTAAGGCACTCGGCAAAGGTCGATATATATTCGGCAAAGCTTTTATTTGGCAAAGGGCGCTCGGTAAACAGTTTATCAGCAAAGACCTTTTTGCCGAATGCATTTTATCGGACACTCGGCAAAGGTTTTGCCGAGTGCCAATCCGACACTTGGCAAAGAAAAGTGGCCGTGACGGCGAGCGCCACCGTGACGGTGGCTTTGCCAAGTGTCAAGATTAAGCACTCAGCAAAGGTACCCGCTTTGCCGATGGCCGTTGACTTAGACACTCGGCAAAGGTGGCCATTTTGCCGAGTGCCGCCGACAAGACACTCGGCAAACAGACCACCTTTGCTGAGTGCAATGGCCATTGCACTCGGCAAAGCATGTTCGTAGGTAGTTCTCAGTTAGTCACTTTGTCGAGTGTCATGACCATTGCACTCGGCAAAGTGACTGAAAACAACCTTTTTATTTGTTTTTTACATCCCATCCAAACAAACAAAAGATATATATAACAAACATCACCAACATCACATATATATCATCAACAGCACATATATATCACCAACACCACATATATATCACAAAAGTCACATATATATATCACAAACGTCACATGTCTCATAATATATCATAAATAAAGTTCACAAGCAATCCAAGTGCTCCATCATCGTCAACCACAATTGCAAATAGAAGTACCATTAACAACCACAGGTATCATCACTGATTTGGTGAAGGATTCACTGAAACATGAGGATCGTTCGATGCCGCCGATTGATTCTGCACAAAGAAGAAGAGATTACATGTGTGAGACAAGATAAATATATACCATACATGAATAAAACTTTCATACTCCACTAGATTTAATCGTAAGCATAAATATACAAACTAAAACATTTATACTCACAGGAGTAGAATAGTGAGGAGTTGGAGGTGGAGGTGGAGCGAATAGCGAAGGTGGCGGAACTACACCCGTAGCGGCGCCAAGACTTTGCATGTACTGAAGAATCTCCGCTGCTCGACCTTTTGCTCGGCCTCCACCCTCTCCATCTTCGCCTGCATCTGCTCCCGTATCGTCCTCTCTCGTTCCAGCTGGACCTACAATATATTTACCCCAATGTTACAATAATGCAAAGGAAATGTATGAAAAAATAAAGAACGACGAATAAACCAGGAATAACCTCGAGTGCCTCCACCCGGTGGTGTGAAGTGTCCTGCCGAGGTCGTATGGCCGGGCTCCTGCTCGTGCTGCTTGCTCGAATCTGGGAGAGACTGGGAGTAGCGGCCGAGTCGATTGCGCCGTCGCTAATCCAGTACCGCCCATGCTTCTTGCCTCCTCCCACCCTCATGACGACTTCTCCATCAAGGTCCTTGGTGCTCGGATCGTACTGTGGCCCATGGACCTCCCTTGCCATCGATGTGTACTCACTGAGACGGTTGTGGACGGTCGCATTGTTGTATGCCTCGAGCCCGTCCTCCGGGTTGTAGTCGACGTCGGACGTCGCCTTGCCCTTGTGGGCCATAGCAAATGCCTTGAAGATGGAGCAAGACTGGCCACCATGTGACGTCGACTGCGAGAAAAACAGCAAGATGATTAGAAATCATGCAGAATTGAGCGTTAGAATAAATAAATGAATTCGCGTACCTATGTTTCTGCATATCCGCTAAGGCTGCGGCTGCCTTGATGGTGTACTACACCAGGCATCATCAAACGCCGCTCCTGGCACAAGTTGTGCGTCTCCTCCCACTCACGTGAGCACCACTTATCCAACATCTGTTCCCAGCACTGGGGATGCGCGGCGCACCAATAAAGAATCATCTACAGGCCATCAAGTACATAACATATCAGAAGATGAAATTAAGCCTACTTAATCTCAAAAGGAATCAGTATTAATATTCTGTATTTACCTGCAATTCATCAATCACAGGCTCCATGAACACACCCATATTATTCCCCGGGTGTCAGGACGGCTGGCACTCGACAAAGAGGGTTTTTTTTTTAAAAATTCTTTGTCGAGTGCCCCCAATCTGGCACTCGACAAAGTATTTTTTTTTAATTTTTTAAAATTCTTTGCCTAGTACCAACCGGTCTGGCACTCGGTAAAGAGGGGTTTTAAAAAAAATTTAAAAATCTTTGCCTCCACATATGATATCATGACAACTTGCGCGAAACCTTCCTAATTTTTTATCATAGCCTCCACATATGATATCATGACATCTTGACAAATTTCATGATTTTTGGACTTCGTTTGCTTTTTATAGAATTTAAAAACAACTCGACCATAAGTTTGTGGTTATGTTTCGTGAACAAGATGTTCACAATTGATGGTCTGTTCCTGGATACGACCTCACATTATACTAAATAACATGAATATCATTTTTCCATTTATTTTTTTCATTATTCGAATGACTAGCAGTTATAATTTGAATTATCCAAGAAAATTCAATTAAATGAAATAAATTAAAGAAATATAGAAAAAGTTCGAGAAATGTGCCACATTGGAACATGGAGTACCAGGTATTGTATGAGGACTGCAGAAAAAGTTTGGAGATCAAAAGTGAAAAAATATGGTTTACCGAGTGTCAAAAAATGACACTCGGCAAATGAGCCTCTTTGCCGAGTGTCAGGATAAGACACTCGGCAAAGGATTAACGGCGCCTGCCGGTCGTTAACGGAGGCGGCCCTTTGCCGAGTGTCTTATCTTGACACTCGGCAAACCACCTCTTTGCCGAGTGTTATTGTTTGCTGAGTACCGAGCACTCGGCAAACCACCTCTTTGCCGAGTGCCACTTGTTTGCCGAGTGCTTTATCGCTGGCGCTCGACAAACAGCCTCTTTGCCGAGTGCCCGATAAAACACACTCGACAAAGTCTGGGACACTCAGCAAAGAAGCTGTCTCCGGTAGTGTCTAGTGTCATTTGGGGGTTCAGTTTGGGTGTCCCTAACTTTTCGTTAATGGAGCCTTATTGGTTGTCCTTCGTTCTGGATTTGTGTGGTCTGTAACTCTTTTTAAGTGGGAACCGAGGTGACTGACCTTCACTAATAAGCTTGCTACTGGCTACAGACAATTGTGATCAGGCCAGCCAAGGCCTTGTTTAGATTGAAAAAATTTTCAACTCGATGAATAGTAGCACTTTCGTCTTATTTGGTAAATATTGTCTAATCGTAGACCAACTAAGCTCAAAAGATTCATCTCGTGATTTCCAACTAAACTGTGCAATTAGTTATTTTTTTTACCTACATTTAATGCTCCATGCAAACAGCTAAAAATTGATGTGATGGAGAGAGAGTGAAAAAACTTGGAATTTTGAGGGTATCTAAACAAGGCCCAATGTGGGCTGATTCTTGGTCCCAGGAGGCAGTCAGTTTCAGTCAGACACAGTCAGGCAGAGGTGTTTTTCCAGCCGGTGAAGTTTCAGAAACACAGTTGAATCTTGTCTGACAGCTGATCGAACTAACAAGTGTCAAGATTCGAAGAAGATGATTACTGTACCTTTCTTCCAATTGAAGTGAAATTAATCGGTTCGAAGCTTTCGGCCTTAAATTCCCCCCCACGAATTAAGTGGGACACTGGACCAGGCCAAGAGCAAAAGGACGCTGGGACCAGTGGCCGGGTACCGTTAGGCTTGTCTGATGGAGAGGCCTGATGTTGCAGTGACCGGGCACGCAATTTGCAGACTCCTTCCACTTCTCCATCACAGAGCCGGTCCATACCTAGGCAGCCTACGTCTCCTCCTACACTCCTGCTGCTACCATTATTTTTTTAATATGGCCCCGTTCGCTTGGAGAAATTCTGGAGGAATTTGAAAGAATCTGGATGAATTTAGAGGGATTTATGAGAGAAAAACACTGTTCCGGATGGAAAAAAAAAGCGGATCAAGCCGGATTTAAAGGCACGCGAACGGGGCCATAAGCATGAAGCATTACATTGCATTTGCAGAGCAGTAGTACACTGGAGATGTGCAATGTTTTCTTAGTCATAAATGTTTGATGCTTTAGTTAAGCTTTTAAAACTTTAAAAATCGATAGTTTTTTTTGTAAATAATATTTAGTATGTAAACATAAAAATCATTACTTTATATTTGTTCTAATTCTAAAAAATAAGGTAGTAAATTAGTGATACAGTTTAGAGATACACTCCTTGATCTACTCACTAGTTTTTCAAATATATTATAGGCTAACTAGTTTCAAATATATTTAGAACATGATAAAATAAAAACACTCACTAGGTTTAGGTTTCTAAAAGAGAGTGCATGAATGCACCTTTTTTGGTAATATCTGTGTTGCTTAGTTCCTGAACTGATACTACATGTAATTTCGTTGCTACGGTAATGAAATTCAGTTTTACCGTTGTGAAAAAAGGTTTAGGTTTCTAAGAGAGAGTGCAGTGCGACCAATGAGCTAGCATAGCTTGCGAGGAAAACATAACGCTCTGTTGTATGTCTTCAACTCGCATATGTGTGTCAGCATATTATTGTTCTATAATGTAACCTTGTTTATGAGTAATATATAAAGCTCCATTTTCCTAAAAAAGAATAAAATAAAAAAGCACGCAAATTTTAAACTCAAGGGCTATAAAAAATAAAAAAAAACTTAATAATGTACATACGGCAAAGAGATATACTTGCTCCATATACTAGTAATTGTCTTCGACAAGGCTTGGGTAAAACGTTGGGAATATAAATCATGAATAACTTTTAAGCTGTTGAGTTTGGAAATGTAAAAACCGTATGAATAGATTTGTCTTGAAAAATACTTTCATAAAAATATACATATATCCCTTTCTAATAAATATTTTTATAAAAATAAGAAGTCAAAGTTATGCTTTAAAAACCATGTCGTTGTCCAAAACAACTTGAACTGCCAGTATGGATGAAGTAATTAGTTTTCATGGAAGCAGAATGCCAAGCCAAAATTTTTGCTTGGGCCAAACATGGTTCAGTTTAAGAGACAGTTTACATATGTTAGTGTTAATAGTTAGCAGCTAAAATTAGCCTATGAGAATCCAAAGAGGCTTGCCAAAAGACCTACTAACCATTAGCATGTACTATTTACTATAAACTTAGTTAACGTTAAGCTAGTTTGACTTGGATAATTCCTATAGTCGCATCCTTCTGTAGACAAAGGGCATAATTACAGTCAAAGCGACTAATGCGAGCTAGCTAGGGATAGTAACACTAGTTATTTAGACCTGTTCGATTGATCTGGCTGCAATGCAGCCAGCCATCCCGCCAACACTATAGGAGCTTCAGCAAATCAGCAATAGGTACAATTAGAGAGAAGAGGCTGCACTAAGTAGGATACGCTGCAGGCATGCAGCTAAACGGCTGGGCTGCTCAGCAGCAACCCAAACAACCCGCATAAATTAGAAGCGAACATGCCCTTCGTATTCATCATCTACTCTCAGAGGCACAACACAGTCCAGAATCTAGACAGACAGTTTACATGTGTTAGTGTTAATAGCTAGCATCTAAAATTAGCCTATGAGAATCCAAAGAGGTTTGCCAAAAGACCTACTAACCATTAGCATGTACTATTCACTATAAACTTAGTTAACGTTAAGCTAGTTTGACTTGCACAATTCTCATAGTCGCATTCTTCTGTAGACGAAGGGTATAATTACAGTCATAGCGACTAATGTGAGCTAGGTAGGGATAGTAACACTAGTTATTTTAGACCTGTTCGATCGATCTAGCTGTAGTGCAGCCAGCCATCCCACCAACACTAGAGAGAAGAGGCTGCACTAAGTAGGATATGCTGCAGGCATGCAGCTAAACGGCTGTGTTGCTCAGCAGCAACCCAAACAACCCGCTTAAATTAGAAGCAAACATGCCCTTCATATTCATCATCTACTCTGTCAGAGTCAGAGAGGCGCAACACAGTTCAAAAACCAGACAACACATCTGTCGACTAAATATGCTCGGCAGTCCACCGAGAGAAGCTACCCGCGATGGTAGATTATTTGGTAGAGGTGCGCGTAATCAGGAATCAGATGGTAACAGAGACAAGATTTATGCAGGTTCAGGCTGTCAGTGTGACGTAAAACCATATGTCTTATGCTTTGTTGGTTTGTATTGCTGGTATACGAGATTGAATGTGGGGTGTCGACTAAGAGACCCCTGCCCCTCCTTATATGCTCTGGAGGGGTAGGATTACAAAGAAAGTATCCTAGCTGGTCATATGGTAAGATTACAATATCTATAAGAGTACAAACAGATATATCTCTATGCACCTTACGGTGCACGCAGAGCAGTGTCGTGCACCGTAAGTCTTCATGTCATGGGCTGGACCATCCCTGCTGGTGCGGCCGATGTCCCTTGCCATGAGTACCTAGGGTTATACCTCCACAGCTAGTCCCCGAGCACCTTGTATCCGCTTGGCGACGTCGTCTTGATCAAGTCCGAGCAGTTTGTCATGAAGCCGATCAGCTTGACTGATGATCCGAGCAGTGAAGATGGCTGTCGACCAGTTGAAATGGCCAGTAGATCTCGGACTTATCCAAGTGAGGCTCACCAATAGGATGTAAGGAGCTCAAGATGAAAATTTGAAAACTCTTGGTCGGTGAAGTATACACACTTAAGTGCCTATTGACGGTCATTAACATCAATTATAAACCGTCAATATAACTTACATATATACTTAATTCCATCACCAAACATAGGTCTAGGGGTTTAAACTAATAAATTCTAGGAGCTTTGGTGAATATGTGAATGCAGAAGGATTTATCCAGAAAATAGCTCCCGGGACTACCGTCATACACTCTAAATAGGCAAATCGACATCAACAAGTGATTTAACCCGCGAAACCTGTCAAAGACGACTCAAGATGGAGCCCAAGCCTCGCCACCAGAAGGAGGAGCCCACCTGGCACCATAGTAGGCTGGCTGGCCCAATGGTGAGGCCGCCCGGGCCATTAGGGTGGCCCCTCGCCTTCTGCCGCCGCATACTCCTTTCTAAGATTTGGACCCTTGATTCTAAGGCGGTTTTAGGTCGGTTTATCTAACGGTGATCGAGAAACATGACACGGATGGATTACATGGCAATGCCTTGCTCCCTACTCTATCTCCCCTATATAAGGCGTCCCCTACCCCCCTCCCTGAAGCTATCCTGAAACCCGAATTCATATCCTCCTCATCAGGATCAGAGCCAGCTATCAAGAGAAGATTAATCCTCCATAGGATCTAGTCTTGTAACTAGAAATAGTGAGATAGAGAGTGAGGGAAGAGTTTGGAGGAAGTACAGGCCTGTTAGTGCTCTATCTACGGTTTGTACCTTGGCAGATCCAAGTTCTACTTGAGCTTGCTTCTGAGACATCTCTGGTAATCAACTTCTGATTTAAGTATCGTGTTTATATTGTTCTTCAGGTTCACGACTCTTTTGAGTACTTTAATCTATTGATCATAGGTTAAAGTAGTAATCGTAGTGTAAGCATGGTGCTTAGACTCGGTTACTCGTGGATGCAACCTATATTCCGGATCGGTGGTAGCTCGCGAGGGTGACTCTTATAGCCTTGTTGAATTCTTTGTTGTCCACCTCCCGTTTGTAGGCCGAGCAGGACCTAGTTACTATAGGAAACATACTATGCCTGTGTTTTCCTTAGTAATATCCCCAGAATTGAACAATAGAAGACATAGCTTACCGAAGTCAGAACTAGAGTCTTAGTGGTCCTCTTTACGCTCCTGTTTATCTTAAGTCTTGTTGCTACTACTGGTTAAGTTAGATTGTAATTAATCTCATACGTTTTCCTATGGATATGATACTTGGAATACTTTCGGGTGAAAGCTACAGCGGTATCCGTGCGCTTACGGATTTATCTATGTGCGTTAATAAATACCAATAGTGCCAATTGTGATTGCGTCGATGACATGATCATCAGAGCAGAGCAAAGGCATTAAGTGACAATTTTGACGTACTCAAAACATCGTGAGGAAGAACGAGTACATGCGCTACAAGGTGCATTGTACACAATGTAGTCCTCGAGCCTAAGATTAGATGTAGAATACACCTAGTGTCAGGGTCTTGAAGAAAAATGAGCAGTCCTCAGCGAAGCTGAGAATGCCATCAGTCCCCAGCGTAGCCGAGAAATCAAGTGATCAAGAAGTCAGTCCATTCACCGCAAGGTGAAGTGTACACACTTAGTCCCCGAGCCTGCTAAAAGATGAAGAATGAATCTTGTAACATGGTCAAAGAAACCAGAAGCTTAATATTCCAGTGTTGATGCGTGAAATAGCCAGCGTTATCTGTCGTGTATCTACAAGGCCCCCAATATGCTGTCCAAGATCAGCACACCCTCATCCGAACAGTATGGAGCAGCTTGATAGCACACATGGTATGCAACGCCTTAGAAATGTAGTAAAATCCGACTGCCAAGGGAGTCCCCAGCTTAGCTGGCGATGCTTGCACGAAGAATCCGAACGCTTAGGAGTCCTCAGCTTAGCTAGCGAGCCCCCAGCGTAGGTGACGATGAAGCGACGAACAATCCGACCAGCTGGTCGGTGAAGAATCGAGCACCGAGCAGCCCAACCAACTGGTCGGTGGCGAAGTAAGCGCCGAGTAGAAGTGAGCGCCGAACAGTCCGACCAACTGGTTGACGACGAAGGTCATGAACCTAGTGGTCCGACCAGTTGATCGGCGAAGAAGTCCGAAGGCCAAGTGGTGTGACCACCCGGATGATGATCCCGCAATACAAATATGTAGAATGGGTAGTACATGGTGTAAAAATAAAACATATGAATTCGGCGATGAAGACAGCAGAGCAGAATAGATAAACATTATGTTTATTTGGAGTTTGTTTATATTTTAAATATGAGTTAGTTGCTTTTCAGTTAGTTCTATACTGCGTCACCAGCCTGACTAGCTCCCAAGCACTATAGCGCGGAGTGACTGGCATCCGTGTACGCGTAAGAGAAGAGAGCGTCGCC
The DNA here is from genome assembly GCF_019320115.1 of Miscanthus floridulus. Classification (NCBI taxonomy): domain Eukaryota; kingdom Viridiplantae; phylum Streptophyta; class Magnoliopsida; order Poales; family Poaceae; genus Miscanthus; species Miscanthus floridulus. The sequence goes on from NC_089587.1 coordinate 88,352,416, forward strand.
AAGGAGCCGTTGCTGACTATCCATAACGCAGAGCGTTGCTCATGCACGTGTAGGAGCGAAGTCGAGGCCAGGGCCGCTTCTGGATAGCGTGAGTAACAACGTGGCTGGTCGGCGCGCGGAGTGGAGAGTATCTTGGAGATATTACGTGTGGAGAATTGACGGAGTATCTTAAACATGGAGAAATAAGTGGAGTATCGTGGAGAAATTAATTGTGGAGAACGATTGGAGAAACATGGCGAGGAGAAAGCTGTATTAAATGCAGATATAGGAAGGGTGACTTAGCTTTAGTCAGATCGTTTGGTCGGCGGCGTATGACGTTATCTGGTCGGCGTCGACGAAATTGCTCGGCCCTCGAGCTTTCCGGCCTGTCATCGTGGCGGCTGTCGCGGTCGTCATAGCGCCATTCTTTGCAACGATCATTGTTGCGACGCGGCAGACGGTCGGAGTGAGTAGTCTGGGCGATGCCGTCCCTATGGCGCTTTGATAAACGGCCAAGCGGAGTAGAGGAACCGACGAGTTATGATGTCCGAGTAGATAGATGTGATTCGGAAGGCTCGCTTGATGGCTCGGACGGCTCACCTGCGGTGTGACTATGGCTGGCCAATCGGCTCGCTTCGTGTCCGAGTGTGTCCGCCTGTTTGTTTGCACGTGGTGCTTTGGTCTTGCTATGGAAAGCTGGAGTCGGAGAAGCACGCGGAGACGTGAGGCGGGCTGACGGAGTCAATCCGCGTGCATGCTATGTATTTGTTCATGCAAAACCTCAATATCCTGACTTTGATCGGCTTGCACGGATCTGACGTCATCTCGCATGGCACCGTGGATCACATGTAGCCTTGGATTACTTGCTTCTTGATTACACATGCACACATGCACGAGTAGCTTGCATGTCTTGTAGATCGTACGTGAAAATGCGTGTTGCCATGCGATGACTGCACAGAGCGATCTAATATTGAACTTCGCCTTGAGTGGTCGATCCACATGAGTTCGTCGACTGCGGACGCACGCAGACTGCCCTTGTTTAGTTCCAACCCAAAATCTCAAAAAGTACTACAGTAGCCATCACATCGAATATTTACGGCCCATGCATGGAGCATTAAATGCAGACGAAAAAAAATAATTGCACAGTTTGGTGGGAAATTGCGAGACGGACGTTTTGAGCCTAATTAGTCCATGTTTGAACACTAATTGCCAAATAAAAACGAAAGCGCTACAGTAACCCCAAATTCTAACTTCCTGAAACTAAACGCGCGCAGATTCGTCTTTGACTTCGTGGTGTGGATTGAGATCAGTTCCTTACTTCGTTGCTTGTCGCCTTGTCGGTTCTGGTCTTGACCAAGGTCCAGGGAGTTGGATCTAATGCCCCCGCCGTTACAACACGTGAGGCCGTGCTGCTGTACGACAGGGATCGTCGGCCGCCTGATCGTCTCGTGCCGCTTGAGAGTCAACTTGGGTAGCTGTCGCGAGACGGCAAATTCCTCCCGCCGCGGTTGATCTTGAGATCCGCCAAGCTCTCGATCGTAAATTGCTTCGAAAGCCATCTGGTTTGTCATGGGATCAGCAATACATCCCTACCTGACGCGCCAACTGTCGACTAAAGATGCTCGACAATCCACCGAGGAGGCTACCCGCGATGGTAGATTGTTTGGTAGAGGTGCGCGTGATTAGGAACATGATGGTAACAAAGACACGAGACATGAGATTTATACAGGTTCAGGCCGTCAGTGTGACGTAAAATCCTACGTTCTTTGCTCTGTTGGTTTGTATTGCTGGAATACGAGATTGAATGTGGGATGTCGACTAAGGGACCCCTGCCCCTCCTTATATACTCTGGAGGGGTAGGGTTATAAGGAAAGTATCCTAGTCGATTATATGGTAAGATTACAATATCTATTAGAGTACAAACATATCTATCTCTATGCACCTTGCGGTGCACGTCGAGCAGTGTCGTACGCCACAAGTCTTCATATCATGGGTTGGACTATCCCTGCTGGTGCGGCCCATGTCCCTTGCCATAGATACATAGGGTTATACCCCCCACAACATCTAACACACACAACCTCTTTGTCCTCCAGCCAAACGGCCACGGTCCTGCCATATCGGTCCCAAGCCAAAAGGGCGCAAGAAAACTTGGGCTACTGTTAACCGTCTGCCCTGCCCAGTATGCAACACGACTGCGGTAGGGGGGCTCAAGGCCCCCTGCCCCGTCCCACCACTAATCTCCCCTGACAAGGGGACCATTAGGGTGAAGAAGGATAGATGTGTCTTCAGCAGGGCCTCGTCCCTACCAACGTCGGTCCTGGCTTAATTGTTTAAGAATCCAAGCATGTACAACTTGTCACACCTGATGGCGAGGGTGACATGGTTCGCCACGGCTTTGTACTTTAAAAGGACATAAAGCCACGTAGGCCTTGTTTAGATTGCAAGTTTTTTTACTCTCTCTTTATCATATCAAATCTTTAGACACATGCATGGAGTATTAAATATAGATAAAAAAATAACTAATTACACAGTTTGATTGTAAATTACGAGATGAATCTTTTGAGCCTAGTTAGGCCATGATTGGACAATAATTGTCAAATACAAACGAAAGTGCTACAGTGCCAAATACTGATTCCTAACCGCAGTCTAAACAAGGCCATAGCTAAGCAATTGTGAGAGTCTGACAGGACTGAATCCATGTCTAGAGGGTGTTGAATATGCCTACAAAAATTCCCTACATAAAATAATTAATTACGCAAAGGCTCACAAAACCAGCTAGGCCGTTTGTTCTAAATCGGCTAGGCCAGTTTTTTCCAGAGTGGTCCGATCATCTCGTCGAAACCAGCTTAGTGGTACGGGATATTGATAAACGAAATACATTGCAGAAAACACAATTTGTGGGATTACTGCAAAAACTAACTTAGTTGATTTCGGCAACCAAACCCTAAATCGGGATTCCTACCAATGCAACTAATCAATTCGATTTTCCTTCAAGGCATAACATCTAGGGCATCTAAGAAGCACTTCTACCCAATTAAGGGATTTGAAATATATAGCTCGAGCACATAGATCAGGTAAGATGAGTAGTTGAGAACGAAATCCGTCTTGGGTAACCAGCTAATCCGACCTAAGGCACCTCCCTAGCACTTGGGGAAGACTTGCTTACAGTTGAATCTTGCACATTTGAAGATTTGAGAGAACTATGAGGGGGCGTCGACCATGAGTCGAGGAAGGAGAGACAAAACAATGGAAAACAATGGGAGAGAGATAAGGAAAAAAGGGTATGCCCACAGGATATTTGGACCTTGGCCGCAGAAATCGACATAGCCGGTATTGGCAGCCCCAACCCAAACAACTCAGATTTCAGAAGATTTTCAAGGAATGGATTATTCAAAGATAGCTTTAGCTATTGTTGACCTCCATTAATCCAATAAAACTTGATTAGCAAGATTTGGCACTGAGATCTTGAGACTTGATGGATTTGGAAGAATTTTCTCAAATGAACTTTAAAAAACCAGAATTTCTGACCAACTTTTGATTTTACACAACACTGGAGAGTGCACAAAAAATAGAACTTCCTATGGTCGTCAAAACTTCCGATGTAACAATTAGTTCATTATGACCCCTGGTAATAATTAGCTAGCTAATGGTTAGCCAATTGTATTAACTAGGTAACTATTAACACTACGGTCTAAACCGACCCTAATCGGTTAGCTGATTGCTTGGCAGATCTCTGGTCAAGCTCCTTGGCTTATTTAGAGGAATAGCTTTGTCAAACAATATTTTTTTAAGATACTCTGAAAGTGATTATTCTACTGAGTGATTTGTAAGATAAATTAGGATCTAAGAGTTAGAAAAACTAGCCTTTTTAGCTTCCTAGGATATATATGGTCTCAGTTAGGGCAAGGACCGAAGCAGACATTCATTCCAGTAGGCAGTAGCCTCCTCTTGGATCTCACGAGGGTTTCGTTTCATTTCATTTCATTCCGATCCATTTGTAGCTCCCCTAGCTAACCAGCGGCAAGCTGCTAGGTCACTCAGAAGTCTCCAATCCATTTGTAGCTGACCTTGCATGCATCCTAGTAATTCCTACCGGCATTGCTGTGGGCCTGCTAGGCCATTCATTCGGCCATTCTTGGCTCGCGCGCGGCGGTCACTGCAGCTGCAGGCGGTCCAGACTCGCCAAAAGGAGCGTCGACGTGCAGCCGCCGGAACCAGGCGGCCACTACGCGCGCGCGCATCGTCTCCAATTAGTTTGGCCATGCCGTGTACCGTGTACGCATGCACAACGTGGTAGCAGCGGCACGTAATGTCTGGCTCGCAGTTAAGTGCACCTGTAGGCTGCCGGCATACGGTCCAGGGGGGCGCACCGTCGTCGATGCGGCGCATGTGGCCTCTCTCCGTGCACGCGCCACCGCGGCGCGCCGGCGGGAACGCTGCTCGTGGACGTGTTGTGTTATAAACGATACGCAATATAAACGACGAAGAACAGTAGATTAAACACAGGAGACACGAGATTTTAACGTGGAAAACCCTCCCAAAGTGGAAGGGAAAAAACCACGGGCACCAGCCAGCAAATCTTCACTATATCGGGTGAGGTTACAAATACCGGAGATTTATAACTTAGGGATACCCTAACCTATGGGCATTCTCGTATACAAGTCTATGATGCCTCTTTTCATGAGGGAGGTGGTCCGTATATATAGGGAGGAAAAAACCCTACACCCTCGTCTATTAGCAATACGGAACTAATAGATGGTGTAGTACCTCTTAACGCTAATAGGTCGCTTCGCTTCGGTCCAAGCTTGAATTTGGATCATAGCTCAACAAACTCCACCTTGAGACAAATTCCTTCTTGTAGCATTAAACGAACCTTCATCCTGAAACAACAAAGAAATACTTCCGGTGCCAAATAGCCTCTTGGGCTAAACAGTTATACCAACTAAGCAACAGGAACTGGCTTTGTCAACATATCAGCAGGATTATCATGTATACTTATCTTGCATACCTTCAGCTTACCTTGTGCGACCACATCGCGAACATAATGGTATTTGACATCAATGTGCTTCGTTCTCTCATGGAACATCTGATCTTTAGTGAGACATATAACACTTTGACTGTCACAAAATAAATTAATGCAAGAATCATCTCCACAAAGCTCAGCAAACAAACCTTTCAACCAAACTGATTCTTTACATGCTTCAGCAATAGCCATGTATTCTGCTTCAATGGTAGACAGGGCAACAACGGGCTGCAATGTTGCCCTCCAACTCACAGTACAACCACCAATAGTGAACACATAACCTGTGAGAGATCTCCTCTTATCCAAATCAGCAGCAAAATCTGAATCCACATAGCCAGTAAGTCCCTTATCAGTCCTGCCAAACTTCAAACAGGCATTTATTGTACCACGAAGGTACCTGAAAATCCACTGAACAGCCTTCCAATATTCTTTACTAGGATTAGCCATGTATCTACTAACCAAACTTATAGCATATGATAAATCAGGACGAGAGCAAATTATGGCATACATCAAAGAACCAACATCACTAGAATATGGAACTCTTGACATGTACTCAAAATCCTCATCCGTACTAGCACATTGTAAAGCTGATAATTTAAAATGAGGAGCAATAGGAGTACTAACAGACTTTGCATCATGCATGTTGAAACGATGAAGGATTTTCTTAATGTAACTTTGCTGACTAAGAAATAACAAACCAGAATTTCTGTCTCTTGTAATCTCCATACCTAGAATTTTCTTAACAGCACCAAGATCCTTCATCTCAAACTCACTACTCAACAATTTCTTCAATGTAGTGATTTCTTTCTTGCTCTTGGCAGCAATTAACATATCATCAACATATAACAGCAAGTATATAGGTGATCCATCAATAAATTTAATGTACACACAGCTATCAAATTCAGACCTCTTAAAACCATGTGACATCATAAAAGAATAAAACATTTTATACCATTGACGAAGAGACTGTTTTAAACCATATAAGGACCTCTTTAATTTGCAAACATGATCCTCCTTACCAGGTACTATGAACCCTTCTGGTTGGTCCATGTATATCTCCTCCTCTAGCTCTCCATGAAGAAACGCAGTCTTTACATCTAACTGCTCAAGCTCAAGATCTCGCATAGCAACAATACCAAAAAATGTACGAATTGAACTATGATTTACAACTGGAGAGAACACATCATTATAATCAACACTAGGAATCTGACTAAAACCTTTTGCTACTAACCTTGCCTTAAATCTTGGAGGCTCACTAGGAGACAAACCTTCCTTTCTCTTGAAGATCCATTTGCAACGAACGGCCTTCCTATGTTTAGACAAGCGCACAACATCCCATGTGCTATTTTTCTCAAGTGACTGCATCTCTTCTTGCATAGCGGAAATTCACTTCTCGCGGTCACCAGAAACAACAGCTTCAGTGTACGTAGCCGGCTCATGAATGTTCTCAACCTGTTTAGCACAACTAAAGGCATAATGAACAATATCACATTCCTCAATTAAACGTGGACGAGGTCCACAACTCCTCTTTGTTCTGCGATCTGTAATAGACTGATTTTGAGGCTGTAAAACAGGAGGTGAGTGCTGAACAATATCATGAACATTGTTATCAACAATTTTAGTTTTCTGATCATCTACATGCTTCACCTGCACGCTAACATGTTCCTCCTCCTCATCAGAACCAACTGGTGAAACATCTGTGGACAAGCTATCATTAAACATAACAGATTTATTAAAAACAATGCTTCTGCTCATGAAAGTCTTTTTAGTTTCAGGATTCCATAACTTAAATCCTTTAACTCCAGAACCATAACCAAGAAACAGACACTTAATGGCTCTAGGTTCTAGCTTTCCATTATCAACATGAGCATAAGCAGTGCAACCGAAAACTCTCAATTGTGAATAATCAGTAGGCATACCAGACCATACCTCAATGGAAGTTTTCTTATTAAGTGGGATAGAAGGTGACCGGTTGATCAAGTAACAGGCGGTGTTAACAGCCTCAGCCCAAAAACGCCTGTTCATACGAGCATTGGACAACATGCAACGAGCCCTCGAGATGATCGTTCGGTTCATGCGCTCAGCCACACCATTCTGCTGAGGAGTGTACGGGATGGTGTGGTGCCTAATAATGCCTTCTTCCCTGCAGTAATCATTAAAAGCATCTGAACAGAATTCACCGCCATTGTCAGTATGAAGCAATTTTACCTTCTTTTCAGTTTGCCTTTCTATCATAACTTTCCACTCTTTAAAAGCAATAAAAGTATCATCTTTATTTTTTAGAAAGTAAGGCCACACTTTTCTAGAGTAATCATCAATAATGGTAAGCATGTAACGAGCACCACCATAAGAGGGCTTACGAGACGGCCCCCATAAATCAGCATGTACATAATCAAGTGTACCTTTGGTGGTATGAACAGATGCATTGAATTTTACCCTCTTGTGCTTACCAAAAACACGGTGCTTACAGAACTTCATCTTACCCACAGTGCAGCCATCCAGCAGGTCTCTCTTGATCAATTCTGCCATACCAAGTTCACTCATATGCCCAAGACGCATATGCCAGAGATTAGTTTTACTTGGTTCATCATTAGAAACAGCTGCAGTGGTGACAGAACCATGTAAAGTACTTCCTCTAAGAACATATAACTTTGTAGAGTTCATATCACCTATCATATAAATGAGAGAGCCTTTTGATACCTTACACACTCCACTTGAACTAGAGTGTCTGTACCCCTCGGCATCAAGTGTGCTGAGGGAGATGAGATTTCTGGCCATCCTTGGTATGTGTCTCACATATTTCAGTGTGCGTATCATGCCATCATGCATCTTGATCTGAACAAAACCAATGCCCATAATCTCACGTGGGTTGTTATCTCCCATACGCACGACATCTCCACTCTGCACAGACTCGTAAGAACTGAACCAATCTCTGTTAAAGCATATATGAAACGAGCATGCAGAATCAAGTATCCATTCATCACGACCAGCAACACAACCAGCAAAAACAACCAGAACATCTCCTGAATCAGAATTATCAACAGCGGAGACAACAGATGCCTTACCATCACCATCGGATTTATTTTTCGGTTTATACGTACCGTTTCTTTTCTCCTTATTCTGCAGCTTCCAACAATCCTCAATGATATGAGTATCTTTCTTACAATACCTGCAGAACTTATCCCTACCTCTGGACTTAGAACGGCATTTACTATTCTTGCTCTTGTCTTGATTATTGTTGTTGTTGTAGATTTTCTGCTCGAGCCTGCCTCTAACCTGCAACACTTCGCCCTTGGAGGACGACACATCAAACTGAACCATACCTTTTATCCTCTCCCTCGTCTGGAGGGCCTCATATACTTCCGTAAGAGTTAGTTCATCACGACTTAATAATATGGTATCTCGAAAATTTGTAAACGAAGTAGGTAGTGAGCATAACAGTAGAAGAGCTAAATCTTCATCATCATATTTTACCTCCATCGACACTAGGTCGGCAACGACCTCCTTAAAGATCGATAAGTGGTTCATCACCGAACCACCTTCTTGCAGCTTGTGCGTGAACAACTTCATCTTCACGTGCATCTTACTGGTTAGATCCTTGGACATACAGATCGATTCCAGCTTGAGCCAAAGTTCTGCGACAGTTTTCTCCTGCAGCACTTCTTGCAAAATATCATTATGTAGATGAAGTTGAATCAGAGACAGAGCCTTACGATCCTTCCGCTTCTCTTCAGCGGTCTATGACTTCTGCCATTTTTCTCTGAAACTGTCCAGCGCCTCATCAAGATCCGAAGATTGTGCCAGAATCGCCCGCATCTTGACTTGCCACAGTGCAAATCTCGTCTTGTAATCCAGCAGCGGTAGATCAAACTTCATCGATGCCATCGCGAAAACCCTAAGGTCAAACCAAGCTCTGATACAACTTATTATAAACGATAGACAATATAAACGACGAAGAACAGTAGATTAAACACAGGAGACACGAGATTTTAACGTGGAAAACCCTCCTAAGATGGAAGGGAAAAAATCACGGGCACCAGCCAGCAAATCTTCACTATATCGAGTGAGGTTACAAATGCCGGAGATTTATAACTTGGGGATACCCTAACCTAGGGGCATTCCCGTATACAAGTCTATGATGTCTCTTTTCATGAGGGAGGTGGTCCGTATATATAGGGAGGAAAAAACCCCACACCCTCGTCTATTAGCAATATGGAACTAATAGATGGTGTAGTACATCTTAACGTTAATGGGCCGCTTCGCTTCGATCTAAGCTTGAATTTGGATCATAGCTCAACATGTTGGTGTTGCACAGATCTACTATTAGCGTAGCGTTGTATACTAGCAAAAGCATGTGTTGGAACGGGCTACTCGGTAGCCACGCGTGCAGGAGGATTAGCCTAGAAACGGTGGAAATGTTCGATCAAAATGGCCGGCGATTTGAATTTACTCGGACAGTCCCATACAACTCGTACAGGTTTCAGGGTGAAGAACATAACCGGAACACAAGGCATGGTGAATTACATGTGTGTCCTTAGTCCTCGTCGTAGTTAGGCCTTGTTTAGATCACCTCCAAATTCCAAGTTTTTTCACTCTCTCTCCATCACATCAATTTTCGGACGCATGCATAGCATTAAATGTAGGTAAAAAAATAACTAATTGTACAGTTTGGTTGTAAATCACGAGACGAATCTTTTGAGCCTAGTTAATCCATGATCGGACAAAGTTTGTCAAATACAAACGAAACGTGCTACAGTGTACGAAAATTTGCAACCTAAACAAAGCCTTAGCTGAATTCGTCGGGGCCAACATTCATGCAGTGTAATGATGCACTTCGTCTCTGCTCTGTTCTTCTGTCAGTGTCATTGGCGTGTTCTACCAAGACGTAGGTGACGATGGGGTCGAGGTGGCGGCCGGAGCGCGCGTGGAAGGCGGGGATCCTGCCGCCGGCCGCGGGGAGCGCGAACGGGACGCCCTCCGGCCGCCCGAACGGCCCGTAGGCGCGGCGGTTGCTGACGAACGTGAGCGAGCGCACGACGACGAAGTTGCCCTGGAACGTGCCCCAGTGGCCTTCCACGCTGGTCAGGTACTCGACCGGGCGCAGGCAGACCTGTCAAGAGTTGCAGTGACCGCAGAGACCTGGCGAGGCCGCCCCACAGGTCGGTCCAGGTCCACTCGTCGCGGCCGCCGCGGTCGTACAGGACGGACACGGCGTCGACGGTGTCGCCGACTCGCCGTGGCGGACGACCACCTTCACGACGCGCCCCACGTCCCGGGAGCCGCCGCCGCCGTCGCAGGGCCCCATCCTCACCACGACTGGCCCGCGGGCCTTGCGTCGCGTCGCGTCACATCATCAGCAAAGAAAACGTGGGAGCACCGTGTCAGAAAGACAAGCGTACGTACGCATGCACGCCGCGCTACAGCGCTGTGCTGTGCAGCGCAAGGCTGTGTGCTGGGGTGGGTTCCATCGCATCCAGCATCCTGCGTGCTGCACGTACCATCCCATCACCGATCGATCGCCGCGAAAGGGAGGGAGGCCGGGCGGCGGGCGTGCAGCCTTTGCAATGAGCCTTGGCCAATGGCGACGGGCTGGTCGTACTCGCACGGCGGGCTCTGCTGGCTGTGACGAGACGGCACGGGGGCCTCGATCGAATTTGTGGCGGGTGCCACCAAGTCAACCACGGGCGGTTGGATTGGCTGGCTGGCTAGTCGTGGTACGAGGCTACGTGATCGGCACTACCATTGCGCGTTCTACGATTGCCTCACTGGCTGTAGTATGTTTCAAAGTTTGGGACAGAAGGTAATGCCATCTGCCAGACAGGCTGTGCGTTGGATTTAACTACGACGACAACGACGACGACTAGCGTTTTCCACACGATTTGTGCCGAGGTCTGTATGAACGACAGCACGAGGACGACCACGTCGAGGCAAGTGCCGATAGCTTCGCTTCGAAGTGTCCGCCGCCGCTCCGGAGACGCAGTACCAGACGTGCGTTGCCCCCCGGCGTCTCAGCCGGCTGCTGGCAATGGCCCATGGCGATCTCCTCCTGTGGCTTGTCGGTCGGCCCAGTCCGCTGCAAAGGCCCCAGGCCCCAGCCTCCTTTCCCAGTCGCAGACGACGAGCATCCTGGCCTCCTGGGAGGTCGGATCCACAGAATCGCAAACCCACGTCAGGCACCTCGTTGCAGACTTCCAGTTCGCGAGGATATAAAAATGCAAAAACAGGATCTCACGCTCCACTGTGATTCTTTCTAGTGGCCCATGGATAGCCAAAAATGGAGATCCAAAGATCTTACAAAACCTGACAAACCCAGCCACATTACTTTCCCAGTAAGAGCGCAACACGGTTCGCTTCGCACTCCAGTAAACAACTATTCTCTCCTTTTGCAGTCCGTAACACGGGTGTAATTTGGATGGTTCGGAGGAATTCTGGAGGAATTTGCGAGAAGAAAATACTGTTCCGGATAAAAAAAAACGGATAAGCCGGGTTTAAAGGCACGCGAACGGAGCTATGTAACAACAACCAAAAGTCCAACCTTGGATTACAGTATACAGGCAATCACAAAAAAAGAGAGCATCATATCTGGTTAAATTCCAATCCAATAATGTACCACTACTACCCCCCTAGCAACACCCGAACCGGCTCGTCTGCTTCTGGTCATCTTTCGAGTCGCCGTTGATGCTTACCCTGTTGAGCGACAGCTCAGCCTTGTAAGAATCCGAGTTCAGGATCTTCCGGCTCACGTTGCTGTAGATCTCCTTGATGACGATCTCGAAAGCCGTCTTCACGTTCGTGGCGTCCAGAGCCGACGTCTCCATGAAGAACAGGCCTTCGGCTTCGGCGAGCGCCTTGCCTTCCTCGACAGGCACTTCGCGGATGTTATCCAGATCGCATTTGTTGCCTACCAACATCTTGGCTACGGTAGTGTCGGAATGTGCTGCATTAGTCTCCAAAGGTGGGTTAGTTACTCCAGAAAAAAAAATTAGAAAACAAAATGTGTTATCTACATGATCTTGGGAAGACAGCGCCACAGTACATATACAAGTGAAAGAAATGAATTGTTGTGAATTTATCATTGGCATCCATGAATCCAAGCCGTGAACAAGCACCAACCAGGAGAACAGGACCATACATATAAGGGTTAATTGCTTCGGACAATTGGACTTATTACAAACTCAATCAAGCACCATTGAACCTTTTGAGTAAGTGATGTAATTAAAAGATCAAAGGATGCCACTAGTACCAGGAATGGTACAAGAAACAAAAACTAAGAGCATAACCATTCTTGCATGCAGGGGCGGACCCAGGATTTCGCCATGACTAGGGCAGCCGAGCGGGGCCGGGCGCCGGGGCGGCCACTTGGGCAGCGGCTGACGGCGGGCGGGTGGCCAGCGACCAGCCAATGGCGGAGAAGCGGCCTGCGGAGCGCAAATCGGAGGCCGGAGGGGGCGAGCCGGTGAGGGGCAGCGGCAGGCGACGGCGTGGAGGCGGCCAGGAGAGCGAGGAGCCGAGCGGCGCGACTCAAGACTCGGCGCTGCGACTAGGGCAATGGCCCTGGTTGCCCTAGCGCTGGGTCCGCCCCTGCTTGCATGATCCTTAGGCAGGAATAGTGTGGTACTGAGCACATTGCGCAGTCCTAGCCAATAGCCCCCCAGCCATGCATTCCGATTCTCTTTGACATGCAAAGTGGGTAGAAAGAGCACTACTTGCTTTAAAGAATGCATCAATGTGTTCTTAAACGTTGCCAACAACAGCTACGATTCAGCTCTTTGTTTGTGCATCCCTTCAGCAAACAGCATGGTGAGCTACGATTAAGCTCCTTGTTTTTGCATCCCCTCAGCAAACAGCGTGGTGAGCACCCTTTTACCACCTCACTGCCCCTGCCAGAGCCACCTCTCACCATGCCACCATGCAGCAAGCGGTGAAATCACCACCTCACCACCCTGCCTATGCCTAACCGCTTCGATTTCTCGCCACCAACTAGAGAGTAGCGACTGACTCCACCCAACAGCAGTCCTCCAACACATCTGCTGACCGCCTCTGGAGCCAATCCCTCTAAGCCTTGTTGTTCTTATCCAATTCCCACACCACCCACAACCCAAGCTCTAAGTCTAACACTAATCCCACCTCCTAGTCCAATTGATCAACAACGGCACGACAAAAGTGTACGCTGCTACTGGTTGCAAAGCGGTCATCGCATAGTAATTTTGCGTTTGGGGTGTTAGCGAAGCATAACCAAAACAATGTAAGCATTGTGCTTACTCATCGAGGCCTCCCTAGAGACCCTAGGGAATTAACAACTTAACTTCCACACGGAATTGCAGCAAGACAACAAGTACCATAAACATCTTAATCAGAACTGATTCCAACTTCCCAAATATAAACATCCCATCAATCAGAACTTCCGAAATCTGTTACAAGTACCTAGCTTGCACAAATACTACTAATTCTGATGGAAGTGGTCCTACACATTCATTCTCATGGAACTTTCCACAACAAGAGAGGCAGCAGGATTCAGATCCAGATTCAGACCAGGTCGCTCTACCATCCGGCCTAGCACTTGCCCTCTTTCTTACCATCTATAGAACACCTGACGCAATCACCACCTGAGGGCACCTAGCTACAAGCTAGTACATCAAGCAAAAGGGACAACAGTTCTTTTTTTTCCCAAATTTCCGAGTGGATTCTGCAGCCACACTAAAATGCATGACCCTTTCCACGAAAATCACCCCCAGATCTACGCGGTCCTAGCGTCGTAGCAATCAGAGGCATTCGCTGTGTGCAAGCAGTAGTACCAAAAGCAATCAAGCAAGCGATCGAGCTAGCAGAGGATGAGAGGAGAGCTGCGGTGGGGCAGGTCGGGGTAGGGTACGTACTGTTGAGCTCCTGGAGCCAGCGGCCGACGTTGTCGAAGGTGGAGCGGCGGGAGATGTCGTAGACGAGGAGCGCGCCAAAGGCGCCGCGGTAGTAGGCGGAGGTGACGGCGCGGAAGCGCTCCTGGCCGGCGGTGTCCCAGATCTGGGCCTTGACCTCCTTGCCGTCGATGTCCATGCTCTGCGTCTGGAACTCCACCCCGATGGTGGCCTTGGAGTGGAGGTTGAACTCGTTGCGCGCGTACCGGGACAGCAGGTTGCTCTTCCCCACCGCGCTGTCCCCGACGATCACCACCTTGAACAGGTACTCCTCCGCCTCCCCGTCTGACTCGTCCCCCATCGCCCCTCGCTCCGGTGGCTAGAAGCTAGCTACCGCCGCCGCCGCCTGGCCCGTGGCCGTGTCGTCGTCGTCACGGACGGTGGAGCGAGCAGGCGGGCGGATACGGCAATGCGCGAGATTTGTAGCGGGTTTGGGGCGCTCGCGCGGTGGGTTTTGACCGAACACGAACACTCAGGTGTGACGGGGTTGGGTCGGCGCGGCACGGGGCCGCGGCGCCTCCACTCGCGCCGCGCTGGGGGTGGTGAGAGGTGAGAGACCGAGACCGGGACGAGACGAGTGGGGCGCACGGCGGTGGAGCCGTGGGTGGACGCAGCGACCACGTCACGCGCGGCTCGTGGTGGGTTCCGCCTTTGACGGGTGGGCTGCGGTGGTCGGCACGCGCTCCGCGGGGCCGGCCTGTCGGTCGAGTTGTGGAGGAGTGCCTGTCAGGCTGTCACGGCGCCGCACCCCGGGGCCCGGTTCGTGAGTTGGCGCCTCGTTGTTCGATGGGGGAGTCTGTGGCGGCGAGCGGGACCAGCCAGGCGGTGACGGGCCGGCGGCGAGCGGCTGGGCTGGAATCGCGGCCGCGGGCCGTATCCGCCGTTTTCAGCGAGGCTGGCACCATGGGAGCTCTCCGTCCGTCTCTCGCCGTCGGCTGGCACCATGGCTGGGCTGCGGTGGTCACCCTCAGACTTGTGCGGTAGTATCTCCTTACATCTCCTTATCTCTCGCAACTAAAAAAAAAGACACCGTTTTAGTACGACAAAAACTTCGTTTCGCCTTTCCGTTCTCCCCCGTGCGATCGTCTCCTCTCTTTGCAGATACAACTGGTCATGGCTGGCAGGTGGGACCTTCTGCAATCGACGTCCTCCCCGCATGCGATGTCAGTAGGAAACTCACGGAAGTCACGCAATCGACGTCCTCCACGCAAAGGAAAGCCCGACGAAGATCCCACGTCCTCGCATAGCCGTCGCATATACCTCGCACCCGACGTCGTACGCCACCCACCATCGGCGCCTGTGGCAGAACCGCCTGAAATAACATGCTTACGGAGGTGCCCGTCTTTCACCAGACACTAAGCACCCTGAAAAGCAAGCTACAGCGGGCGGTATCCGTCGGGCACACCCCAAGGGAGAACCCGAAAGATCCATATTTTTATCAAATAATGAGAACGAATTACAATACTTGTCCATTTCATACGTCAGAAGTTCTTAAAAATTACCTTATTACATTACCAGTTACAATACTTGTCCATTTCATACGTCAGAAGTTCTTAAAAATTACCTTATTACATTACCAAATATCAGAGCGCAGAATAATAAACAGTAAAATTTAAAATAAACATCTAACGATAAGGAACGAGGATCCGTATGTACCCACCAAAAGAATCCTCCACACAATGATATTTCTCATGCATTACCTGCAACAGGGGTAAATAAATCATGAGTACACAATATACTCGCAAGACTTATCCGACTAGTGGGAATAATTTTCCGACTCCAAGGAGTATGATAAGCTTTATGGTTTGCTAGGTTTTCTTTTTGTAGAAAGCAATACTAATAGTGAGTCCTTATTTATGTTATTATTAACAGCCGTATTAATTCGTTATCTAGCCAGTCTATGTAAGCACATGTTCTATTTTTAAGCAAGAGTTGAGCAATCAGTTCCATTTCATCACCTTTTATCTTTCAGTTCTTACTACGATGCTAAACCGTAGATAAGCCGTACCGGAACGTCGGCATTTCGCGAATCAATGCCCCTAGCTAGGTACCCCGAAAACACACGCCCCGCTTGTACCCTAGGCACAAGCAGGACTAACCCATCCCCGTCCAAACTTGGACTCCAAGCCCCCAATCCTGAGTCCCGGACTCAGTGCGGTGCAAGGACCTCCACCATCCCCGTCTCCAATCAGTCAGTCTGAAAAGAGACGGATCTACGACAAGAGAGCAATGAGTCTTCCCTATGCCCATACCTATGTATGTGCTCGGGATAAAAAGTCTGTGACTTGCCTAAAGCCTTATGCAACGACCGATCCTTAATTGACACAGACAGAGAAAAAGTGTAACCAAGCTATGCCCTATTGGCCGCAGGACACAGCCTCTTATACCCACCAGTACTCAAACCATATCCCTGCCCGGTCACCACCTTTTCTTTCCACCATTTTATCATGAGTATTCATAATTATCACCTATTGCGAGTAACGGCAGGTTACTCGCGCTACCGAAATTCTGAGCATAGCAGCTACTTGACCTGTACTAGTAGGACTCATAGGTAGATATATTTTTGCATGTAGTTTCCATAAAATACCTATACGTAAATACACATCAAATATATATCCAGTGATCATTAAAAGTAGGGGTTATGCACCGGGGTTTGTCTTGAGCAGGCGGCGGGTTAGCAAAGTCAGCACCAAAAGGCTCCGGGGCTCCCTCCTACACGAGGATCTTCTTCTCGTACTCCTCAATGACTTCCTCGTACTCATGCTCGTCCACGAGCACGAACTCTACCAACTAGTGATCTACATGCATGAAATAATGATGTAATACTTAGTAATATGTCAACAGCAACTCTTAAAATAAAAATACATCTATCTAGCTACTAAGCTAGTGCTACCGACCAAGGTACTAAGTTACCTACTGTTACCAATAACAAGTATGAAGCATGACATACATTATCATAGCAACTACAGGTATTCTTACTCCTAATGCTGATTTACTCTATGTATGATAAAACAAGGATAATAGCTACTATATTCATCAACCTACTCTAGGGCTACAAAATTTACAGAAGTACATAACAATCTAGTGAGCCTATTGTAAAATTTTCATATGTATAACTATCATCAATTTACCATAAAAATTCCTACAAATATTAATCTACATAATACTAAGCCCTCTAGTTTAGATTTATGAACCTATCACTATCACAACTATCTATAAACTAACTACACTAACAGATAGATGGCATTTTTGTGAACCTAACAAACTTAGTTTCACTATTTTTAGACATCTACAGAATTTACTATAATTTCTCAAAGTTCAGCTAAAAACTATATTGAATAACATTTGTAATTCACTGGAAAATTGAAAAACTGATTTCCTAGTGCGGCCCGCGAGCGACGGCTTGGCCCACCTCGATGTCCCACCCGCGCGCATGCGCAGCACCCGGCACGGTGAAAGGTCCTAATATAGCTATATGGCTAGAGGGGGGGGTGAATATCCTATTTAAAATCTACAAATCGATTAGAGCAATTTGATTAGTATAACAAATAGCAAAATACAAACTTGCTCTAGCTCTACAAGGGTTGCAAGCCACATATCCAATAATTCTAGTTGTTATGATCACTAGGCACACAATCCACTAGATCACTACTCACTAAGAGCTCACACAATTGCTACACTAAAGAGCTCCACTAGATAAACTTAATCCACAAAGCAAGCTCTCAATTCTAGCCACACTAAAGAGCTTGATATAGCTAGTTTATGGGAATGTAAATGAGTAAGTGAGGTGATTATACCGTCACGTAGAGAAGTGAACCAATCACAAGATAAATACTTTATCAATCACCGGGAGAATACCAAAGGGCAAGAGACAACCAATTTTCTCCCGAGGTTCACGTGCTTGCCAACACGGTACGTCCCCCGTTGTATCGACCAACACTTGGTGGTTCGGCGGCTAAGAGGTGTTGCACGAACCTCGTTCACATAATTGGACACCGTAAGAACCGACCCACAAGTGAGGTAACTCAATGACACAAGCAATCCACTAGAGTTACCTTTCGGCACTCCACCGGGGAAGGTACAAATCCTCTCACAATCATCGGAGATGGCCACGAACAATCACCAACTCATGTCAAACCTCTTCCGCAGCTCCAAGCCGTCTAGGTGGTGGCAATCACCAAGAGAAACAAATGAATCCCGCAGCGAAACACAAATACCAAGTGCCTCTAAATGCAATCACTCAAGCAATACACTTGGATTCTCTCCCAATCTCACAATGATGATGGATCAATGATGGAGATCAGTGGGAGAGCTTTTGCCAAGCTCACAAGGTTGCTATGTCAATGCAAATGGCCAAGAGAGTGAGCTTGAGCTGACCATAGGGCTTAAATAGAAGCCACCACGAAATAGAGCCGTTATACCCATTCACTGGGCACAACATAGGGTGACCGGACGCTCTGGTCATGCGATTCGTGCCACGTGTCCCCTCTCTTCAAATGTTGATCACTCGATCTCAACGGTTAAGATATGACCGGACGTAGCAGCTCAAAGTGACCGGACGCTGAACCCCAGCGTCCGGCCATTTCCAGTAAGCATCCAGAGACAACTTTTTACGACCAGACACGTCCGGTCATGCTCGACCAGACACACCCAGCGTCCGGTCACACGGCAACTCTCCTGTGCACTGCCACGTCAGCAGGACCGGACGTAACCTTCCAGCATCCGGTCACTAAGTGACCCAGCATTCGGTCAGAGACCGACGCCAGCGTCTTCATGCTTTACCTGACCAAACGCGTCGGTCCAACCGAGATTAGCGTCCGGTCACTTACAGTGACCTCTATCTTTTCTGTCTAGGGCGCCGGTGAAGTTCCTAACCCTTGCTCAAATGTGCCAACCACCAAGTGTATCACCTTGTGCACATGTGTTAGCATATTTTCACAAATATTTTCAAGGGTGTTAGCACTCCACTAGATCCTAAATGCATATGCAATGAGTTAGAGCATCTAGTGGCACTTTGATAACTGTATTTCGATACGAGTTTCACCCCTCTTAATAGTACGGCTATCGATCCTAAATATGATCACACTCGCTAAGGGTGTTAGCACCGGGCGGCTACGTCGGCGAGCCTAGCCCTTCCCCGCCCTAACTACAGGGCCGACACTTACCTAGGAGTGAACGCGAAGCGCTGTGCGAAGGAAGCGTGAGCCAGGACAATGCAGCAAGGTTGGACCACGGTGGCGGAGACCCTACAGCCACGGTGGTGGAGTTCCGGTGAGTGACAGCAAAGCCAGAGCAAACCGGGTAGCTAGTGTGCTCAAGGAACTAACCATGGAACCAATCGAGGCGGTGGTTCGACCGGAGACGGCCCGAGCTGAGCTGGCCGCATGCGCATGGATGGTGCGGCGACGCACGGCGATGGCACGATGGCGTTAGGGAAGGCTAGGCGGTGGTAGAGCTTCGACCAAGGTGCGCATGGTGATTAGTAGATGGAGGCAAAGCCAGCGGTGCAAGGAATTGCTACGAGCTGCTCTAGATAAGTGGCTTGCCGGCGGCGCATGCAACCCGGTCTTATCGACCCGGTGGACGGCAGCTCCAAATCAGGGCACGGTGCGGCGAGACTTGCTGCAAGGTGGGGTCGGGTGGGTGACTGGCTACACAGCGGAGCCGAGGACGTGGTTAATTTGATTGCAGTGCCTCCACCTCGGTGAATTGAAGGGAGAGGTTCCGTCGGCCATGGCGACAGCGGAGACAGGGGAGGGCAGGTGAGGCTTGTCTCGTTGCTGCCGTGGCGTGACACGGCCGTCCACACTGTGCTCAATCACGCACGGCCTACAGGGTTGTGGGGAATAGCGAAGCGTGCTCCAGACGGCTGGCCGCACTGCCTAACACGCAAGCCAACGGCTGCTCGTTCCTTTGGTCACAGTGGACGGCGCCGGCCAGGGAGAGCTTCCGCGTAGCATCGCATCAAGCTCAGACGCAATGGTAGAGGCAGGCGGGCAAGCTCACGCGTGTAGCTGTGAAGGTCAGTCGCTGCAGTAGCCGTGCGGCAGCGGCAGCGGCGATCGGAGCGCAACATGACCGGACCGCAGCGCGACGCGATGATGGCGGAGGGCTGGGCCTGCCAGGCGCGATGTGCGCGTGCGGCGTGTGTGTGGTGTGCTAGGCGCAGCAACGACGGCACAGCCTGCAGCGTGGGGCCATGCGCGCGGGCGCAGGCGCGGCTGTGGCGACGTGACCGGCACGACAGCGCACGTTGGTGAAGGGTCGAGATGGCGACTAGAGGGGGGGTGAATAGTCCTTTTTAAAACTTAATCACGTTGGCTAACCGAAACAAGTGCGGAATTAAAACTATCGGTCTAGCCAAGACTACACCCCTCTATCTATGTTCACTAGCACCTTGCAAAGATACTAATCAAGCAACAAAGGTGCCGGGCTAGCTATAGCTCTCCTAACCAATTCTAGAAGCAAGGTCACACAAACCTATGCCACTAGTACTTTAAGCTACAGGGGAGCTCCTACACATGCTAGTAAGCAAAAGCACAAAGCCAACTAAGCTCACTAGCAATGCTCAATAACAAGGCAACCAATGCCAAATTAGAGAGCGCAATTACTTAGCTACATAAACTAAGTAATGTGACTAACAAGGTTACATAAACCAAATTAGCCACGCAAGGGAGCTACTTCTATGCTACACAAGCATGAAGGTAACTAGCAAGCTACACAAGCTAACTAATTACAAAAGCAACAACACAAGCTTAATGTATATGAAAGTAAACACAAGCTTGTGTAACGGAGATACAAACCAACGGGAAGAACAAGGTTGACACGATGATTTTTCTCCCGAGGTTCACGTGTTTGCCAACACGCTAGTCCCCGTTGTGTCGACCGCTCACTTGGTGGTTCGGCGGCTAATTGGCATCACCCGCCAAGCCCGCACGTCGGGCGTCGCAAGAACATACCCCGGAAGTGAGGGTAGCTCAATGACACGCTTTACTAGAGTTGCTCTTCGCGGCTCCCGCGGGGCGAGCACAATGCCCCTCACAAGCACTTCTCCGGAGCGCCACACAAGCTTCTTGCGCGCTTCAACAGAGACCACCACCAAGCCGTCTAGGATGTGGCAACCTCCAAGAGTAACAAGCACCACCGGCTTGCAACTCGATCACCTAGTGCCACTCGATGCAACCTCACGATGCAATCGCACTAGAATTGCTCACTCACACAATCGAATGATCACTATCAAGTATATGTGTGATGGAGGGCTCCCAAGCACTCACAAGCATGGACACTAAGTCCCTTGAGGTGCTCCACACCAGCCATGGCCGAAGGCCACTTCTATTTATAGCCCCAAGGGCTAAACTAGCCATTACCCCTTCACTGGGCAACGGTCGGGCCGACCGGACGCTCCAGTCGTGTTGACCGGACGCTGGACCTCAGCGTCCGGTCGCCCACAGACGGCCACGTGTCCCGGTTCCAACGGTCACTTGACTTGACCAGACGCATCAGCTTTCAACTGACCGGACGCTAAACCCCTAGCGTCCGGTCATTTCCAGTAAGGTACCGACCTCGACCGGACGCGTCCGGTCACACTTGATCGGACGCAGCCAGTGTCCGGTCACACTCTAGCTTCTGCGTCATCATACGTCAGCTTGACCGAACGTAGCCTACCAGCGTCCGGTGCATACAGATCCAGCGTCCGGTCAGTTGACCAATGCCAGCATCTTTGCGATTAACTCGTTTTCACTTCTAACTTCATCACCCTTGCTCCAATGTGCTAACCACAAGAACTTGCATCCGGCGCAATAGAAAATAGGCATTCTATTTTTTCGAAAGCGCCGAAACCCATCTCACCCCTGCAAACACCACCTCCTTTGTAAATGTGCCAACACCACCAAGTGTACACCACCATGTGTATGTGTGTTAGCATTTTCACAATCATTTTCCAAACGATGTTAGCCACTCAACTTGCCACGCCACTCGATCCTAGCGATAATGCAAAGTTAGATCACTCGAGTGGCACTAGATGACCGATATGCAAACAAGTTTGCCCCTCTTGATAGTACGGCCATCTATCCTAAACCCGGTCATAAACTTCTCTACACACCTATGACCGGTGAAATGAAATGCCCTAGGTTATACCTTTGCCTTGCGCATTCCATTCCATCTCCTTCAATGTCGATGCAACACATGCACCAACACGATCAACAATGATATGATCCACTTCATATCATCACATGATCATATTGGTTCATCGATCTTGACTCTACTTGCTCTTCACCGTTGCTATCGTCCATCGGCACCAAGTCTTGCTCAAGCTTCACCGCCACACGGTCCATCACTCCAAAGCCTTTGACTTGCCCTTCACGCTTGCAACCGGTCCATCAAGCCAAGTCTTGTCTTGATCTTCTCCACCTTGATCACATGACTCAATGTCATGTCTCATGTGCAATAAGCTCCTTCATCATCACATGTGTGAGCTTTGCAACATCTCCAAGCCATTTTCACCTCTATGGCATATGTTGCTCATACACATGTACCTGTGGACTAATCACTTATGTATCTCATATAAACACAATTAGTCCACCTAGGTTGTCACTCAATTACCAAAACCAACAAGGACCTTTCAGTTGGGCAGGCCTGTGGGCGGCGCCAAGCCGTACCGATGCGGTGACTGCGCCCAGAGGTAGGAACCGTGTCGTGCACGCTTTTTAAAGTTGCTACAAAAACCAATTCGATGATCCAGTAACTACACCACCTATTTTACGCTCTAGCTGATATATCAGGCTACTAGAGGAAACCCTAAAACCATTCCACTACCTAATCCGATCGTTCTACAAAAATTTCTGAACTTTGCTTTGTCGATTCGTTTCTCGACTTAGGAATTTCAACCAAAACACGATTGGATTCGTGTCGAATTTGATTTCCAGGCCACGTATTTCATCGTCGCCTACGAAGCTCATGCTACAACTTTACCAAGGTTTCGTATATGCGTTCCATAGCATTTCCGTTCAATAAAAATTCATTTAGAACCCTAGGTAATACAACGCGACATGAAATGTAACATGCGTTTCGTGTTTCGAATGAACGTTTCAAGTTCCGTATATTACTTTATACCCTATATTACACACATTTACACACAAGTATGGCGCTCATGTAGTGGTTTTAGCAAAAACTGAACACAGCGCCGCCAGTACTGCCCTCGCTCTGTAGTCCGCGGAGCCTGCAACAGATCGCCAATCGTGGAGCACCCCACACTCACTGTACAATCAAGCACGAACAGATCGACAATCATCGCCATCTCTAGGCTAGGCGAGGCCGTGGCAGGGCGAGGCCAGCTGGTGTGGAGGATCTCGCGAACGGCGCGCGAGAGCCGGAGGGGCCCCCGCCGGAGGTTGAGGAGGAGCCGCCGCGATCGGCGACAGCGAAGCAGGAGGAGGCGAAGCGGCGCTGGGTCGAAGGGTTCCCGCCCGTTCACCATGCGGGAGCTCCTCGGAGCTCAAGGAGGACGGCGAGACGGCAGCCGGCGGCAGCAGCGCGGGATCCGCAGATGCCGAGGGCTCGTCCTACAGGTTTGTGCTTATTTGCATCATTTAGATCTCACCCCATGTACTGGATAAGAGATCACTGTGGCCTGGTTAGTTTTGTGGCATTATGTTTTTAGCTGTACCTTATGTGTCATTGCGTTTTTAGATCTTTGTAATTTTTCTGCCTATTACAGGAAGTTCGAATTGAGAAACTTGGGTACAAAATGGCTGATACTTTATGGTATTCTGATTCAGGAACTAATGAGCAGCCAAAGGGTGTAGAGATAAGCCATACTTTGTTCATTCAGTCCCCTGCAAAAATTGCCATGAAAATGGCTACGATGAGGATGATGTATGATATTAGGATCTAAGTACTCTTATATTACAGTTCCCCCATGAAAATAATGTTGCCTATGTCATTAATAGGTTTGATGAATCACCAACATAATTTTAATGTTATGTTAATGACTTTATGCAATTCGATTTCAATTAGAAGAAACAATAAGTGTACGACTTACAATACTTTGCCTTTGTTGGTCTGCAGGTTTACCTACATATGGCACATCTGTGCCATATCGGAGGGATCTCCTCATGCATGGCTATCCTGATGGCCAGAGGTTGCCATGTCCTGGTACCGAATCTGATGCCAAATCAGCCTTTTGCGCCATCAAGGATCAAGGAGTGACTTCTTTCATCACTGTCCCTGCGATCATGGCTGGCCTACTGTCCTATGATAGGTATGAGATAGCGCTCCAGTTTTCTGAAATCCTAGGAGTGTGCAGCTGTTGGTTCATTTACAAATCCTAGCAGTGCACAGCTGTTTAGTTATTGACTTATTGTCCATTATATAGGACAGTAGACTTTGGTTCGATGGCAACGATTTCTAATTATTACCAATGTGATTAATCCCATGTGATGCTAAAGGCTATGCCATGCTCTGAACTCGTACCGCTCTGAATTGGTTAGAGTTTAACCAAATTTAGTATCAAATTTACATTACCAAAGCTGCACCAGTGCTGTTGCCCTGTTCACTTGAACTACTTCAGCGTTACTTTTCAGCGAACGAACAGTGTTTTTCTCCCACAACAAATCAGCATAAGCATTAGCATAAGTATAGATGATTCTTGTCTATGCTTTGATTGGTGCACACAGTGCCTGCTTGTTGCTGGCTTGTTGCAGAGTGCAGAACATTACTGCAGAGCAGGAGGGAGATCGGTGCTGGCAGGAGACCACATGTGAAGAGGCCATGTGGGCAGTGGGCAGAGGCATTGTGATTTGGCTCAAAATAGATCTCTGACAATAGAAAATCAATTGCTAGAATCATAGGTCATTCTTTTTTTAAGTATAAATTGAAAACGAGTGAATTTTGCCCTATAGGCATTAATATTATATGGTGTAAATTGAAAACGAGTGAATTTTCCTGATAATGTAAATTTAAAACGAGTGAAACCAATTCCTAGAGGCATTAATATTATGCTGAATTCTTATTTTAAGATAGGCCATCGAGTACAATCAATATTAGTACAAATTGATGTTCTGTACATTTTTTTAGGTTAAGGTGCACTTATGCACATTGTTCATTGATTCTTCTGTACACATTTAGTTCACCTTCAGTAAACAAGTAGCTGGGTCGCTGTTCTAACCACATGGATTAACAGAACATATTTCTAGGCCTCGTGGAATCAATAACTGTGCACCGAACAATGTCTCCCTGTGCCTGCTGGACCGAGTGGAATGTGTATATCGTGGGGTTTGGAGGCCACAGAGGTTATATGGAGCATGACACAATTTATTAGTAAATTTTTGTTCTTAACTCGAAACAGTTTTGGGATTACCAGAAGATGGTTGTGTCAATAGGCTAACACATTTGTAATAACCAATGATCAAATATAATAGATTGATTTAGATTTAGCCTGTTTTTCAAATTGGTAATGATAAGTTCTTTATCAAGTTTATTAGTAGAGTTTGTGAGCCTGCGACGCCGCGCTCTCTATGATTCTGTTAATTTTATGAACTTTGGCTTTTAGATTAAAGGTCACTTTAGCGTCGGTTTTTAATTTCACAGTATTGTTATCGTGCGATCGGTGTGTTTTTAGTATAAAAATTTAATTGTCCTGTAGCAACGCAAACCTAGTACAACTAAAAACTAAAAAGAACAAAACTATCGCAACCGAATGGTGCGACAATTTTCGGTTCGTCGCTCTATCTCCCCCATCCGATCCCGCGAGCCTGCCTCTCCCGAAATCATTTGCGGCACTCCTGCGCTGATCACAGTAATCACGGCACCTCCCTATCCCACCTTCCTAAATTCCCTCCCGTCCCGCCTCCTAATTCCTAAATCGCGCATCCCGCGTTTGCCGCCACCATCTGCGCTCCCCTCCCCGAGGGTCTTCCAACAGGAGAACGCCTCGTCCTCGAGCAGTCCAAGCAGACCGGCAAGCTCGTCAACCACCTCGGCCGAACCTTCTTCATGATCCCAGTTCCCACCCGCAGTCCGTAGCAGCGGCCAACGGTGAGAGGCGGCCGACGAGGCACGGTTTGTTCCCAGTTCCCACCCGCACTGGGGGCCGCAGTCGCAGCAAGGTGATCCCCGATCCCAAAGACAGTCACCGCCTTCCCGATCCCTCTGCATCCCCAATGAATCAGTGATCACCGCAAACCTTCTCTCAGCCTGCACACCGGCGTCGTGCAGTCTACTGCCACATGCCCACATCCCACACTGTCATCATGCTGACTTCATTGCCGTCAGCGTTTCCATCCGAGAATCATCCGTGTCGACAGGTGCATTTCATTTATTTATGATTTTCATCCTGTGATCCATTTCTTTTCGATCTGCATTTAGATTTCATCATGTGTGATCTCTAAGCTATTTGGATTGGAATGGTTTTATAACCGAAGGAATCCTCGTTTATCTAAGCATTGCATTCCTTGTGATCTGTCTTCTGTTATTTGTATTGCATTCGGTTAAGACTTAGAGACATAGCCCCTCTTGTCTTCTTCGCCCTCTGCAGGTGGCATCTTTGGAGCAGTACAAGCCATACTTCAGTATTGCTCATCTACTAAGAATGGTCATTTTACTTGTAGATCATTTAAATTTACTTATGCTTTCTTTTTTTTTTTAATTTGAAGATCTTTTCAACAATGGCAGGGATCCATTTCTTTTCGAGGACGTGCCTTTGTAGATCGGGATGTTACACATGTTGTAATGGCTATGCATGTATGTTAGTGTATATTTCGAATGTTTCATCTGTTCCAGACGTATGTTGCAAGTGTTTTATCTGAATGTTGCAGAAGTAGATCTGGATGTTGCATATACATGCATCATATGTTTTCAAGTGTTTTGTATGTATGTTTGTAAGTGTTTCATCTGGATATTGTATATGTTTGCAATGGTTTTCAAATGTTTTTCAGACGTTTTCTTAAAGTGTTTCAGACGCTTGTTTCAGTGTTTCATGCCTTTTTTTTGTTACAACTGTTATATCTGGATGTTTTAAAAGTAGCTCGAATGTTGCACATGAGTTGTGCGTGGGAAGTAGCTGGTGGCACGGGCGACATTCGAGTCGATATCCGACGCGACGCGGGCCCACTACTAGTGCACTCCCTTGCGAGCCCGACGCGCTAGGCGGTCGCTCCCTTTCTGTACAGGCATCGTTAGAACGCTAGCGCCCGGATCGAAAGTCCAGTCTACAAAAAGATGCAACTATCAGCCTCCTCGCTGCGGCTTCTTCGGCTGCGGCTGCGGCTGCGACTGTTTGATATAGCGACTACAGTAGATATCAAGTCTAGATAGCAGCCTAAAAAGCTACAGCAAGTAGGCTGTATGTAATTTGTACAAGTCAAACTAGCTTAACATTGACTAAGTATATAGTGCCGTGCCCTGAATTAGTGACTAACTCAGAATCTGGGTACCTTAAAAAAAAAAGAAAACCTACAGTTCCTAGGCCAGGTTTCTCCTTCCGAGGTCGACAGCACAATGGGGCCGATTTAGGTTCACAGTAAGATGTAAACACAGAGCAACAATGAAAATATTTGCTGCCTTGTGCTAAGCTACTCACACAGTAACAAGGCCACCATATGACAGACTAAGGGGGTATTTAAATCCGGTGAGAGTATCATATGAGATGTTCAAGTACTAATAAAAAAACAAATTACAAAATCCATCAATACTCCACAAGACGAATTTATTAAGTCTAATTAATCCATTATTAGCACATGTTTATTATATCACTACATTGTCAAATCGTGGATTAGTTAGGCTTAAAAGATTATTCTCGCAAATTAGTCATAAGTTGTACAATTAGTTTTGTACTTAGTCTATATTTAATACTACATGCATGTGTCCAAAAATCCGATGGGACTGCCTGGGGAGAAACCAAACACCCCGTGACATCGGAATTTTCTTTTCCCAAAAATCTCCAAACACGGCAGCTTCCTACTCTACATGCTACAGAGTACAGACCGAAGTAACCAAAGCTGCAATGTTCACTGCATACTAGTCCTCTTGGTGGAGGAGCCGGGCAAGGTTGTCTTGTCCGTGACCAGATGTCCAGATGTGCGCCACGCTCAGTGTTCCACTCCATTACCTCCTTCCGCTTATGTATAGAGACACCGAGCAATTTCAGCACAGTACCTGTTCATAGAATTAAGTTTAAATAAATAACATCAAGTATGACATGGTTGATAGAAGCAAACATCAGAGTTAACTTGAGAACATTTAGTTCCCAAAGAAACCAATCGTTAGCGTGTTAAAGCGATAGAACATCACTATATAAGCAAATCTGGGTCAGAGACATTGTGGACAACAAATTTCTTGAACCTGTTAGGAAGGTAATGCCTGCTTTCTTGTCAGAATCATAACAAATGTTGGGCATCAAAGTTGACCTGTTGAACTTCCTTCTGACACAGGAGTCGATACACTTTGGCCTGCACCAGCTTGGAGTCACACAGACAAGTGTTTATTTAAGCATGAATCAATACGAACAGGAATATATAAGATGACATGAAGTGTCAGCATTTTATTGCTCCTTGTGCACATGATCATGAATGATTCAAAGGACAAAACTACTCTATCACTACAAACAGCCATATATTCTACTTTAAACATATGACAAATGTTCTTTAAAAAAAACATATGACAAATGGTGAAATGCACAGGATGCGGGTGCGGGTGAGAGGGGTGTGGGGTGTGGGGGGGATGTACTTTGGATAAAAGACGGATGCTGGCAAAGGTATTATTTAGCATTAACAGCTAAAGAGTACATTTAATGGGTGAATTCATCCTTGCAAACTTTCATGAAACAAAAATAGGAATGTTGTGGTAATGTATTGATCATGCAAGGATAAGCAAAAAACAGTCGATCATGCAGGAAACCAACGGATTATATCATTGCAAAGTTTCATCGAAAGCAAAATGCGGAATCTAGTGGCGCTAAAGAAATGCTACCTCAAGGAAGTTGTGTTGAGAACAAAATAAGTTGTTTCCAAGAAAGGATCAGCCATAATGATGTGATCATGTAGAAAACATGGTTTTCTTAGTGAGCATCGGGTCAAAAATGTTGGGAGAAGTCTAGGCAAGCATTCATGCTCTGAATGAAGCCCACGCCTTTTAATCCAGCCCACTTCATGACGCCTTGAAGCAATTGCTGTAGAAGAGGTTGCGAGAGCCACAGTGCTATGCTTATGCAAGGGCTAGGGCCCTCTTCCTTTATCCTGATGTTACTTAAGAAACATATTTTCTACCTCAGACCTTTTACTAAGCCATCATATCCTTTTCTTTCAGAAACAATGATAGATAGAAAGAAAAAGGTTAACTACAAAATCTGCAACTAAAAGTTTCTAAAACTCTTCTGCATGCAAGGTTCATTCATGAAAACACCAGGTGTGGTCAGTAAATTTGACTACGCATTCGTATGCTACATCAGCGCATAGTTTAGAATTACTTCTGCCTCTACTCAAACAAAGGTGTATGCTACATTAGCGCACAGTTTAGAATTACTTCTGCCTCTACTCAAACAAAGGTAGTACTAGCAATGATACAAGACTGAACCACTAGGAGCATTGATTTCATCCAGTGAAAGCATCATGAATGAAACAATAAAAAATAAAAACATATTGAACAATAACGCCTTCTCTCCGCATAGTGAGTTTAACAAACATCATCGTTATATTTCAAACCATACAAAGTTACTCAACAAGGCTAAATCCCCAATAAAATTATTCGAACGTCACCATGTCAACAGCAATCAAGATTCAGATTGATACGATCTGCAACAAATACGACGGGCGTATTTTAAGAATTCAGATAAGAATTATAGATATTACCTTGATGCATTCTCAGCTGCCAAGGTGGGGCCTCATGAACTGCATGGCCCGCCTACAATCTTCTTTGTCAGCAGCGGCACCGCCATCTCTGCTCCACAATCGCAAAGAAACAACACGTGTCAATTCGAAACAAGAACTACGAAACCAAATGGCAAATAGCTGCGACCTACGAAACACTCTGTACCTTTGGAAGCTCACAAACCCCCGTATGACGATGCGAGGAGGAAGAACGGCGCGACGGCGGCGAGGACATCAACGAGAGACAAATCGATACCCTCCGCAAACCCTAGAGGCCTACTTAATAGTCCAGGTCGATGCAACAAAAGGCCTACCTGCCCATGTACATAGCAGGTACCACTTTGTCAGTGGGCAATTTGCCATTCCTTGCTCCTTGTGCACATGATCATGAATGATTCAAAGGACAAAACTAGTCTATCACTACAAACAGCAATATATTCTACTGTAAACATATGACAAATGGTGCAATGCACAGGATGCGGGTGCTGGTGCAAGGGGTGGGGGGATGTTCTTTGGACAAAAGACGGATGCTGGAAAATGTATTATTTAGCATTGACGGCTAAAAAGTACATTTAACGGGGGAAGTCATCATTGCAAATTTTCATGAAACAAAAATAGGAATATTGCAGTAGTGTATTGATCATGCAAGGATAGCAAAAATCAGTCGATCATGCAGGAAACCAACAGATTATATCATAGCAAAGTTTCATTGAAAGCAAAATGCGGAATCTAGTACAGCGACGTTATGCTAAAGAAATGCCACCTCAAGAAAGCTGCTTTGAGAGCAAAATAAGTTGTTTCCAAGAAAGGATCAGCCATAATGATGTGATCATGTAGAAAACATAGTTTTCTTAAGCGAGCAACGGGTTAAAAATGTTAGGAGAAGTCTAGGCAAGCATTCATTCTCTGAATGAAGACCACGCCTTTTAATCCAACCCACTTCATGATGTCATGAAGCAATTGCTGTAGAAGAGGTTGCGAGAGCCACAGTGCTATACTTATGCAAGGGCTAGGGCCCTCTTCCTTTATCCCGATGTTCACTTAAGGAACATGTTTTCTACCTCAGACCTTTTACTAAGCCATCATATCCTTTTCTTTCAGAAACAATGATAGATAAAAAAAAAGGTTAACTGAATAAAATTCTGCAGCTAAAAGTTTCTAACTCTTCTGCATGCAAGGTTAATGAAAGCACCAAGTGTGGTCAGCCAATTTGACTATGCATTCAGTATCTGGGTGTTCTCTTATTTTCCTTCGTATGCAACATGTAGTTTAAAATTACTTCCGACTCTACACAAACAGAGCTAGTACTAGCAATAATACAAGACTGAACCACTAGGAGCATTGCTTTCATCCAGTGCCCGCATCATGAAAGAATAAAAACTAAAACATATTGAACAATAACGGCTTCTCTCCACATAGTGAGTTTATCAAACATTGTCATTACATTTCAAACCACAAGAAATTAATCAAGAAGGCTAATCCCCACTAAAATTACTCGAACAACACATGGCAGCAGTAACCTCAGATTGATACGGTCTGTAACAAATACCACAGGTATCATTTCAGAATTCAGATAAGAATTATAGGTGCTACCGGCATTCGTAATGGTCGAGATGGGGCCTCATAAGCTGCTTGGCGCGTAACAATCTTCTTCCTGAGCAATGGCACCGCCATCTATGATCCACAATCGCAAAGAAACAACAAAATTTTCAATCGGAGAAAGAACTACGAAACCAAATGCCAAATAGCTGCGAGCCTACGAAACGCTCTCTACCTTCGGAACTTGGAAGCTCACAAAGACACGAACCCTACCCTTATGACGAGAAAAACGGCGCGACGGCGGCGAGGACATCAACGAGGAACAGATAAATATACTCCGCAAACCCTAAGAGCCGTGGGCTTTAATAGTCCAGCTCGATGCAACTCAAGGCCTACCAGCCCATGTACAATGGCAGGTCCCATTTCGTCAGTGGGCTATTTGCCATTCCCATTTCAACCCAGGCCCAGCTAGACGGGTGGAACCGTCCACGAATCGGAGCGCAGTGTGGCGACCGCAACCGAGGTGAGCCATGTCGGCGGCCGCCGTCCTGTGCCGGCTTGGGCTCGGCCTCCGCCGCCTCTCAACACTTCCCGAGTTCCCTGCGGCCGCGGCCGCGGCCGGGGCGCCGCAGCCACAGCACCCGACCTCGAAGGACGCTTACTTCGCGGTGGTGCACGACCTCTCCACCATCGTGCGACGCGACTTCTACCTGGAGCGCACCCTGAACCGCCTCCGCCTCCCGTCCCCGTTCCCTCCCGACCTGGCGCTCCGCGTCATCCGCGCCGCCGCCCCCGCCGCGCCGCTCCACGCCACGCGCTTCCTTTCTTGGCTCCGCGCCAAGCCGTCCTTCACCGCCTCCGCCGAGCACTTCGACGCGCTGCTCCTCCCGCTCGCGCGCGCGCGGCTCTTCCCGCACCTCTGGTCCCTCGCCTCCGACATGCGCGGACTCGGCCTCCCCCTCTCGCCGACCACCTTCTCCGCGGTCATCTCGTCCTACGGCCACTCTCGCCTCCCCGACCAGGCCGTCGAGGTGTTCAACCGCCTCCCTCGATTTGGCTGCCCGCAGACCACCGAGGTCTACAACGCCCTCCTCGACGCGCTCTGCGCCAACGGCAACTTCACCGGCGCCTACAAGCTGCTCCGCAGGATGGCGCGCAAGGGCGTGGCCCCCGACCGCGCCACGTTCAGCACCCTCGTTGACTCCTGGTGCGCGGCGGGGAAGCTCAAGGAGGCGCAGGCGTTCCTCGACGACATGGCGAGCCGCGGGTTCCGCCCACCGGTGCGCGGCCGTGACCTCCTCGTCGACGGGCTCGTCCGCGCTGGGCACTTAGAGGAGGCTAAGGCCTTCGCCCTCCGCATGACCAAGGAGGGCATCCTCCCTGACGTTGCTACATTCAACTCCCTTGCCGAGGCGCTCTGCAATGCTGGAGATGTGGACTTCGCCGTGGCTCTTCTTGCTGATGCTTCCAGTCGAGGCCTCTGTCCAGACATCTCAACATACAAGGTAATGCTACCAGCTGTGGCCAAGGTTGGCAACATTGAGGAGGCATTCAGGTTGTTCTATGCGGCTGTTGAGGATGGCCATCGGCCATTCCCGAGTCTCTAAGCAGCGATCATCAAGGCGCTTTGTAAGGCAGGGCGCTTCGCAGATGCTTTCGCCTTCTTTGGTGATATGAAGATGAAGGGGCACCCACCGAATCGCCCTGTGTATGTGATGCTTGTCAAAATGTGTGTGAGGGGCGGTCGGTTTGTGGAGGCTGCAAATTACCTCGTTGAGATGAGTGAGGCAGGGTTCACACCGCGGGCACCAACCTTTAATGTTGTAGTTGATGGGCTTCGACATTGTGGGAAGCATGACCTGGCCCGGAGATTGGAACAGCTTGAGGTGTCCCTGAAGGGAAATTAAATGGATGGGGAACTAGATGCAGTTTTCTCTTCCAGTTGGGGCCTTGCAAGCTGTGTGGTGCTGCTACTAGATTTTCAGGTAGAAATGGCACTTACATTTCTTCTTCGTGTAAATTTTTATCTCTTTCCATAAGCTAGTATATGCTATTTTGTTGTGTCTAATAAAGTTTTTTTTAACTTTTCAAAGGTCCACAATAAGGTTTATGAATTATTACTTTTTAATCTGTAAACGTATCATCTATTCCGTGGTTAAATGTGTATACTTTATGAATTCACAGTTGAGTTGTGCACTGAAAGCTATCATGATCAACAGAAGTATATACAGTAAGTTGAATCAGTGATTGTATTAAATGGATTTATGTATTGTTGATTGTCCCCGTTGATGCTCAATAATGTGGAAGAAATACTCAGAATATTTGATTGAATACCAACTTTAGGAGGCAAGTTGCCTTTGTTGTACAGTTCCATAGCTCAATGTTGCTGCTTAAACCCCTGATGCATTTGTACCAATTAACTGTCTTGAAATTACGATATTTTTACTCCTGATTTGTCATCTAAATTTGTCTCTCCTATAACCTTACTTTCTTACTTATGTACCTACAGTGATGGAATCATATATAGCAAACCCAATGTTAATTTACAGTTTTATCCTAGAAGACAAATGCAAAATGAAGTGACAATTCTTTCTTAGTAGCAGCTAGATGCTTAGGTAATTTTCTTTACTACTAAGACTTCAAAGCAAGTGAGAAAGAATGAATGAATGACATCAGTTGGATAAAGAAGGGGGAACTTGTCTATATTTACTACTACAATGTACAGTCTGTACATATGACATATCTAATTTGCTGGGATAGTCTAGTTTTGTTCTATCTTTAAATAAATAAATGTGCCTAATTTTGTCCTATGGTAGATGTTCGCAAAGTGAGCAGAAGTTAGGACCTGAAGCTCAAATACTGTTGAAATTTATGGTTGATGGTACAAAAGGATTTATCTGTTCGGTATAAATGTGAGTTTTGAATATAGACTACACTGTCTTATTACAACTCAGAAAAATTGTGTAGCATTGGTATTCCTCTACTGAATTGTAAGGTTTCTAATAATCTAAACATGAACTTAGTAATTAGATTTGTGTTGATATCATTTGGTTTGCCACACTACCTTTGTTTCATGAATCTCGTGTCACTGCACCACTTTTTTTTCCGCTGGAACTGAACATGTGTCATTTGTTTTGGTTTGACGTACCTCCTATTTCAAAATGATGATCACGATGGTTGTGCTCCTTGCGATTCTGCAAAGCTGACAGTTATTACTTCAGTAGTTTTGTTATTGTTTGCCTTATTACCAGTGTCTCAGATTGGCCTTGGTTATATTTTGATTTTTCTTTCTTGTTGGCACTTTCCAGTGTCTCAGTCTTTCCAATTTGATCTTGGTGAGGATCAGTTTCAAATGTCGACAAACGGTGACGTCAGGATTCAGCTAAACGCGTGTCCAGTCTCAAACGTCTTCAGTGGAGACTTTTACTTCTGTATCATTATAAAAGATGGTCGTTTCTCACGTGCCACTAAAAAGTTGAGCCGCACCCAAGTGCCATCCACCTAAACTTTCTTGTCCCCCATGCCATTCCTTCCACCTTCTATTCGGTTTGTAACGTCTGACAGGTCTGACATGTGGGACCGAGCAGGAGAACTGACCATCTTACCCCTTGAGACTGGAGTGCATATACGGTGGGCAAATTGACTGGCATTGACCGCCATCTCACTTCTCTCTCTCGATTCCTCTCTCTCGTCTCTTCCCCAAACCCTAGCGGCGAAGTTCGGATCGGCGGCGGCGGCGGGTGAGCAGCGGCGGCGGCGGTACCCTAGAGGCGTCGCGGCTGGGAGGCAAGAATACCCATCCCAGGTGCTTGTGGCGTCGATTTTTGGAGCTCGTGTTTACTCTGTTCGTCTGCTCGAGTTCGTCGGTTCCTGTCTGTGCGCTCTGTTGATGTTTACTCTGAGTTTGCTTGCTCGTTCTTCGTTCTTGTCCAGATATCCGTTCAACTGCAGCAGTGTGTGCGGTTCTCTGATTTTAGTAGCTTGCAGTTAGCTTTTGAGGGGCAAGTCAGCAGTCCGCGCTGCTCCTGGTGATCAGCGGCAACAACATCAACTGGCGGCGGCTGCTGTGTTCCTCATGTAGGTAAGCAGCAGGGCAACAGGTTTTTGGTCATGATAAATATGCATGTCATTGTCAAGCTATAGTGATGCAATAATGAATATCCTTTCTTACAATCTTTATCTAATGATTTAAGCTTCAACGTATTTCCTCTAGCTTGAGCTAATTTATTTGCATGAGGAAATTTACACGGCTTCTACTCTGAATGTTTAGTGTGGCAAAAAATTGCGTGCTCCTATGTAAGATGGACGCAGTGATGCATGGAGTTAGTGAGGTTTTTCCAGGATGTGAACATAGAGAGTGTATGTATCATCTAGTACAAAATTTCAAGAAGAGGTACAGGGGAAAGATTTTTTATGATCATTTATGGCCAGCTGCATATTCATGGAGCCCATACATGTTTAATAAACACTATCAGGCAATGGCTCAAGCCAAACCAGAGGCTATGGTATATCTCCAAGAGACTCACAAGAAAAAGTGGACTAGGAGCCAGTTCTTCACTAGTTCAAAGGTGGACTATGTCACTAATAACTTGGCTGAGTCCTTCAATAATTGGATAAAGCCTGAGAAAGGAAAGCACCTGGATGACTTGATGGACACCATTAGACAGAAGATATTGATCAAGTGGAATCGTAGGAAGAGGGTGGCAAGGACATTTGAAGGCAAGATTTTACCTCATATTGTGAAGAAGCTGAGAGAAGACAGTTTCAACCTTGACATAAAAGTGATCACAAGCTCACTTGAAGGTGTTGCAGAAGTTTATGCTAAGGGGGGCAGTTCATTTAGGTTTGTGGTTGACTTAGGTAATAGAACATGTTCATGTAATGCTTGGCAAGGGTCAGGAATACCCTGCAAACATGCTATTGCGTACGTCACTTCAATTCCTGGAGCAAAACTAGAAGACCATGTAGATGAGTACTTTTTTATCCAGAAATTCAAAGAAGCTTATGCAAGCTCTGTCCCATGTATTCCTGACAAGTCCATGTGGCCCAAAGCCATACATGGGTTCTTCATGCACCCTCCATTGCTTAAGTCAACAGCAGGAAGAAGGAAAAATAGGATGAAAGGGGCTCCGGAGGGAGGAAGTGGGAAGAAGAAGAAGAAACATGAGTGTCCCATATGCCATGAATTGGGGCATCACTGGTACACTTGCAAGAATGGGGATCCAGCAGACATAGCTGCAATGGAGGCAGAAAGGTAATCAAATACATCTACATAAATGAAACTATCATTTAACTGAACTACATTTTCTATTAACAATTGTCTTTTGCAGAGGTCTCCCAAAGAAAAAGCAGAAGAAAGCAGCTAGTACCAATACAGAGACTAGCCTTGTGGTGGCCACTCCATCAACAGGGATGGTATTCCCACACAATGAGGCAGTGGCCAATGCTGCAGAAAAGAAGAGGAAGAGCAAATCATCTTCTTCAACAACTTCCAAGAAAAAGAAGGCATCAGCTAGCACTGCACCATCAACAACTCCAAACACCCTATCTGGCAGGTATGTTTTTCCTATAGTTCTGCAATTTCCCATTGTAATGAAGCTTGTTCCAATAACTGGTATTTGATAGTAACAGGTCTGGAACCAGTTCTAATGAACTAGTCTCCCTCTAGGCATCAACTGCAACAGTGCAGACACCACCATTGGAGGTTGTTCTGCCCCAGAGTTCACCAAGGATGAAGATAGAAGTGAAGAAGAAGCTGACACCTAAGAAGCCTCCCCTCGTACCAACAAGCCCAGCCAGCCCAGCTTCAAATACCAGGAGCAAGAAGAAAGTAATGCTAGAATGAAAGGTGTCTGCCTGATTGTTGTGTGGGGATGTCTTTTGGTCTCATTTGCTTTTGTGTCTGTTTTGCTAAAGCTGTGCCTGGTGCCTACTTTTGGATTAGTACATGAGCTACTGTTGTTTGCTGTGCCTGCTGGCATCATTTCATTTTGGCTTGACTATAACTTAATGTCTGGATGAAGCACTTCTGTGCCTGCTGTAATGTTGATGACATGTTGAAAACTTTAGCTAATGCGTTGAAAACCAGTGACCAAATGTTGGTCTGTGAACCATATTATTATTATTATATATTGTGTTAAATATTATTATTATATATTGTGTTCATTTCTTGTGTTGGCATCACGTACATACTCTAGTTTTTTTGGCATTAAAAAAATGTGCACATTAATTCATATGTTCATGCATCACGTACATACTCTAGTTTTTTTTTTTGCGCCAACACAACTGCCCAGCTCAGTCAGGGAGTGGCACAGAAGGATAATGGTGATTTTGATCAGCCTCTATGGCCTCTGGGCAAGCAGGTCTTTTCTCCATGCCGTTTCCCTCCGTTATAGTGCAAAGTGGATGGAATGGCCTGAGAGGATAAGAAAGTTTAGATGGATGGTATATGGGTGTGACCTAACTTTTTAGTACCACGTGGGAAACGACCATGGTAATGGTACAGAGGTAAAAGTCTCTCTTCAGTGCGTTTCGCCATTCCCACTGATTCGAGCCCGTCTTCTTTGCCCCCCAACGGCTGCCTCCAGATCGCACCGCCGCCGCCTATTCACTCCCCTCGCCTATCGTCGCCGCACGTCCTCGAGGTGCGGGGCGTGACCGGAACCAGTCGCGCCGTGCCGTTGCCAATCGGATCGGCAAGTGAGGTCAGGGTTCAGGATGCCACCTCCGGCACCGGGATCCAACGACACCCCCGTTGCCGAGCGCTGGGCCTCACTGCCTGAAGATCTGATCCGCCTCGTCTCGTCGCGCGTGCTCGCCGGCGACCTGCTGGACTACGTGCGCTTCCGAGCCGTCTGCGGCAGCTGGCGGTCCGCCACCGCCTCCCCTCGCGGTCGCGGCGTCTTCGACCCGCGCTTCCAGCCGCGCCGCTGGATGATGCTTCCCGAGGGCCACGGCCTTCACCCCGGCCACCCTCACCTGCGCGGGTACATCCGCTTCCTCAACCTCGACACGGGGACCTTTGTCCGCGCCCACCTCCCTCTCTTCAGCAACCACTGCGCCGTCGATTCGGTCGACGGCCTCCTCGTCCTGCTACGGGACCAGGATAGCGCCGTCCGCCTCGTCCACCCTTTCACTGGCGACATCGTGGAGCTCCCACTACTGGCGACCGTCCTCCCGCAGCTAGGCATACTGCTGGATAGCTTACCCGCGCCACACAGGATCAAAAGGCTCGCGGAGTCAATCTGTTCTTCTGTTTCCTTCAGCGGTGGGACCATCACCGTTAGGCGTTATGCTTGCACTTCATGAGGTATACCATATAGCCTTTGCTACCACCCTGGACCAGCAATGGACTCTGTCAAGCTGGAGGTACCAACTAGGATCTCCAGCACCTGTGTCATTCCAAGGCAAGCTGCACTTGGCGGGTTATGTCCTATTCTGCGATGTTATCCAGATTTTCCAGATTGATCCACCTGTGAAGGAGGGGGTGGGCTCAGGTTATGTGCTACACCCCCCGAAATTGATTGCCACAGTCCCTGATGGCAACCTCATTATGCCTGTTCATCTGGTAGAATGTGACTCGGAGGTCCTGGTGCTTGGTTACAAAGATATGACCTGGTCTCAGATTGCAGTTTTCAAGCTCACCGACCTTGTCATGCAAAGGTGTATCCCAATTACAAGCATTGGAGGCAATACTTTGTTCATTACAGAAAGGGGCATCAGTGTCGCCCCTAGTGCATTGCCTGCTCCTATGGATAACAATGTTGTCTGTCTTGAACCAGCACAACACAATCTTGTGCAGTACCACCTCATTAGTGGCACCTGGTCACCGGCAACTGACGATTGCAGCCTGTTTGGTCCTGCACCAGGTCCTTGTGACCTAATCCACCTTATCTACAGTTGTTGCATTCACAATCGATGGTATCCCCAGCCCTCTCTTTTTCCCTACATACCCTAATTTCAGTTTTGTTTGAACTAGCTAATTAGTTTGCACTGTGTGCTTGTAGGAACAGAGGGCTAGTCTTCGGAAGAGAATAGGCTGGTACGGTCTCGTTTGAAGAGCAAGAGGCTAGTACTATGCTCCTGCACCATCATTCCTTTGATTTCAGTACCAATAAATAGTGAACTAGGTTGGGCTCACATTTGCCAATACTTCCTCATCTCTATAGTAAGATGTGCCCCTCTTTGCACCCAGCCAACACTGCAGAAAGTCTAGGTAGTTAGTTCCATATGTTAGTTCCCGTGCTGCTTACATTCCTCTATTTTATACACTAACCCAACTTTCAATTCGTTATTTTAATGCCAACCCATTATATGTTGATTGACGTACTTTTATAAAATGGTGTGTTTTCCCTTCTGTATGCAGTTTTGCTATGTTATTTCAAGTTGGTTTTAGTTGAAAGTTACAGGTTTTTATACATGTGACATTGTTTTTTATCACACTAAATAGGACCTGTTTTGTAAGTGGTGAATGAGATAATCTGGGTCATCGGGTATGATGTGTGTGCGCTCGGGGTTCTTACACCTTTTTCTCTTCTTCATATAATGATACACAGCTCTCCTTCATGTTGTATTTGTGAGAAGAAACATGGTGAATGAGATAAAAATGCTTAAGTTCTAAGTTCAAATTAGAAACCAGTTCTTAAAATTCATGGAGCAAGCTCCTCTTGCAAACAAACATTTACAATGTGCACGTGTTAATATTTGACCTTACTTCTTTACTGATGAGAATGAAAGCAGATGGTTGTTCCAGCACAATCTATTCCCATTTTTCCCAATGAGTAATGAAATTGGCATGTTGGCACCCTTGTATTCCACACTCTTTGTTTTTTTGAAAGATTCCTTGCATTCCACACTCAGGCACAGATCCACTCATACATACCCAGCCTTGAAGCCTGTATCCTGTGTCCGTTGCTACCCATACTGTGACCCTTCTCCTGAAGTTCTCTTTTTGCACTGTCAAAATCCTACTGCCTAATAACACTAGAACTGTCATTAGTTTGCACATAGCAACATACATTAGCTTAGGACTTGGAATTTGAAGTTTAATCCAGTACTACTGGACTTCTTTTTCTTTCTTGGTCTATGATACGGGTTTTTTTCCCTTCTTGTTGTTTTGCTTGTGTTTTTTCCTTTTTGGTTTTCTGTTTGGATCTATTCGTATGCCTTTACTTGTTTTGCTATGAAATTTTTATCCCTGTTGACTTGGAAGTTTCTGATTATTTAGTGTTGTTACATGTAGATAAACTTTTGTTTTAAGGGCTGACTAGATAATTCAGGATGTCACTCATTCTATGCGATTGGAATAAAGGACTAAAGCATTAGTGGATCTGCCCATATCTCAAATGTCTCCTTGGAAAAATGCTAGAGGGTATTGATGCTAGTGTCACTCGGGTGGAAATTATTTCAGATTTTTGCAATTGGTAGATTCTTTGCGTAGGTAGTCGTGTGTTAATTTCTGACCTGTCTGATTATATATTGGTTGGATTGGTATAATATTCCAGTTAACACTTACAATACACAATAATGTCTGTTACGTTGCAGGCAAGGGTAAAGAAGGAAATGTTGTAATTTAGAAGGAATCAACCAGGTTGGAGGATTGTCACAAGAGTCAAGTAAGTCTGTCTGCCATGATGCGGAATGGAACAAGCCTTGCCAGGTTGTTGAATCCCTCCAAAGCGAGTGAAGGCGTGTGTGGGATTTGAAT
The DNA here is from genome assembly GCF_019320115.1 of Miscanthus floridulus. Taxonomy (NCBI): domain Eukaryota; kingdom Viridiplantae; phylum Streptophyta; class Magnoliopsida; order Poales; family Poaceae; genus Miscanthus; species Miscanthus floridulus. The sequence goes on from NC_089587.1 coordinate 88,393,435, forward strand.
CAGTTGTGTGTTAATTTGGGTCTAAATAGATCTATAATGTAATAATATAATATTGCATCCTAGTTAAGAGAAATCCAGTCCAATGTAACAGAGCAACAAAAGGTGAGCAAGTACTTAGTTGTAATTCGGACGGCGACCCAATTCGATCATATTTCATTCATTTCCGTCGCGTTATATCACAATCCATTTATATTAGCCAGAAGAGTTGTATATATTATATTATCATGAATGCATGGTTTCCGGCAACACAGGATGTTTTTAATTAGTAAAGGTAGGGGGTGTTTGGTTGCTCCTACTAAATTTTAGTCGCAGTCCCATCGGATGTTTGGACATATGCATAGAGTATTAAATATAGACTAATTACGAAATTAATTATATAATTTGCGACTAATTTACGAGACGAAATTTTTTAGCCTAATTAGACCATGATTTGATAATGTTTTGCTCACCCCATGCGACATTCTCTCGACACATCTCCTGATTTTTAAATTTGAGTAGCCGGAAACACCCCCGTAATTGATGAACTTGAGTTACGTCAGGGTCTGGGAGTCGGCATGTACAGCGCGTCGGATAAGGCTATAAGCCGTCTGCGTCTCGCGAATTTTGCAAAGAAACCCTCGCACGCAGCTCCCAAGGCGAGGTCGTCGTCTCCTGAGACCCGTCTGAGCCGCGCGCTGTACAGGGTCGTCGTCTCCTAACGACGAGGCGTGGGGTCAGCTGCGGCGCGCGGGAGAATCCAAGGTACGCGCCAAAATCTTCCCTGCCCCCGCGAGCACACCCAAGCATTGAGCGCGGCGGCGGCGGTTAACCTGGACGGGGAGGCAGGCGGTGCACAGGGGCCCGTCGCGGAGCTCCAAGGAACTGCCGGATTTCGCCGCGGAGCTGGATTGTGCGTGATTGAGTTGCTCCTTGCTTTTACATGATGGGACCTGCGGGTTGCGGCGGCGTGTGATTGTGCAGCCCGCACTCGTTCGCCGCCGCCTGGCGATGAGATGACGACGCTGGAGACGAAGCTCATCCCCTCCCCTGCGAATGGCGTCAATGGCCTGGGTCTGGGCCAGCTGCTCGGCTCTCGTGGGGCTGACTGCTCGTCCATCCAGTCCATGGGCTTGTGGCCAACCTTTGCAGGTTCAGGAAATTGCATGTACCGGATCGGAGGTTGCTTGACGAGGTGCATCAATTTTGCTTGCATGCTAGGTGCTCTAGAAAATTTCCATGAAGTTGCTTGCATGCCTTGTGGTGTGAAATCAATGTAATAGCAACACAATGGTATACAAAATGACATATCATTGCTACATGTACTAAGCATTAACCACGTGCATACAGTTAAATAGACAACTCTTTTCTTTGGATTGTATGAGTTGTCTATACTGTGGATTCCAATAACTTACAGACAGGTTCGGTCTATGGGTTGTATGATCGCGAAGGAAATAGTAGCAAACAAAAGTGATCGCGAAGGAAATGGTACTTTGAAAGGCATGTAAGTGTAGATTAAACGTACACGTCTTTCAAAGTATTATTATCACTTTTGTTTGATAAGCAATTACTATTATGATCATATTTCTTTGATAACCAATTATGTACATCGGATCCGAGCAGTCCATCCACATTCGCCCATGCATTCCATCCAACATTCACCCATGCATTCCATCCAATTAAACAATCCATTATTTCATCCAGCCACGAAAACTTTGATCTTGTCTAACCATATATATATATATATATATATATATATATATATATATATATATATATATATATATATATATATATATATATATATATATATATATGTGTGTGTGTACCTTTCTATGGCTGGACACACAAATTATGTGTCCGGACCCAACAGGCGCACCGAACCCACCGACGCCCGCACCCACCGTAGGTCTTTCCACCCCGGTTTTTAGATCGGCTCAGATCAGCCGATTATTGTTTATCATCACCTGGGCTCTTTCATCAGCTCCCAATCCAGCCGGATTGTCGATGCGGGACCCATAGGATACCCCGCAAAGGACAGAGAAGATCTAGTCTAACTAGGATTCTTCCCCTGTAATCTTAGTAGTATAACTATTAAGCAATCACTAGGATTCTTCCCCTGTAATCTTAGTAGTATAACTATTAAGCAATCCTACTAGGATATCTCATTATAAACCGACTAGGACTCTGGCCTCCTGACTATATAAAGGAGGGCAGGGCTCCTAAGACGGGGAGAGTAATTGTACAACGCAACACTTGACAATCAATCTAACGCAAAGGCTAAGGCCGACTGGACGTAAGGTTATTACTCGATCTACGATCGAGGGCCTGAACCAGGATAAATCGACTGTGTCTTGCGTCAACCATCGAGTTCGGCATACGCCGAAGCCCGAACATACTGCCCCGGGTACCCCCGTGGCAGGCTATCGGTGGTAAAACATCGACAGCTGGCGCGCCAGGTAGGGGATTTCGGCGACTTTGCATCCAAAAACTCGATGGACCTCGACGACATAATCTTCCCGACGGAATCAACTTTCATCTTCGGCTCATGGATCTGCGAGGCAGACAACAACGGCAAGCTTCAGGGCCATCTCCTCAAAGATCCAGATCATCATAAAGAATTTCATATCTCACCAAATACAATGGATCAGCTCACCAGAAGATTCGCACAGCTCACAGTATCCGATTCAAATCAGACTTCACGGCCACTCGCATCCGATTCGAATTCAAACATCAAGGCGAAGTTTTATCCGAGTGCTTTCAAGAATCCGAGTTCTTTTTTGGCAAGATTCCAGAGCACATCCCAAAACAACTCGGATCACCCTCAGAATTCTTCCAAGAAGTCGAGTTCTTTTCCATTTGGACTCGACAACATGGCAAAATCCTATCAAGGACAGTTCGAAAGATCTTTCAATCCAAGATGCGGGATACCACTGACAGGAGCTCAGGAGGGCCTCGTGCTAACAATAACATCCCAAGACTGCATCATCCACTGGCTAGGTTCTGTTCCTGAGGACAGCAGTACCCAACTAGTCGGCACGACGACGACGACAATTCTACCCTACCAAGAAGGAGACTCGATCTACGACACCGAGGCATCCACTAAAGTTATTAGCAACTCCGACAGCATGAAAGCTAACGCCAATAACAGAGCAACTCATGCGCGAGAAGTGCTCATGGTTCGACGACCGCGATCACCATTAAATCCCCCAGAAGCACCCGATGTCAGATCATCAGATGAATCAGAATCCAACATATCACCGTTCGCCCAAGGCTACGACGGAGAAACAGATAGTCAGAAACAAGCTAGAGAAAGAAAAAACAAGTTAAAGCAAGGGCGTCAACACCGTGCTAGGCAGCGCAGGGAAGCTTGGATCAGATACGAGTCAGAATTGGCTGAGTACGACAAAAGAAAATCGCAACGAGAAGTAGAGGGGAGACGCACGGCGAATACACCTTACGATAAGATTCGAGAAGCATTAGAAGAACTCGGAAAAACTTCACACCCCAGTGAGAAGTATGAACAGCTCCGGGACTTGCTCCGATCGACGACCCCGAAAACACATGAAGAGAGAGCTCGATCAAGACTACCCGCAAGATCAACAACCCACAGGCAAGAAGATAAAAATCAAAGAAAATCCGCTTTCGAAAGACTCGGGCTGAGTGGAAGCCATGCCGAAGGAAGTAGGAAGGAACATAATCAGGGCCACCGATTTGAACAAACAAGGAAGACTAGGAGTAGGGTACCTACCCAGACAATCTCGTAAGATTATTCCCGTCAGAACGACAGCTGGCCAGAAGAAGGTGCCGAATCCGAATTCAAAGAAACCAAGACACACGACAGATTCCCCTGTTTCGCGAACAGGCTCGCATTGATACGATTACCTCACAAATTCAAACCGTCTAACCACTCCAAGTATGATGGCAAAACTGAACCAAGGCAATGGCTCAGAATATATTCACAATCAATTGAACTAGCCGGAGGAGATGACGATATCAAAACCCTATTCTTTCCTATGGCACTGGAAGCCATGCCTCTCCAATGGTTCGACAAACTGAACCCAGGATCTATCAGAAATTGGGAGGATTTGCAAAGAGCTTTTTGTGAGAATTTTGCAGGAATCATTACACATCCAATCACCCATGCGGAATTAAAAGGACTCAAGCAAAAGGGAGGCGAAAGTCTCAGAAATTACTATCGACGATTCGGCGAACTACGAGCTCAAGTGCATGACATAACCGAACGAGAAGTAATTGAGGCTTTCTCTCACGGAATCATGGCTAGGTGGCAATTTCAAGACTTCTGCAAAGAAAATCCGAGAAACAATGAAGAATTCAGACGAACAGTGGAAAAAATGATTACTGCAGAAGAAAAAACACGAGAAAGGTTCCCGGACAGAAACAACCAGGACAACTCGGACAAGCAAAATCATCGAAATAGCAGACATCAAGAAAGAAAACATAGACCAGACAATACTGTGGCAATGGCCGACAAATCAAAGAAGTTTACCAAACCCAGAAGATATGATGACATTGAAAACATACGTTGCCCATTGCACCCTAGCGGGAGGCACACCATCGGAAATTGCTATGCTTTCAAAGATCGATACACAAGAAAAGATAGAAAGGAAGACACCAAAGATGACAATCAGAAAAGAGAAGAAGACGACCACGAGGACAAAGGATTCCAAAAACCTAGGGGAACGGTAGCAGTGATTTTCTCAGGGGCTCTGGATTGCAGAAGCAAACATCAAGAAAAACTAGCACTGCGGACCATTATGACAGCAGAACCGGCTACACCAAGATACCTCAATTGGTCACAGTATCCTATCCAATTCACCAGGGAAGACCAATGGACTAGCGTGGGAAACGCAGGCCATTATCCATTGGTTCTGGATCCGACTATAGCTGGCATGACCGTCACCAAGGTACTAATCGATGGAGGAGCTGGGCTTAACATCATCTTTTCAGAAACTCTAAGAAAAATGGGACTACAACTCGCCGGGATGATTACACCAACAAGCACACCTTTTTACGGAATAGTACCCGGCAAAGCAGCCATGCCACTCGGACAAATTACTTTACCTGTTACCTTTGGAACTCCTTCAAACTACCGAACAGAGTTTATCAAATTCGAAGTCGCCGACTTCGATTCATCATATCATGCAATCCTGGGACGTCCAGCACTGGCCAAATTCATGGCAATACCACATTATCCGTACTTACTGCTTAAGATGCCAGGACCCCACGGTATCCTTTCTCTTCGAAGCGATTTAAAACGCGCTTTTGACTGCGACGTTCAGGCAATCCAAATTGCAGCCAAAGCACAAGCTGACAATGGGAGAAAAGAAATAGCCACAATCGCGGCAGAAACAAGCCAAGAAGAATTAGAAATACCAGCTAAAAAACCCAGTATCATCGCACCACCAAAGGAAGCCGATGTCAAGCAAATCGACTTAGGCATGGGCGACACCTCCAAGACAGCAACTATCAGTGCTCACCTCTCGGAAAAATAGGAACTCGCGCTCACCAACTTTCTTCGGGACAACAAAGATATCTTCGCTTGGAAGCCAGCCGACATGCCAGGAGTCCCAAGAGAGTTGGCTGAGCACATAATTGATGTTAACAAAAGCTCCAAACCTGTAAAACAACGGCTACGACGATTCTCACCCGACAAGAAGGCAGCAATTAAAAAGGAAATAACAAAACTGATGGCAGCCGGATTCATCAAGGAGATCCTACATCCAGACTGGCTAGCAAACCCGGTCCTTGTACAGAAGAAAAACACGGACGAGTGGCGTATGTGCGTCGATTACACAGATCTCAACAAACATTGCCCAAAAGATCTGTTCGGACTACCACGCATTGACCAGATAGTTGACTCGACAGCAGGATCTGCGTTATTATCTTTTCTCGATTGCTATTCAGGGTATCACCAGATCGCACTAAAAGAAGAAGACCAGAGCAAGACATCTTTCATCACCCCGTTTGGTGCCTACTGCTACAAGACCATGTCGTTTGGACTAAAAAACGCCGGCGCCACGTACCAAAGAGCTATCCAGACTTGCCTTGGGAATCAAATCGGTAAAAATGTGGAAGCATACGTGGACGATGTGGTGGTGAAAACAAAAGACCCAGACACCCTAATTGAAGATTTACAGCAAACGTTCGAAAATTTGAAGAAATGGAGATGGAAATTGAATCCAAATAAATGTGTATTTGGAGTTCCCTCAGGGCAACTACTCGGATTTTTGGTCAGTCAGCGCGGGATTGAAGCCAGCACCAAGCAAATTCGAGCCATAACAGAAATGGGCCCACCTAGAAGTGTTAAAGATGTGCAGAAACTAACAGGATGCATGGCGGCCCTCAACCGTTTCATATCAAGACTCGGCGAAAAGGGGTTGCCTTTCTTTAAACTACTAAAGAAGACAGACAAGTTCGAGTGGACAATAGAAGCCGACGAAGCTTTCAAAAAACTTAAAGAATACCTCACTTCATCGCCTATCCTGACACCTCCAAGGAAAGATGAAGATATGATGCTATATATCGCGGCAACTCCCACAGTAATCAGCACAGCAATAGTCATAGAAAGAGAAGAACAAGGGCGTGCGTATAAAGTACAATGTCCAGTATACTACATCAGCGAAGTACTGTCAGAATCCAAAATCCGGTACCTACATGTACAAAAACTACTCTACGCTTTACTCATTACCTCTCGGAAGCTTCGCCATTATTTCGAAAGCCACAAGATTACTGTAGTGACAGATTTTCCACTCGGAGACATCCTACACAACAAAGACGCCACAGGGCGCATATCCAAGTGGGCAGTTGAAATTGGAGCTCTGGACATCAATTTCACCCCACGGAAAGCAATCAAATCTCAAGCCCTCGCCGATTTCGTGGCCGAGTGGACAGAGATTCAACAGCCCTTATCAGATACAATCCTCGACCATTGGAAGATGTACTTTGATGGATCACTCAAACTAGGCGGGGCCGGAGCAGGCGTTCTCCTCATTTCTCCAGAAGGAAAACAACTTAAGTACGTCCTTCAGATATTATGGCAAGCTACAAATAACGAAGCAGAATATGAAGCCCTCATCCACGGGCTACGAGTCGCGATTACCCTCGGAATAAAAAGATTACTCGTATACGGCGACTCAGCAGTGGTCATCAACCAAGTCAACAAAGATTGGGACTGCACCAAAGAAAACATGGGTGCTTATTGTGCCGAAATACGGAAACTTGAAAAACACTTCCAAGGATTAGAAATTTTACACGTTCTACGCGATTCCAACATTGCAGCAGATGTCCTTGCCAAGCTCGGATCAGACAGAGCAAAGGTTCCACCCGGCGTATTCATAGAAGAGCTATCAGTTCCCTCTATCAAACAACCCGGTGAAACAACACATGAAATTCAGGCTAAAGGCGTTCAGATCTTGATAATCAACACTTCATGGACTCAAGTTTTCATCGACTATATCAAAGAAAACAAATTACCAGCAGATAAGGCAGAAGCCACCCAAGTCATTCGCAGAAGCAAAAACTACGTTCTAGTAGGAGATAAACTTTACAGAAGAGCAGCATCATCAGGAGTACTCCTAAAATGTGTTTCGTTTCAAGAAGGTAAAGAGATCCTAGACGAAATACACTCAGGTTGCTGTGGAAATCATGCCGCTTCAAGGACACTAGTTGGCAAAGCATTTCGCACCGGATTCTACTGGCTAACCGCTTTGAAAGACGCAGAAGAGCTTGTCAGAAAATGCAAAGGTTGCCAAATGTTTGCAAGACAAGCCCATGTACCAGCTCACAATCTTATCTGCATCCCACCCGCTTGGCCTTTTTCCTGCTGGGGGCTAGATCAAGTAGGACCCCTGAAAAAAGCAAAAGGCGGCTTCGAGTACATCTTTGTGGCAATCGACAAGTTTACCAAGTGGATTGAATACAAACCACTCGCGAAATACAGCGCGACAAAAGCAGTCGAGTTCATCCAAGACATTATGCACCGCTTCGGCATGCCAAATCGAATCATCACAGACCTAGGCTCACCCTTCACAGCTACAGAATTCAAAAGCTGGGCTCAAGACTGTGGTTTCAGTATAGACTATGCGTCCGTTGCACATCCAAAAGCCAACGGACAAGTAGAAAGAGCTAATGGACTCATACTAGCCGGATTAAAACCAAGGTTATACGAAGAACTAGTGGACTATGGGTCCAAATGGATTGAAGAACTACCGAAAGTAGTGTAGGGGCTACGAACTCAAATAAGCAGAGCAACAGGCCACTCACCTTTCTTCCTAGTTTACGGGTCAGAGGCCGTACTACCCGCCGACTTGATCTGGACATCCCCGAAAATAGAACAATATGATGAAGGAGAAGCAGAACACACAAGAAGATTAGAACTCGACAGCTCAGAAGAAGTTAGAATAAACGCTACCCTCCAATCAGCTAGATACCTACAAGGTTTAAGACGGCACTACAACAAGAATACCCAATCTTGATCACTACAAGTTGGAGACTTAGTGCTAAGAAGGATACAAAAGACTGATGGACGACATAAGCTACTCAGTCCTTGGGAAGGCCCGTACATTGTCACAAAAGTCACTGGACCCGGCACATACAAGTTAATGACCGAAGATGGAAAAGAAGTCAGCAATACATGGCACATCAGCCAGCTAAGAAGATTCCATGCGTAAAAACAACTCAGGAAAAAACAGACATGCAAGCCACAAGGGACCTACGTCCACAACCAACGAAAGACAATACTCTTCAAAAACATATGTATTAGTTTATACTCATGATCAATAAAGATGATATTCATCCACAGCATGTCTTGTCATGACTTCCAACGAGTTGTTTTCACGAAACAAAAAAGCAAAATGGCTGAAAACATGCCTGAGCATTCCGGCCGAGAGCAAAATAGCTGAAAAGACGCTTGAGCCCGCCGATGAGGGTAGCTAAAAGCTAACACCCGAAACAAAAAGCAAAATGGCTGAAAACATGCCTGAGCATTCCGGCCGAGAGCAAAATAGCTGAAAAGATGCTTGAGCCCGCCGATGAGGGTAGCTAAAAGCTAACACCCAAAACAAAAAGCAAAATGGCTGAAAACATGCCTGAGCATTCCGGCCGAGAGCAAAATAGCTGAAAAGACGCTTGAGCCCGCCGATGAGGGTAGCTAAAAGCTAACACCCGAAACAAAAAGCAAAATGGCTGAAAACATGCCTGAGCATTCCGGCCGAAAGCAAAATAGCTGAAAAGATGCTTGAGCCCGCCGATGAGGGTAGCTAAAAGCTAACACCCGAAACAAAAAGCAAAATGGCTGAAAACATGCCTGAGCATTCCGGCCGAGAGCAAAATAGCTGAAAAGACGCTTGAGCTCGCCGATGAGGGTAGCTAAAAAGCTAACACCCGAAACAAAAAGCAAATGAACCAAGTCGACCAAAATCTAACTTCAAAAGACCCTCCAGCACTTCGTTCCGAAAAGCAAGAGGCTCGGGGGCTACAACCAGATGGATGTACTTCTTCTTCAAAAGAGCACAAGCACCACTCAAGAAAGCACTCGGATGCCGAAGTTTATCAAAGCTGCATTCTATACCGAGTCGTTTTATATAGTGCGGGCGAAAGGTTGCTAACGTGAAGATCTACATCTAACAAAGTCATCACACGGACAAAGCACTCGACGAATCACAAAAGGAATGATAAAAGAAAAGTACCCGACAAATCAAGGGGCCCCGTAAGAATAACACATAGAGCCGTTTTGCGGAGCAGAGACGGGAACAGAACAAGGTACTCAACAAGTCAAATAACTTCAACCGCACCCAAGCAAAGAATACATCAATCTTCATTTAAAAAGGAGTGTAATATTACAAGGGGATGCTCAAGCGAGTCAGGCATTGTCATCAGAGAGGGAAAGGTCAATATTTAGACCATCTACAATCCTACTGGCTAGATCTTCGACCTCAGGCTCCATCTTTTCAACGGCGTCAAGATATTCTTGGCTTTCAGCTTCTTCCGCTATCTTGGAGAGAGGCGCCTCCGGAGCAAGGACCCGGACCTGGGCCAGCACATTTTTGGTACATACTTGGGCGCACCTCTTCGCGAACTCTTGGAAACGAGTCGGAATCCGAGGAATGAACTGTGCCCAAGATTGCCCGTCATCCGCCGAAGTCCGGAGGACGTCGGCTACCGAACGAAAAGATTTCCACAAGGCATTCCAATTTTCGGTAGCCGTCGCCAGCTTCCCAGATAGGCCTTCAATGGTTTTTTGGGCCTGCACAAGATCTCTGTCAGCTCCACGCCTAATCAACCTAGCAAGGGCGAGTTCTTCCTCAGCGTGAGTATTTACCTCCTCAGCTCTATTATGACTAGAACGGACAAGGGCCTTCATTTCATCAATGCTCTCCGAGAGCTTCTGTTTCTCAACTCGGAGAGCTAGAACAGAACACCAAAGAACAAGTCAGCAGAAAAAGAAGTCAAAATACAAGAAGAAACAGACAGAACCCGCGGCACCTTTGTTTTCATTCTTCGCAGACTCCACCGCAGCATCTCTCTGTTTCTCCGTCTCCACAACCCGGGCGCGAAGGGCGTTCTCCTCCTTTTGGTGCAACTGACGCTCCGTCTCCAACTCAGCCCGGAGAAGGCCAAGATCGGCTTTCAGAGCGTCCACCTCCGAAGACAACTTCCTCTCATTTTCAGATGAGAAAAAGAAGCCAGAATGATCACGAGAAAAAGACTGAGCAGAAAGAGGCAAAGAGAAACGGGGCGTAAGGATAGAAGAAAAACAAGCATGCAAAAGAAAAGTGGCAGTAAAATTTACCTGGAGCTTTTCACCAAAAGAAGTCGCGAGGGTCGACAAGCTCCCCTAGGCTGCGGTCAGCTCCGATAACCGATGAGTGGCATCGAATTGTTGCACCACGTCATCGGATAGGGAAGGGCCGCCGGAGGCAAAAGAAGGGGAAAGAGAAGCCGGCCGGGGTGAAGCAGGAGCGACCAGAGCAACCTCCAGGGAAGCCGGAGCCAAATCCCCAGAAGAACTTGGCGCGACGGCCACAGTTACCTCCAGAGCGACCAAGCCCGCAACTCCGCCAGGTAGCTCTGAAGCCCCCGCCGCAACTTCATCAACAGAATGTTGTGAGTCTCGAGGCTCAGAACTCGTTGGCACGGCGGGAAGCAGAGAAGAAGTCGATGGAGAAATTAAAGAAGACGAAGCACTGAAAAAGTGATAAAAGGAAGCACCAATAAGAACCAGAGGAAGGAAGATAAAAGCCAAAAAGATGAAGCAAGAATCTACTCACCTGACTACTTTTTTCCTTGCGAAGCCAAGAGAAGGCCTCGCAGGGGGAACCACGACAGCGAAGACGTCCCCGTCACCCAGCGACGGGAGCGGGACAGCCGACAACGGAGCCACGGAAGAAGCCGGAGCTGGAGCCGTGGAAGAACTCCGCACCGGAGGAGCAGTACAGCTCGGGGCAGAAGAAACCAAAGAGCTCGACCCCGGAGCTTCGGAAGAAGTCGGCGCAAGAGCATCGGAAGAACTCACACCCGACCTCCGATTACTTCAAAAAAGTTCAAGACTAAGATTAAAAACAAAGAGGAGAAATTCAATGCGACAAGAATATGAAAAACAACTCACCGCCGCGTGATAAGGGGAACTTCATCATCTTCTTCTTCCTCAGCCAGCGAAACCAGAGCACCCGCTGAAAAAGAGATGAAAAGTACTCGGTTCAAGAGAGAAACATGAAAATAAAAGAACAAAGAGTACTAAATGTGCTCACCTAAGAGCATGCTAGCAACAACTGGAGTACCTGAAGGAGTACTTGGTTTGCGAGGCTTCTTGGAGACAGGCAAGCCAGATGAAGACCCGTCCATTCGCCCCCTCTTCGGGACGCTGCGAGGGCCGCGAGGGACTAGACGAGGAACATACTCTTCATATACATCATCAGATCTGAAAGATACCCCAGGAAGGGCTGTAAAAGTTTGAGACTTACTAATTACATAAGTACCGGCTAAATGATCCCCAGCCTCCGCCACAGCAGGGAGAACATCAAGGCGGATCGGATCAACAAAGTTCCGACCGAGCACCTACAAAGAAAAGACAAAACACCAAGACAAAGAAAAACTAAGCAAGAACGGACGCAGAAAGAGTACATAAAGAACTCAAATAAAAAGAAAAAGGAGGATAGACAACTCACAGCTGGGGGCGGGTTGTTGGCCGAGTACTCAGGGACGGCAGGAGGAATGACGCTCACTCCTTTCAGCATCTTTTGGAGACGCTCGAGTACCTCCTCACCGATCAGCTCAAGAGCTGGGACCATGCGCGAAGAATCCTCGGCCCCAGAATACTCAAAGCCGAGATGTCCCCGCTCTTTCAAGGGCTGAACCCGACGGCGAAGAAAACTTGAGACAATACCAAAGCCGGTCAATCCTTGCTGTTTCAGCGTACTAATCCTATCAAGGAGAGGTTGGATAGCCTGAATCTCAGCAGGAGACTCAAGCTTTTTGTCCCACCGGTCGTTCGCCACAGGACCGGATCCGGAGTGGACAACAAGAGAAGGGATCAAATTGGCAGCGTAAAACCACTCGGCGCGCCAATCCTTGACAGAATCGACCAGGTCATAATCAAAAAACTTGATTTTAAGACCCTGGCGAAACTGAATCCCGCAACCGCCAAGGACACTGGTTTCCTCGCGGCGGGGTTGAGGTTTCAGGCGAAAGAAAAAACGAAAAAGAGATAGAGAAGGAGGAATCCCAAGGAAGGCTTCACAAAGATGGACAAAAACAGAAAGATGGAGAACGGCATTGGGGGTTAGATGGTTCAAACTAACCCCGAAATACCCAAGAAACTGATGAAGGAAGACAGAAGCAGGGAGACAGAGACCAGCGCGGACAAAAGAGACAAAAAGGACAATCTCACCAGGACCCAGGGCCGGAACCCGATGCTCGCCCGGAACTCTCCATTCAGTGATGACTTTGTTCTGGATCAAGCCATCACTAACGAGCTCGCGCAGCTGGTCTTCGTTGGTTGTTGGAGCCGGCCAAACCTTCTGAGCTGCCCTCATGGCCACGAACTCCTGGTTTTCGATCAAAGAAAGCGACGACTCCTCGTCCACAAAAGTCGCCTGAGATTTGCTTGCGGTCTTCTTCTTTCCCATGAATTGGCGGAAGCAACAAAGGCGCTAAGGAGGATTAAGCTAGAACGATGGAGCTCGGGCGATAACGACAATGACGGCGGCGGTTTTCTGAGAACTAGGGTTTAAAGGAAAGAGCTGGGTGACAAGGGAAAGAAGATAAAAGGTCTTTAAATAGATTTCTCAGTGATACAAACGGCCCATAAGGCCCGTTAAAGCACATCGTGGGAAAACAACGGTCCATTTACCGACGCAGCTAAAACGATGGAAGGCACGAATCCACACAACGGTACGAACCAACGGGCAGATTTCAGACTTATCCGCGCAGCAACACAGCAGGGTTATCAGATGACCACAGGAACAACTCGTTGAACCAAGAAGAAAGAAAGGGCTACCTCACGAGTAACAAAAGAACCCGGTTATGTAAGAAAGAACTCGGTAGTCCCATGAATGACAGGGATCACAACAGAAGAGTCAAAGACAACTCAGAAGACAAGATTCGTTACATTACAAGCAACTTCAAAAATAGAAGATTACAAACCCTACAAGACCCAACGAACTCGGCACCACGAAAAGCAAAGTAGCAAAGAGGAACACGGACACGACTAGGCTCTGGAACGACTACGTGTCCCAAATTGCTACTCGGAAGGACAGACCGCCATCAGCTACACTGTTTTCTTCAAAGGACGAACGCAGTGCATCCAAGGCGGAAATCGGCAGCACGGCAGGGCAACATGGAGCAGAGAAGGCCGGCGGGCATCTGTCTACCCAAGACCGATGTGATGCTGGATATGATGTTGATCTGCGCCGGACGGTCTCAAGACAGGCGACGAGGATCAACCCGGAAATGCCGGATGAAGGAACGAAGCCCACATCACAAGACTTCCTCCAACTACCACCACGTACATCCTGGCACAATGCTGTCGCGGGATTAGCCTACCTCTAATCCCTATCACAAGACTTCCTCCAGCTACGACAAGACACACAGGAACTACAAAATACGCCCGGGGGCTGCTCTACTTCACAAACTACCATGTTCACAACCAAGAAGGTTTCAACAGAATGTCCAATGGATGAAAACAAGCACTCCGGGATGGTATTTATAGGCCAAAGGATCGACGCACATGGACCAGGAGCACCAACGAAATAAGACCAACAAAGGACACAGTGAAAAGACAGGACTCGATAATGGATGACTCAGGCGAGAAGAAGCAGTACTCGAAGACGGGCATATTCGGAGGAATATACTAGCACAGTACAACCCGTGAACAAAAGACATTTACGCTCAACCACCACAATACAACTACATCTGGCAACAGCAGACTATCAAAGAATACGCCAAGACCTCGCATCCGAGTTCTTCCTGAAACAAAAAGAACCCAGACGTAAGCTCGGAGGCTACATGCCGTGAAACCACTCGGATAACGAAATAATCCAAGTCTCGGGGACTACTTCAGAACACAAATTCTTCAAACAACATAAAAGATCAAGACCCTCCAACTTTTTGTTCCAAATAGCAAGAGGATCGGGGGCTACACTCAGTGAGTGCACTTTTTCCTCGAAAAAGCGCACGTCACCAAAAGATTTCCTCAACACAGACCACTTCAAAAAGAACCCGGAACGATCCATATTCGAGTTCTTTTTAAAAACTTCAACGAACAATCAGAGCAACTTCAAGACAAGATCCTCCAGCTCCTTGTTCCAAATAGCAAGAGGCTCGGGGGCTACAACTAGATGGATGTATTTTTTCTTAAAAAAGCACTCGCGACTCAAAGATCCCAAGAAGCGCTACAAGGTTTCACTCCAGAAAGCACTCGGATGACATTTTGTTCCTACTCAACAAGACGTGAAGGAGCAGAGCGAGACTTTCAGAGCTCAACCATGAAGTGCTCGGGGGCTTGTCGATGCGGGACCCATAGGATACCCCGCAAAGGACAGAGAAGATCTAGTCTAACTAGGATTCTTCCCCTGTAATCTTAGTAGTATAACTATTAAGCAATCACTAGGATTCTTCCCCTGTAATCTTAGTAGTATAACTATTAAGCAATCCTACTAGGATATCTCATTATAAACCGACTAGGACTCTGGCCTCCTGACTATATAAAGGAGGGCAGGGCTCCTAAGACGGGGAGAGTAATTGTACAACGCAACACTTGACAATCAATCTAACGCAAAGGCTAAGGCCGACTGGACGTAAGGTTATTACTCGATCTACGATCGAGGGCCTGAACCAGGATAAATCGACTGTGTCTTGCGTCAACCATCGAGTTCGGCATACGCCGAAGCCCGAACATACTGCCCTGGGTACCCCCGTGGCAGGCTATCGGTGGTAAAACATCGACACGGATCCCACCCTCCTATTGCGGTAGCTCTGCCTCCGCCGCAAAAATCGTCGCCTCCGATGCTACATCCCACCTCCCCTATCCCCTGATTGCCGCAGCTACCGTGTACGCCGCCAAAATCACCGCCCCCCCCCCCCCCCCGACGCTATGCCCGTCCCCGAATCCTTTCCGTTGAAAAGAAGAGCTGAACGAAGATCCCCAAAATTACATCCGGGTATTATGTCCCGCATAGAACCAGCTACAAAAACACCTCGCTGGACCCAATCGAGTTACATGCAGCCGACACAAGCGTATTTTGCAGTGCAGCGGCGACCCAACCATCTCCATCCAGATTGCCAAGGTAGCCTCCAGCGCTGAGCCTACATCTCATCCATCCCTGTTAAATCCCCTTTAAATCACAGTTTATTTGATTACTGCATCTCATCCATCCCCACTCAATCCCCATTGAACTTCACAGTTTTTTTTAAATCCGATTCCCTTTCAATGTTCCTGTAGTTTCACTTTACACCTTTTTTTTGTTTTTTTCTTGATCTAGTCAGGCGTGACCATCTCCGAGAATACTTGCTTTGTTTTATTGTTTCCATGTGTTAATTAAGTTTGGTCTTACAGAATACTAGAGTTGTTAGTTTATCAAGATATTTTTTTCTGTTATATGTACCACTGTTTAAGTTTTCTCTGGGATTTAGTAGTATTTTATACTATATTTTTTAATCATATTATAACCTGGAAACATTTTTTAATAAGCTACATGTTTCTTGTTAATTATTTATCATATTTTTTATTTTCTAAATCAGTCTAAAGTTCTATTTCTTACGCTATCAAATATGTGACAAAGTTATATCATAAGCTAGTGAGCTACTATAGTAATGTACTATTACAGCCATCGTCCAATTCTCGTAATTCTTCGTTCTAGTAAGTTTTATAAATTAATCTTTATAGTAACTCTGTATGATTAATCAATTTCATGAATGACGCCTCCCTATTCTAGTAAATCTTTATGTTAATGTTACAATATTTTAGTGTGCAAACAAATGTAGTAATTTACACTTATAGCGATCGTTGAATTCTAGTAAGTTTGCCTTCTAGTAAGTCTTATATAAATCTTCTCGTAATCTTGGTTGACTGATGGTGCTGGGTACAGGGTCTTCCTATCTCAACAGCTTGGCGCGTGTTTAGATTGATGAATTTGGGCTACTGCAGCACTTTTGTTTTTATTTGGCAATTAGTATTCAATCATGGACTAATTAGGCTCAAAACGTTCGTCTCGTAATTTCCAACCAAACTGTGCAATTAATTTTTTTCGTCTACATTTAATGTTCCATACACGTATTGCAAGATTCAATGTAATGGGTACTGTAGCACTTTTTGAGAATTTAGGTTGGGAACTAAACACGCGGTTGGGGTGAGACCACACACTAATACACCTTCGTTACTACACAAATTGGCCAATAATATTTATATACTAAAAAGCTTTCATATGTCCATTCAGGAATATGTCAATATAGAGGACAATGACGAGTACTCTCAGTGGGAGTCACATCATGCCCTCACTGTCTTAGAGCGTGACATTAAGGATGTTGACCCAACCAAAGTGAGGCTAGCAAGCCCGGTTTAGTTGCACTCCAAAACATTAAGTTTTTCAAGATTTTCCGTTACATCGAATCTTTGGACGCATGCATGAAGTATTAAATATAAATAAAAAATAAAACTAATTACACAGTTTAGACGAAATCCACGAGACGAATCTTTTAAGCCTAATTAGATTATAATTAGACACTAATTATCAAATAACAATGAAAACGCTACAGTAGCGTTTTGCCAAAAATTTTGACATCTAAACTGTCCCCAAGTTCTCATCACCACTTTATCAGGTGCAAACTATCCTTTCTAACGTCTTTTTTATATGTCAGTTCTTATTGCCGATACTCGAGAATGGTCACTTCAGCGTATACTGCATCAACTTTATCCATGATCGAATAGATAGGTCATGTTGGCTTCGTCAAAAAAAAAAAAACAAGCCGAAATACTATTCTAGCTGATTTGTTGTGAAAAAAAATACTGTTTTAATTAAAAAAAATAAGTTAAAAAAGACAGATTATAAGATAAACCAATATGACCGACTAGATTCTAGTCCACAGGACCACCGACATTACCATGACGCTCTGGGTGACCGAATTATTCCAAGGCTCAATCTTCTGTTTCAAATGGCCACAGACTATAATATAAAGCAGTTCACACGATTCAAGCGTCCTATCCTTAAAGTTCCAACCCAGTTGCATGACAACGACAGTGGATTCTTTGCCATCAAATTTATGGAGTTATGGAATGGTGAATCTTTCCATACTCCAATTCTCAGCGTAAGTCTTGCTGTTTTGACCCCATTTCTGAATGTTCAATTATTAAGTTCGCCAAATCTAACTTCCTTTCACTATCAATATAGGAAAATTTATCTATGTACAAGTCGCAGCTGCTCTTCTACGGCATTTACCACCCAATCAATGAGATTATAAAGCTTCCTGCTGGGCTAGAAGCAAACCGGCCTCGCTTGTGATCAATCGTTATGGTTGCCTAGTAGTGACAAAATAAATACGGACACAATGTCCTCCTTGCTGTAATTTTAATTATCATGGATACAATTTTCTTTCTTCAAAACATCATCGTATCAATATAAGTTATCTTGGGTTCATAATTTTTTTTACCATTGTCCAAATTATCTTATACAATCTTGGGTTCTCGTAATTTTCCCTTCTATTAGTCCGTATATATCAAACTTTCATTTATCTTTGTTAACTTACGTAAGTATGGTCAACCAAAATTATGAATGATGCCTCGCTATTCTAGTAAATCATTATATAATATATAATGATTTACTAGAATATCTAAATTATATCGTAACTACATCTATACTATAGTAATTTACTCTTCTAGGGATAATTGAATTCTCGTAAGTTTTCCTTCTAGTATGTCTTCCACTAATCTTAGTTGACCCATGGTAACTATGTATGGCCTTCCTACTCTGTTTGCTTACCAAATTTTTTGACATATCGTAATGCCTACTTACTAGGATAGTAAATAAATCATTATATAACTTACGTATTCTTTGTTGACTTTCGGTAACTTTGTACCCTTACCCAAAATTATGAACGCTGCCTTCGCATTCTAGCAAGTCCCACCGTTAACAACAGTCATTGGGCCCACTTGCCATCCATGGCCCATGTGTCATTTGGGATGACCTTTATTTTCTCTCTCTTTTTTTCTGGCATTCACGCACGGTCTTATCTCTCAGGCACGGCCATTTTTTTCCTGCACGGCACTCATCTTCCTCCGCACGCGCCGCCGCACACTCACCGCTTCGCTCCCGCTCTTGCGGCCCTGCCACATCCCTACAGGAAGGGACGACAGCAGCTCAATCATGGGTTGCCTAGCCTAAAATGGTCGGAGGGGCCGAGCCCGGGCGCGGCATGCAGCGAGAGGAAGACGAGTGAGCCGAAGATGGAAGGGAACTCTGTTGAAAAGGGATGGATCGATTTCTTCGTTTCCAAGGACGGATTTGACCTGCATTTACGGAGAATATGCTCGTCTACAAGCACTCTATTTTTCAAGTCCCAGATCCAAACACCTCAAAAACCAGGTTCGTCCAACCCTATCCCCTGTCATCTAACAAACCAAACAAATGCTTATTTTTGACTTATGGTCACTGTGTATGATTCAACCAAATTTGAGTAAATCGTTATATATGTTACGCAAATCTAGTATGAAAGCAGCTGTCTATTGTAACCTACGTCTCTACTATACTGGTTTTGCGCTTATAGCCATTACTGAAATTTTCTTCTAGTAAGCCATATATTCCAGTAACCAATGCTGGATTCGGGTAGAAGTACATCAGACCTCACTAGATAATTGCAACCACGAGTCCAGAGTATCATTAATGTTACCACTACTTGTCTGGTGTTATCTCAAGCTGAAGTTGTCCTCACTATTATTCTTCCCATTTCATCCATCCGCCTCATGCAACATCATCAAACTCCTCCTCTAGTTGCCTTTTCCCCCTCTTCTTCCCCATCTTGCCACGCAAACTCCCACTGGAACCACTTTTCTTCCATTCATTGTCTGGGTTTAATTCACAACTTGTACTATAATGACCTTTCAATCCACAATGGCCACAATTCCGTACCCCCGTTGTTTTCTTGTTAGAAGTCTCAACTCGAACTATCGGTTTCCCTTTGAGCTTCCTCCCCTTTGTACTAGCACCCTTCGACGCACATTCCGAAATTAGCGTGTCTTTTCCAATTGCAGGAGAATGAGGATCCTCTTCAGTATCATTTGCCACTACTTCATCGACCGCAGGAACGTCAGGTCCTCTTATTCCATCTGACACATTTTCTTCGTTTCTAAGATTCCCCATCTACGATGGTCCAGTACCTACCGCAACTGATTCACCCCACTGAAAGGTCCTAATGGCTAGAGAGGGGTGAATAGCTTAATAAAATTTCTACAACAACACTTAACAAACCGGTTAGACAATTATGAGGCGAAGCAAGTGTTGTGCTAGCCTACTCAATAAGCAAGCCACCTACCACAATTCTAGTTTAGATAGTATCTGTTTACACAATAGCTATGACACTACCCTATGTTAGTGTGCTCTCAAAGGCTAACTAAAGAGCCACACTAACCAAGCAAGCAAGCTCTCACAACTAGCTACACTAAAGAGCTTGACAACTAGTTTGCGGTAATGTAAAGAGAGTGATCAAGAAGGTTATACCGCCATGTAGATGAAGGAACCAATCAATCACAAGGATGAATAACAATGAAGACCAATCACCTCGGAATCAATGATGAACACAGTGATTTTTACCGAGGTTCACTTGCTTGCCGGCAAGCTAGTCCTCGTTGTGGCGATTCACTCACTTGGAGGTTCACGCGCTAATTGGCTTCACACGCCAAACCCTCAATAGGGTGCCGCACAACCAATACAAGATGAGGATCACACAAGCCACGAGCAATCCACTAGAGTACCTTTTGGCTCTCCGCCGGGGAAAGGTCAAGAACCCCTCACAATCACCACGATCGGAGCCAGAGACAATCACCACCCTCCGCTCAATGATCCTTGCTGCTCCAAGCCGTCTAGGTGGCGACAACCACCAAGAGTAACAAGCGAAACCCACAACGAAACACAAACACCAAGTGCCTCTAGATGCAAACACTCAAGCAATGCACTTGGATTCTCTCCCAATCTCACAAAGATGATGAATCTATGATGGAGATGAGTGGGAGGGCTTTGGCTAAGCTCACAAGGTTGCTATGTCAATGCAAATGGCCAAAGGTGTGAGCTTCAATCGGCCATAGGGCTTAAATAGAAGCCCCCACGAAATAGAGCCGTTGTACCCCTTCACTGGGACAACGCGGGCTGATCGGACGCTCCGGTCATGTTGACCGGACGCTGGACCTCAGCGTCCGGTCACCCGACGACAGCCACGTGTCCCGATCTCAACGGTCACTTGAGTTGACCGGACGCTACGCTATAACTGACCGGACGCTGAGCCACCAATGTCCGGTCGTTTCCAGTAAGGTTCTAGAAACGCATTTTGCCCTCTGGACGCGTCCGGTCATGCACGACCGGACCCTGCCATCGTCCGGTCAGAGACCCTAGCCTCTGTGCGCTGCCCAACAACAGGACCAGACACACCTCGCCAGCGTCTGGTCGCTAAGCAACCCAGCATCTGGTCGTTTGACCGACGCCAGCATCTCTGCTGTTACAACTGACCGGACGCGCCGGTTCCTCTTGGACCAGCGTCCGGTCACCTTGTGACCAGCGAGACTAACTCCTTTTCACCTCTAACTTCTTCACCCTTGCTCAAATGTGCCAACCACCAAGTGTATCACCTTGTGCACATATGTTAGCATATTTTCACAAACATTTTCAAGGGTGTTAGCATTCCACTAGATCCTAAATGCATATGCAATGAGTTAGAGCATCTAGTGGCACTTTGATAACCGTATTTCGATACGAGTTTCACCCCTCTTAATAGTATGGCCATCAAACCTAAATGTGATCACACTCTCTAAGTGTCTTGATCACCAAAACAAAATAGCTCCTATGGTTTATACCTTTGCCTTGAGCTTTTTATTTTTCTCTTTCTTCTTTCTAAGTCCAAGCACTTGATCATCATCATGGCATCATCATCATCATGCTATGATCTTCATTTGCTTCACCACTTGAGGTGTGCTACCTTTCTCATGATCACTTGATAAACTAGGTTAGCACTTAGGGTTTCATTAATTCACCAAAACCAAACTAGAGCTTTCAATCTCCCCCTTTTTGGTAATTGATGACAACCCTTTCACAAAGATATTAATTGAAATTCAATTGAATTCATGTTGCTTGCCCAAGCATATTTATCATATGTAAAAAGGATATGGACAAGTTTCATGAACCCCAAATGGTAGCAATTGCTCCCCCTACATATGTGCTAAGAGTTTGGATTGTAGCTTGCACATATGCTTAGATAGGAAATATAGGAGACAATGTCTACCAAATTATGCTAAGGTATTAAAGATGGACCTTTGAAGCGTGATACCAATCGGAGTGCACCATTATACCATCCTTAGCACCATGGTTAGCTTTATACCACTTGGAAACATACTTTGAAAAGATACCACTTGTAAAAACTTTCTTGGAAACGAAAATTATCTAGCGATTTCATTTCATCATTCAATCTTACAACTAGCATTCATCACACAAGCATGGATATTTTTAAATTTAGAACTTATGCCATGCAAGCAAACATATGAAACGCACATTCAAATGCACCATACAAGTTCATGAGCTTGCTCCCCCTACTTGTGTGCTCAAAATTTTAATTAATCCCTTTCCTTTGTCATATTTCTCCCCTTTTCTCCCCTTTTGTCAAGTTCTTCCCCTATCACTTGTATCTTTATTTCTCTCCCCTTTGTCTTGTTGTCACTTATCTTTGTGCACTATTTCTCCCCCTTTGTCATCAATGACCACAAAGGCTTAAAATATAGATAGTACCACTTGTAGGGTCGAGATTATCAATGTCAATCAATGGGGTGAGGATCATTTTCCCAAAATTGGTTCAAACTAGAACGTTTACCAAAGATATTTAACTCGGTTTGTTCCAAGGACAAGCTTCTTCACACCTCTAGATAAGGGTTATCTTGTACCATGTTGAGTTAAACACTTAGAGCTCATTTTCTAGATCAAACACTAGGTTTACAAGCCCATAAACATGTCATATGCTATCACTAGATCAAGTCAAGCATAGAAGCAATAGTGATACCATATAAACATCAAATTTATTTGATTTTCATGAATGAGCCTAATAAAATTGAACCACTTGGGAGGTCCTAATGAAATTGAAAATGTGACTAGATGCACTAAACATGTCCTTAGCAAGGATGTATGTCATGCTAATCAACTTTTACCTTGAATAGCTCGAAGGAGAGGCATGTCATATAAGTGGGGGGTGCATCAACACATATTTGAGAAATCCAATATGTTCAACTCATTCCTTAGCTTGCAAAACCTTTTCTCATCCAATAGCTTGGTGAATATATCGGCAAGTTGATCTTTGGTGCCAATACTCTCAATGCAAATGTCCCCTTTTTGTTGGTGATCTCGTATGAAATGGTGACGTACATCAATGTGCTTTGTTCTTGCATGTTGAACCGGATTGTTTGTCAACTTGATTGCACTCTCATTGTCACATAGCAATGGCACTTTCTTGAACTTGATTCTAAAGTCACTCAAAGTGGCCTTCATCCAAAGTACTTGTGCACAACAACTACCGGCGGATATATATTTGGCTTCGGCGGTTGATAATGCAACACTATTTTGCTTCTTTGATGACCATAAAATAAGTGATCTTCTCAACAATTGACATGTGCCCGAGGTGCTCTTCCTTTCAACCTTGCATCCCGCATAGTCCGAGTCGGAGTAACCAACTAGCTCAAACTTTGCTCCTTTTGGATACCACAAACCAACATTTGGTGTATGCTTCAAGTACCTTAATATTCTTTTTGTAGCCTTCAAATGACTCTCTTGGTGAGGCTTGAAATCTTGCACACATGTATACACTAAACATGACATCCGGCCTTGATGCGGTCACATAGAGTAGGCTTCTAATCATAAACCGATACAACTTTTGATCCACCATATTTCCACTTGCATCACTATCCAAGTTGTCATTGGTTCCCTCAATCTCTCATACCATGCTCTAGGTGCTTGCTTCAAGCCATACAAGGCTTTCTTCAACTTGTACATATGGTTGGGCTTCTTGTTATCTTCAAAACCGAGAGGTTGCTCAACATATACTTCTTCATTGATGTAACCATTGAGAAATGCACTCTTAACATCCATTTGATAGAGCTTGATGTTGTGGGCACAAGCATAGGCTAGCAAGATTCTTATTGCTTCCAATCTAGCAACCGGGGCATATGTTTCTCCAAAATCAAGACCTTCAACTTATGTATTGCCTTGTGCTACTAATCTTACTTTATTCCTTACTACTATCCCATCTTGATCTTGCTTGTTTCTAAAGACCCATTTGGTTCCAATCACATTGTGTCCCTTTGGTCTTTCTACCAACTCCCATACTTGATTTCTTGTGAAGTTATTCAATTCTTCATGCATAGCATTCACCCAATCAACATCCTTTAATGCTTTATCTAGTGTAGTCATCTACTATCACAAAGTCATATTTGTTTCCACCGATACTAGTATATTGTGTTGGCCCAAACAAATCCATGTGCAATAACTTAAATGCTTTGCTAGTGCTCATCATGCTTTTCTTAGGATGGGTGTTTCCAACTTGTTTGCTGGCTTGACAAGAGCTACAAAGCTTATCCTTTTCAAACACAACATCTTTCAAGTCTTTAACTAAGTCATGCTTAACCAATATATTCAATTGTTTCATTCCAACATGACCAAGCCTTCTATGCCATAACCAACCCATGCTAGACTTAGTGAACAAGCATGTAGATAATCTAGCTTCACTAGCATTGAAATCAACCAAGTATAGATTCTCATATCTAAAACCTTTGAAGATCAAATTAGAGCCATCTACACTTATGATCTCTACATCATCTACCCCAAATATGCATTTGAATCCAAGATCACACAATTGAGCCATGGATAGCAAATTGAAGTTTAAGCTCTCTACTAGCAACACATTGGATGTTGTAACACCTCTGGTGTTTTAAATACTAAAATATGCCATGTCATCATATGCATTGCACATCATTCTTGTGTTAGTGAAAACTTTGATATGCATTCACTAAAATAAGTTTACTTTTATGATTATATGTGTTGACTTGTGTGGATGAATCAAGTTCATAACCTTAGTGTTAAATTTGAATTCCAAAATCCTAATTTCCAGCATTTAAATTCTACCCTGGAAAACCTAATTTAAAATCTAAGCACATTTTGGGGTTGAGCCTAAAAGGAAAAGTGTAGAGCTTGTCAATGTGTACAAAGTTGGTTTTTAGAGTTTTCAAAGTTGTTATGTAAAATTTGGAGTAATTTGAAAGGGGATAAATTCTTAAAGTGTCCCCTTTTGATTTCAAACTTGCATTTTCAAATCTAGACAAAATTTGGGTAGGGTTATTAAAACAAAGTTGTAGAACTTTGAATTTGGAACAACTTTTATTTTTGGAGATTTTTGAGTTATCATACAAATTTGAGAGTAATTTGAGAATTGAAGCGAGTGGCATTTTGGTAAATACCTTAAACAGTGCAAGCAGGCAGACACTCACCGTCGACGAGCTTCCACCGGCTTCTACGCACGTCCACGAGTGCCACCTCCTGCTTCGTGCTGGCATGGGGAAGCTGCTGCATGTCGTCTCCGTGTTCCTTGGCCGCGTTATAAAGCCGAGCCATCGTCGTCGTCCTCATCCGTTTCCTCTCCTCTGCTTCTCCCCTCTCGCGCCGCCGTCGCTCCGTCGGGCTCACGCCAAAGTCACCGAGCCTTCCCGTCTCCAACTAGTATCACCACCATAACCGTGTTTGCTTGACACACCAGTAGAGCCATCTAGCTGAGTCTCTCTCTCCTTGGAGTGCCCGACGGAACGTCGTCTTCCTCCTCTCCGGCGAGTTGTCGCCGCGATCCACTCCACCGTAGACACAGAGTTCTGGTGGGCTTCTCACTTTGCCGTTTATTGTTTCATGACCCTCATGATTTAGCATTGCTCGTAGTCTTGATCGTTCATCATTTGGCAGTTTGCTTTTGTCGGAACGAAGCTTTGTTGTGTGTTCACATCGCCGCTGTTGTCTCCAACGCCGACGACCTAGCTCCACCTCGACTTAGCCATCGTTCTTGCGCACATTAGCTTCAGGGTGAGCCAATGATCATGCCTGTGTGTTCTATTTTATCTCTACCACACCATAGCCACTAGAACAGGCATCGCCGGCGAGCTCTATTTCGCCGTGCCGCCGCGCACGTCGTTCCTCTTGCTTAAGGGTGTTAGCGGGTCGATTAAGTACTGGGATAGGTTCGTTGCAAGTTCAGGAGTAAGCCGACGACCTTAGTCTCGTTGGTGAAGTACTGAATCACCGGGTACATGTCGGCCATGCTCCACTGAGCCGCCATCATCGCTGGCAAGGTCGCTCCAGTGACCTAGAGCTTCAACCCATACCACCGGTGTGTGCGCAATGTCAAGGAGGTCATGCTGGTCCGAGTCCCGCTGCCGGAAATCTCGCAATCGGCGAGAACGCGCCGGTCAGAGGCTCGCCGTCGCGCTGCTCTCACTGACGAGTGGGACCCCGCTGTCAGTGACCATTTCAGTAAAAATGATTTTTTTCTATTTTGTAGAAATGATTAAATAGTGCTATGATTTGTTTATTTTGTGTAGAAATAAATAGAGCTCCAAAAATTATGAAAATTTTTGTGTGACCTCTCTGAGATGTGAACTATTTAGGAAAAATATTAAATATTACTTTTCAGTACATTTTGAATGTGATAAAAATTGCTCAAAGTAATTAATAAATGGGATTCCATGATTTTTCTAGGCTTAAATAATCATCCAAAAATTATGAAAATTGTTTTTCCACTTAGTTATCATGTGATGGGTCTTCACAAAAATTTGGAGCTCATTTGGAAAAGGTTGATTTGTTTCATAATTTTTGAATTAATTAATTAATTAGTAAAAACAAATAGTAAACCTTAATGACTTAGGTTTTGTTTGAATTTGGGATTGAGTGATGACCTTGGGTCATTAGGAAAAATGATCCTTAGCACTTTGAGTAAGTGTTTGAGTTTATGATCAAGTTGTGATTATGAAAGGTTAATCTAAGTAAAACCTAGAGAAGGTTTAATTAGTTGTTAGCTTGTAACTATACCGCGAAGGAAAGTTGTATTTAAGTTATTAACTTTTGCATCCATCATCAAGCATCATGTTTTATATCTCACATTATTTTAAACATGGCATTATTACCACGTGTAGTGAACGAAAGTGAGAACGTGATAGTCAATCAAGTTGTTGAGGAAGTCAACCCACCGGTTGAGGTCGGGTTTGATATCTGTGGGACATCTCCAGAACCTGACTTTTTTGACAATCAAGGCAAGCCCCGGATGCATTTAAACTACCTTATGTTTTACAAAGTTATATCGCTTTTGTTTTTAAATACTGCATTAAGTGATTAGGAGTTGAGTGGAAACCTAATTTGTGCATTACCAACCTTGTTTTTCCATATCAACCTTGTTACCAGTTTTAATTCGAGAATGCCTAATTATGCTTAGCCATGCTTAGATCGATAAAAGTTGGGTGATTACATGTCACCTGTGAGATATAAATGGATTTTTGGTTTCGATGGGTTATTTATGTTATCATGAGATATAATCATGTGGAATAATAAATCTAGACCGGGCGGACTCGGTGTATGAGAGCCACAAGACATGGAGGTCTTGTGAGCAAGTTCTTTTCACCTATGTCGATTAAGAACCATCCGTTGTTGAATTGCATGAGGTGAGACTTTGTAGTACTGGCCACATACTTTGGTAAGCCTTAACTCGGCTATTCTATTACGAGAATGGCTACTCGCGCACTAGGAGTGGAGAGATGGCGAGAGTAGCATGTACCCATGTGGCAATGGGCTGGATTGGTGGAGTACTATGCTCTTGGGTGACATGGACCCGTTCTTGTTTTAGAGAATCTAAGGGTAGGTTGGTATATGTAGGTCAGGGACCTGCATATGTTGTGTGGTTGGAAATCCCCAACTGGGTTATAATTGGTTCGAATCATCGTTGCTCCTCGATCATGGAGACTCAACTCACTGTTCATCGTCGTAGTTAATAAATGGAATTTGAGTAGGATTTGAGAAAGAGTTTGATACGAAGTTCATGATCTCAATATGAATCATGCCAGCTTTATATATGATTCGTAAGAAAATTTAAATGTTGAAAGAAAGAATCTTGTTAGAGAGCTTTTACGCAAAAGAACTTTGATTCTTGCTAAAGCCTTACCTTGAATCCCCGAGCCTTCATTCCTGAGTTTTCTCTGTTTATACGTCGGTTTAGTCTTGTTGAGTACTTTTGTACTCATGGTTCTTTAACCCTTGTTGCAGGTGAGCCTCATGGGCAGGTCTGCCTTGGATCATGCTGCATGACGGCTGTTCAAATCGAAGATGTCGAGTAAATGTGTGGCCCTTGGGCAGGGCACTTTAATTGCGTGTTTTGTTTCATGTTACTTAGGCTACTCCACTACTATAGTTTGTAATAATATCGTACTTAGTTTGTGAAACAACTGTTTTATAACTAAGTTATTGTAAGACTTCCACTATTTTACTCTGATGTATATTAATGAATAAACTGTTGTAATACTACAATGACTCTGTGATGGATCCTGCTCGGAAGAAATCGTGGATGATTCGGGTTTCTAGAGGACACCCGACAGACTTCTTAAGTTACCGGGAACATATGCATAGTCGTCAGAAGTCATTGGACAATAACAGGTGCATGTGGGCCTATAATTTAGGAGGTTCTGCCACAGATATGCTCATATCATTGGATATTGCAATCTTACCAAGCCCTTTGACCTTGCCTTTGCTATTATCACCAAATGCGATACTATCATAACCATCATTGCCATTGGTGTTGATTGAGTTGAACATTCTTGCATCACCGGTCATGTGTTGAGCGCACCCACTATCAAGAACCCAATGTCTTCCTCCGGCTTTGTAATTGACCTACAAAAGAAGATCAATTCCTTTTAGGTACCCAAACTTGCTTGGGTCCTTAAAGGTTAGTTACTAAGCTCTTTAGTATCTAAATAGCTTTCTTCTTTGAGCCCATCCATGGTTTACCAATGAACTTAGCCTTCACACCATTTGTACCCTTAGTAAGCATATAGGATGAATCAAGCTTTATGAAGGATACATTAGCATTTTTGCTCTTGTTTTTGCATTCATGCTCTTTATGACCAACTTACTTGCAACTAGTGCAAAATCGACCATTGTTCTTCACAAACTAGTCTTGTGAGGAGCAAAGGCCGCCTTGCCTTTCTTGAGGGCATAGCCCAATCCCTCTTTATAGAGAGAAGCTCTTTGGCTACCCAAGCACATAAGCAAGCGGTCCTCACCACCATAAGCTTTAGCTAAAGTGTGAGTGAGCTTGTTGACCTCCTTCTTGAGGTTCTCATTCTCAACCATTAGTGAGGCATCACAAGTGAGACCATCACTACTAGATGATGTAGAAGTGGAAGTGCTACAAGAAGGGTTAGTAGGAGCAACAATGATAGGCATAGATAGTGATTCATCAATTATATCATAAGTTAAACCTACATTGCAAGTTTCAGCATGCTTCCTTTTATTTTGCTCATCAAGCAAAGAGGAATGAGCCTTTTCAAGCTTTTTGTGAGCTTTGCCAAGCTTCTCATTGGCTTCCTCTAGCCTCTCATGAGATACATTGAGCTCATCAAAGGCTTGCTTAAGGGCTATTAGTTCCTTACGCAAGCTTTTGCATTCCTTTCTCTTGATGTCAAAGTGTTCTTTAGCATCTTCTAGCATGTCAAATAGTTCATTCTTAGTAGGTTCATCATCATCACTATCACTATCACTATCATGGTTATTTTTATTTTTATTTTCATCATCATGTTCTTCATTGCTTTCATCATCACTAGTTTGTACCTTAGTGGCCTTAGCCATGAAGCATGATGAAGATTTGAAGAGAGAAGACTTCTCATTGATAGCAATGCTTGCAATAACCTTCTTCTTGGTGGTCTTGTTGTCATCACTATCATCATCATCATCACTTGAGGAGGCATCACTATCCCAAGTGACTACATATGAACTACCCTTCTTCTTCTTGAATGCCATCTTGTCCTTCTTCTCTTTCTTTTCCTTCTTGTCCTTCTTGTTCTTCTTATTGTCATCATCATTATCACTATTGTATGGGCATTGAGCAACAAGATGATCTTTGCTTCCACACTTGAAGCACCTTCTTGACTCTTCTTTGTTCTTGGATGAAGACTTCTTTCTTCTAGCCCGGTAGCCCTTCTTCATCATGAACTTTCCAAACTTCTTGACAAAGAGAGCCATCTTCTCATCATCATCATCATCCCAAGATTCATCTTCTTCACTTGATGTTTCTTGCTTAGCTTTGCCCTTGGATGATGTGGCTTTGAATGCCATGCTCTTCTTCTTGTCATCTTTCTTCTCTTTCTTTTCTTCCTTCTCATCATCATCTCTATATGTGTCATCGATCATTATATCCTCCAAAACTTGGTTTGGTGTCATGGTGTCCAAACCGCTTCTTACTAGAATAGTGACCAATGTGCCAAATCTTGAGGGTAAGCATCTCAAGAACTTGTGGGAGAAGTCCTTGTCCTTCACCTCTTCTCCAAGTGCTTTTAGATCATTGACAAGCGCTTGAAGCCTATGAAACATCTTTGGCACACTCTCATCCTCCTTCATCTTGAAGCTTGCAAACTTCTCCTTGAGAATGTAGGCCTTTGCACCCTTCACGGCTTGAGTGCCCTTAAATGATTCTTCCAACTTCCTCCAAGCCTCATGTGCCATCTCAATATTCTTGATTTGCTCAAATGTTCTCTTATCAACTGCATCATGAATAGCACTTAGAGCAATGTCATTGTTTTGGAGAAGTACTTCTTCGGCCGCGGTGGGATTCTCCGGATCACCAATCTCAATTTTGGTTTCTACCACCTTCCACATCTTTCTATTGATTGACTTGATGTGTGTGGTCATCTTTGACTTCCAATAAGGATAATTTGTGCCATCAAATTGGGGTGGCTTCTTAGTGTTGTTAATTTGAGATATTTTTACATCGAAGGTTGTTAAGCCTCAAATCACAGTGACCTTGGCTCTGATACCAATTGAAAGGTCCTAATGGCTAGAGAGGGGTGAATAGCCTAATAAAATTTCTACAACAACACTTAACAAACCGGTTAGACAATTATGAGGCGAAGTAAGTGTTGCGCTAGCCTATTCAATAAGCAAGCCACCTACCACAATTCTAGTTTAAATAGTATCTATTCACACAATAGCTATGACACTACCCTATGTTAGTGTGCTCTCAATGGCTAACTAAAGAGCCACACTAACCAAGCAAGCAAGCTCTCACAACTAGCTACACTAAAGAGCTTGACAACTAGTTTGCGGTATTGTAAAGAGAGTGATCAAGAAGATTATACCGCCGTGTAGATGAAGGAACCAATTAATCACAAGGATGAATAACAATGAAGACCAATCACCTCGGAATCAATGATGAACACAGTGATTTTTACTAAGGTTCACTTGCTTGCCAGCAAGCTAGTCCTCGTTGTGGCGATTCACTCACTTGGAGGTTCACGCGCTAATTGGCTTCACACGCCAAACCCTCAATAGGGTGCCACACAACCAACATAAGATGAGGATCACACAAGACACGAGCAATCCACTAGAGTACCTTTTGACTCTCCGCCGAGGAAAGGTCAAGAACCCCTCACAATCACCACGATCGGAGCCAGAGACAATCACCACCCTCCGCTCAATGATCCTTGCTGCTCCAAGCTATCTAGGTGGTGGCTGAAAGGTCCTAATGGCTAGAGGGAGATGAATAGCCTAATAAAAACTTCTACAACAACACTTAACAAAATGGTTAGACAATTATGAGGCGAAGCAAGTGTTGCGCTAGCCTACTCAAAATGCAAGCCACCTACCACAATTCTAGTTTAGATACTATCTATTCACACAATAGCTATGACACTATCCTATGTTAGTGTACTCTCAAAGGATAACTAAAGAGTCACACCAACCAACCAAGCAAGCTCTCACAACTAGCTACACTAAAGAGCTTGACAACTAGTTTGCGGTAATGTAAAGAGAGTGATCAAGAAGGTTATACCGCCATATAGATGAAGGAACCAATCAATCACAAGGATGAATAACAATGAAGACCAATCATCTCAGAATCAATGATGAACACAATGATTTTTTACCGAGGTTCACTTGCTTACCGGTAAGCTAGTCCTCGTTGTGGTGATTCACTCACTTGGAGGTTCACGCGCTAATTGGCTTCACACGCCAAACCCTCAATAGGGTGCCACACAACCAACACAAGATGAGGATCACACAAGCCATGAGCAATCCACTAGAGTACCTTTTGGCTCTCCGCCGGGGAAAGGTCAAGAACCCCTCACAATCACCACGATCGGAGCCAGAGACAATCACCACCCTCCGCTCGACGATCCTCGCTGCTCTAAGCCATCTAGGTGGCGGCAACCACCAAGAGTAACAAGCGAATCCCGTAATGAAACATGAACACCAAGTGCCTCTAGATGCAAACACTCAAGCAATGCACTTGGATTCACTCCCAATCTCACAAAGATGGTGAATCAATGATGGAGATGAGTGGGAGGGCTTTGGCTAAGCTCACAAGGTTGCTATGTCAATGAAAATTGACAAAGGTATGAGCTTCAACCGGCCATGGGGCTTAAATAGAAGCCCCCATGAAATAGAGCCGTTGTACCCTTTCACTAGGCACAACGTAGGCTGACCGGATGCTCCGGTCAGGTTGACCGGACGCTGGACCTTAGCGTCCGGTCGCCCAACGACAGCCATGTGTCCCGACTTTAACGGTAACTTGTGTTGACCGGACACAGCGCTATAACTGATCGGACGTTGAACCACCAGTGTCCGGTCGTTTCTAGTAAGTTTCCAGAAACGCAATTCGCCCACCGGACGCGTCCGGTCATGCACGATCGGGCCCTGCTATCGTCTGGTCAGAGACCCTAGCCTCTGAGCATCATCCGACAATAGGACCGGACACACCTTGCCAGCATTCGGTCAGTCCATGACCCATCGTCCGGTCGATTGACCGACACTGGCGTCTACGCTGCCACACTTGACCGGACGCGCCAATCCTTCAGAGACCAGCGTCCGGTCACTTAGTGACCAGCAAGACTAACTCCTTTTCACCTCTAACTTCTTCACCCTTGCTCAAATGTGCCAACCACCAAGTGTATCACCTTGTGCACATATGTTAGCATATTTTCACAAATATTTTCAAGGGTGTTAGCATTCCACTAGATCCTAAATGCATGTGCAATGAGTTAGAGCATCTAGTGGCACTTTGATAACCGCATTTCGATATAAGTTTCACCCCTCTTAATAGTATGGCTATCAAACCTAAATGTGATCACACTCTCTAAGTGTCTTGATCACCAAAACAAAATAGCTCCTACAAATTATACTTTTGCCTTGAGCTTTTTGTTTTTCTCTTTCTTCTTTCCAAGTCCAAGCACTTGATCATTACCATGGCATCATCTTCATCATGCTATGATCTTCATTTGCTTCATGACTTAGAGTGTGCTACCTATCTCATGATCACTTGATAAACTAGGTTAGCACTTAGGGTTTCATCAATTCACCAAAACCAAACTAGAGCTTTCAGCGGCAACCACCAAGAGTAACAAGCGAAATCCACAGCAAAACACGAACATCAAGTGCCTCTAGATGCAAACACTCAAGCAATGCACTTGGATTCTCTCCCAATCTCACAAAGATGATGAATCTATGATGGAGATGAGTGGGAGGGCTTTGGCTAAGCTCATAAGGTTGCTATGTCAATGCAAATGGCCAAAGGTGTGAGCTTCAACCGGCCATGGGGCTTAAATAGAAGCCCCCATGAAATAGAGCCATTATACCCCTTCACTGGGCACAATGCGGGCTGATCGGATGCTCCGATCATGTTGACCGGATGCTGGACCTCAGTGTCCGGTCGCCCGACGACAGCCACGTGTCCTGATCTCAATGGTCACTTGAGTTGACTGGACGCTGCGCTATAACAGACCGGACGCTGAGCCACCAGCGTCCGGTCATTTCCAGTAAGGTTCTAGAAACACATTTTGCCCACCGGACGCGTCCGGTCATGCACGACCGGACTCTGCCATCGTCCGATCAGAGACCCTAGCCTCTGTGCGCTGCCCGACAACAGGACCAAACACACCTCGCCAGCATTCGATCACTGAGCGACCCAGCGTCTAGTTGTTTGATCGACGCTAGCATCTCTGCTGTTATAACTGACCGGACGCGCCGATTCCTTTGGGACCAGCGAGACTAACTCCTTTTCACCTCTAACTTCTTCACCCTTGCTCAAATGTGCCAACCACCAAGTGTATCACCTTGTGCACATGTGTTAGCATATTTTCGCAAACATTTTCAAAGGTGTTAGCATTCCACTAGATCCTAAATGCATATGCAATGAGTTAGAGCATCTAGTAGCACTTTGATAATCGCATTCCGATACGAGTTTCACCCCTCTTAATAGTACGGCTATCAAACCTAAATGTGATCACACTCTCTAAGTGTTTTGATCACCAAAACAAAATAGCTCCTATGGTTTATACCTTTGCCTTGAGCTTTTTGTTTTTCTCTTTCTTCTTTCCAAGTCCAAGCACTTGATCATCATCATGGCATCATCATCATCATGCTATGATCTTCATTTGCTTCACCACTTGGGGTGTGCTACCTATCTCATGATCACTTGATAAACTAGGTTAGCACTTAGGGTTTCATCAATTCATCAAAACCAAACTAGAGCTTTCACCCACTCAGCCAATGCTTGCAGATCCTTGCTTCCTCTCTCAACCCCAATACTTGTTTTGTGGAGAGCCCTTACGGCCATCATTGGTAAATCTACCAACTTTCTTGTTACGTACCTCTCGTCTTCACAATCTGTTCCCATATTAGCTATGTCATGCCTATCCCAAGTTACCATCATCCTTGCATCTCTGGTGTATCTCTTCATTATGTATTTCGAAGGTATATTTTTAATTTGCTGGTAGGTGAAAGCTTTAATAAGATGGGCACAGAACAAGCCTGAAAGAATCAAACATACACTAATCATTAACACCTTTACTTAGATAATATAATCATGAGAAATGAAAGACGTGACCTTTTCCCAAACTCACTCACCTGTATGCTCCCATGTCTTGCACTCGAATGTGTATCTACCTTCTTCCACATTAGCCTCCACTTTGAAAGAATGTTGAAACCATGAATATTTCCACGACTAATTTGTGTGTGTCACTAGGAAACTATTAGCCTTGTCTGCATCTAGGTCAATACGAAATGCAGTACTGTATATATAAGTATCTCTATACTTTTTGTAGACAGCCCGTGTGTACACCCTGCTCAAATGGATGTCGAAGTGTTGCAACGTCAATCGAAAGTTATCAGCCTGTTTCAAACACAATCAACTAAAAACTTTAGCTAACACAAGCAGCAGATAAACCTTTCTAGTAATTGCAAACCATTTGTACACAACACATTTTGCAACTAATTAATTATGTTATACCAAAAACTTACGATATTACCTGTGACCAATGGGTTTCTCCTGCCGTCGTGTGATTTGTGTGTTGAATGAACTCAAGCATCTTGCGGGCAAATTTGCTCATGCATGTCATGTGGCCTGTGAAATGCCTGCTCTTGAGCATCCTAATCACGCTTTCACTCCTTTGTGTAGACGTCATCCTTCCACAATACAAGGGCAACTTCCTACTATCCCAAAGACCCTTGATAGTTTCATCTTCCCGTATGCCATACTCATCTACCAGCTCATTCCATGCCGCCTCAAACTCAATATGCGTAAGTGGGTGATTGATTACTGTTAGCAACTTTATCTTCAGACCCTCATGCAACTTATACAATTTCTTAAGCTCATTTCGATACTTCTTCAGCATGTGCCAACGGCACAGCCTATGTTGTGTTTTTTTAAACACCCTCTTGATTGCGGCAGCCATCGCGCTATCCTGGTCTGTACCAGAAATAAGAAAAGTAATAACGTTACCAAACATTTAACCTACATGTATTTTAGCAACAATACATTTAATTGCAAGGGTCATCTTCTCACCTGTATGTATACATCTAGGATCTCGACTCCCTAACATGCAGTCTTGGAATGCTTGAAACAACCACTCAAATGTATCAGCTTGCTCATCCTGCAAAAGTGCTTGCCCAAACACGACATCTTGTAGTTGATGGTTCGAACCAACAAACATAGCTACTGGCATGTTATACACATTAGTTTTGTATGTGGTGTCGAATGTAACGACATCTCCAAAATCTCTATATTCTGCACGTTGTTGCATGACTCAAGAACACATTCTTGACAATGTTCTCACTGTCCACCTGCAAATCATAGTAGAAATATTCATTATGGGCCTTCATCTCCTTGAAGAACTCGAGCAACTTGGGAATATCATTTTCTCTCTCTGCCTTGGCCACTGCAGCTTCCCTGAAATTGTAACATCACGCAAGTCCCATTACTGATTTGATAATTAATATAATTTGGTTATACATTACTGTATACATTACCTGTTTTTTAGGTCCCTCTCAGTGAATGTGAAGTTTTGGCGACCGCCATATATGTCTGACAACACATTTACTGTTGCCTTCAGGGGAACATCACACCTATGCATCTGATCAACAATCCCCATGATTGTCGGGTCCTGGTTTTTGTGTGACTTCATATATTGGGTTAAGCTTGGTGATGGATGCAATGGGTGAGTGTGTTCCAACCGTATCCTCTCAAAAAATCAATATCCCTTCTTCTGGTTCCATTTAGCCTTCACAAATGCCTTGCATTCACACCGCATTGGCATTTTCTCTCAAACTCTCTCCTCACCAGGCTTATAATAATATCAGTGCCCTTGTTTATTGCAACTCATCTCCAAAACCGTCTTCCTAGTCTTGGTTATGCGCACGTCGAATCCTGGCTTACTCGCATAGAACTTGTAAAACTCCTCTGCTTCATCTCTGCTCTCAAAACGTAGCTCTTCATTGGGCACAATTTCTTCTATCAACAAGGGATCCTGATTCACATTGAACAACAAGTTACAAGTTAAACTATAGAGGCAAGTATTTTGAATAACGCTAATACAAGTTAACTCACATGCATGTACGTCTTCTGCTGATCAGGCGTCACCATCGTCGTTGGAGAGACAGTCTGTAGCAGAGTCACTTCAGCAAGGCTTGTAGGATTTGCTACCAGCACCAACGTCGGCGCCATAGGCTGAACTGGAGTCAGCACAGACGACGTCGATGCCTCTCCGGCCGCAGAGGACGACGGAGTGGGTGATCCATGGGTCGGCGGCATTACGAGACTCGTGGAACCTAAATCGTCAGCACTGAAAACAGAATGATGGACTAGTCACGCCCCGTCCAATTGCAGCAGCATTTAGACACGCGGGAAGTTAGCACCAATAATATTGCACAAAGAGAATAAATGCCGGAGTGGCCGCTGCACTAGTGCCTTTTGCGTAAATGACGTACTGTGAACTGCAGGCGCTAAGGGCCTATTTGGATACAAACCTGGACGCAAGATGCCTGGCTAGGAGCTCGCCTAGAAACTGCCTGTGCAGTGTTTGGATGAAGCCCTGAGAGGTTGACTGACCCAGGTAGCCGTGCGCACGCCCAGGCGATGGAAAACGTCCGCCTGGCTCAAGCTCCGTAGTTTGCCTGGGCGCAATAAAGTATTCTTTCTTAATTGATGTTAATGGTCACTTGATTAAGTCCATAAGACCATGATTACAACAAATTTTTCCTCTCCTTTTTCCATGTAAACGCTAACATAGTTTGTATTCTGAAGCTTTCTACTCTTTAATTAAATACATATAGAGATCTTTCATTAGAAAAAAATTAATTTAAATTAATTTTTTAGCAAAGAAGAGATAATTAACCTAAGTTATTATTCTAGTAAACACACCATAGTAGTGTTCATTAATCATATACAAACAACAAAAAAGTAAAATTTCACTCGCATAAGCATTCTTAGGCACAGACTTCTAACCGAACAGACTTTCTCTCACATTGCCTCACCAGGCAAAACTCATCAACTTTTCAGGCAGCACTTTTTGCCAGACAAGTCACCCAAGTCTCTATCCAAACAGGCCCTAACTGTGCGAGATCTACACGATACAGCCACTGCTTATTGGTTCATGCTTACTACATACAGTATATTTTTGTTATTGGTTACTAGATTTTTTTTATACTTAGTATAGATTTTTGTTATTGGTTACTAGAATTTTTTTATACTTAGTATCGACTGCACCCTTTCTCGTATACAATATTAGAGTTACCACACATCTCGTATATACTCCGTCCATAGCTTGCATGTGTATCGCCTGCACCCTTTCTCGTATATAATATTACGAGTTACCACACATGTCGTATATACTCGCTTGCACCCTTTCTCGTATACAATAGTACGAGTTACTGGACAAAGCCTATCAGTAGCGCTGATTTGGGATCATCATTTATTCACGTCTTTGCCGCATTGATGCTGTCGGCTCATGTTCGGGCTGCGTTTAGTTTCCAAAAAGTTTCCCAAAAAGTGCTACAGTAGCTATCACATCGAATCTTATGATATGTGCATGGAGCATTAAATGTAGACGGAAAAAAAATTAATTACACAGTTTGGTTGAAAATCACGAGACGAACGTTTTGAGCCTAATTAGTCCATGATTAAACACTAATTGTCAAATAAAAACGAACATACTACGGTAGCCAAATTCTCAAATTTCGTAAGCTAAACCCAGCCTCTATCGGCTGGCTCGAATTCTAATGTTACTACTTTTTTTGTTGGCTCGCTCGGCAATTACTGGCTTCCGAAGCCGTGGCGCCTGGGCTGGTCGGGATGGGCACCAGGTGGTGCAGCCAGGCACCCGGACATAGAATAACAAACTTTATACCGGCTACACAATAGCCTCATATATATATATATATATATATATATATATATATATATATATATATATAGAACTACGGTTCTGCCGTTGGCATAAAATAACTTATTCTGTGGTCACTTTGAGTTACGATAATTACCATGTTAACTTATAAGATTACAGTAATTCCTTATTAAGTGATTTACTATATATTATCGTAAATATCACCGTGAGTTACACTACTACAAAAAGTATTTTTAGGGGCGGCTGGTAACCCTTTGTAGGGGCGGTTTGCCCAGCCGCCCCTACGCAAGGGCCTCTACAAATCATGCATTTGTAGGGGCGGTTCCCAGGCCGCCCCTACAAATCAATTTGTAGGGATGGCTCGTATTACCAGCCGCCCCTACAAACAGGTATTTGTAGGGGCGGTTCAATCTAGAACCGCCCCTACAGTACATTTTCCCGCCAAAAAATTCAAATTTACAATTCAAAATCGCATTGCCGAACGTCCCACGACCAACATTCCGAACCACGTTCACGTTGCCGAACGCCCCACGACCAACATTCCGAACCACGTTCGCGCTGCCGAACGCCCCCGCGACCAACGTTCCGAACCGTGTTCGCGTTGCCGAACGCCCCGCGACCAGCGTTCGCGTTGCCGAACACCCCGCGACCGCGACTACAAGCACAAGAGTATTCTATAAACTACAATTACAAGTCCAATTCACAAGAATATATATAATCCATCATTAAATATACAAATTCCATACACATTGTTATCAACGTCCTAGAGCTAGCCTTTCAGTCTCACGAAGGTGTTCGTACTGAGGATTTGTACCTAACTCAGACTCTCGGTCATGGTAGGCGCCTCTGACGTGTACAATCTAGTCCAATATGAAGTTACAAAGGTCGCCGACGAGCTCTAAGAGTTGGTCATCCTTGTATGGGTCTCTTTTCATTCCTTTCTCTTCTCTCCACTACAAGAAAACAAGTTTCGGTTTAGTATTTCATACCATTTACGAAGTTTTTATACTACGGGTGAAGAGGTTCAAACTTACCCTTAAGGGGTGTCTCCTGTAGGCACCGGTGTTACCCATTATAGAACATATATAGTATCCACAATGTACACTCCCAGGCTTCTGCTTGGGGCACTGTGTGTTTTGCATATGAAAATGTTAAGTAATGCTTTTTGACAGCCATGTAACAGAGTACTGAAGAAGTAAGTTACACTTACCGCACATAGTGTTTTTATAGCCAGCTTTTCCTTCCTTGCTGGATCACGCCTTCCATGATGATTAGTGACATAGAACCTAAATGCCCTGTTCGAATTATTTTTAGCAAATACAACTTGTTAGTATCCAAAAGTGAATGTTACAAGTATGTATACAAACATATAAGCTAATGAGGATTGTCGATATGTATACGTCTTGAGAATCGATATGAAGTCTTTGTATGTCACCGTGTCCTTATCAAATGAATCAAAGACCCATGCCATGCTCCTCCCGACATCGACGGCTATACAAATCCAGTGGTTGCTGCATGGATTTAATCATAGAACTAGATAAGCCCTTTTGCATCGAATAAAATATATCGAACAAAGCTTTAAGTATAGAGTTGAGCTTACTCGAAGTTGTATGGTAGCCATATAGTAGAGTGGTGTTGGAGATTTTTGAAAGCCAAGGCAATGTATGCTGCAACCTTAAGGGACTCTTCCCTTAGCTTCGCACTACGGATGCGTTCTTTCTCCCGAAGAGTCTTTGCAGCTGCTAGCTCTTTGGCATCCAGTGTCCACCATTTAGGGTAATTAAAATTTATTTGGGCTATAGCTTGAGGGTCTACATACCCGGCTTTCACACTTGGCATTTGTTTGACAATGTGCACTTGCATTCTATAAATCACGACGTGGGTTAGTTACAACAAAATTCAAAGATTATTCATATCATATCGGGAGGACAAAGACTTACAGGCACCACGTGCGAATTAGATTCATCTCCATTTCTCCCAGGTGAAAGCATGTGTGCATGTCATTGAAGTCAAAGACAATTTTCCCGGCTGGGCTTCCAAATGTGCAGGTGGGAAAGCATGCTTGTATGATATCTATGCTCGTTGAGAGAACACGCAAGTACCAATCATGGAACCTTCTCATTCCAAGTGGTAGGCGCTGGATATCCCGTTTGGTAGGAAGGGCTTGCCTCTTTCATATGTTTTCGGACAATCCTTTGACCATTTGATGGCATCAACATTTGGATACTGCTTTGCAATTTGGTGGAGTTTGCTAGTGACGGCCTCCTCAGAACCCCGTGATGAGACTTTTTTAACTTGGTTCTCAGGCTTGAACTGGTCATGGAAATACCACTTGGACACCGACGAGATGTCTTTGATCGGAACATAAACTGGCCTTATGTTGATTGGAATCTTCTTTTAAAGTTCCCATTCAGGCACGTCATCATCTTCTTGTGCATCACCTTCTTCAGCAGGCACTCGTTGTTCATGTATCGGTTGTGCTTGTTGAGAAGACTATGGCATCTCATGATGCACTTGCTCGGTATGAGTTGGAGAAGGTTGTGGCATCTCATCAGGCACATGCTCGATAGGAGGCGGGGAAGAATGTAGCATCTCAGGAATGTGGGGGTCACGAGACGGTGAAAATATCTCCCGACCTCAACAACTCGCTCCAAATTTGGGAGAGGGGGAGGCGGCGAAGAAGCAGTCAATATAATATCCCGTTTGTGCTAGAGGATGAACTACCCCATAACGTCTCCGAGTAACACCAGGCCCTCGGGAGTTGCGTAGTCTATCCTCCACTGCATGAACTCGGGCTTCACTGTATGCACCTCGACCCTAGTGTAGTCTGGCGGTATCTTATTATTGTGGTGTAAGCCACCATGAGGATGTGCCACACCTGTTGCCACCTCAATCACAGTGTTCTGCTGGCCGCTGAGAAACACCAAGGTGCAACTAGTTAGTTCCCATATGCGATCGACTAGGGTTGTGGCTGTAGTGGAACCTTGGCTGCTAGGAACTTTTAGAGGGCTGCCAACTAATGCCAGTTCTCCCAGTGGCATCACTAATATCCGTGGCTCCATAGACAGTCCTTGCTCCTCCAGCGCCTTCGCAACTAGAGCCTTCACTTGGAGCTCAAGACTAGTCTCCCGGTCTCGGCCATGTTTCTTGTGCATGTACCTATCCTCTTCAAATCCTTGCTTCTAGGTCATCCTTTTCCCTAGCCCCCTGGTGCGGCCTGTGTGCTCCTTGTTTCCCAAGCCAAGGCTAAGCTCGTCCCTCTCTCTGGAAGGATTGAATGAGCCCTTCTCTTTGTCTTTAGCATATTTCAGTATCCTTGATACCGCCTCTTGGGTCTCCGGCTTATCAAACTTAAGATTACTGCCGGATGATTCTGTACTCCTTGCATATATCTAGTTCCTTGAGCGTACCTTCAAGTTCGTCACATCGATATTCTCAGTAGCTGTGGCCTCTTCATCCATCTTCCTAAACTGCTCTTCCTTGGCATAGTATCCACCGAGGCCTAGATGATGGTGGTGTTTGTTTCTCTTCGCCAGCTCGGTGTTACGGGCACTGAGCTCCAATGCCTCCGGTGAAGTCTTCTGAGCCACAAGCTTCTCCCATTGACTAGGAGTTATTTTACCGAACTCGTTGAAGGGAGTTAACCCCTTTTGGATATACTTCGTGTTGAGCTCTGACCTCCAACATCGAAATGACTCTCCCATCATCCTGATAGCATTTTTTTTACCAATTTGTGCTTACCCTCTGGAAATCTAAAATTGCCCTTCAGCTACCTATCCCATAGTGCATTCTTTATGTTCTCTGGTACCTCTTTCTAGTTAGGGATTGTTGGGTTCAATTTATCTCTTACTAGGGCCCTGATCGCATTACGGAATCGTTCTCTTAATTCCTTTGGCTCAAGGATCTCCCCTGCTGGCCCGACCTCCGTTATCACATAACAAGCCTTATTTGGATATAGATTTCCTTTTCTATCCCCTCATTTCCTCTTAGGCTTGGTAGTCGTGGTTGAGTCTTGAGTTTGTGGAGCAGAGGCATCGTGATCCGTCTCTATGACTGTTGCCTCTGCTCTCCTTTCCTCTACTCTGTTTTGTCCAGCGAGATGTCGCGGACGTCGACGTCGTCTTTTCTGAGTTTCAGGATGGACCTATATATAGGACAGGTCAAAGTGTTAGCAGAGGTAACACAGCCAAAGCTTTAGCAAAATTTACAAGCTAAGGCTTCTTCCCTACCTCCTTGTTTGGGTCAAAATCCTTGTCCAAATCTTCCTCCATTGGCCTCCTTCTTGCTTCAGGTGGGAAAGGATCCTCAGGACTTTCATATCCCTCTACTGAGTCATCATCATCATCATCCTCTTCTTCTTCGCCCTCAGCAGCCTCTCCTTCGGGGCCTTCCTCCTCGTCACACTCCTCCTGAGTAAGCATCACTTCTAGATCCTTTTCTACCTTGTTATTGAACTGTTCCTGAGTAAGCTGGTCCTCTAGTGCTTGCTCCTCAAGGGTTGGCTGCTCATCATGCTCGGGGCATCGAGCTGCATTGTCTGTTGTCCATGACATTATTTCACGCTTTGTTCTAAAAGATGCAAGAAAGTGTGCTTTAGGTACGCGAGAAGGTATAAGAAATAAAAAAGGGCTATAAACCAAAGTAGTCCTATAAAACAACAATATATCAAAAAAACTACTAGTAGTAGTAGTAGAGGCCTCAGAAACATGTCAATCATCATCTGATCTTAAACTTGGAGCATCAAAGCATCATAACAGAGAAGAGAGGAGAAGGTAATGTAGGGGTGACTGCTAATGATGCCAAGATCCTCACAAGTTCTTGATCATCAGCTCATATTCCATATAATGTATGGACTTGAACAATTTCATCATCGGCAAAACAAAGAAGAGGAGAGGAGAGGGGAGATTTGGCAAAAAAAATAGCTACTTAGCAAACATAGTGTAGCAGCTGATGGCAAAAGACAGGACAACAAGTCCTAGGCGAGTCCTGGGAGATTTGGCAAAAAAACCAACAGCTGCCACTTAGGAGTAGCAAGTAGTAAGACGAGTAGTAGGAGTAGTAAGAGGAGTAGTAGTAGGAGTAGTAAGAGGAGGAGGAGTAGGAGTAGTAAGAGCAGTGGAGTAGTAGTAAGAGTAGTAGTGTAAGAGTAGTGAAGTAGTAGTAAGAGTAAGAGTATAAAGTAGTAGCAAGGACAACTTAAGTATTAGTTAAGTAGTAGTATAGAGTAGCAACATCAGTTAAGTAGTACAGAGTAGTAGTAGTAGTATAGAGCAGTGGCAGTAGTTATGTAGTAGTAATAGTATAGAAAAGTAGAGAGTAGTAGAGATAGTAGAGTAGAGTAGAGGAGTAGTAGTAAAAGTAGTAGAGTAGAGCAGTAGTAGTAGTAGTGGAGTAGTAGTAGTATAGGAGTAGGAGTGGAGTAGTAGTAGTATAGGAGTAGGAGTAGAGTAGTAGTAGTATAGGAGTAGGAGTAGAGCAGTAGTAGTAGTATAGAGAGTACGAGTAATAGTGAAGTAGTAGTAAGAGTAAGAGTAAGAGTACAGACTAGTAGGAAGGACAGC
The DNA here is from genome assembly GCF_019320115.1 of Miscanthus floridulus. Lineage (NCBI taxonomy): Eukaryota > Viridiplantae > Streptophyta > Magnoliopsida > Poales > Poaceae > Miscanthus > Miscanthus floridulus. The sequence goes on from NC_089587.1 coordinate 88,437,637, forward strand.
TTAAGTAGTAGTTAAGTATTAGTAGCAGTAGTACTAAGGATTTGATATTGACGACCACTGCTAGTAAGCATCAAGACAGTGACAACCACTACTAGTAAGCATCAAGATAGTGACAACCACTGGCATGTGCTAAAAGTAGTAAGCATCAAGATAGTTACAGAGTGGCATGTGCTAAAAGTAGTAAGCATCAAGACAGTTGAAATGTATGCAGTGTAAGTGCCATGGAGCCCAATCAAAACCAAACACAAAACATAGAACAAAATATCCTTCAGCTTCTATGTCAAACATGATAAGTACTTGTGTTGTTTCTAGGATGCTGGAGAAATTTAAAAATGATGTGGAGAAGCAACAAGTAGAGCAAATGATGGATTGGCAAACAAAGCTTGTTATGATGGACTCCAAGGAACGACAGTATATCCTCCAAGTCTCAAATTATAAGGTGAATAGCATTTTGTATTATTTATATTAGGAGTTGGCTTTTGCTTGTGCTTCCAGTTCTTGATTTTGACATGCTAGGTGTGGACGACAATCACCTAAATCGAAACTGTCAACTAATACAGTCAAGCAAGTATCATAGTCCAGCAAGTAATACAACTTTACTATCATAGTCCAGCAAGTAGCATAAGTTTTCATAAAAAAATACAGTCAAGCCAGCATGCTAGAACAATGCAACAATATTTTGACAAGCAATCTAGCACATCTCATTACACTGAAGTCAAACTGATAACTCAACAATGAAAACTAAATTCTTCTCTGCAACGTCATGTATCAATCCAACCATAGTTCAAATGCAAGAACCTACCACAAATCATATCATGTCATACTGCAAATAAGAAATAACATGTGTACTTGCTGATAAAAAACAAATAATTAAGTTTTACTATAGTATACAATCCAGGAAGTCAGAACAGATCATTAAAGAAATAACATGTGTACTTGCTGCTAGAAATTTCATGTTCATCACCAGCATCATGTAAAAAAATCCTGCAAACTACATTCTTAATTTCTAATCCGTTGACAAATTGATATCCCGATACCTAAATTTTTGAAACTGCCACTCTAAAAAACTTCAATCCTAAACCTGTGTATAAGCAAACACAAGCATACTAATTTTTGAAACTGCTTATATCATGTTCAATTTCATTCCCTTCAGTGGTACATCTAACAAACACAAGCAGTTTTGTAACCAGATATAAAGATAAACAATTTCATTCCCTTCGGTGGTACATCTAATAGTAGCATGTACCATTTTCTAGTGT